>NC_092514.1:40170372-40814747 GCF_047511675.1 Marmota flaviventris | reverse complement strand
TTTAAAGGCCTGGGGATGTACTTTAGTGGTAGAGCACTCCTGGGTTTAATTTCTAATACTGTTTAAAAAAAAAAAAAAAAAAGATTTTAAAAATTATGAGACAGGGTCTCACCTCCAACTTGCAGTCCTCCTGCCTCAGCTTCCCAAGTAACTGGGATTACAGGTTTGTACCACCATGCCTGGCTTTCTGTAATTTCTTATTAGAAAGATAGCATACTAAGTATTTTTTTTTTTGTACTTTTTTTTCCTACTTAATAGTACTTTCTGGAAATGTTAGTTTACAGAAATTGTTCTCATTCTCTTTGTGTGAGATGCTGGGGATCTAACCCAGGATCTTGTACATGTTAGGCAAATACTCTTACACTGAGCTATACCCCCAACACTTAATTTTTTATAGTGGCAGAGTGCTTCATTGTGTGGAGATAGCACTGATTTATTAAAATAAACTAGTGCTTGGACATCTTCATAGTTTTTCATACTTTAAAATAATCTAATATAAAACCTTGGGCATATGTATGTATTCTTGGAGATATATATTCAGGGTAAATTCCTGGAAATGAGATTGCTGGCTCAAAAAATAAAAAGATGCATAATTTTGTTTAGATACTGTGTATTCTGCTCTATAGGAGTTGTACTCTTGCAGTCCCACCAACTACATATGAATTCCTATTTCCCCATTCTCCTAAGAAACTACTGTTAAGCTTTGGAATCTCTGCTAATCTGATACATAAGAAATTATATCTGAGTGTAGTTCTGATTTTTATTTCTCTTATAACTAAAACTATATAATTTTTTCATATGATTAAGGCCATTTTTGTTTAACTTTCTTAGATTGATTAGTTTGCCTTAATTATTTTATTTTAGTTTTGTGGTGCTGGGGATTGAACCCAGGGCCTTGTGCATGAAAGGGAAGCACCCTACCAACTGAGCTATATCCCCAGCCCAATTAAGGCTGTTTTTATGTTTCTCCTTTTCCCCTAATTTTTTTTTCCAGTACTGAGAATTGAACCCAGTGCCTCACACATGCTAGGCAGGCACTCTACCACTGAGCTACATCCCCAGCCCTTTTTATTTTTTGAGATGTCCCTAAGTTGGTAAGGTGGGCCTTGAATTTGCGATCCTCTTGCCTCCTGTGTCAGCCTCCCAAATCCTATGAGTACAGATGTATACCACAATGCCCAGCCCTCAGCCCTTTTTGAATTTTATTTTGACACTTGATCCTGCTGCCTCAGCCTACTGAGTAGCTAGGATTACAGGTATCCACCACCGTGCCTGGCGTTGTTTTTTTTTTTTAGTGGGGTTGAGGTAATGGTTTCTCGATATGTTGCCCAGGCTGGTCTCCATCTCTAACTCTTGAACTCAGGTGATTCACAATTCTTTTTTGGCCTCCAAAGTAGTTGAAACTATAGCCAGGTGCAATCATGCCTGGCTTTTTTTTTTTTTTTTTTTTTCAATGTTAGAGATCAAACCCAGGGCCTCACATATGCTAGACAAGTTCTTTTTATATTAGGAATTTCAGCCCTTTATCTGTCATAAGTTTGCAAATATTTTTGTTCAGTTCATTTGCGTTTTACTTTGTTCATGGTGTTTTTGCCAAAAATAGTTGTTATTTTGTTTATGTAGTCTAATTAGCATTTCATTGCCTCATTATTGGATGATGTTAAAAATGCCTTTCTCTGCTTCTAAATTACAGAAATATTTTAGAATACTTTTTTGGAAGATAGTTTGACTATGTGTATCAAAAAAATCTCAAAACCCTCAATCTGTACCCTCTCTAATTCTAGGAAAATATTTATTCTGCGGATAAATATAAAATGTAATACATACGAGGATATAGATCTCAGCATTCTTTGTAATAGTGAAAAGTTAGAAACAACATAAATGCATAAATGCCCACCCCACCAGTGGAGAATTGGTTAGATTAGTTGTTTGTTATCAATCATATTAGCCCAGTGATTTCTTTTTTATGATTTTTTTCCTCTTTTTTAAAAAATATTTTGAGGGTCTCACCAAATTACTGAGGGACTTGCTAATTTGCTGAGGCTGCCCTTTAACTTGCCATCCTCCTGTCTCAGCCTCCTGAGTCGATGCACCCAGCTACTTTTTATATTTTCAAGATCCATTTTACTAATTGCTAGCGAAATATAGATATGTAGATACTGTATTTACACATATGGTTTCAAGAAATAAAAATAATGATCTACTATAATAAGGGACAAAGTAAAAGAGATAACAAAGTAAGGCAACTTACTATATATCTGAATATTCTTAGACGTAATAAAAGACAACAACATGAGTAGGTAGTCAGGTACCCATATATTGAATCACTGAGCATCTTACACTACAAATGAAGAATGATTCAGGTGTATTAGTGAATAAGAAATAGCATAAGCCTGAATAACTCCTGATAAGATTTCGAATAAAACAATAATGTACACACATACACACAGCATATTTTTATATATATAATATTTTGCTTTATATGTAATATGGAATTAGGTTCTAGATCATCTCTAAGTATGAGATTTCTCATCTACTTGAATGGTGGCACATTTGAAAGTTAAGCAGGATGTAGGTCAGTATTTTCCTAGTGTAGGAATGTCATAAGCACTGCAGGGTATCTAGAATCCTGGTTTCTTGTCTTCAAAATGCCAGTAGTGCTCCCTAGTCATCTGGGAACCGAAAAAAAGCACCTCCTCAGATTTCTAAAATGTCTTCTTAAAGGGGTAGTTGAGAATATCAGTTTAGATAATTGATACATTAGAATATCATTCATCCATTAAAGAGGACAAAGGGAGAAGAAAAACCAAGAAGATCTATGTGTACTATCATTAAAAAAAATGACTGCAAGTGTATTGTTAAGAGAAAAAAACAGGCAAAGCATGATTAGTATTCCACTTTTGTGAAAATAAATAATAAGATACATGTAAGTAGAACAAAGTTCAGAGAAATATTTTTCAAAATGTTGATAGTGGATGACAATTCATATTTTGTGTAAAATTTTAAGATGGATTGCTGTTACAGAATAATTGCTTCTTGAAATAAGGGTTTAAAAACTCTACTTTGGTCAGTAGCTAATCTTTTTTTCTCAGGAAAGTTTGAAGAAAGACAACCTTAAATATTAAGATAGTAGATTGCTGGTTATGGTAGTGAATACCTGTAGTCTCTGCTACTCTGGAGGCTGAGGCAAAGGAATTGCTTGAGCCTAGTAGTTCAGGGCCAGCCTGGGCAATGTAATGAGACCCCGTCCCTTTTGTTTTATTTTTTAATTAAAATTTTTTTTTTGATACTGAGGATTAAACCCAGGGGTGTTTTACCACTGAGCTACATCCCCAATCTTTTTTTTTTTTTAATATTTTTTTCAGTTATAGATATGGACACAATACCTTTTGTTTTTATGTGGTACTGAGACTGGATCCCAGTGCCTCACAGTGCTAGGCAAGTGCTATACTTGAGCTACAACCCCCACACTCCAATCCATTTTATTTTTATTTTGAGATGGGGCCTCATTAAGTTCCTGAAGCTGGCCTCAAATTTGCAGTCATTCTGCCTCGGCCTCCAGAGTAGCTGGGATTAAGGCATGTGCTATCTTGCCTAGCCTTCCCTTTAAAAAAAAAAAAAAAGGAAGTGAGAGAAGGTAATTTGATAAAAATTTGCATCTAGCACTTAATATAAAATAACTTTGTTTTTCCATGTTATAATTTAAAATCGGTAAAATGGGAGAAATTGAGTAGTTGATATTCCATGTAACTAATTTGAAACTACAACTAGGAGTATGTTTCTTTTGTCATTTTCCTTCATGTCTTCATTTAGAAATAAAAGAACAATATTCGCCACTTAGAGGAGAGCAAGGTGCCTTGAGGAATATTTCTTGGACTAAGGAAAATGCCATTAAAGAATTTAAGAAATCTTGGGCTGGGTTGAGTGCTTGTCTAGCATATATGAGGCCCTGAGTTCAATTCTCAGCACCACATAAAAATAAATGAATAAAATAAAGGTATTATGTTCATCTACAATGACAAATATTAAAAAAAAAAAAAAAAAAAAAACTCTTCATCTACTTTCAAGGTCTTTTTTCTTGTCTCCTGTGGTTGATCAGAACATACTTTTGCTGGGTTGCCCAGATTCCAGAGAAGCAGAATTTGAGGCCACTGAGGACACATATGTCTGCATTTATGACTTTAAAGAGTTGAGGTCATACTCCTTGCCTTAATATTTTAGAGATACATTACTGTCATGGAAGTTGAAAAAAGTTGGCTGTGCTCTGTGCTTACCACAGCAGAAAGGGAGGAAGTGTTCTTGAGTTTAAATCTCAACTCATGAAGTTTAAACCTCAAGACGTATTTAAAGATTTTTGTCCTTCCTACTGTTAAAAGAACGGTAGAGTGTTTACTTATGTGCCTGTTACTTAGATTCAGCTGTTAACATTTTGTCAGATATGCTTTATCTGTAAGTATTGTGTAGGTATGTTCTTTTTCCACTATTGATTTATGAGACTTGTTTAAAATCTGTGTATACTTTTCTCTGCAGGGGACCATGTCTACCTAACTTCTGTTTGAAGCCATAGGTACACAAAGCTTCCCTAAAGTTAAAAAAGGAGGATACTTTTTTTGTTTTTGCTTGTTTGAAATGAGCTCATCTTGTCTCCCATGTACTTTTTCAGCCCAGCTCACTTTCTATGTAGTCATTTGCAATTTTTCACCTTTTTGCACTTATGATATAATCATGAGGTGTTTTAAAGCTTGTGTATTTTCTTTTTCTTTGTTCTAGGTGATCCCTCTGATAAGCCACCTTGCAGAGGCTGTTCTTCCTACCTTATGGAGCCTTATATTAAGTGTGCTGAATGTGGGCCACCTCCTTTTTTTCTCTGCTTGCAGGTAACTCACTAAGGAGAGGCTTGGCTGATTATGGATATAGTAATTCAGAGATTAGATTGCTTAGGATATACCTTATTATATCAACTCCTTCTAGTTAGTCTTTCAGACCAGATGGTTGAGGCAGACTGTTGACTGTTCCACAAGGCATATCAGTCTAATGCTTAAAAGTTTTTCCAAATAGATTAAAGTAATGGGATTAAAGGAATCAGAACTGGAGAATTGTTCCATTTGATGACATTGTTTATTGTCTTGTTGAAGACTGATCTCTGTAGAGGTGACAAGAGAACAAACTATTGTGTGGGTTGTAATGGTAGCAACAATATTAATTATAAGTGATTCCTGTGTGCCAGGCACTATTTTGAGTTTTTACATGAATTAACCCTTAAATCATCTCTAAAATCTTATGAAGTAAATAAATAAGTATCCTCACTTAATAGATGAAACTCAGGCAAAGAGAAGTTAAGTAACTTGTTCAAGGAAATACCATGTTTTATCAGATCCCCAAACACTTGATTTTAAAAAACATCCCAATTTCAGAAATACTAAAATGTAAAAATGGGTGATTAAAATTCTCATATACTTTAAATTACAAGGTGAATCCAAATTTTAGACTGTAAAATATGAAAAAAGAATTGTTAAAGTATGGTTAAGTACGGAGCCAGGGTTCAAATTTAGGCCATCTGATTTCAGGATTCATGCTTTGATTGAGGGAGAATCATACTATAAAAAAGCCTTTTTTTCTCCATAAGGGCCACTGAAAAACGATGACTGTAAATATAACATCCTATTGTAGCTGCACAGAGGATTAAATTAACTTTCTTAAAAACTTCATCATAAGCTAGAGCACCCACAAACCATCTTCTATCCTTTACGAAAGCATTTTTGGAAAGTAGATTTTTGGTAACTTAATTTTTCTTTCTTTACAGTGTTTCACTCGAGGATTTGAGTACAAGAAACATCAAAGTGATCATACTTATGAAATAATGGTAATGTTGAAGTTGCTGGGATTTTCCATTCATTTTTCAAGCATTAGATTGGGAATTAGTTCTCTTTAAATATCTTTTTCTTTTTTTTCTCTTCTGAATTTGATAATTATTATTGAGTAAGTTTTTTAGGATTTTTGTGAACCTACATTTTTTTTTTTAAATGTGTGGACCTGGGGATCAAATCCAGGGCCTCACACATGCTAGACAAGTACTCTAAAAAACAAGTATTATTGTTATACTCAGATTTTTGTTTCAAACTTAGAAGGTGTTTAAAGGAGATACATTTCAAGATTCTCTGATATGAGGATAAGAGGTATGTTTCTTTTTAGGTTTGCTGATAAACATATAGTCAGTATGTTGTCACTTTGTGCTAACGGCATTTGGGGGTGAATATTAGGGATTGAACCCAGGAGTGCTTAACCACTGTCACTAGCCACATCCCCAGCCCTTTTTTTTTTTCCCGATTTTTTATTTTGAGATAGGGTCTTGCTAAGTTGCTTAGGGCCTTGTAAGTTGCTGAGTCTGGCCTTGAATTTGTGATCTTCCTTCCTCAGCCTCCTAAGCCTCTGGGATACAGCAGTGAACCACCATATCCAGCTTGCTAATGATATTTTTATGTGGTTCCTCTTGGTGATGGTGAAGTTCATGTCTAGCGCTCCATTCCTCTGCCTTGTGAAAATTAATTATCCTCTAAGAGTTACATCATAAATGAACACAGAGCAAATAAATTACTACTCTACATAAAAATGACATTGAAGAGGCAAACTGGTTTATAGGCCAGACTATGACTTTGCTCTGTTTGATTGATTGTATTGCCACCTTTAAAGAAAAAATGAGAATGCCGCTAAGTGCCCACTCCAAACCCTGGCTGGGAGAATGGGTGGTTTAGTAAGCCAAAGTGAATACCCAGTCTAGTCAACAGGTATGTATAACAGATACTTTTGTCAAAATAGTTTTGTCAGTTTCAGAGCATATTGAGCATCTAACTAAATCTCCAATTTCACCAAGCAGTTTTTGACACTTGGCCTTCTCTGTAGTTTTTCTTATGGAAATAATGCTGGTTGGCTTAAAAGTAATAATTTCACATTGTAGTTTAATCATTTAGCACTATGTTGCTGTAACAAATAACCAAAATTAAGTAGCTTAAGACTGCACAGATTTATTATCTCCCAGTTTTGTAAATCAGGAAATCATTAGGCACACCTGGTTTGCTACAGGTCCCATAAAATTGAAATCAAGGTGTTGGTGGCCTAAGCTTTCATCTGGACGCAAATGCGAGGCGCTAAGCAAATCAGTGAGACCTTGTCTCTAAATAAAACACAAAATAGGGCTGGGGATGTGGCTCAGTGGGCAAGTGCCCTGGAGTTCAATCCTTGGTACCAAAAAATAAGAATGAGCCCATTTCTGGGCTCATTTAGTCTGTTCGCAGAATTTCATTGCATTAAGGTAGGACTGATGCTACTGTTTGCTAATAGGCTGTTGCTCAGAGCTTATCAGCTTCTAGAGGCTACTCACACTCCCTGGTTCCTGGCTCCCTTTTGTCATGTTCAAAGCCATCAATTCTGGGAGTCCTGGAGGGTTATTGATGAAATGCTAGGAACCTCTGCCTCCTGCTATCCTTCCTGAGCAGTATTTCTACCTCTTCTGCACCCCCCCCCCCAACACACTTTTTAAAAATTTAATTAAACCTTTTAAGGGCTCATATAGACTACTTCAGTCTCTTAAAAGTTTAGTGTGAGCTGGGTGAAGTGGCACATACCTATAATCCCACTGGCTTGGGAGGGTGAGGCAGGAGGATCACGAGTTCAAAGCCAGCCTCAGCAAATGCAAGGCACCAAGCAAATCAGTGAGACCTTGTCTCTAAATAAAACACAAAATAGGGCTGGGGATGTGACTCAGTGGGCAAGTGCCCTGGAGTTCAATCCTTGGTTCCAAAAAATAAGAAAAAAGGGGCTGGGATTGTGGCTCAGCGGTAGAGTGCTCGTCTTGCACACGCGGGACCCTGGATTCAATCCTCAGCACCATGTGAAAAATAAATGAGTGAAATAAAGGTATTGTGTCCAACTATAAAATAAATGTCAAAAAATAAAATAAGTTAAAAAAAGTTTAGTGTGAATCAACATCTCAGTAAGAGTTCTTGGGAGCAAACTGGCTAGTTTTCATCTATCTCTTTCAAAACACCTTCAGTCTTATAAATAGTCTATTCATTAATTTTAGGACTTAGAATAATTTTTTCCATTTTAATTGCAAAATGAATGAAGGGTTGAAGACTGTGGCCACAGTAGCTCTGACTTTTGAGTTCCTTTCATCAAAGTCGTCAAATCTTCAGAAAGCTGATTATTTTTCCCAGATTCACACAAGAATGCCTAGAGTCAGACTATAGATTTCTCCTCCTGCTCTTCCTCTCCTTTCCCCTCATCCCCCGTCTCTTTCTACTCCTCCTGTCCAGGGCCTCACATATTCTGCCACTGAGCTACATCCCCAATCCCCAAATTTATTAATTTAAGATGGTGAAATAATTCTTTAAAAAATAATTCAGTATAGCTTGGGTAGGTTGATAGTCATGCTTTTTCACTGGAGAAAAATTGACCATGAGCTATTCTGGGTACCTCATCTTCTGCTTAATGCTGAAAATACTGTTTCGTTCCAAGTTTACTTAATTCTGATTACATCATCCTTTTCTCATGTTTTCAGCACCCATACAAACACATTTCAGAGTTCTCTACTTTCCTTTGGGGAGCTTTTGAGGATTACTAATACTCTCTCTCTTTTTTTTTGGCCAATCTTATCTATTCCAGTGAATCTTTTCTTCTGTGGGAATGATGACCAAATTTTGGTTTTCTACATGTGAAGCTGCTAAAAATTCGATTTTTTGCATAAGAAGCTTCAAATAACTTTAAATGATTTTTAGTACTTTTGTCATCTCACAGTGCTGTATTTTGGGGAGTTACTCATGCTGTGGTGGGTGGTGCATTAATCAAGATTTCTGAGTTCTATACTTACTTTTGTCTTGTAATTCTCAGAACCTTGAACAAGTAAAGGCAGCTCTTTCTACCACACCCTTTATATCCGTGATTTATAAGCTTTAGTGCATAAGAATCATCTGGAATCTTCTTAGAAATATAGATGTCTAGTCCCTACTGTTGGAGATTCTGGTTCAATAGGGCTGAGTTTGGGTCCACTAGTTAAATAACATTGATACAACATCAAGAAAAACTGCCTTTAGCCTTTTTTTTTTTTTTTCAACCTGTAGTGTAAAATTTTTTTATTGTTTATCTCTCAGTGAAGTTGGTAAGGAGTAATTAATATTTCAAAATACAGTTTTAGAACTGGCTCTTCAACTAATGTGTGAGTTGTCATATTTACATATCATTATGGTACTTGCCAGATTGAGAATGATTAGTATGAATTTAATATAGACATAGCCTCCAAGGAGTGTTTCTTGGATCTCATAATAGCGCATATGCTAGGCGTATATTCATAGTATGTAGTTAAATCAAAATGTGTTGCTTATTGGTTGTATAATTTTGTTAATCATGACAGATTTTTTAATCACTAACAAAAAATGTAAGATGTTTCTAAATATCTGTTATCAGGAGACCTATTGTATCACTTTATGAAACTTCTTATGGAATATTTCAAACAGACATTAGAGAGAATGGTGTTTGAGTATCTGTTGCTACATAGCTACTTCCTCAAAATTTGTGACTTAAAGTAACAACCAGGGGCTGGGGTTGTGGCTCAGTGGTAGAATGCTCACCTAGCATGCACAAGACAGTGGGTTCGATCCTTAGCACCACATAAATGTAAAATAAAGGTATTGTGTCCACCTAAAATTTAACAATAAATATTTTTTAAAAATAAAGTAACAACCATTTAATTATCTTTCAAGATAGAGTGGCCCTTAGCTCCACATGAGGTACTGGAGTTAGAGAAGTACACCAGACTTTCTTCATAGACCTCTGGCACCTCATTAGGATAGCTTGAATTGATTGGAGGTTAGCTAAAACCTCTTAACTGAGGCCTTGGTTCTCCACGTGGTCTCAGGGTCATTTCTACATATGGCCTCTCCAAATGGTCTTTCCAGCAAGAGGGTTAGATTTTTTTATTTGGTGTCTTAGGAGTGCAAAAGTGGAAGCTGCTAGGTCTTCAAAAGAGCAAGTCACAGGTCCAAGCCCATATTAAATGAAAATTCTAAGAGAAATTCATCAGGGGCCACTACTGTAACCAGCTACCACATATAGAAAAATAAATTTCCATATACCCACCCTAGCTCTTAAAATGATCAATTTATGGCTAATCTTGTTTGATTGAAACCCTCACCCTTCTGCATTATTTTGAAGCAAATCCTCCCAGACATTATAGCATTTAAATGTTTCATTTAGGTCTCTTAAGTAATTCTGGTCAATTTCCAGTCATTTCATAAAGTCTTTATTTTTAAAATCCTATCTACTTCTCCACCTATGAAGTTATCACTGTTCTGATTTTTATCAACATAGTCAGTTTTGCATACTGCAGAACTGCATATAAATGGAATCCTACTGTGTGTGCCTTTGTTTCTAGTTTCTTTCACTCAGCATGTTTTTGAGATGTATTTATTTATGTGTATATTAGTAGTCATTCCTTATAATTACTGAGTGATATGTTATTGTGTGAATATATGCAATTTATTTATCCATTCTCTCTCTTTAATTTTGTTGTTGTTGTTACTGGTTTAGTACTTTATCACTACACCCCCACCCTTTATATTTCTCTCTCTTTTTTAAAAATTTTCTTTTAGTTATAGATGGAAACGATACCTTTATTTTATTTATTTATTTTGATGTGGTGCTAAGGATCGAACCCAGTACTTCGTACTTGTGAGGCAAGCGCTCTATTACTGAGCTACAACCTCAGCCCCTATATTTCTCTTATTTTGAGACTGATTCTCCCTGAGTTGTTGAGGCTGGCTTTGAACTTGGGATTCTCCTGCCCCAGCCTCTAGAGTCGCTGGGATTACAGGCATATGCCACTGTGCCAATTTATCTAATGCTTAAAAACTGGGTTGTTCACCTTATAGGTGTTAGTACAGTCCAGGTTTTGCTTATTAACCTGTTCTTCCATCTTTTGTGTTTACTGGAAATTATGTTCACTGGCTACAACAAATTCATTTATAATCATTGTCTAGATCTGTTTATTGGTCAGGAGTTGCAAAATAGTGATCTTTTAATTTTTATTTATTTATTTATTTTTTTATTGTGATGCTAGGGATCGAACCCAGGGCCTTGTGTGTGTGATTCAAGCACTCCACTCCACCAACTGAGCTGTATCACCAGCCCGTGATCTTTTAATTTATGAGTTGGAATAATTTTGTAAAGAAAGTTCTTATCATTATCTATGTGGTCATCCTGAATAAAGTTTGTATAGGAAAGGCAGGATAAATGCTAATTTCTAGTTTTGAAAGTTGGTTACCTAGCATCATTCGGATATTTAAAATATTTGGTGTGTTTTAGTCTTTTGAGGTTGTCCTTATTGATGCTCACAGTACTCCTTTTTTGGTTAGTAGGAGCTTCTACAAGTTGACTCTTGAATCCTTTTGATATGACCCTTTTAGTCTTTGAGAGCTGCTTTGCTTCTCAGTATGACAGTGTGTTTCAATCTGGTCTTGTTCCTTTCCTGACCCAGACTTGGCGACAGCCTTTTCTTTAAGGAACCCTAGTTCCTTTTAGTGGAAAGTAGTATTTAAAGACTGTGAACTGGGTACTAGAAGTATTCATACTGCTGGGTTGGTTGTCATTTAAGATAAATTATATCTTATGTGTAAATACATATGGCTTGGTATATAGCTCATTGGTAGATATCTTGCCTAGCATATGCAAGGCCCTATGTTCAATCCCCAGCACTGTGAAAACAAACAAAAAACCCAAAACATTCATACTAAAACTTTCTATTTTATAACACTTTTTAGTTAAATTTATTTCAATTGGTACTTAAAACATAAAAGTTGTATATATTAATGGTATAACATTTTAGTATCACCAAAAAATGAGTTGTTATTTTAAAAAATGTGTAAACAAAATTTTGATTAGAGTACATTTAGAATCCCAATTTCTTTTGTATAATTGATGTTTTTGAAACATACACTCTAAAAATATTATTCTGAAAAAAAAGTCCATTTGGAATAGATCAAAATGGTCTGTTCTTTCTTTCTTTATTTATTTATTAGTTGTAGATAGACACAATACCTTTATTTTATTTATTTTTTATGTAATGTTGAGGATCAAACACAGTGCATCACACATGCTAGGCGAGCACTCTACCACAAAGCCATAACCTCAGGCTCACTTTATTAATTCTTAAACATATCGTTATATTTAATAAAAATTTTAACTGATAACACAAAAACATTAAAGTTGTACATATTAACAGATTACTGTGTAATGTTGGATGCATTTATGCATTGGGTAGTGTTTTAATCAGGTTAAACATATTTATCTCCTCATTTTATCAATTCTTGGTAATGAAAACTCAAAATCCTTTCTTCTAGCTTTTGAAATGTACAGTATATACTGTTCAGTAGTGCTCCAGAGCTTCTTGCTCCTATTTAACTGTAACTTAGGACCCATTGACTTTACCTGTCATTCCCTTGTAGTAAAACTTTCAGTTCAAATACAAAACTACTACTTTTCTATTTCTTCCTTGATCTCTTCTTTTTCCCAGGCCAAAACTCCCAGTTTCCAATTATTATAACATAATTGCTAATTTGGTTTACCCCATAAAACATGTATATATAGTCTCAGAAAAATTATCAACACTAAAGAAAACAGCTGGGTGCGGTGGCGCACACCTATAATCCCAGCGGTTTGGGAGGCTGAGACAGGAGAATTGTGAGTTCAAAGCCAGCGTCAGCAATTGCGAGGCACTAAGCAACTCAGTGAGACCCTGTCTCTAAATAAACCACAAAACAATACTGGGGATGTGGCTCAGGGGTCTAGTGCCCCGGAGTTTAATCCCTGGTACCAAAACCTCCCCCCAAAAAGCAGTTTAAGATTTTCTTTTGTTTAGTTGGTTTGCTTTTCTGTTTTCAAGGTATAGCCTGCTGTAGATATAGTCAGTTTATAGTGTTTTAAAATCACTTAGTTCCTTTCTGTATGATTATGCCTTCAAGTTGATTTGCATGTTTGTTACATTTTTTCTTTTGGTTCTTACAGTTTTGAAATTTGAAATTTAAAATTTGGTTTTAAAATTTTAAGTTTAAAACTTCTCACTTTTTTAGCTAAATGGGAGCATAACTTATATTTCTACCTCTGTGCCAAGTTTGAAAGGTATTGCAATTATGGGTGAGAATATTTATTAGAACCTTTGTAGCTAGTGGTGAATATAGAGATGGACAACTAATAAGAATGTACTTTAGTTGTTTCTCAATAACATGAGAATGAAAACCATTTAACTATAGTACTTACTACAGTTGGGATTCCTTGAGTTTCATTTCTATCAGTGTTCTTAGTCAAAACTTTTTTCTCTTAGACTTCAGACTTTCCAGTTCTTGATCCCAGCTGGACTGCTCAAGAAGAAATGGCCCTTTTAGAAGCTGTGATGGACTGTGGCTTTGGAAATTGGTAAGATCTTGGTATTAAGAGTGGTCCTTCCCTAGTGGGCTCAGAGAAGAAGTCACTGTTGAAGGGTGAAGGGAGGAGCTTCAAAAAGAGGAAAACTATGCTGCTCTCCTATTGATTCAGGACTCAGAGACAAGTTCTCTTCCTCTTTGCACATTATTTTCCAGGCCTGAAATGCTTCACAGGAATGTGGGATGTTTAGTGGTCCATGACTGAGCAGCTCTAAAAGGCTACTTTGGAAATATCAACACTGGGAAGGTTTGTTGTTCCCTTCTGAATAGTGGAGAAGTTTTACACTTATTAGTTATTGCTCCCTTATGATTTTATTTTTATTGGCTATAGATGCCCGTGTCATTTAAGTGAGTCAGACTTGAGGTAGGTGATCATAGCTTATGAAATTCAAGTCATCCTAATAGCACTTTTTGGTTTTTGCTGTCAAACTGCCTTAGTCCAAGCTGGGCAGAACTGAATTGCATTCACTACTGTTTTGCCCTAAGTAAGCACTTACTTAAAAATACCATCACTTGCTGGGCGTGGTAACACACTCCTGTAATCCCAGTAGCTCAGAAAGCTGAGGCAGGAGGATTGTGAGTTCAGACCCAGCCTCAGCAACTTAGCAATACCCTGTCCCTAAAATGTTTTTTAAAAGTTGGGGATGTGGCTCAGTGGTTAAGTAAATGCCCCTGGGTTCAATCCCTGGTGCCTAAAAACCCCCACCACTTTCATTTTTTACCTTTTGGGAGCTCTTTCATACCATTGATTTTGTTTTGTGAACCAGATAGCATATGCATTATTAACTATATTTTGTTTCTGAAGAATCTGAAGCTTAGTTAAAACTATTTCTTATTATCATATGGCTTATTAATGAAGGACTGTTAACTAGATCCTCCCTATCCTGACTTGCTAGTATATATAATTTTTCCTGGTATTCATCAGAATAATCCATGCTGCCTCCCTATGTCTAGGGTCCTGAAGAAGGAGCCCTGAGTTCAATTCATTTATTCAACATTAAGCATCATAAAATATTTTGTACTGTGGACAATACCAAAGAAGATAAAAAAAGTGATCACTTGTGAGGAGTTTACTAGTCATCTTTGGCCTAGGTTTTCAGTTTTTGCTTGCCATTCTAATTCTAAAATGGGCTAAACCTTTCCCCCTTGTCCTCCTTCCCTCTTAATAAAGGCCACAAAAAAGACTATCACCTCTCTAGGGCTAGGGATATAGCTCACTGGTTGCGTGCTTGTGGGAGGCTCTGGGTTTGATCTTCAGCGCTACATGCACACAGAACAGAGACTTGCTTCTCTTTTCACTGTGGGTAAGACACTAAGGTTGTTGGTGAGGGCGCTAGAGCTAAGAATTAAGATATGTATCTTGCCCTCAAGAAACTCGTAGTCTAGTAGAAGAATCAAAACTGTATATATAGATGATTGAAGTACACAAAACAGATCATAATGATGCTTAGAAGAAGGAAGTGAAGTGCTCTGGTGAAGCACTAGGGAAGTACTCTGGAAGAGTGAGCTTGAGGAGGGCACTTTGAGAAATTTTACTATCATCAGAAGTCTGTAAATTTTGGCTTTGTCACGTAGGAGCTTTATATTCTTGAGCAGGTTTATTAATCTCTTTGAGTTTTATTTTTTCTTCTCTGAAGTTGAGATGATAATAATAATATACCACAGAGTTCATACTAGGAATAATTTAAATAATTTTATGAATTTTCTAGCTCAATGTCTGGCATATTGTAGGAGCTCTAGTTGAGAAATGTGTGTTCGTGTGAAGTGTTTTGTATATCGTAAAACATTACACAAAAATAAAACTATACTTGAGTACATTGTGCATGTTCTTATAATGCTATAAATAATAGTGGCTTATTATTTATAGCATCCCTGGGGTCTAGCTCAGAAGGAAATTTACAGATTATTCTAGTCATCTTTCTCGTGGCAAGAAAGAACTTCTTAGTCATTGTTTCTACATCTTTAAGTAGTAGGATTTAGAACATCAGATTAAACTAAGATTAGGCTTATATTCTTCTCATAGTTCAGCTGATATCTCCATGATATCTGTTTGGAGGTATTAGATTATTGATGCTATATGGATTTACTTAAACATGGAAAGAAGAAATCATGCTTTTAGAATTATGTATACATGGAAAAATTACTCCCCTTCCTTTTTTTGCCCACACTTCTCTAGGCAGGATGTAGCTAATCAGATGTGCACCAAGACCAAGGAGGAGTGTGAGAAACACTACATGAAGCATTTCATCAATAATCCTCTGTTTGCATCTACCCTGCTAAACCTGAAACAAGCAGAGGAGGCAAAAACTGCTGATACAGCCATTCCATTTCACTGTAAGTTCCTCCCTAATTTGGTAAGAGATACTTAGTTCATTTTGGAACCCTGTTTCAGTTGCAGATAAATAATGGTTTGATGACTTGGATAGATAAAGAGCTTATGGAAAATAGGAGGAGTTGGAATGAAGCTGTTGAGAGTTAGGGTTATAAATGTCAAGAAGGGGTCAGTTTTATAATGGACACCTGGATCCTTTAAGCCAACATGTAATTCTACCCACTCAGAGTGAATATTTAACTTTAATGCATGTTTCTATAGATGAAGTGTCAAAAAGGGATCAACCTGTCCATGCTTTTATGAGTACAGGCCCTGTAATCCAAGGGTTTGTCATCATAGATAGAAGTTGCTTAACAGGGTCCAGTATTATCTTATTATCATTAATTGCCCCAATGTCAAGTCCAAGGAGCAGTTTGTTATTTTTGTTTACTTGGTTGTGGCAGTGAAGGCAAACATTTTAATCTTATGTGCCTCTGGGATTAATGGGTCTTTTTAAAAAATCAACCAAAAACATGATGAATTATAATAGACATCTTTTCTGAATGACATTCAAAGCACAAGTAATGAGATATTAATGTTTTCTCTCCTCCCCTTTTCTCATACTTCCTAGAAACAGGGTTTTTTTAATATTTATTTTTTGGGTTTTTTAGGTGGACACAATATCTTTATTTTTTTAATGTGGTGCTGAGAATCGAACCCAGTGCCTCATGCATGCTAGGCAAGCGCTCTACCACTTGAGCCACATCCCTAACCCCTAGAAACAGTTTTTATAGTTGACTAATTCAGAGGCTGGTGATACCTCCTATTTGAATAATATTTTGGATTTTAGCACTTTATTCTAAAATTTATTAGACTATTTGTTCCTCTAGTAACCCAATAAAATAAATAGAACAGGTGCTTTCATTTTACACATTGAGGTAACTTAGATTCAGAAAGTTAATTATTTAATAATAATTATTATATAATTACTATAATATTTGTTGTATAATAATTATAGTAATTTAGATAAATATTAATTAATTTAGATTAATTGTTAGATAATTTACATAAGGTCACAGAACTGCTGTATATTAGAGCTGGGATTCACCTTCAGCTAACTTCCAAATGTAATGTGCTTTTGCTTCTCAGTTGGATGATATTTGTAAATTGAGATTGACCCTAAGGCATAAGAGAACCGAAACTGACAGGATAAATACTTCGGTTCTATAATGTTAAAATAGAATTCTTGCTGGGCGCAGTAGTGCATGCATGTAATGTAGCAGCCTCAGAGGCTGAAGCCTGAGGATCACAGGTTTGAGGCCAGCCTTAGCAATTTAGCAAGGCCCTAAGCAACTTAGTGAGAACCTGTCTATAAATAAATTTTATTTTATTTATTTATTTTTGAGAAACCTTGTAAGTTTCTTTTCTTTTTTTTTTTTTAACATTTATTTTTTTTAGTTTTCGGCAGACACAACATCTTTCTTTGTATGTGGTGCTGAGGATGGAACCCGGGCCGCATGTATGCCAGGCGAGCCACATTCCCAGCCCTATAAATAAATTTTTTTAAAAAATTTTAAAGACTGGTTTCCTTTCATTTCAGAAAAGCAAAAATCAGAGGGAATTTCCCCATTTTAGAGAATCTCTTATTCTTGGTTTTCTTTTTTTAAGAAGACAGTCTGTTTCTGTAATGCTTCATCTTTTTCATAAAAACATTTATTCTCTCCAACACTGTTTATTTATTTATTCTCTCCAACACAAACAAAAATATTTCCATGTTAATAAGGAATTTTTTGTGTGACTTCTTTGTGCCGATATTTTATTAACTGAGGAAAACAATTCTTCCAGCTGCAGATGATCCTCCTCGACCTACCTTTGACTCCTTGCTTTCTCGGGACATGGCAGGATACATGCCAGCTCGAGCAGATTTCATTGAGGTAGGAGAAACTTGTTTTTAGCTATAAGTTAGGAAAAACTTGTTTTTGTTTCTGATAAGGCTTCTATCTGCTACCCATGCCACTGAAAGTAGATTTTCAAATTACTGTCATTTGTGGGTCCTTTATGCAGGACTCCATTTGAGTTCCTTTTCTCATTTGTAAACATTTCCACTTACGAAACAAGAATCTACTATTGAAGTTGCATTGCTGCTGACTTTTATTTTCTTTGTAGTATGGTATTTTTATAGCCTGGTTCTCTTTTCACACCTATGAAGCTTCAAGTTTAAGCTAAATCAGGGCTTGGGCCTCTTATTAAGGACGAGATAGTAAATATTTTAAGTTTTCCATGTCAGAAAGTTCTGGTTTAAATTAAACTTTGTCTGGTTTAAATTAAACTTTGCCATTATTGGGCGAAAGTAGCATACATAATACATAAACAAATGTATACCTGTGTTCCAGTAGAATCATATGTAAAAAACCAGATAGTGGGTGGGACAGTTACTTGCCTATTCCCATAACTGCATTCACCAGTATATAAAGAATGACAAGTGTATATAAAAACCATGTTCCCCATTCAGCCATGGAATTAAAATCCATGTGAATGTAGTCACAAGTGTCTTATTTATTATTGATCAACACAATAGTGCTTCTGGAGGCAGCTTAAAAGTTTAACAAACTGCAAACAATTTTGATACCCATGTCCACATCTTGTTCATGGCAGTGATATTGTAAACCTATACAATAGAGACTACCCTGATAATTTTTACTCATTGAATAGAATGTGAACAAATCTACATATAAGTATAATATTAACTAATTATTAATATTAATTATTAACTAACTGTAGAATGTGAACAAATCTACATATAAGTATAATTATTAACTAACTGTATAAGCAATATTAACTACATAGAGTCTTCAAAAGAATATAAAAGGTAAATAAATTAGTACAGATAGTTTTTCTTACCTAATATTTGAAGGCTTAGTCAAAGTTCAATTTTCTTGATAATGAATAGAGTATTTAAAAATTTTAGAACAGTGGATCTGGCTTCATTCCTAGACTCCTACAACTATTCTAATTTTTTGTTTTTGCTACTACCTGAAAGCTTCACAGATTTTCACCATGATTTCCTATTACTCGTGGCAGAATCCTGGCTTTTTATCACATTTAGTATTTTTTAACAAATGATGGTTTGTGTATTTTCTGTTTCTTCTAAAGCATGGCTACTGTAAAGGCATTATTCAAAGCTGATGGGTTTGGGGTGGGGGGTTTCTTTTCCCCTAACAGGAGTTTGACAATTATGCAGAATGGGACTTGAGAGACATTGATTTTGTTGAAGATGACTCAGACATTTTACATGGTAACATTTTATTTTATCAAATGTTCATTGAATACAAATATGAGATGACACTTGTTTTGGACATTGGGAATATAAGAATAAATAAAACATGCACCTTGCCCTAGTGGAATTCAAAATCTAGTGGTGGGGGCTGGGGATGTAGCTCAGTGGTTGAGTGATGGCCTAGCGTGCATGAGCCCCTGGGTTCTGTCTCTAGCGCTACTATGCGCGCGCGCACACGCACACACACACACACACACACACACCCCTTATGATTAAGTTGCTGAATGTATCCTGTTGACTTGGGTTTTGACTATATCAAATACAATTTGTGATGATGGTGAAAATATTGATCATGTAAGAATAGTTGGGAATATCCCATCCCTTGGGCTGTGTGATCTTTCTTTTGACTGAGGTAATTGGTTAAGTAGCCCTCATTTCTCCTTAGAAGAAAGGGAAATGGTGTTTAGTTCTTGAGATTACAGTAACTGCTGATACTGAACGTTCACTATAATTTATCCCCCCAAATTGCCAATAGCAAAGAAAAAGAATGGAAAAATTTCAAGGGTTTTTAGACCAAAATTGGGAATTTCTTGCTTCTTAAAACTGTTGGAAGTTTTAGCACTTCTGAATCCTAACCTTAAATTAGATCTCTAAGTTTTTATGATAACTCTTCTGTTATAATTTAAGTGCTGAATGCCACAGAGTTACTGAAAGTGGGTAGTCAGTAGCATATGAAGCTTTAGGTTCTATTCCCAGTACTCTGCATCCTCCCCCCAAAATGGTTGAGCTTTCATGGAGTGCCTTTGCCTCTCCATTTTCAGTGAACTGTGTACTTAAATAGTCCTCCATCTTCTCTTTCATTTCAGTCCAAAATTGATTATGATACAATAGATCAGTAATGCTCTTTTGGGGTCTGTATTCCTCAAACAGTTTTCATTATTTCTTTTAAATCTATATCCTAGATGGGAAAGGCAGGTAGGATACTTGTTGAATTATAAATCAACACTGTCACTAGAAGAAGAACATGATTCCTCTCTGTGGAAGAGCTGTATGAGTATTTGTCCTCAAACCAGTGACCAATACAAAAATTTTACCTTTGGGCTGGGGTTGTAGCTCAGAGGTAGAGTGCTTGCCTAGCATTTGTGACACTGGATTCACTTCTCAGCAACACATATAAATAAATAAAATATATGTCCATCAACAACTAAAAAATTTTTTAAAAAATTTTATTTGAAGTTTTTATCTGTATACATTTTTTGAGCAATTTTTTTTCTATTTTGCAGAATTTGATTCCTCTTCTTTTCTCCCACACAAGTTTAATGAAAGTCAAAGTGACGCAGATTGAACTAAAAGAGGAAAACTTGAAAGCAGACTACCTTGGCACTCACTAGATCCATTGTATTTGTTCAGTCTTTTGTGTCAATCTCTTCTTTTCAATTCCAGTGACTCATGCTGTCTTTTCTCATCTTATGGGTTGTTCCCTTTAAGGTGGTGTGCAGATTGCCATTCAGTCTTTCTCTATAGACACTTTCTCTACATACATACCTTTAATTAAAAAAGTATTGTTTCCTGGCTTGTATCTTTCTTATCCAAACACCAGGCTCTATATGCAAAAAGGGCAGCTTCATAAATGTCATCCTTTTAGATATTAAAATTTATTGCCAGATGTGGTGGCACACATCTGTAATCCCAGTGGCTCTGGAGGCTGAGGCAGGAGGATTGTGAGTTCAAAGCCAGCCTCAGCAAAAGCAAGGCGCTAAGCAACTCAGTGAGACCCTGTCTCTAAATACAATACAAAATAGGCTGGGAATGTGGCTCAGTGGTCGAGTACCCCTGAGTTCAATCCCCAGTACCAAAAAAAAAAAAAAAAAACCTCTTAAAAGTAAAAAATCAAAATCTCTAATGTCAATAATGGCTCAGCTCTGCAAGGGACTTGCTGAATCACTTCTCTAGGCTTTAATCCAAAGTCTTCATTCTTACATTTTAACATTATTAAGAAAACTGTAGTAGGGGCTGGGATTGTGACTTAGTTTTAAAGGGATTGCCTAGCATGCGTGAAGCACTGTGTTTGATTCTCAGTACCACACATAAATGAATAAAATAAAAGTCGTGTCAACAACTAAAATTTTAAAAAGGTGGGGGTGGGGGAGCTCAGTGGTAAAGCACCACTGGGTTCAATTTCTAAAATAAAATAAAACTATAGTAGTGGTTGGCATTAGTTTTTCTCTTCATTCTTTGTAGAAGCAGGATTTTTACCTTTTTCTGATGCATTTGTGGTTCTTTCTATAATTAAGGGAAGACAAAAAGAAAAATCAAAAAGAAGCAGTTGATTAGTGATATTTAGCTTAGCTAGCTTTTCACACCTGTAACATAAGTTATTTGTGCTCTTCCTACAGTTTCAACAACCTTGTAAATCACTGATTTTCATTTGTACTAGAACAGAAGCACTAGTTTTTAGTTCTTATAAATAAGTGACTTTAATATAAATGAATAATAATCTTTCCCACAGCCCAATAGTGAACTATAAAATTTTTAGCTAAGTACCTTTTATTTACTTATTTTTTAATATTTATTTAGTTGTAAACAAACACACAGTATCTTTATTTATTTTTATGTGGTGCTGAGGATCAAACCCAGTGCCTCACATATTCAAGGCAAGCGCTTTACCACTGAGCTACAGCCTCAACCCCATATTTACTTATTTTTTGGTACTAAGATATAGCCCAGGGGTACTTTACCGTTGAGCTACATTCCCAACCCTTTTTAACTTTATTTTGAGACAGGGTCTCACTAAGTCACTTAGGATGGTCTCAAACTTGGAATCTTCATGCCTCAGCCTCTCCTGAGTCACTGGGATTACAGGAATGAGCCACCATGCCTGGCTAGATAGGTACTTTTAAAAAGATATAACATTTTAAAGAGGTTTGGCAGCATGGGAAGTCAAAGGGTTGCCTTGGTGGTGGTACCACAGAGATGATTTGTTTATGATTCTGCATTCTTAGGTATCTAATATAGTAGCATGACCCATGTGTGGGGCATGTTGCCCTCGAGCAGTCTCTCCCAGAAAAGGGACTAAGAGCCCAAGGAGACTCAGGAAGCCATGAGAAGGAGTTATTAAGTGTGCCTGGCTCACAGAGATGGGCACAGATAAAGTGAAAATCAGGACACTGAATCAACCTCAGACTTGTTTCTGAGTTACAAGTGGTCAAGTCCTTGGAGTCTTGATTGATGTTTTTTCTGTGTCTCCTGCCAGTAAAGAAGAGGTGACACTGATTAGTCAGAGTGTAAATGGCTCCAATGAAAGATGGTACACAATTCAGGTTGGTGTTATTACCATTCCATTATACGATTGTACTCCTAATATTACTGAACATTAACATTCCTTTTATGTTCCCTCACTTATAAGTACCAGAAGGAAGCAGAGTGGCTGGTTTTTGTATTTGGAACCCATCTAGAATATCACCTGGTGCCACCAAGCCATTTTCCTCACCTGAAGGCTTTTGCTTTGATTTCTGGAACTTGCCTAATAAAATTGGCTTGTATAGTCCATAATAGAGGCCTGGGATACAATGGAGGAATAATTAATTGGCATTCCAGCTATAACAGGAGGCTTTCAGAATGGGTCCAGAAAGAGTACTATAAGTGAAGGCACATCTGAGGAAAAAAGGAAGTGCTGAAATCCCTAAATGTCATCTTCTGTTTTATTGACATAGGAAAAATTATTGGTTCAAAAAGAGATGCAGAAGACTCATAACTTGGATCCTTTAATGTCTCGTGTATGTTGTGGGAGCTCAGTGCAGATGCTTAGTATAGTTCTGTCATCTCTTTCTGCTGACATCTCTTTCCCCATCTTGTGAAAAACTCTCCTAAATCTGTGTACTCCTCTTTTCTTGAGTTCCTCAGTGTTCCTAAATTATGGATTCAGCATCCTTCTGGTCATTGTTGTCTCTCAACCCAGGCAACCTAGAAGCATTATGAACTTCTGTTATGTGTTGGGTCTGTGTTTTCAACATAGGGTTGCACATTAGTAAGTTTACATTTCCTCTATTTGGAAAGCTTATTTCATCAAGGTTTCTCTTCTAGGCATGGAGCCTCTTTCCTTTTTCAGATTGTATTTCTTTGGCCCATATTCTTCGCCCATATCCTTTGACAATTCGTAGATCAGAGATCCAGCTTCATTTCAATGTGCATTCACCTGTTTGGGAGTGCCCTACGTTTAAGTGATCATTAAAGATGGTTTCTGCATAAGACAGTTTTAAACATAAATATTATTAATAATAGGGTTGAGGTTATGGGTCAGTGGTGGAGCGCTTGCCTAGCACATGTGAGGCACTGGGTTCGATTCTTAGCACCACATAAAAAAATAAGTAAAATACAGATAGCATGTCCATCTAAAGCTGAAAAATACTTTTTAAATATTATTAATAATATTAGCCAATATATATATATAACACTTTTGTTTGCCACATAAATGAAGTCATTTAATCCTCACAAAAGCACGCCTGTAACCCCAACTACATGAAGCTTGAGTTAGGAAGATTGTAAGTTCGAGACTAGCCTCAGACCCTGTTTCAAAATAAAAAATAAAAGTTCTGTCCATTTGTGTTTCAGTTTGTCAGGATGAACCGAACTGCTCTGTATAACCATAAAGCTCTTAGTAAAAAAGTAAAAAGAAGGGCTGGAGTTGTGGTTCAGTGGTAGAACGCTTGCCTAGCATGTATGAGGCACTAGGTTCAATCCCCAACACCACATTTTTAAAAAAAACTAAATAAAAAAATGAGCAAAGGATTTGAATAGTTACTTCCTTTTTTTTTCATGTGTGGTGCTAGGGGTTGAACCCAGGGCCTTATGCGTGCAAGGCAAGCGCTCTACCAACTGAGCTATATTCCCAGCCCTTCAATAGTTATTTCTTAAAAAAAAAATGTAAAAAGAAAAATGCTGGAAGATAGCTCAGTAATAGAATGCTCGCCTACCATGTGGAGGGGCCTGGTTTCAATCCCCAGTACAACAGAAACAAACAAAAAAACCTCATGAGTTGAGTGTTGTTATTATTCCCATTTTATAGATGAGAAATTAAAGCATGGAAAGATCTAGTAACTTGCCTGCGATGATACAAATGGCAAGAGGCAGTGCCATCTCCAGAGTCTATGTTCTTAATACTGTATAATATCCACTGTCTTTACATTTTTGAATTTTTGTTGCTTTTTAAAAAAAATTTTTTTTAATGTGGTTTCTGGTTTGTTATGGCTTCATCAGATTGTTGAGAGGTAGGAATAGATATTTTCCCATTTTACATTCAGAGAAATGTGCAAAGAAATTAAGTAATTTATCTAAGGTTTTTTAAAATATTTTTTTTAGTTGTTGATGGACCTTTATTTATTCATTTATATGAGGTGCTGAGAATTTAATCCAGTGCCTCATACATGTGAGACAAATGCTCTACCACTGAGCCACAACCCCTGCCCTATCTAAGGTTTTCTACTTGCTGACTTTAACCATTAGGTCACATAGTCTTCCCCTCACAGAGTTATTTGTGTGTATCTTGGCTAAAAGCTCAGAGGATAATGACTTTTATTTAAAAGCTTTGCTTCTGGGGAATACCTGAGTCACAGGTTTGTGCTTATGTGGTTGCAATTAGGATTTTGATTGGTCTTCCCGAAGTTAAAGCCTCTGAGTTGATTTTCTTGCCAAGCAAGCAGTAAGTGCCTTCTGTCAAGAAAACAGAAACATGTTGCCAGCTATTTTGAACAATGTTAGAAATACATTGCAGTGGGAAGGAGCTGCCTCTGTCTTCTGCCCACTTCTTGAAATATTTTAAGGCCAGCCGTTGGGAAACTTTATCAGCCCTCAGTGTAATCACAGAGAGACTGTTCTTCCCCCAAAGTTGAGATTTCAGAGGCCTTCTATCAGTGGATAGGTTATGGGTAGTTTTGGTTGTTCATGTTTAATGATCTTTGTTTTTTATTTGCCAGCTTGTATTGGAGCTTCCAGTCACTTTAAGCGAACATGAACCAATCCCTGATTCTCATTCTTAGTTTGCTTTCTTGCTTTTATTCTGCCTACTGTGCTGAGGTCCTCCCTGGATTATTTATGCAGCCAAGATTTTGAAATAAGTTGCTGCTATCTGAGTGTGCTTTATAAAGAAAAGAGAGTTTCAAATATGAATTTTTTTCTGGGAGAATTTCAGTTTCCCTCCCATTTGTCTCTATGCATTCTTTCCCACCTTTTGTCTTCTAAAGCCAGTTGAACAAGTTTAAACTACTGATGTGATCAAGCAGTAGAACTAATCATTGGCAATATTTATTTATAGATTTTTTTTTGTGTGTGGTAATATAGTCACTTTGGTTTTTTTCTTTTTTAATTAAGCCATTCCCACACAAATCTCAGGAAGCAACATGGTAAAGTTAGTGTCTTAGAAAAATTGTAGAAATTAAATTAAACAAAATGTTTTAGCAAAATTAGCAGTGATTCCCACTGGATCTTTAGACATTTCTTTTCTATTGAATTTATTTTATTGAGCAGACAAATAAGGTATATAAAGAGCCTAAAACATAAGGCTGGGGTTGTGATTCAGTGGTAGAGTGCTTGCCTAGCATGTGTGAGGCACTGGGTTCAATTCTCAGCACTGCATATAAATAATTAAAGTCCATTGACAACTAAAAATCTATTTTTTAAAAAAAGCCTAAGAAGTTCTCAGCTATTTTAGTTAATACTACTATGTTTGTTTTCCTTCCTGCCTTGAACTGTTGACTTCCCAATTCTTCCCTTTTAGTAAGAAAGAAAGTCTATAAAATTTGTATTTGGTTATAATGTATGTTAGAGACTCTTTTACTCTTCACTTTTCCACCATGGTGGCACATAAAGTGCATCTCCATTCCACAGCAATTGTTTTGTAAAACAGGTAGAACATAGGGCATTCTGTGGTATCAGGAGTTTTATATGGAACAACCCCATAATCAAGAAAGATGTCCTATGGCCTGGCATGGTGGTGGCACATGCCTGTCCAGCTACTCAGGAGGCTGAAGCAGGAGGCTAGTAAGTTTGGGGCCAGCTTGGCCAACTTAGCCAGACTCTGCCTCAAAAAAAAAGAAAGAAAGAAAGATATCATTTGTAGAAGGAGTTTACTACCTGAAAAAGAGTTTGAAAACCATTACCTTAAATCTTAAGATTGATAACATTGAATTACTTTTCATTTGTTGGCACTTATGAGGAAAAATCAACCATTGTGGTTTAAATCTTTGAACTTGTTAGAAACAAAGAAAAAGAATCCATGGTAGCTCTTTTTTTTTTTTTAATACTTAAACTTTGTTTTTTTTTTTTTAAGGTTGCATTCGCTCATCTCTTCAGATTATCCTGCTAAGATTTAGGTTATTTTTTAAAATTTTTTAAAAATCTCAGACCCACAGGAGAATGGCCTGGATACAAGTATTCCTGGACATCTTTCAGTGATTGAAGCTACATTTATATATAGCACATTCCCTCACAGCCCAGCATGTAAGATTTGGGTATGGAACTTTCTAATCTAAGAATATCTCCAGGGCAGGTAGCAGCAAGATGCACAGTAAAATATTTATATGGATTATCCAGAATTTATTTCTGTTATCTTGCCAGGGTCCCGTATTGACAGCCTTTGAGAATTGTACTTGTGTAACAACTTTTGTTCATTTTCACATAATAAAAGAAATAGGTGGGTTTTTTTTTGTTTGTTTGTTTGTTTGTTTTGGCACCAAGCACCAGGGATTGAAGTGAGGGGCACTTGGCCACAGAGCCACATCCCAAATCCTATCTTGTATTTATTTAGAGTCAGGGTCTCACTGAGATGCTTAGTGCCTCACTTTTGCTGCAGCTTGCTTTGAATTTGCAATCCCCCTGACTTAGCCTCCCGAGTTGCTGGAATTAACAGGCATGTACTTCTATGCCAGGCGAAATTGTGATTCTTATAAGCCATTGTGTGTTGTTCTCTTAATTAGAGCCCTCCCCCCTTTTTCCTCCCTTCCCTAAAGTCTAATTCCAGTAGGGACTTCTGCTAGTCAAGATAGTTGGGGCTAGAGTAAGAGATCTAGCAAGAGTAGATCTGACTTAGTAGTCCACATAATGTTTTGTTTGAAAACAATGTTTAAAACTTATTGTCATAGAATATGACTTATGGCATCCACTGGGCTGAGCTTGAACTTGGATTTCTGTACTCTTTAGAGCAGGATGAGATTATATTATTGTTTGAGTTATCAGCATTTCAGAGGCTCTAGGCTATAATTTGAAAAGAAGCTTGCTATCTTGAAAGAAGTGATTCTCATACACAGCCAAATTCTTTGCTACAAAGTCTGATGGTTTTTTTTAGAAATTATATTACCTAATATTTGGATAATGTGTTGTGCTTTAGGATCTTTCTTCTGTGAATACAATCAGTAATAAAAATGAAATGCCAAACTCTCAATTTATACAAACCTTAAGGAAACAGGAAGTTGTTAATATAGTTCCAGAATCTTCTAAAAATTCATTAAATCTTAACATGCTTTCAGAATCCATGATGAGATAAATGGTTTAATGTTCCATAGTACAGTACTCAAAATTTCTTCAGGAGTTGTTAATAATTGGTCTTCATTTTTTAAGCCTAGAAGTCCTTTGATTATAAACGGCCTGTGGTAATTTTCTGCATCTCAAGTTTTTTTTTTAATATATATTTTATTTTTAGTCAATGCAGTGCTAGAATGTGGGACTAATATGGAGAAAGTAAGCCCACTAAAAGTAAACATAATGGGGCAATTTCTTTTTTCCTTCTCACAGCCTTGGAACCAGGCCATCCAATTTATCTGTACTCAGTAGCCATGTGATCTTGGCCTGGTGTTTTTGTGTGCGTGGTATATAGGGCCTATGAGGGAATGGTAGGAAACAAGACTGGTAAAGGTAGGCAGTATTGAGACAGTAAAAGGCCTTGTATAATATGTAAGAGTTTGAACTCTTGAAGTGGATGGGTAGCCACTAGAGAATTTCAAGCAGGGGATTTGCACCATGGATTGTGCTGTAAAATATTACTCTGGCACCATTTGGAGGGGGTGAGTTAGAATAAAGCAGGAACAAAGTATTATAATGCCTCTCCTACAAGATGGCATCAGGATGACAAGAGAAAAGAGGCCTGAGTTAAAGCATGGGATTAAGAGTGAAGAAATGAATTTGAGAGAGACAAATATTTAGATAAGATTGACCATATATGAAGAGAGGGGGAAGGAAGAGTCTACATTGATTTTTGGCTTGGACAACCAAGGTAAGAGGATGGGCAAGGGGTGAATACAAATTTGCAACTAAAGGCCATGTGACTAGAAGTAACCAATAAGATCTAAAGCTTCAAATAGATACTGAGTTTGAGAGCATATGATTCTAGGAACCATAGAAATATAAGAATAAAGTGAAAAGAAAAATTAGGATAGAAGAAAAAAGTGGACAGGGAAAGGAAAAACTGGAACTATTGTATTGATTAAAACTTACCATATCCACTGTCTCTTTTCCACTTCTGAGGCTAAAGGCAGGAAAGGATTGGAAATGGGTAACCAAGTAGGGCATGGCTTTTACGATGATTAGGCTACTTTTTAAAATTTTTTCTTCTTAGTTATACATAACAGTAGAGTATATTTTGACATATTTATACAAACATTAAGTATGTCTTATTCTAATTAGGGTCCCAGTCTTGTGGATGTACATTATGTGGAGATGCACTGTGATTAGGCTACTTAATGTATCTTTTCATTACAGAAAGCAGAACCTTACCACCCTAAACAGTTGCTGCTACTCTGGAAAATGTCTGTACTGAACATTAGTTCTGTCTTAACATTGTCTCTTGAGCTTAGTCCTGTACAGTTAAAACCACAATCCATTAATATTCATTTTTGGATTGGGGAATGTAACTTAGTGGAAGAGCGCTTGCCTAGCATTTGTGAGATCCTAGGTTCCCAAGATTACTCTTATTGATGTAATTTCTAGCCCATATACTGCCATAGTTTTAGCATTTCACTGTATGTAGTAATATACATAATAAATGTCCAAAAGAGGTATGTATGTATTTTTGTGTGTGGTACTGGGGATTGAACCTAGTGTTCTCTGCCACTGAGCTGCATCCCTAGCCCTTCTCTTATTTTATTATTTTGAGGTACAGTCTTGCTAAATTGTTTAGGCTGGCCTCAAATTTGTGTTCCTCCTGCCTCAGCCTGCTGAGTAGCTGGGATTATAGGCATGTGCCACAATACCTAGCAAAAGACATGTGTAGTAGAAAGGAGAAAATGTAGTCTACAGAGTACTGCCATACACTAAATACATAGGGAAAAAGAACTTCTTCATAATATATCATTAGAGAATTTCAGAATGCTAGGATATTTTTGTGCTTTTAGTGGACATATTTCTAAACTAGTGAGTATGGAATTGTTAGAAATTTCAGGTTTACAGTTTGGGTAAAAGATTAATTTTTTATAACATATAATTTTTATTATATATATATATATTTATTTATTTATAGCTCTGAAGATGGCTGTGGTGGATATCTATCATTCGAGGTTAAAGGAGAGACAGAGACGAAAAAAGTAAGTACAGAAAACCATCCTGCCTTCTTTCAGCTTTGGATTGTTTGATTGCATATAGTCTATAAGAATGCTTCACTGTGGCTCATCTTGTGACCTTGGGGAAGAAATTTTATTCTCCTTGAGCCTCAATTTTTCATTTGTCAAATGGAGATAGTATCTGTCTTATTTTTATATCTTCCTTCCTTTGTTGATGTTAGGATAAAACATGAATAATGTGGTTACAGGGTTTTAAGCTCTTTGGAAAAAAAGGATAATATCAATTCGAAGTGTTTAGTCATTATATTCTTTTTAATGCCCTCATTCTTACTACTGTAATTTTATGAGAAGTCTTTCATTTAAAAGGATTACAAAGAAGTTCCAAACAAGTTTCAGGCACCCTGGTTTTCCTTCCCTTCACAGTATGTCAAAAATATACATTCAGGGGTTGGGATTGTAGCTCAGGTAGTAGAGCCTTTGCCTAGCATGTGTGAGGCACTGGTTTCAATCCTCAGAACCACATAAAAATAAATAAATAAAATAAAAGTATTGTTTGTCTACAACTAAAAAAATAGTTAAAACACACACACACATATTCAGGCCAAACATGGTGATGCATGCCTGTAATCCTTGTGATTGGAGAGACTGAGGCAGGAGGATCACGAGTTCAAAGCTAGCCTTAGCAACTTACAAGACCCTAAGCAATTCAGTGAGACCTTGTCTCTAAACAAAATATATAAAGTTCTAGGAATGTGGCTCAGTGGTTAAGCACCCTGAGTTCAATCCCCAGTACAAAAAACATATATATATAAATATACATATAGATATGTATTTATATAAATATACAATATAAATATATAAATATAAATTACATATTTTTATATATTTACACATTCAGCCAGGCATGGTGATACATACCTGTACCAGTGACTTGCCAGGAGGATTGCAAATTCTAGGCCAGCCTTAACAACTTAGCGATACTCTGTCTCAAAATAAAAAATTAAAAAGGACTGGGGATGTAGTTTAGTGGTAAAGCACTCCTGAGTTCAATCCCTAAACTAAAAATATACACATACATACACACATTCAGATTAGAAATTATGGATCCCTGATGCTTGTTGGATTACAGAGATTTACCAGTTCTGAGAGGGATTTGCAGAGGGTGTGAGTGTGCAGGTATGTGTATATGTGAAGGCATGTATGTTGAGATATTACTAAGTATAAACATAGTGGTATCAGCAATAAAAATGTGAGGGAGTAGTTGGAGGCACTCCTGAGAGACCAGACGTGATCTAAAGTGAAGTTTACTCTCTGCCTGAAGAAGCTTACCCAGCTGCTTCCATGAGATGTTTCATTGCTAGTCATGAATTCTTCTGGAATAAATAAAGGTTCCAGAAGAATAACCCTGTGTGGTTTACTTAAATTCTCCTTTGCTTAAAACACATAATTAGACCTAGGGAGTATTGAAGAACTCAATTGTTGAGAGGTGCTGTTAGATCTTACGTTTTATGATGCCCTTCCATTAAAGATGCACAATATATACTTATTTCAAATAGCTTCAAAGTGTTGTTATGAATGCACAGTTGTAAACGTTGAATGTGTGATCATGGTGCCTTCTTATGGTTAGCAGGTTTCCCTTGAATGAGTATTCTCAATTAACATTTCCACAAGCTGAATAGATTAATTGTATAATGTGGACACAGATTTCCTTCTGTTCATCTTAAGTGACAGACACATATTTTTCAGTATTTGTGAGTGATAATTGATTCATTCATCTAGCAAATAGCTTTTTAGAGTCTCCAACGCCCAAGAAGAGGGAAAATGTGTGATGCTGGAGAGCCTAAAATTGTGTTAGTGATTCACTGATTGCAGAATTTTGTGGGGAGTGACTCTTTTGGACCTCCGTATTCTACCTCAGAGTGTTTTAAGATGTCTAACAAAAGCTGCATATGAAAAACATTAAATGTGAAACTTATTCTAAAAGAGATTATTATGGTTTTTTATTCTAGAATTATAAGGGATCATGGATTAATCAACCTTAGAAAATTTCAATGTAAGTATTGGCTATTTTTTCTAATTTCTTCTAATATTACTGAATAGCTTTAACAAATCATTTAACAAATAATTATACCAAATTATAACAGATCATTTATAGCACTAGTTCTTAATTCAAGTTGCATGTTAGCATCACCTAGGACGATTTTAAAAATTCTGATACAGAACTGGTGGTAGAGCACTTGCCTAGCATGTGCAAGGTCCTGTATTCAATTTCTAGCACCAAAAGAAATATAAAAGTCTTCAAGGCCATTTTGATCTATAGTGATAATAAAGAACTATTAATTTATAGTCAAAACATTAACATGAGAATTTTTTACAATAATATAGTAATTACAGCATGGAAAAATGATCATTTTCTAGATTTGTCATGTTTTGAAACAATGTGTTAAACATAAAATAACCTTTATCCTCAGGTTATAAAATTATTTTTATAGAAACATCAATAGAAAGTGATGCTTTCATTTTGCATGGTGGTATATAAAAAAGATATTTAACATTGTGTGATGATGATAGTAAACAAAGGCTTTTTAAATGAATTGCTAACTTAAATTTTACAGTTTTATTTTTTTTTATTTTTTAAACATTTTTTTTTTAATATTTATTTTTTAGTTATTGGCGGACACAACATCTTTGTATGTGGTGCTGAGGATCGAACCCGGGCCGCACGCATGGCAGGCGAGCGCGCTACCGCTTGAGCCACATCCCCAGCCCCAATTTTACAGTTTTAAATAATGGAGGAACTTAAACTGGCAGAAAAAGCCCCAGTACTTTTTTTTCTACAACGTAGAGTCTGTTCAGGAAATAATAATACTTTCATAATAATAATTGTAGTGTTCAAAATGTTTATAATGCTTATGTGTCATAATACTCTTTTTGTAAAAGTCTGTAATCCCAGTAGCTTGGAAGGCTGAGGCAGGAAATCCCAAATTTGAAGCCAGCCCCAGCAATTTAGCAAGACTCTAAACAACTTAGTGAGACCCTATCTTTTTTTTTTTTTGGCAGGGTGGGAGTACTGGGGATTGAACTCGGGCACTAGGCCACTGCGCCACATTCTTGGCCCCATTTTGTATTTATTTAGAGACAGGGTCTCACTGAGTTGCTTAGTGCCTCACTTTTGCTGAGGCTGGCTTTGAACATGATCCTCTTGCCTCAGCCTCCCGCGTGGCTGGAATTGCAGGCATGCACCACTGCACCTGGTGTAAGACCCCATTTAAAAGTGAAAAATAAAAAAGTCTGGGGATGTAACTTCATGCTAAATGTGCCTTTGGCTCAATCTCCAGCCCCCCTGTATCCCCCTCCAAAACAAGAACTGTGGATTTGCAAAAATAATTCAGGATCAGATTTCCCATGCTTTTTCTATAGACAATAATTATCCGTGTTCTGGTAGACACAATAATGAGTTCCTCTATCTGAATTACTGGGTTTTTCATATAGATCAGTTAAGTTTTGACTTTTACTCATGGTAGAAATTTCCTGTTACATAAATCCAATTTTAACTGGTGGACAGGTCAGTTTGGATTTATTGTTCTGTTACTATAGTTTTTCCAGGAATAAGACCAAGGGGAAGCTGATTCTGAGCATTAAAAGTAGCATGTGTTTTGTGGTTTCAGAGGTAGCCAGTTGCTGTTACATTGAATATACAAGTGACCTTAGTATGATGGGTAAGGTTCTTTCCCTTCAGATCTTAAAGATTTACTGCAGCTGGACAAAGTGGTGCACAACTGTAATCCTAGCTACTTGGAAAACAGAGAGGAGGAACACAGAAAAAAAAGACCTATTCCAAAATAAAATAAAAAGCACTGGGGATATAACTCAGTGGCAGCGCACTTGCCTAGCATGCGTAAAGCCTGGTTTCAATCCCAGTACTGGAGGAAAAAAATCTACCACTGTCTCTGCTCCCCTTTATTATTATGAAATAAATTTGGAACTGTCAGAGCAAGAGAAAGGAGGTTAAAAAAGCCTAATGGCCTCCCCCCACCCCCAGAAAAAAATGATAGCTTGGTAGTTTTTCTCCCTACTTTTTATATGGGCGTTTTCAAATATACACAGAAGTAAAGGTAAAACAAAAAAAGTTATTTTTCCAATTTCATTTCAGATTCTTTGTTGTTATCCTTGTTATGAGTTGGGATTTCTGTTTTGTTTTTGTTTGGTAGTAAGAAAGAAATAATCAGTCTGTATTTATTCAGTCAGCTCCTAGTCCAGGCATGGTGGTGCACACCTACCTAGATGCCTGGGAGGCTAAGGATGGAGGATTGAAAGTTTGAGGACAGCCTGGGCAATGTAGTGAGACCTTGTCCCAAAATAAAAATTAATAAGATGGAAGGCTGGAGCTGGAGCTCCATGGTAGAGTGCTTGCACAGCAAGCAGGAAGCCCTAGGTTCAGTCCCTAGTACCACCAAAAAGAAAAAAAAATTAAAACCAACTCCTGGAATTAGTAGATAAGAATGTCTCTTCTAAGTGAAGTAGATAAGAATGTGTCTTCTAAGTGAAGAAATTCATCTAAAATAAAGGCAATTTAAATAACTGTCATATGTGAAAAATTATCTTTAAGAGTAGACTGAACTAGGCTGGGGATACAGCTGTGCTGGTAGCGATTGCCTTGCACGCACAAGGCCCTGGATCAATTCTCAGCACCAAAAATTTAAAAAAAGAGAGAGAGAGTGCTGACCTAGTTAAATATGGTTAAAATCACTGAAAAGCAATCAGAGCTCCTGGCCACATCAACTTACCAGTTGTTGATTGGTTTTACTCCTCATCTTCTTTGTAAATATTACTCTTTTGATTAGAGATTTGATCAAAAGAGATCCCCAGAGTTGCTGCTCCTGGCTCTGTTGGATATGTGACCATTTATTTGCATGATAATTGTCAAAATATAACTTCATTAGTTAATTAAGTTGAACTAGTTAATTTGGTCTGGAGAAAGGCAAAGTAACCCCTATGGGCAATGAAGAAATATACACCTCACCTGAATATTTGTAGACAGGGAGATTTCACAAGGGTCATGTGAGCAAGCACATACTTTTCTAGGCTAATCTATGTCCTGTAGATAGATTCTGTGTCTGCAATTTCCTAGTTATCCTGTGGGTAGTAATACCAGAAATTTTGGCCAACATGTTTCTGAGAATGCAAGATCTACCGTTAATCTTTTCCCATTACTATAGCATTGCCTGTGCAGATAAAAGACAGTGAGGTGGGGGAAGTCACTAGTGCTTAGTGATGGAGATGATCTCCAGTGATAATCCTTATGGAGATGCTGTGAAGCAGTCACTATGATTAGTATTTTGCATTCTTAGCTTTCCTGTTTGCTTCCTGTCATGGGTAAATTAGTCATATGAGGTCAGGAATAATGTTCTTCCATTTCACTTCTGTGAGGGGGAGAAAAATGTGGCCAACTTGGGAATCCTTACATTCTCCAATGACACGGTTATGTTTTACTTTCTCTGTAGTAATGGAACGGCGTTATCCCAAGGAGGTTCAAGACCTTTATGAAACAATGAGGCGATTTGCAAGGATTGTGGGTCCAGTGGAACATGATAAGTTCATTGAAAGCCATGCATGTAGGTGGTTTTTGAGCCTTAATGAACAAGTGTGTGTGTGTGTGTGTGTGTATTTTATGTGAAGTGAATAACATGGATATGTCTGTTTCTACTCCCCTTTATTATTATTGAAATAAATTTGGAACTGTGAGAGCAAGAAAAGGGATGTTAAGGGGCTGGGATTGTGGCTCATCAGTAGAGCGCTCACCTAGCACAGGCGGGACCCAAGTTCAGTCCTCAGCACCACATAAAAATAAATAAATAAATAAAGGTATTGTGTCCAACTACAACTAAGAAAATAAATCAACATTAAAAAAAAAAAAAAAGTAGTTTTAAAAATGGGAGGCTGAAGCCGGGCGTGGTGGCGCACACCTGTACTCCTAGTAGCTTGGGAGGCTGAGGCAGGAGGATCCCAAGTTCAAAGCCAGTCTCAGCAACTTAGGGAGACCCTGTCTCTAAATGAAAATTTTTAAAAAGGGCTGGGGTTGTTGCTCATTGGTTAATAGCCAGCCCCTGGGTTCAATCCCCAGTACCAAAAATGGGAACAGAGTTGGATGACTCATGGAAATTGTACTTCCATCATTCTCTTGCCTTTCTTTGGTATTCTGGAGGGAGCTCATCCATTTTATATTTTGATTTTTTACTAAAAAAAAAATTTGAAGTGAGGTCAGTAAGGCCTAACCTAAGACAGAATGGACTGGCTGACTTTTCTACACTTTTTATCATGAAGTCTATTTGGCCCTTTAGTTTTGTTCTGGGTGGTTCTTTGCCAGGGCTCTTACCCTGTTTCATGCAAATATTTCTTAGGAAGCATCACAGGCATTTATCTGAGCCAGGTTGATTGTCCTCAGCAAACACCTTGTTTGGTTGGCATTCTGAGTGACTGATCTTTTACTTCCTGTCCCAGTTTGTGTCATCCCTGGTTTATGTGTCACTCCAAAGAACTACACCCCATGGATTGTCCAGGCTTTTCCTTCATCCTCTGTTTCAAAAGCACCCAAGTTTGAATGCCCTTTCACATAATAACCTGAGCAGTGCAACCTGATCTGTGTTCTCAGAGGAGGCAGAAATCTTTGGTTTATGGAAAACACAATGCTCTTTTGTCCCTATAGGAGAAAAGCTATAAAGAAACTAACTGGGACTTGAGAACTTGTGTTCTTCTTTTGCATTAGGGCAACATCAAGTAATACCAGAGATGGGTTTCACAAACTTGGTTGTATGAGTAAAAATTTTGAGAGAGAATAGATAAACCAGGAAAGCTTGGTTATTTAACAAATTATATTCATTACTTTAGGGGACACATGAATTCAGCCAATTTAAGTTTTCTAAGAGAAAACTTAAAAAAAAAAAAAAATTTCCAGCTACTGCATTTGGAGATGGCAGCTGGAGACATTTAGAGTAGGCTTTTCTCAGCTTTTGGGTAAATTTCTAATAAAAGATTATCAATAAAAAGGATTCCCTAGATGAAATTGCCCAGTCTTTTATGTAAGACAAGAATTACTGAAAACGCTTTACAGCAGAAATACTTATTGATGTTGATTTTGTTTTTAAAATATTTTTTCCTTTGTTCTTTTGGGGAAAACAGTGGAATTTGAACTTCGAAGGGAAATCAAGCGGCTCCAGGAATATAGGACAGCAGGCATTACCAATTTTTGTAGTAAGTATATAAAAGGGGCATCTTTATATGCAGGGATTCTCAAAGGGGTTGTGATTTTTTTAAATTAAGCTTTTCTTTTTCAGAATGAATTTTCAATCTTTCTAGAAAAGTTTCATCTGTTAAATCCCTATAAATATCATTATATAGATTATCTGAGGTAGCATAAAAGTCATAACACATAGAAAAGAGAGTGGTGCTTTAGATGTAGGATTCTGCTGTAGCTCTTGTTTCCAATTCCAGGTTTTAACTTTACCCTTTTTAAATTTAGTTATTCATGGCCTGATTGTTTTTATTTACCAAGCTTTAGCTGACTCTAGGTACATGTACCCATTTACTTAAGGTCCTGTCATAATTATATTAATGCACCAGGCCCTATGAGAACTTGTTCAAACTTGCATCATGTCATTTAGTGTCTCATGACAAACTTATGGGGTACTGTTACTTCTGTTTAATGAAGAAACTAAAGTTTCAAGATCAAGTTAATAGTAAAGCCAGGTCGTATGGGAAGGCAGTGTATTACTGCAGTTAAAACCATACAGCTTACGCCTGGGGATATAACTCAGATAATTTGGTGATAAAGTGCTTGCCTAGCCTGTGTGATGCTCTGGGTTTGATCCCCAGCACAGGGGAAAAAAAAAAAAAAAAACTAGTCAGGTTAGGTTTAGATTCTGACTCCACTGTTTACTGACTCTGTAATTCTATTCAAGTTTTCATTTTCTGAGTCTCTTAGAATGAAGACTAAATTAGAGATTGTGTGCCTGGGCAAGGTACATGTGCCTGGGCACATGCCTGTGATTCCAGTGGCTTGGGAGGCTGAGGCAGGAGGATCACAAGTTCAAAGCCAGCCTCAGCAATTTAGCTAGGCCCTGTCTCAAAAAATTAAAAAAGGGCTGGGGATGTGGCTTGGTGGCTAAGTGCCCCTGGGTTTAATCCCTTTACAAAAGAGAGAGAGAGAGAGAGAGAGAGAGAAAGAGAAAGATTGTATGGGAAAACATAGCACCTGGCACACAGCAAATCCTTAATAAAGGCTATTTTCTTTTTTTAAATATTTTTATTTGTAGATGGACACAATACCTTTATTTTGTTTAGTTTTTTGTTGTTGTTGTTGTTTTTTATGTGGTGCTGGGGATTGAACCCGGTGCCTCACGCTTGGCAAACACTCTACCACTGAGCCACAACTCCAGCGCATATACAGGCTGTTTTCTGTTGTTTTACTATTGCTGTTGGAGTGATCTATAGCATTCCTTTCTTCTGCATATTTGAAGTTTCTGTGGTAGTTAAAAGATATCCACTACACACAAGAAGTAGCTATGGCCCAGTACAGTGGTGCATGCTTGTAATACCAGCAACTCAGAAGACTGAGACAAGAGGATCATAAATTCAAGGGCAGTCTCAGCAGCTTAGCAACACCCTGTCTCAAAAAATAAAAAGTAGCTGGCTAAGGCTGTAGCTCAGTGGCAGAGCACTCACCTAGCATGTGCGAGGCCCTGGGTTTGATTCTCAGCTCACATAAAAATAAATAAAATAAAGGTATTATGTACAACTACAACTAAAAAATAAATATTTAAATAAATAAAAATAAAAAGTAGTTAGCTTCTTAACATAGCTCTATGGATATAAGTTCAAGTGTAATAGTCTTTATTTTTAACAACAGAAACCATTTTGGAAATGTAAAATTAGCCAGGCATGGTGGTACATGCTACTTAGGAGGCTGAGGCAGAAAGATTGCAAGTTCGAGGCCAGACTCAGAAACTTTAGTGAGGCCCTATTGTCAAAATAACAAATAAAAAGGATTAGGCGGGGGGGCGGGGGTTGTGGCTCACTGGCAGAGAGCCTGCCTCACACGTGAGAGGCACTGGGTTCAATCCTCAGCACCACATAAAATTAAACAAAATAAAGATATTGTGTCCATGTATAACTCAAAAAAATATTTTTTTAAAAAGGACTGGGGGTGGTAGTGCTGAGGGTGTGGCTCAGTGGTAGAGCCCAGCACATGTGAGGCCCTGGGTTGATCCCCAGCACCATATAAAAATAAATAAAAGTATGATGTTCATAATAAAGGACTGGGGATATAGCTCAGTGGTAAAATGACCGTGTGTTTAATCCCCAGTTCAATAATAATAATAATAATAGTGAATGCAGTTTTGCAGGAAAAAAAAAACAAAAAAAGACAAACTGTTTGCTGATTGGTTAAGAGGCCCTTGCCTTCTGCTGCATTGTCGTTGTGGTCATGGTGTTTTCTACACCTCCAGGTGCCAGAACATATGATCACCTAAAGAAGACGAGAGAAGAAGAACGCCTTAAACGCACCATGCTCTCTGAAGTTCTCCAGTACATCCAAGACAGTAGTGCCTGCCAACAGTGGCTCCGTCGGCAGGCTGACATGTGAGCAATTCAAGACCTGGATGGGGAAGCACTCCTTCTGGGACACTTTAGCTTCACATGTGTTTCAGATTCTGTGGGCACCTGAGATGGCTAAGTAATAAAATCTGGGTAGCTAGAAGAATTCAGAAAGATACTAGGGAATGATATTAGCCAAGTTATATTGTTATATTGTGTGTATGTACAAATATGTAATGACAGGTCCCATAATTAAAAAAAAAAAAAAAAAATTCAGCTGGGTCCAGTGGTGTACCCCTGTAATCCCAATGATTTGAGAAGCTGAAGCAGGAGGATCACAAGTTTGAGGCCCTAAGCAACTTAGTGAGACCCTATCTCAAGATAAAAAAAACAAAAAAGCTTCTTTGTTTTACCAGTGTTCACAGTCTGTTTACTGTTGTGGATATTCTATTTATTTACTGGAGATATGGCTCAATGGTAAAGTGCCTCTGGATTCAATCCCCATTACCCTCCTGCTCCACAGTTGTTTTCAAAAAGATTTTAGAAGTTCATCTCAGAAATAGTACAGCACTGACAATTAAGAAACAACTGGTCTCCTGCAATCCTACTTTCCTATTGTAATCTTATTTTTAAAAATTAGTATGTTCTGCCTAGCCTTCCACCTGTGCCTTTTTTTTTTTTCCCCTTGTCTTCTGGTATGATTTGCATTGAAAATCACATTCCTTTCCCTTCCCCATGAATGCTGTTGGGATGTTCCATGCTAAGAGCTCTTATTTCACACAAACTAACAAACTTTCCTTAGCCAATCCAAGGAGTTTTTTTCCCCTCAGAAGAGATTTTCTTTCCTGGTCAGTATAGTAAGGTATCCTGTAAAACATTATGCAGTTTATCTTATTATATCTCTTCAAAGTGACTTTCCTGATAAAGTCCCATAGGGACTTTTGGAAATTGCCTTCTTTGATATGACCTAAGCTTAAATTCCTTTTCTTTGTTTTAGTGATTCTGGGCTGACTCCTTCCATTCCGATGGCTTCGAATTCAGGTAATTATTTCCCAGGCAAGTCTTTTTTGTATGTTTGGTGCTGGGGATGAAACTCAGGGCTCTGTGGGTGATAAGCAAGCTCTCTACCACTTAGCAGCCTCCAGCCCCAGGTAAGTCTTGATTGTGAAGTTTGTATTTGAGAGGTGATCCAGTAGTCCTCTTCTTCTCAGTGGATTAATAGTAATCAAATGTTAGGCTAATTTATAACCAGAGTAGGAAGACAGGTGAAGAAAGGATTCTAGAAAGGTAGCTTCTTTGTTTTACTAGTTTTCACAGTCTGTTTACTGCTGTTATATCTACCACAGATTCTGAGATGCATCTCATATAAGATAAGTTAAAAATCTTTCTGATATGGGGAAAGAAACATGTTACTTGCCAGAAACTTCAGGCTTTTTATAAGCGGTAGACTTTATGTATTTCTATTTCTAAACCTTTAACTCTTTGGGTATGTCCTATTTTTGAGATTAGTTTTACAAAGCAAGATTAAGCCATATGCTCTCTGATGCTCTTGGTGATTGGAAATCAATGACTAGGGATTTGGGAAGGTATTACTTGTGCTGCTCTGAACCAAGATTGTGGTGTTTCTTTGCCTGTTTTCCTAGTTATCATCTCCCTCTACTCCATATGAATAGATAGCCATTTCTCCTAATAAGAATATACAGACCATTCCACTGAGTAGGAATAGAGTAGTCAAAAAGCAATTCATGGGGCTGGGGATATAGCTCAGGTTGGTAGAGTGCTTGCCTCGCATGCACAAGGCCCCCAGCACCAAAAATAATAATAATAATAATAATTTGCTCTTTTACCATTCTTTGAAGGCTCTGAACAATAGACTTTGCTAAATTATTTATGACATTCAGAATCTAGATAGGGCTCAGATAAGGCTCTTTGATGAATAATATTTCCCCCCCTTTGTTTTAAGTAAATTATTTCTGAATACTTAAAAGAGGAAAAGAAGCCATTTAGGGAGTTGTCAAGACAATGAAATCCATGTTTTATTTTTAAATTTTCTTACTTCCAGTCCTTCCATGCAATCTAAATACAGAATACTTAATACTGGCTAATTAAAATGAATGAACTGGCTAACATGATTACACAGCTTTGGTATTTGTGGGGTTTTTTGACCACATGCACTCACTTATTCACTGTTTTTTTGTTTTTGTTTTTAGGCTAGCGTTAGTTTTCCTCACCCCTTATATTTAGGTTGAGGAGACCCTGCTTTCTTACTGCTGGGAGTTGCTCTTTAGGTAATGAAAGGTTGAAAGCCTGGGGATCACTGCTTGTAGCCAGCCTCTGGTGACTTGTGAGATGCCATATGATTTTTATCTTCTTTTTTGAGCATTTAGGGTAAGCCCTTATCTCCTTTGTTGATATTATAGAGGAGCCTCTTTTTCAATAGAGCAGTTTAAAATAGTCCCTTCTCTTTCTGTAAAAGGTGTTCCCCATAAAACTTGTTAATATAGTATTCTACATTTTCTTTTGCTTAACTCACTCCATTCACCCCTAGAACATTAATCTCAAATATACATTCAAAATACACCCACCCCCCACCCCCGCCTTCCCCGCGCTGCCACCCCAAACTTGCACCTCAAACTTCCCATCCTGGCCTGGCCAGTGATCTCCTGTTTGGATTTCTTTCTCAGGTATGTGAGTTGACCTTAGTTCCTGCTTTGCCATATAATGGCTTATTGTTCCTGTGTGTGTATCTTTTAGGTAAACAGGGCTCCTTTGAAAGGAACAGATATTCTCTCACATATTAATAAGAAGGGCCTTTTGCTGGCCTAACAGTTTGCCTTTGATCTGAAGGCACATGGTATTTGGTTAATTACCATGTTTACCTTGTCTTGCTGGCAGAGTTGGGAGGATTAGGAATGTCTCTCCTGCAGAGTTGTTATTTCCATTCATCAGTTGTTAAGTTAGGCAGTGGATGTCCTTTCTTTACTGAATGACATCTGGGCTTTGGATCTTAGTCTCCTATGTGGTAGGAAGAAATGGATGATAACTGCTGTGGTGAGCAGTCATATTACATGCTAAGATATATGAGATTGTGTACTTTGGCAGAGCAAAGGACACGTGAATTATCATTTTTACTTTATTTTTTTTAAGAGAGAGAGAGGAGAGAGAATTTTTTAATATTTATTTTTTAGTTTTTCGGTGGACACAACATCTTTATTTTTATTTTTATGTGGTGCTGAGGATCGAACCCAGCACCCCGCGCATGCCAGGCAACCGCGTTACCACTTGAGCCACATCTCCAGCCCCTCATTTTTATTTTCAAGTGAATATTGGGATGTGCATGTTTCTAGCTAAACAGGCCTGAGGGGCAGGTTGAGTGTTTCTACAGATTGATGTATTGATCCTACACCTAACTGGTCTGTGCTTCGAACTTTGTTATACTTTATACCGGAGCAGTTGTTGCTCCTATGAAATACATGTTGTTTTTTTTTCCTGCCTGTGTCTTGTAGGTAGACGGAGTGCACCACCCTTGAATCTCACTGGCCTCCCTGGCACAGAAAAGCTGAATGAAAAAGAAAAGGAGGTAACAAAAAGAAGGGGACTTTGGGGAAGAGAATACGGGCTGATTATTCATTTACTTATTATGAGAAGCCCATTAAAAGCTGGGCATGGTGGTACCCTTGTCTGTAATCTCAATTACTTAGGAGCCTGGGGAACTATCTCAAATATAAAAGACTAGGGGCTGGGGTTGTGGCTCAGCAGTAGAGTGTTCGCCTAGCATGTGTGAGATGCTGGGTTCAATCCTCAGCACCACATAACAAAAAATAAAATAAAGGCATTGTGTCCAACTACAACTAAAAAAATATTGAAAAAAAAAAATATATATATATATAAATAAAGGACTGGGGATGTAGTTAAACCCCAGTACCACATATACCAAAAAAAAAAAAAAACTAACATTACAGTATCAAGCCTATTTTGTTCTGCTCATCTAACATGTACACAGGTCTAGTGTGTCCCTGTAGTCTAGGAGCTATCCTTGGTAGGTTTCAGAGAGCTCTTTTCTTGCCAGGCATGGTGGTGCATACCCATAATCCCAAGGACTTGGGAGGCTGAGGCAGGAGGATTGCAAGTTCAAGACCAGTCTCAGCTGGGCATGGTAGTGCACACCTGTAATCCCAGCAGCTTGGGAGCCTGAGGCAGGAGGATCACAAGTTCAAAACCAGCCTCAGCAACTTAGCCAGGCTTTAAGCAACTCAGTGAGACCCTGTTTGTAAATAAAATATAAAAAAGAGAAGGGATGTGGCTCAGTAGTTGAGTGCCCCTGGGTTCAATCCCCAGTATCAAAAAAAAAAAAAAAAGCAGTCTTAGCAAATTAGTGAGGCCCCAAGCAGCTTAGCAAGATGCTGTATCAAAATAAAAAATAAATGGACTGGAGATGTGGGTTGGTGGTAAAAACATCCCTGGGTTCAGTCCTTAGTGCCAAATACAAACAACAAAAAAACTTTCTTTACCCTGCTACCATTCCTCTTTTGGGGAAAGTTCATGTGATAATGTCAATTAAATAATAACGATTCTTATTTACTGAGCATTTACTTTGTGTCAGACAGTAGGAACTTTATGTAAATGAAGTTTTTTTTATAAACTTAAAATAACTTACATAAAAATCGGTATTTCCTATGAGATTGGTCACTTTGAGAAGTTCTGTACTTATTCCAACGATGTAACCTTCACTTAAAACATTTTTGGACTGTCTCTATACCACTTTTTATAGTCATAAATTAATTTTTATTCATTTGTTTTGTGGTGCTGATAATTGAACCCAGAACTTTGCACATGTTATGTAAGGGTTCTACCACTAGCTATGTCCCTAGCCCTAGTCATACATTAATTTTTATATATATAGTGGGACTGGGAATGTAACTCGGTTATAGAGTGCTTGCCTAGCATACCTGAGGTCCTGGGTTCTGTCCCCAGCATATATCTCTCTCATCTATCTCTCTCTCTCTCTCTCTCTCACACACACACACACACACACACACACACACACACACACACTCACACTGCCTTTGTCAGATTTTCAACAGGATATGTCTGAGACATGAAGTCCATTTCAACAGAGAAGCATCCTCTCTGCTCCTCACGTACCCCTTTTACAGTTCCCCAGATCAGTCCTCCACCTGCCATTCTGTGGCATTAGCTCATGTTACAAGGAACCATTGTAGTGCGGTTCTATTTTATCCATCAGGAATGGTAAAGATTATTTTGGAGGTAGAAGGAGGTACATATTTTATCTACATATTGCTTAAGAAAGTCACAGGCCAATCTGATTCAAATTTTGAATGGCCTAGAAATATTTTTATCCTTAGCCACATAATGGTGACCTCAGACTACTCATTGCTGGATAATGGCAGGTGAACTGGAATTGAGCAACCTTTCTAGGTTTTTAGCAGTTAAAGTGTCCTCTTCTCCAGAGTAGGAAATGTAATCACAAAAACAGGGACTACTCCTTAATGACAGTACTAACAATAATGTGATTCACACTTGGGAATCTAAGCACCTATACTCTGTGTCCCCACTGTGCCCTGTGGCTCTTCTTGGACAGAGTGTTGGGATGGTGTGGGGCCCCACCCAGGCATTTAATGCTCCACTCCTGAGTGAGCCAGGCTCCTCAGGAACACATACATGTATTTCCTAACAGAACCAGGCCCCTGAGCCAGCCTGCACGTGCTATAGGCTCTCCTAGCATCACACCCTGATTTTTTCTTCCTGGTTGTCTATCCTTAGGTAGTGTTGGTCTCTAGATAGGAACAGACTAAGTGGAATGTGGTCCAGCCACTCAACAGCTCCTATAAATAGTTTGAAGTTGATGTCACTTTTTTGTTTTTTGCTGTACCTGCTGGATTAAATTATGAGAAAGACAGATGTTAATGTTTATTAAATTTGCTGTGTCTTGCAGCTCTGTCAGATGGTGAGGTTGGTCCCTGGAGCCTATTTAGAATACAAATCTGCTCTTTTGAACGAATGTAACAAGCAAGGAGGCTTGAGACTGGCACAGGCAAGAGCACTCATCAAGATAGACGTGAACAAAACCCGGAAAATCTATGATTTCCTCATCCGAGAAGGATACATCACTAAAGCCTGAGGCTCCAAGGGCTTGGGATCACAAGTCAGAAGTTTGGAATGTGGTGGGTCAAAGGACAGTATAAGCATTCTGAAAGTTTGATTTTCATCCAAATTATCATTGTAAAAAGAGGGGAAGGACAAAGGAAACCTTCAGTTGTATTAATGTCTGCTTTCTTCTTTACCCTGCTTTAAAGCACTCCTATGTTGGTATTGTGCTGCAGAGTTGTGTGCTAGATAAGCTATTATTAAATGTGAGTGGGCATTTATTCCTAACACCTCTTGTAACTAAAACAAGAACCATAGTACCTCACATCACAGTGTTGGTAGAAATAGAACCAAACCAAACCACAGTGTTTATTCCCAGGAGTTCAGCTCAGATCCTTGTACTTGAGAGCTATTTGCTGATTATCTGTTTTGCCTTCAGACATTGCAGAGAAATTTAGAATAAAAGAGAAAGGTTTGAGAGCATGAGAAAGGCTCTCTTCTAAGGATTTTTTAAGCTGAAACTTATGTTTATAAGCAAAGAGGAGGAATATCTCCCCGTGATGTTCTTGTCCCAAACTGCATCTCTGATGTCTGACTATGTACTTTGCAGTGTGGCTGTCTGATCTGTAGTAGACTTTTGAGGAGGTGGCACCGGATATAAAATGTCTCTGTTATTTTTAGAATTAATGGATTAAAGTGTTTTTGCTATTTAATTTGTGGGTGTGTCGAATATTCTGGTAACTAAAGCACACTTAGGGTGTTGGATGCCCGCCCCGTCACGCTGCACCATCTCTCCTAACATGTGTGTCCTGGACTCACCCTGTTCTTACCCAGGGTTTCCCAGGATACCAGGTCCCTGGGGATGGAGATGATGCAACTAACCTCAGCTTTGCTTGGACTGAGACCTGAACCCTAATTTCTTATGGTGAAAGGCTAGCCTGCAATAAAAGCTGCTTTTAAAACAGAAGTAAAACAGCTTCATATACAAGACTCACTAGATATGGGGTGAGTAGCACCACCACAACTGAAACTTGGACCTCAAACCTTTCTGCAAAATAAGAAGCCAAATTCATGGATATATCATTTCTGCTAGAAGCAAAATGTATATAGAAATTTGTGCAGAATCTGCACAGATCACCTCCAATAGCCAATGATTCTTCAGTTCCTTTAACATTCAAACATGTGAGTAGTATGTGGTTGTTGGGAGCATCAGTGCAAAGTTTTGACTGATGTAAATATGCTTGCAGTTTGCTAGTAGACATCATATAGGGGATGAAAAGTGAAAAGGATACTTTTTAGAGAATTTAAATAGAAGAATTCTATTCTTTGAAAAGGATGGTTTGTGGAAATGGTTTTCTTTTTTTGCATAGTTTTATCTCTAGAAAACATATTCCACCACCACCATCACCCTGGTTAGTTATGAAGGAATTGCCTCTTATCCAAGAAACATATTTCATGTTTTGAAAATTTGGGACACAGTAGCCATCAGTGCAGAATCCTTCATTTTGATTAAGGTAGGCTTCTTGGGAGAGGTGGGTTTTGAGGCAATGGTAAGATCAAGAGGCAAGAGAAAAATGGCAGATGGAAGTGGGAGGCTGTTCTAGACATAGGAGGTGGGGGTTGGTGTGGGGGCAGCAGTGGGAATAAGGAAAATGGTGCCAAGAGATGTCTTTGGCTAGAACACAAGGGGCAGCTGTGGTAGTTAGGAGTGGGAGGTTAGTAGGACAGACTGATAGAAACCTCAGAACCAATTGAGTGCTGAAAAATGGGTGGGGAATCAGTAAATTTGAGGAGGAGAAAAACATGGTTGAAAATAATGATAGGAAAATAAAGTTGCAATAACAAATGACTAGATTTTAGAAAGTAGGATTATTATTGTTTTGGTAAACCCAGCTTTGCAAAATTTAAGACCTAGTATCCCTAGTGAGTTTCTCAAAGGTCTAGCCTTATTTTGGGTGAGGAGTACTCTTGAAAGGAGTCCTTATTTTTTTGCATTTATAATAAAAGAGCACTTACTGGTATCCGATGTGACTATCTTAAATACATTATTTCCTTCTGTGTCATCACCTAGTATTAAAAAACTAGAGCTGGCAAGGGTCTTTCCAAGAACATTGGATCTCCTTCTTTGCTTTTAGGCAGGGTTGGCCATAAACCAACTCCACTGATTAGATGTCACTCCTAGTCCAGATCAGCTCAAAAGAGGGAGAGTTTACTCTGGAAACTCAGCAGTATAAATAAAGAACAGGATCACAGAACTCAAGAATTTTTATTCCAATTTAACAATAAAGATTTCTGGTGTGGGGCTGGGGATGTGGCTCAAGTGGTAGTGTGCTCTCCAGGCATGCATGAGGCACTGAGTTCGATCCTCAGCACCACATAAAAATAAAATAAAGATATTGTGTCCACCTAAAACTAAAAAATAAATATTAAAAAAAATGATTTCTGGTGGAGTTTTATGCATATCTTTCTCTCCCAGTGGTAGGAAATAGAAAACAAATTTCTTTCCATGTAATGAGTCTCTCCTGTACTCAAAGACCAAGACTGTTTCTTGAGATCAGTTAATATGAAATATTTACAGATTATTTTTCCTGGGTTCCAGTTTCTATCCTCCTCGTTTACCTTTCTCCCCACCCTTTTTAAAATCTGAACTTCAATTAAGCAAACCAGTCATTGAAATCTTCAGCTGGTGAGTTAGCTGGAAAAGTAGGAAGATTGATAGTATTCATCAGTAAAAACACAATCCCAATTGATAAGTTATTCTAATTTAGGAAATATGTAATCAAGAGAACTAAAAATCTCTGCTGTGAAGCATCAGAGGCCCAGGGCTGGGGACATGGCTTAGTGGTAGAGCACTTGCCTAGCATGCATGAGGCCTTGGGTTCCAACTTCAGTATTGCAGAAACAAAAGAATCAGAGGCCCAAATTACACATTCCCTATTTACTTCAAAAAAACACTTTTCTACCCATCTCTAGGCAGGAGAGTGATCTGTGTTCTAAACAGCATTCTGCAACATCACCCACCCATTTTTAAGTATGTCTTTGTGGATGCTTTCTGGTTTTTTTGTTTGTTTGTTTGTTTGGTTTTTAACTTGTTTGAATTACTGAACTGGGAGCTTTGCTTTCCTTTCCAATGTGCTTAGCTAGATGCAGCTCACCTTTCTCAGATCTGCAAAAAAAAAAAAAAAATCTCTGGTACAATGGGATACTGCCATTTCTGTGGTCTTTTTTGATTTTTCTGGTACTAGAAATTGAGCCCAGGGGCACTTTACTACTGAGCTACATCCCCAATTCTTTTTCTCTTTTACTTTGAGGTAGTTGCTTAGGCTGAGGCTGTCCTCAAACTTACCATTCTCCTTTCTCAGCCTCCAGAGTTGCTGGGATTATAGGTGTGCCCCACTGTACCTGGCTCATTTCTGTTGGTCTTGTGTAGAAAAGGTGGCCCAACTAAGGTAAATGATCCCTCTTTGATCAGACATAATAATTAGCCCTTTTAAGTGAAATTGAACAGGATCTCAGAACTCAAGAAGGATTAGAGCAGCCTATATGGTCAAAGTTATGTTGACTTAGGACTTTTAGGAGTGGAAGAATAATAAAGAACATTTAATTTGGGGGATTTTAGAACCTAAGTAGGCTGTCCTGGAAACAGGCATCAGCACTGAAGTCTTAGTGTGCTGCCTTTGAGAAGGGGATAGAGTGGACAGTTTCCATATCTAATGGAAGGAAGTTCTTTTTCTATTCATCGTTTGCCTGCTCTCCTGGCTTCCAGCAGTTGAGGTATATACTACAGTGAAAGAGTATCAGCTGCCCTTTGATTTGATCAGCCAAGCTTATAAATCAAAAACAGGTATTTGAGGAAAGGATGAATGTTTCGCTCTGACATTAAAATTGCTTTGTCACAATGAGTTACTTACTTGTTACCCATCACATGCTAGGCCCTTTCCATGTTGAGATGGTAATAAAGTGGAGATAAGAATACAGATAGTGCTGATCAAGGTGGCACATGCCTGAAATCCCAGTGACTCAGGAGGCTGAGGCAGGAGGATCTCAAGTTCATAGCCAGCCTCAGCAACTTAGCGAGGCTGCAAGCAACTAGGTGAGACCCTGTCTCTAAATATAAAAAAGGGCTGGGGGTATGGCTGAGTTTGATTAAGCACACTTGGGTTCAATCTCTGGTTACCCCCCCCCCAAAAAAAAAAAAAAAGATAATATGGACAGTGAAGATTAAAGGCTTAAAACCTAAAACCAAGAGAAAAGAAACCTTCAAGGTCACTGCCCTTGTCTTTGAAAACCCAGTGCTTAAACTTTGCTAGCCCAGAATTGTTCTATATCTTTTAGGGCTGAATAATTGAATTTGATGCATTCATTATCTACTTTGGAGCACAGGGGGTAGGTTTCTGTGGCACCAGACTAATCTTGGGTTGAATTCATCTCGTCTTTTAAGCCAAGCAATGGTTTTTCCTTCCTTCCTTCCTTCCTTCCTTCCTTCCTTTTTTTTTTTTTTTTTTTTTTTAATTTCTCTGTGCTACTTGGATTGAACCCAGGGTCACTCTACCACTGAGCTATATCCCCAGCCCTTTTTATTTTGAGATAGGATCTCATTGAATTGCACAGGCTGGCCTTGAATTTAGGATCCTCCTGCCTTAGCCTCTGGAGTCACTGGGATTACAGGTGTGCACTACCATACCCATCAAAGCAATGATTTTTCATCTAGTATGATCACTCCTGAGGTCTTATGTAGGGGAAAAAAATTCCAGATGGCTTACTGCCTTGGTTCAGAATTACGTTGACTAGAATCAACATCTTAGGAAATATAGAAAGAAGACCTCATAATCATTTTAAGAAACCAGCACTTTCTTAGATTGAAATGTTGTCATCTTATCACCTCTTATTCAGTGAACTGACAGCTAAGTTCCAATTCATGACACTTCAAATGCAGCTCTCTTTTGTTAGGAGAGCTCTCTCCCAAGGGTACTTCCATTTTCAATTGTTTGAAATGACCTAGCCTCTCATTTCTCCCACTGAACAATAGAAAAACTGATTTGCTCCCCCCACCCCATTATCACCCTTCATGTAGGGAATTTCTTGAAAACAGAAATGTTTTAAGAAATAAAAATGTAATGGATTCTGGGATGTGGAACTTATTTATTTATTGTTTTGGTACTGGGCTTGGAACCTGGGACCTTGCATGTGCTAGGCAAATACACTACCACTGAGCTACAGCCACAGCCCCACCCCACCCCCCACCCCCCACCCCCGCCGGCCTTTTTTTTTAATCAATCATTGTAATTTATTCATTAACCATTGGTTAAGCTCGCTCGCGCTCGCTCTCTCTCTCTCTCTCTCTCTCTCTTTCTTCTTTTGTGGTGCTTGGGCCACAGCCCTTTTTGAGACATGGTCTTGCTAAGTTGTCCTTGCCCAGGCTGGTCTTGACTTATCATGTTCCTCCCTTGGCCTTTTGAGTATCTGGGATCACATTGTTGTGCCTATTCCCAGTAAGAAAAGTGATTTTGAATTGGAGCTAAGATATCTTTTTTCCCTCCAGTTTCTGATGTTAGAAAGTTGTCAAAGGTGAAATAGGCAACATTCAGGGTAATTGAATAGTTTCTCCCAAAAATTATTGAAAAGGAGTGTACAAAAAGTTCAGATATGCCTTGAAGGCACTGGCTGCCAAGTATCAAGGATGGGTGGGCTGATGTGAATCTTCTGTGACTGAGGGCAGCAGTGTTCTGACCCTGATAACATAGGCATTTGCTGTTGGAGAGATGGGAAACAGCTCTTCCACTTGTTACCACCTTGTCCCATGTTAGAATCCTCTTTTTAATCAAGAGCAATCCGCAGCAGATAAAGCTACTCTGCTGGGGGATAGGAGCCAGAGCCCCCATGTACCTAAACTGCAGCCAGACAGCTGAGAGCAATGTCAACTTTTCCTTGATCCCCCCACTCCCCTCCCCCCAAAATAATAATCTTCTAGTTCTGAGTGTACACAGCTTCAGATTCAGGACACCTGTCAGATCTAAGTCAGGGCCTGGGTTTTAACTTCATGATGTAAAGCAAAAAACGCTTTTGAAAGCACAGTCTCCCAGGAGTGCCTCCGCCCCCAGCAACTGCAGAAAAGAAGGCGTCCGTCTGTGGGAGAGAAGTCTGTGGGAGAGAAGGGTGGCTATAGACGTCATTGCATCATCCAGATCCCAGCTGTGACCTGGCTCAGAGTTTTCCAGTTAAAAATAACCATGGCTAAGACTTGGGGGAAAAAAGTAAATTGTTGGGTCTCCATGGAAACTAGGAAGAGGAAAGACAAAGCATGGGATTTCCAGCACAGGTGGCAAGATTGGGGAGGATATAGGAGCCCTAAGCTTAGAAGCCCTCTGATGAAAAGGGATACCCCTAATTAGCATCCAGGATATAGCCAGACACTGCCCCAGGGCTCTGGAGACACACAATGCAGAGGGTATGTTTACATGGAAGTATGCTTCTTGAGTCTGGTGAAGAATTATTTGAGGTTACTGACTTTCTGTTACAAATTTGCTACTATTTAGCAAAGCAAGAGCAGATGGGCAACTCAGGAGGTTAGATGTTGCCTTTTAACCCATCTGGGAACCTTTGCTGCTCTACTGTCACATTCCACTTCATCATTTGCATACTCAGCGGCTTTGGATGTTATGGGTAGCATTCCATAACCACAGGGAAATCTCCAAGCTTTTGGGCTGACGTGTACATGTACTTCCCTTTTGTAGGACCAGGTTTTTCCTCTTTGGTGTGGTAGGAAGTTATGCAAAGCAGCATTAATTACATTGGGTGTCTTTAAAAGCATGTCTTTTACCTTTTATGGTGGTGTTATCATTACTACAGGTAACTAACTCTTGGGGGAGGGGAATATTTTCTTTCTTCACTCTACTTAAAAAAAATTTTTTTTAGTTGTAGATGGACACAATACCTTTATTTATTTTTATATGATTCTGACAATGGAACCCAGTGCCTCACATGTGCTACGCAAGCACTGTACCACTGAGCCACAACCTCAGCCCTCTTTGTTCTACTATTTTTTTTAAATTTATTTTTTAGTTGTAGTTGGACACAATACCTTTTATTTTGTTTATTTATTTTTATGTGGTGCTGAGGCTCAAACCCAGCACCTAGCACACTGCTGAGCCACAACCCCAGCCCTTCGTTCTACTTTTTAAAGAAGATTTTTAAAAAATATTTTTTCCTTTCAAGAAATACTAGAATACATTCTAGTTATTAAAAAAAAAAAGTACCAATGCCATGAAGGGGGGTGGGGGGCACTTAACTCCTGAGCCACATTCCCAGCCCTTTTTATTTTATATTTTGAGACAGGATTTCACTAAGTTGGTTAGAGTCTTGCTAAGTTGCTGAGGCTGGCATTAAACTTGTGATCCTTCTGCCTCAGGTTCCTGAGCTGCTAGGATTAAAGGTATGCTCCACCATGCCTGGCTTAAACACTCACTTTTGTTTTGTGTGGGGTTTTTTGGTGGTGCTACTAGGGATAGAACCCAGGGCCTTGTGCATTCAAGGCAAGCACTCTACCAACTGAGCTATATCCCTAGCCCTCTTAAACACTCACTTTTAATGAAGGGTTTATGCAAGAAATAATTGAGGAAAAAGTACGATTTTTTACTTTTGACATTACTGACATGATCAGTACGGATACATGATCTCTTGTTTACCTGCCTGGTGTGTTAGAAAAATCTGAGTACTAATCCTTGTTCTGCTATTTAGTAGTATGCAACCTTGGGCAAGTTTCTTAACCCTCCTGTCTAAAGTGTGGTTGATAATCCCTACCTGACTGGGTTTGGTGAAGATTAAATGGGATAAATAAAGCTGAGGGATGTGATCAGTGCTGGAGCATCTGCCTAGCAAGTGTGAGGCCCTGGGTTCCACTCACAAGTACTGCAAAAGAAAAAGATGAACAGTGGGGGGATAAGGTATATATCACATAAGGTATACAACACAACTGGCATCTCCCTTTCTTTCCCTTTGAGCCTTTGCTAGTTCTGTTTAACTGCATTCAGGTTGTACCACATAATTCACATCATGCTAAAGTCACATGGAAGGACACTGAAATCTGAGCCACAGAATATAAAAAGAGGCAGATGTGTATTGTGCATGGATGCTGTTTATCTTCAAATTCTCATCACTGCATCATTGCCGTAGCCCTGGTATTGAATTAAAGGTAGAAAATTTCAGAGACAGATTTCAAATTACCTAGTTATCCTTGACATGTTGTAATGTTCCCTTATGTAATGCCTAGTCCCAGAAACTTGATGTTGGTTACAGAACTATATATTATGATTGTAACTGTGTAAAGAAAACTAAAAAATCTTTCATAGAAAAAAGACAAATTCAGGTGCTAATCACTGTTTTGTTAATAAAGTGATGGTGATGCTTTTTCTCTTTTATTTTCCTTTTTTCGTTTGTAATATGACATTTATTACTAGAAAATTAATTTTATGAGAACTATGAAACTAAAAATAGAAGATTAAAGCATTTTTTCATGTAATAAAACCTAGTTAGTCCTTATATAGGTGTTCTTACATCTTCTGAAATAGCACACACCTTAGGCAAACCTCTGTAGTAGATGAAATGTATCTTAAGACTTCTGTCCTGCTAATTCTTTTATTTTTCCCACATGCATAGAGTTTTCTCCCAGGTACCCAGTGACCACTGTTCCTCTCAAACCTGTCAAAGGACAGTAGTTTTAAAAATGTTTGCTTCTGGGGCTGGGGATGTGGCTCAAGCGGTAGCGCGCTCGCCTGGCATGTGTGCGGCCCGGGTTTGATCCTCAGCACCACATACAAACAAAGATGTTGTGTCTGCCGATAACTAGAAAATAAATATTAAAAATCTCTCTCTCTCTCTCCCCCTCTCTTAAAAAAAAAAAATGTTTGCTTCTCTTAGGGTATTTGCATCTTTATAGAAATCAGTGGCATATATATATAAACTGTAATTACAGTCACTAGTGAGCACGCTTTGAAATACCTGTGAGGCACAAGACCTAATGGCTCCCTGAAATCAAACTTCTGTAGACTGGAGTGTCCTGATCACTGCTCTTATCCAATTCTGACAGGTAAATCAAAGCTGTTGCCAGGTTTTGTTTTTGTTTTTTGGTATTGAATCCAGGGGTACTGTACCACTGACATCCCCACCCCCCTTTTTAAATTTTTTTGTCGTTTTGTTTTTGTACAGGGGATTGTACCCTAAAGCTGCTTAACTACTGAGTCTCATTACCTGTAGTTAATTTTTTTTTATTTTGCTGGGTGTGGTGGCGCACACCTGTAACCCCAGTGGCTTGGGAGGCGGAGGCAGGAGGATTGCAAGTTCAAAGCCAGCCTCAGCAAGAGGCACTAAGGAATTCAGTGAGACCCTGTCTCTAAATAAAACACAAAATAGGACTGGGGATGTGGCTCAGTGGTCGGGTGCCCCTGAGTTCAATCCCCAGTACCCCAAACAAAAATTTTTTTTATTTTTTTATTTTAAGTGTATCACTAAAAGGCTTACAGCCTCGCTAAGGTGCTGATGCTGTCCTCAAACTTGGAGTATTCCTGTCTCAGCCTCCTGAGAATTTTAGGTATACACCATCACACCCAACTTTTTAAATATTTTATTTTGAGACAGGGTCTCACTAAATTCTCAGGCTGGCCTTAAACTTGCCATCCTCCTGTCTGAGCCTCTTAAGTAGCTGGGATTACAGGTGGGTGCCCTATGCTCAGTTTATTGCCAGTTTGTTAGCAAGAGGCAATTAAATGAATGGAAGATGCAACCATTCTTTCTTAGGGATCCATAAAATTGTATTCTAAGTGGCCCATTGCCCAACCAGTGAGAATATGTTCAGAAAAAAAAGACATTAGGGCTGGGGATATAGCTCAGTTGGTAGAGTGCTTTCCTCGCATGCACAACACCCTGGGTTCAATCCTCAGTACCAAAAAAAAAAAAAAAAGAAAGAAAGAAAGAAGGCATCAGAAGCTAATTGGAGAAGAAGTCTCCACTCTTTATTTGCTTACTCAAATCAATTCTCATCTAGCACAGATGCTGCAGTGTTCTAAAGAACTGTTTACTTAGTTTTAGACAGGAAGACCCAAACTCTTGCTGGGCCCAAATCATACTTTTGTAGGAGATGACCCCTAAAATAATAGACACCCATAAACTCACATATTTATATTCTAGAAAGTGCTGTCCAGACCAAGTGCAGTAGTGCATGCCTATAATCCCAGTGACTTGAGAATCTAAGGCTGGAGGATCAAAAATTTGAGGCCAGATTCAATTATTCAGTGAAAACCTCAACAATTTAGTGAGATCATGCCTCAAAAAAGTAAAGGGGCTAGGATGTAACTCAGTGATAAAGCACCTTGGGGTTCAATTCCCGGTACCAAACCAAATCAAACAAAGCTGGGCCCCATCATGCACACCTGTAGAACCAGAGGCTCGGGAGACTGAGGCAGGAGGATCGCAAGTCCAAAGCTAGCCTCAGCAATTTAGCTAGGTCCTAAAGCAACTCAGCAAGACCCTGTCTCTAAATAAAATATAAAAAAGGGCTGGAGTTTAGGGCTTCATCATGTCTTTTGGGGGGGACACAATTCAGTTAATAACAGGGAGATAATGTTTTGCTTAATTGGTGTTCAAGGTGGGTGCTCCCTATCAAATTGATAACAAACATTCATCTGTAAAAAAACATTCTCAACTTTGGTCATACATACATAGGCAGTGCTCAGATTTGGCTTGTGGGCCATAGTTTGCTGACCCCTGGTTAAGATATAGATATACAGATAGTAGAAATGATTTAAACAACAGCGGCAACAAGGGAAGAATGATAATATTTAAGGTAGTTTTTACTTGTGGGGTGGGACAAGGAAGGAGGATAGAGTGGAGAGGAATAGACAGGTGGCTTCTAGGGTGGTGGCAATATTTTATTTCTTGGTTATACCACCGTTCATTTTGTGGCTCAGTGGTTAACCGCCCCTGGGTTCAATCCCTGGTACCACCTCTCCCCACAAAAAAAAGTGTTGTCCAGTAAGATTTAAATTTGAACTGATTAAAATAGAATAAAATAACAAATTTAGTTCCTTGTTCACCCTAACTACATTTAAAGTGCTCAGTAGCTCCCTAAGGCTAGTGGGGCTACTATATTGGTACTGTATTGGACAGTGAAGATGTTGGTGGTCACATCAAGTTCTATTGGACAGTGCTAGTCTGGAATGGCATACCTTTACAGACCTTTTTTTTTTTTTTTTTTTGCAGAGACAAACATAAGTCCACACTTCCTCATCTGTAAAGACAGAAAGCACCTCCCTCCCCACAGGCATATGTACAATCATTACATGGTTATTACTTGACTTCAGCAGTTCTTCCTACTTTTCTTAATCTCTCGATCTTTAAGTCAACAGCACACTCCACATGTACTCTATTTTAGCCCATCTTCCTCCTCTTCACTGATGATGATTCTTCATGCTAGGTTTAGTTCCCATAGTCCATGAAATGCCTAACTCCTTGTCACTACTTAGAGATTGTTTTGGAAACCTATGTTAACAAACAAGCTGGAATCTGATGGGCGATATGACTCTTTGTCCTGCTGAGTCATTGAATTGGCTGAAGGAAGGACTGTAGGGAGAAAAGCTGCATACAATCATTTCTATTAGAGATTTTGCTATTTTGGTATTGGCATGTCAAAAATAAGTCACTGTATGAACTGCTGGAACAATTTGGTGCTGGGAAGATGCCTTTCCTAGGCAAGATTTGAACTCCCAGTGTTTACTCTGAATTGTATTCTGCTTTGTTCTCTCAGAAAGATTAATTTTGCCTAATTTTAAAGCTTTGATTTTTTTTTTTTTTTTGAGAAAAAGGAAAAAGGTTTAGGTTTATTGCTTTGCTAGCAAAGGAGAAACACAGGGAATTCCTGTCCCAAAAGCTGTGATTCTGCCTGTCCATAGGGATACAGTTAAAGCATCAAGTGAACCCCTATCACAAAATCAAACTCATGGCATTAAAAAAAATTGTAAGATATGAAAAATTTAGTTTCTATCAAAATAGGTTCCTGCTCTCATAATGTTAGGTTAAAAAAGTATAAATTTACTGGAATTTTAAAACAAGAAACTGACTGGGCCTCTCAGCACACGCCTGTAATCCCTGTGATTCCAGAGGTTGATGCAGGAGAATTGCAAGTTCAAAGTGAGGCTCAGCAATTTAGCAAGGCCCTGAGTAACTTAATGAGACCCTGTCTCTAAATAAAAATATTTAAAAAGGGCTGGGGATGTGGCTCAGTGGTTAAGTGACCCTGGGTTCAATACCCAATACCAAAAACAACAACTAAATAAAGGCAGAGCTGCATGTGCCCATCCACCCCTCTAATCCCAGAAATTTAGTGGCTAAGGTAAGAGGAGGATCACATGTTTGAGGCCAGCCTCAGGTAATTTAATGAGACCCTCTCTCAAAAAAAAAAAAAAAAAAAAAAATCAAAAGGGCACGGGTGTAGCTCAGTAGTATATAATACCTCTGGATTCAATTCCCAATAACACAGAAAACTGAAATAACAACAAAAAGCACCAGAGGCAGAGAAGATTTGTCAGCACAGAGAAGGCAGTGTTGTTGATGAAAGCTTGGTCCTGGTCGCCGATGCCAATCCAATAACAAGGACACCGTTTTGAGAAAAAGGAAAAAGACGGGTTATTGCTTTGCTAGCAAAGGAGAAACACAGGGGACTCCTTTCCCAAAGACTGTGGTTCTAGCTTTGATTCTTTTTATGGAGGCAAAAATAAATCTCTACCATCTAGGCCTTTTTCGCTTTCCCAGGATTATCACTAAAGTGTCTTTGATGTTATATTTTTATCCAGGAAGCAGACAAAACTTCTAGATATTCCAGCACCCACAGGATGAGTCTGAATCTGGTTGGCCAATGGCGATCAGGAAGAGCATTTAAAAAGCCTCAAAGCTTTTGCTTCAAGCTGTAGAGAAATGTAAACCCAAGCGCTGTTTATGCTCCCCCTTTAACCCCTCCCCCCAAACCTATGACTACTCGTTTGACTGTTCAGCAATTCTGATGCCAACGATTTACAACGGTGAGGAGCTGGGTCTGGTTGAGTACAGGACTGGGCATGGAGTCGGCACTCCGGTGTCTGACTCACTGCAGAGCTTGAGGAAGTCGCTCTTACCTCCCCCGTGTTGCCCCTCACCTGCTGGAGGTGGGAGGGCGGGGAGGGTTGTGCTGAAGAAAGTCCGTTTTGCATCTACTCACGCTATGGATGGGCAGACCTAAATAAAAAAGGACCCCCCCCCCCCCGCAGAGTGTCACAACAAATAAACCTTCAATGAATCCATGTGTCCAGCCTGGACTCCTGAGACCCTACCTGCCCACTCTAGCAGCACTGATGGACACTCGCGCTGGGGTGCCGGTGGTTTGGGCGTCTTGGAGCAGGCAGATCATACCTTTACCTCCGTTTGACAAGATAGCTTTCCACAACAGATACTAGAAACTGCCCACACCTGTCCAAGCAAAATTAACCCAACAGTTGCCATGAGACTTATTTTTCCTTCAACCTTCCATCCTAACTCCTGGGTTCTCCCGCGCCGCCAGGAAGGTGGGGGTGGGGAGAGAGGCGGTGATTAGTCACTCTCTGCGGTGCTCGCACCTTTTTATATTTGTATTGTTTTGTTGCCTTTAATACTCTCCCATCCAGAAAGTAGTACCCAAGTACACTACCCCTGCACCCCTTCTCAAAATCAGCTGGTGGGCAAACGCCTAAGTGGGATGGAGGGGGTCTATGTATGAGAGACAGGTGAGAAAACTACACCTGACCCCCCTAGACTGAAGCGGAGGAGCTGGGAGGAGCGGCTGACCCCTGAGTCCTAGGGCGCGACCCGCCGCAACGCTAGGCCGGGAGACTCAGCGCGCACGCGCAGCGACGGACGCCCCGCGCGTCCTCCTCGGGCTCCCCCCGCCCATACCACTCCTCCCCCGCCCCGGGTTCACCCCCTCGGGAGAGGGCGACGGGGCGCAGGGAGCGTGCGCGCGGCCCGCCCCGGGCGCGGGCGGAGAGGAGAAGGAGGGGCGCGCGCGGCTCCCAGCCCGCAGAAGCCGGGAGCCGCGCAGGAGGACGGAGCGCCAGCAGCGAGCCGCGCCGCGCCGGTAGGGGGCCCTGAGGCCCGGGGGGTGGGGGCTGTGCGGGCGGGCGGTGCGGAACTTCGCGCCTACCGGGCCCGGGTCCTGGCGAGACTAGGGACCCGGGACTCGTTCGACCCTCGTCTCTGGAAACTTTGTGCCGGCGAACCTACCTTCTCCCGGGCGGTCTGGCGTCCTGGAGGCAGTGTGGAGTGGAGAGGGGGCCCGGAGCCCTCCGCCGCGCCCCCTCCTCCCGGGACGTCGGCGCGCACCCCTGTTGCTCAGCAGCTGCCGCCGATGCGCCAGCCCAGGGACCCCGACCCTTTTCGCTATGCCACCAGCATCCTGGTCTGCTTCTCCCCTCTGACTCCTCTCGCCAGCCTCGCCATGGCCTTTCTACCTCCTCACCCCACCGTGAGCATCCACTTGCGGCGGATCTTCAGGAGCCGCGGAGGCTTTTTCCATCTTCCAAAGGTTTCTAGTGCATTGGTAGAAACAACTTGACTTTCAGCGATGCCAAGTATTCAACTTGAGTATTTTTCTGGTGTGCACGACACCAATAAATAGCTTTTAAAATTTCTCCTAAGTACCCTTGCTCCGGAGCGAAGTTGAGTTGTGTGAGGTGGGGGTGGGGGAAATGAGTGCTGTAGCCACCTTAAGTGGATTGTATAATTATATTTTATTTAGGTGGATGTTGCCAATGGTATCAGCCAGTGTTATGGTAACTGGGCATCCCGGAGGCAAGGGAAGGAGGAGTGACTTAAACATACAGTTTTACTGTGTAGGGATTTTTTTTTTTTTAACCACCTTGTACTTTCCACCCAGCAGGACCTTAAGGCATTTGGCGTGTGTTAACTCGTTAGCTGTTCATTATAGTTTATAAGAGGAAGGTGGAGAGCATTACCTTCCCGTTTTACAAATGCAAAAACGGAGGCAAAGAGCAAACTTCTGATTCTTGACTGTCCTTAGAGGAATAATGGACCGTAAGATTTAACCCAGAGTTTGCTGGAATTCCTCCCCCTAAGTAGCCACTCCGAAGTATAAATGGAACGTTGAAAAGTCTTCCCTTAAGATTGTACATTTCAATGAAAAAAGAGGCCAGTGATTAGCAGCCCCGTGAATGCTACTGCTACAAAGTTAAGTGACATCTGACAAGTCACAACTTCTCTGTTAATTTCCTGCTCTTTAAATGAAGGGAGCATAAGTACTGTATTCTTTGTAAAGTTGTGTGTGTGTAGGCTCCATTCCCTGGAGCTGAGTTTGGTTATTGTTACTTGTAGACTCATAAAGGTCCCCAGTCTGGGCTCCCTTGAGAAACACAGGGAATGAGGCACTCGCAGAATGAATTACCACCTCTTCTTCGCCAGAGACATCTTGAGAATTCACATCAGGCTGGGTGAGAGCTGCGAATTGAGAATTCCCAGGAGGAGGCAGGAAGGAGCCCTACACAGGCGGCTTGACACATGGGCCCCATTCCTGCCTCCAGCTCTGACTCACCTTCTGACGCTTGGGGGAGGAGAGATAGCTGCTTGGTATTTTTGGCTTTCCCCCATAAAACAGGAGACAGTTTCCTTCATTTCAAGCCTTAACATCAGTGTAGAAGGTGTCCCTGTTGAGTTCTCTCTGAAATCTTTCATATTGGTTGACTGCAGGTATGAATTCTGTGATGTTCTTTAATAGAATGGCATATATATATATGTGTGTGTGTGTGTGTATATATAATATCATTTAAAAAATTGGCCAGGTATACAAGTACAACAAATCCTTTAAGATCTTAGCATAAAAACTAACATTTTAAAAAGATGGGCATTAGGAAGGGAACTGTTTGATGGATTCTTTTACAATAGGGATTTTGTTCTAAGACAAGGGGGATTAAAAATATGTTTTTCCAATATCACAAGAAATGCTTTAATTATTCTCTGTGTAAAAATTGAAAGTTTACCAATAGGTTATAGCTTTCTTTTGGACATCTTTCTCAAAAGTAACTGCTGTGTCTGTCTATATTGGTTTGTGTTATCCTTCAGACTTTTCTCAGCATCTTCATAAATGTCTATTGCACAAAGTGAATATCTAGCTGAAATTAATTATTTTACAGTTGTCTGGTTCTGTTTATAGAGATTTTATTTCAGTCCAGAATAAGCAGCGTGCTTTTTTTTTTTTAGTTCTAGATGGACACACTATATTTATTTATTTATTTTTATGTGGTGCTGAGGATCCAACCCAGCACCACATAAAAATGAATAAATAAATATAGGGCCTCACACCTGTGAGGCAACCGCTCTCCCACTGAGGTACCACCCCAGCCCCAAGCAGCATGCTTTTTAAGTACAACTGATTGTAAAGTTTTATTAACCCTGATGGCATGGTGGTATTTCTGAAGGCAGTAGGTAAATGATCTCTTTATAAACAACTTCAAAGTAATTGAATCATTATGATCCTTACTTTACTCTCAGATGCAAATGAAAACTTTCCCATAAAAAGAAATCTAAGACTAGGGTGTTCATCATGTCTTTGCTTAAAGGAGGCACAAAAGGTAGTGGAAGGCCGGGAGAGTTGCTAAAGCAACAAGGTGTAAACTTACAGAGCTAACATTTAAGGTGGTAGCTTTATTATTTATGAAAGCTTCAGAGGGTGAAGACAAAGGAAAGTGTTAATGGTTGTACAGTTCAAGTAGGTAATTTCAAGAAATGAGTGAGTTAAGTTCATATCAGCAGTTTATGCACTTATGTAGGAAATATTTTTTGAACTTTTACCATGCCAAAGGTACTGTGATGAATATCAGGGTAGAAGGCAAATAAGGTCCCTGGCATTATGAAGCTGATAGGCTCATAGTAACATTCAGAGAGGAAGTATTCTTTCCAGACTGGCCAGAGTTGTAATGGTTCTGAATTTCTGGAAATCAACATTATATTTATTTAATCTTTTAAATTGTGAATTATAACATGAAGAAGAAGGAGGTATAAAACAAATGGGTAAATTGATAAATTATTTTAAAGAAAACTCAAGTGTAACTAATCATCTTGCAAGTCGAGAAGCGTCCTCTCCCTGTTCTTTCCTAAGGACAATAGGTAACCTAGCCAGTGACTACCCTGGTTTTTATGAAAAAAAATATCCTTTCTTTTCTATAGTTTTTGTCTTCTAAATAGCATAGTTGTTTTTGCTTGTTTTTCACCTCTATAAATAAAATCGAGTGAGTAGTCTTTTGGATTTTTTTCTTTTGGTTAATATATAATGCTGTAAAAAGTATATATATAATTGCTGCAGCATGCTCTTTTTAAAAATTCATCCACATTGTTGCCTGTGACTCTAACTCGTTTATTTTTGTATGACCTCCCACCAGTTGTCTATTATTGAGGGACATCTGGATTGTTTCTGATCTTGGGCAATTATGTCAGGTGTGCATATTTTTAGCTTTACTAATTGATGCTTTTTGCCCAAAGTAATTGTACCAATTTTCATTCTTGCATTGGTGTCTGCCTTGAATCTATAATCCAGTATATTTGCTGTTTAACCACAATATGCTTGCATACTTCTTAAATGAATAAATAAATGACACTTGTGTAGTCTGCAGTACGTTTATATTTACTTCTGTTTAGTTACATAGTTTGGACTAACATACTGCCCAAACCCTAGAAGTGTTTTTCCATTGTGTTTGGTTGACAGATGCCCACTAGAATCCATCCATTGGTTTTTTTTTTTTTTTTTTTTTTTTAAGATAGATGACTAGTTATAGAAAATTGAACTACGCAAAATGCAGACTGGAAATAAAAGTGTCTAGTACCTTGAAACCTTTTAAAGGTCTTGAGTGAATCCTACTTCTGGTGAATGCTTGCCTGAGCCCAGCTCTGAATATAGAACAGTGAGTGTATCGTGGGTGCAGGAGCTTGGGCCTATCCTTATTAAAAGTACCTTAGGACAGGGACTCACACATTGTGTGTATACACACATTCCCTACGGGGCAGGGGGGATAGATTATTAAATTCAGGTACTTGTCCCTTTCTTTTCCTATGAGCAGAATGTTATATACATCTGTAGGTTTTTACTAGTTGCTCTGGGGTAGGGGGAATGATGGAAGAGCCCAAAGGACCTGAGATTTATAGTTCATTTTTATTTCTTTTCTTTTCTGTGTTTATTTACATAGATCACAATTTTTTTGTTTGTTTACTAAAGTTTTTTTTTCCCCAGATCTTCCAATCATAATGTAAAAAACCACATACATATAAATTGGAATTTTTTAAGAAAAGATGATGGGAGGTGGATTAAAAAGCATTGTTGGAACCTTTTAATTTGAGTGATAAAGGAAAAGATCCTGCTCGTGTGCTTTGATATCCCCTTGGCCTTCCAGGGGCTGCCCAGGTCACTGCCAGGGACCTGCTCAAGTCACTGCTGGGCATCCCATCCAGCACACCTGGACACATGGAATTCCTGCTCATAACTTAAACTGACAGAGCAACTTCTTATCCCCTTTGGTCAGCTTTTGCATTCCCCTTGCCTGTATTGAAGTCTCAAGACTTCAGTTGATAAAAGGGCTCTTTTGAAATTCATAGTTAACTACTGGGCTGGCTTCTGCCTTTGTCCAGTTTCATCATGGATGGTCCTGGCATGTTTTCTTTTTTACTTCTTAGGTCATTAAGTTTGTGTGTACATATGATAATACTCTTTTTGTTTGGTTTTGAGGTGCTGGGGATTGAACCCAGGACCTTGAGTATACTAGGCAAATGCTCTACTACTGAGCTATACACCCCAAGCACAAGAAAACTTTTTTTTTTTTTAGGCAAAAAAGAAAACTTTTTTTTTTTGTTTGTTTGTTTTGTTTTATTTTGTTTTTGTTGGTGCTGGGGATTGAACCCAGAGCCTTGGGCATGCAAGGCAAGCACTCTACCAACTGAGCTATGTCCCCAGCTCTTTAGTTGTAGTTGGACACAATACATTTACTTTATTTTTATGTGGTGCTGAGGATTGAACCCAGTGCGCTCCGCACATGCTAGGTGAGTGCTCTACTGCTGAGCCACAACCCCATCCTCAAGAATATTCTTTTTTTTTTTTAACTAGAAAATTTTGTTCCCGTTGACTGGTAGAAATTTGTGTGGCCAAGAGAATGTGTGAAGTTCTGGCCTTTCTCAGTTGGAAGATGACCTTTCTGGAAGTTCACGAAAGCACTGGTGAAAAGAAAGGCAGGAAGAATACTGCGAATACACAAGTTACATACAAACTAGAAATAAAAAAAAATTTTTTTTTTTTTATCTTACTATGGTTTGAACCCAGGGCCTCTCATGTGCTAGGCAAGCACTCTAGTACTGAGCTGCCTCTCCATTAACTTTTTAAATTTTATTTTGAGACAGAGTGTTGCCAAATTAGGTTGGTGTTGAATTTGTTATTCTCTTATCTCAGTGCTGTGGGCCCCCTTCCCCCTTAGTAGCTGGGACTATAGTTATATGTCACTGGTGCCCAGTGAAACCAAGATTTTTAATTAAGAATTTTGCTGATGTATCTGTTGGGGCATGCTAGTATCTTTGACAGATTTTTTTCACTAAACAACTTGTTATTCTATTCCCATATGAAGAGTACTTCCATGTGCAGGCCAGAGACTGGAAGCGGATTTGGATGGACAGCTGTTCCTAGTAGTTCATTTTCTTCTATTAAAAGTAATTTTGGAAGCCAGGCTTGGTGGAGCGTGCCTGTGATCCCAGCAGCTTGGGAGACTGAGGAAAGAAAATCATAAATTCAAAGCCATCCTCACAATCGTGAGGCACTAAGCAACTTATGAGACTCTGTCTCTAAATAAAATACAAAACAGGGCTGGGGATGTGGCTCATTTGTCGAGTGCCCCTGAGTTCAATCCCTAGTACCAAAAAAAAAAAAAAGAAAAAAGAATAGTATTAATAATTAATAATTTTGGATCCTGGGACTGTTGCTCAGCTTGCCTAACATGTGCAAGACCCTTGGTTCAGTCCCTAGCACCACAAAAAAGATGGACAGGGATGGAGCTCTGGTAGAGCTCTTGGCTAACATATTGGAGATCCTTAATATTATTTTTGGAGTGTTACATGCTAGAAATACAGAATCCTAGACCTTCGTCTCCCCCTCCCCAAATTCTGATTAATTAGATCCCGAGTGGAGTCTAGGAGTCTGCAGTCTAACAAGCAGGTGATTTTGATGTAAGGCATCTTAGCACCACACTTTGAGCAATACAGTTTACTATACCATGATGGTTTTATAATGTACTAATTTCAACCAGGTTTGGTAGCCTTCTTCTGTAAAAGGCCTCCTAATAAATATTTAGCTTCTGGGCCATGGCGGTTTTTGTTGCAGCTACTTAACTCTGCCATTGTAGTCAGAAAGCAGCCGCAGTTAATATGTAACAAATGAGTGTGGCTATGTTCCAATAGAACATAATTCGTGAATGCTGAAATTTGAATTTCATGGAATTTTTATGTGCCAAAGTACTGTTCTTTTGATGTTTTTCCCCAACCAACTAGAAAATGACTAAATGATTCTTAAATCATGAGTGATACAAAAACAAGTGGTGGACCCAGGCTATTCTTGGTTGACACCTGATTGGAACAAGAATAAAGTTCAGATGCCATTGCATCCTCTTATGGAATATGAATAGCAATATAGAAAATTTTTTAACATTTAATAATACAGTCTTCTAATGGGGCCTGTGTATATGTATTTTTAATTCTTTTTAGATATACATGACAGTAGAGTGTATTTTGACATATATACATGGAATATACCTTCCCATTCTTGTGGTTGTACATGATGTGGAGTTACACTGGTCGTGTATTCATATATAAACATAGGAAAGTTATGTCCGATTCATTCTACTGCCTTCCCTATTGCCATCCCTCTCCCTTCCCTTCATTCACTTTGTCTAATCCATTGAATTTTTCTCCCTCATCTGTGTATATTATCTTTTTTACCTTTTTTTTTTTTTTTGTCTTATTTTGTTAAGACATTATTTTTTCAGGAGATTGTTAAGGCCACTGGAATAATCGGGAGCCTCTGCCTTTTGACTCAAGTTCAGCTTAAAATTCAGTTCCTCCCTTTGCTATATGTTGGTTCAGATACCCAGTTGCCTTCAGAGGGCTACTGGTCTGTTGTCTCTCAGTATGAGAGGATGTGGGGCAAGAGACTTTATTTATTTTTGGTACTCAGTGTGGAACCCAGGGGCACTCTACCACTGATCTACATCCTCGCCCTTTTTATTTTATTTATTTTTGTTATTATTATTTGTTCTACTTGTACATGACAGCAGAATGCATTTCAATTCATCATACACAAATGGAATGCAACATTTCAATTTTCTGGTTGTACACAGTGTAGATGCACCATTTGTGCAATCATACATGTACCTAGGGTAATGATGTCCATATCATTCTGCCATCTTTCGTACCCCCATAACCCCTCCCCACCCGCCCCTTTGCCCAATCCAAAGTTCCTCCATTCTTTCCATGCCCCCCACCCCCATCATAGATCAGCATCCACTAATCAGAGAAAACATTTGTCCTTTAGTTTTTTGGGATTGCCTTACTTCGCTTAGCATAATATTCTCCAATTCCATCCATTTACCTGCAAATGCCATAATTTTATTCTCTTTTAATGCTGAGTAATATTCCATTGTGTATATATACCAGTTTCTTTATCCATTCATCTATTGATGGACAGTAGTTTAGCTATAAACATTGGTGTGGCTGTATCGCTATAGTATACTGATTTTTAAGTCCTTTGGGTATATTGATTGGGTTGTTTGGTTTTTTGGTATTTAGTCTTTTGAGTTCTTTATATATAATCGTGGAGATTAGTGCTCTGAGATGCATGTGTTAAAAATTTGCTCCCATACTGTAGGCTCTCTTTTTTCCTCAATGATTGTTTCCTTTGCTGAGAAGAAGCTTTTTAGTTTGAATCCATCCCATTTCTTGATTCTCAATTTTATTTCTTGCACTTTAGGAGTCTTGTTAAGGAAGTTGGGGCCTAATCTGACATGATGAAGATTTGGACCTACTTTTTCTTCTGTTAGGCGCAGGGTCTCTGGTCTAATTCCTAGGTCTTTGATCCATTTTAGTTGAGCTTTGTACATGGTGAGAGATGGAGGTTTAATTTCATTTTGCTACATATGGACTTCCGGTTTTCCCAGCACCATTTGTTGAAGAGGCTGTCCTTTTTCTCCAATGTATGTTTTTGGTGCCTTTGTCTCATATAACTATATTCATGTGGGTTGGTATCTGTGTCTTCTATTCTGAGAAATGGTCTTGCTAAGTTGCTCAGGTTGACCTCTTAAGTTGCTATCCTCCTGCCTCAGCTTCTTGAGTTTTGGGGATTATAGGCATGTGCCACCATACCTGGCAAGACTGCACTGTTTTTATCTCATCCTGCTCAGAAATTCTTATGGGTTTAATGCTTTTGATTTTTAAAGAAAAAATGGGAAATTAATGTATCAGTATTTCATATATGTTATTAATTTAGCATAAAATCACACACAAAAAAAGTGGAATTGGACCAGGTGCATGATGAAGAAGTGCTTGTAGGGAAATGGGTGAAATTCACTGCTGGAGTGTTGAGAATTTGATATGTCCTATGAGATATCAAAGGGTAAGGTGATCAAAGGGTGATTATTAACTCAGATCTTCTCCTATGAACTTAATTCTAATTGGCAAATTCCTTTTTTGTTTTCTTTAAAATAATGAACTTTCAAGAATTGAGATATTTTTTAAAAAATGTTTTTATTTATTTTTATGCAGTGCAAGCATCAAACCCAGTGCCTCACACATGCTAGGCAAGTAAGTGCTCCTTACAAAAATATCTGAGACCTTACAAAAGTATCTGCATTTTCTGGTCCTGCTTCTCGGAGGTCACTAATAACTTTGGCAATTTTTTTGCTGATTTGTGATTTTTTTATTTTTATTTTTTTTTTTTAGGTACTTTGCCTCTCAGGATTCTGACTTATAAAAATCAAAGTTATCCAAGTGTCTATGATTCACTTTTAATTTTTACCTCTTACTCCTGTAAGATTTTAAAATACTATTTGTGTAAGTGGTTGCACAAATTGGTTTGTGGTTATCATTAAGCAAGGGTAATGTAAGTAATGTAATTGTAGACATTTGCAGGCATTTTCTTGGTTCAGTTTTATCAGATTTTTTTTTACTTAAAAATCATAGCACCAGCAGTTTAGGATTTTGGGAGATTAATTCCTAGATTATAGATAAAGCACAGACTGATCTTATGTTCCTTAATTCGTTTCTCTTTGCAATTTTTACTTGTTTTCCCCAAGGAAATGTACATTTCTGTAGTCTTTAGTTTGGTTGGTCTGTTGTGGTCAGGTTGTATGACTGATCAACCATGGACTGCTCATGGAAGGAGGGTTCTGGTCCCAGAGGGGCTACTGATTTTCTGTCTAGAGTCTGGGAAAGCCTCTTAACCTCCATTTACCTCTGATACCTCATCTGGGAGCGAAGACAGCAGAATGATACTAATCTGGGAAAAGCTCAGCAGGCTCATGTGGCTTAAAAAGGGCAGGTGCTCTAGCTTGCTTCAGGAAGTTCCTTGAGATAGTGAGGTAGATGAATGAGTGGCACTGGTCACTTTACTATGTATACAGTGACTTGGGATCTTGTTCTGTAGGTTTTGGGATGGTCCCTGAAATTCTTTCTATCAATGCTATTAGGCCTTTGGTCACCTCTTTTGAGTAGTGCAGACAGAAATGGATTGGAGAAAGCCTGATAATCTAAAGACACCTATGGTTTGAGTGTCTCTCCTAGAGGTTCATGTGCTGGAGGGTTGGTCCTTAGTGTGGTACTTTTGAAGCGGTGGAGTCTTTGAGAGGTTGGGTCTATTACAAGGTAATTGGGTCATGAGGGCATTGCCCTGGGAAGGATTAGGGATTAATGCTGGTCTTGGAGTGAATTCTCATGAGAGCAAATTTTATAAAAAGCAACACTTGACCCTTCCTGGTGTCTAGCTTCCTGTTTTGCCATGTGATTTCTCCCCCTCTCCAGTGCTCCCACCATGAGATGCCATTGTCATGTTGTCATATAGCCCCAGGAGCCCTCAACAGAGGCTGAACAGATGGAGCTGCCTAATATTGGACTTTTTGTCCTCCAAATCTGTAAGCTAAATAAATCTTTTCTGGGGAATGGGGAGAGATATGAAGAGAATGTTTTGGGATTGAATGCAGGGCCTCTTGCATGCTAGACAAGAGTTCTGCCACTGAGATAATACCCCCAGTCACCCCTGCTCCTTTTTTTTCAGTACTAGGGATTAAACTGAGGGTCTCATGAATGCTATGCAAGTGCTGTACTACTTAGTACATTCCCAGCCTATTTTGAGACAGTCTCACTAAGTTGCCCAGGTTGGCCTCAAACTTGCCATCTTCCTGCCTCAGCCTCCAGGTAGCTGGGATTATAGTCACCTGCCACTGTGCATGGTGCACCATCTCTTTAAGATAATCAAATCTAGCAGTGTTATATCTTGTTACTTTTATGTTCCCTGTTCTACTTTGTGTTGCTGTGTAACATAATCCCAGAACTCAGTGGTATAAAATAACTATCTGTATTATGCTCACAGATCCTATAGGTTAGGTCAGGAATTTGAACCTTATAGGGTGGGGACAGTTCGGTGGCCGGCCGCTTGAATGTCAGTGAAGTGTCTTTACTCACATATATCTTGGCTATCACCAGGGCTATTGATTGGATCACCCACATATGGCTTTTCCATGCATAGCTCTGTTGAGCTAATTTGGTTTTCCTCACAGCATGGCAGTTGAGTTGCAAAAGCAGATCTCAAGAGAACAAGGTAGAAAGAAGTATGTGGCATGTTAGTAAGCATCATTTCTACTGTTTTCTTTGGGCTCAGGCAGTTGGGAAGGTTTCTCCAGGTTCAAGGGCAGGAGATACCATCTAACATTGGATAGGTGGAATGTCAAGATTATACTGTAAGAACTTCATGTAGGGCAGGGCATGGAGGTACAAGCCTGTAATCCCAGTGACTTGGACTTGTCAAGTGGAAGGAAGCAGGAGGATTGCAAGTTTGAGGCTAGCCTCAGCAATTTAGTGAGACCTCAGGCAACTTAGCAAGACCCTGTCTTAGAATAAAAAATAAATAAGTAAAAGGGACTGGAAATGTAGTTTAGTGGTAAAGCACCCCTGGTTTTAATCCTCAGGACCAATAAAATGTCTTGTAGGATGGGTATTGTGTCCATCTCGGCAAATACATTTTGCAGCAGTCTGCAACAACATTTAGTATTGAACACGGCACGGATTCAGCAAACACTGTTGTATGGGTGAGTGATGAGTAATTTAAACATTTAGTTGGGCAAGGAACAAATTTAAAATTGCAATTCCAGATGTGGTACTCAAATGAATATGTGTACCTTCATCTTTAATAGTTATTGATAGTGTCTTTGCCATCCTCATTCTATTCCAACATGGAAGATACATGAATTTATCATGTGGAACTAAGTTCTTAAAATCACTGCCTTGGCATGTTTTTTTTTGTTTTTTCCTTTCTCCTGTGCTCATGATGTGGCCAGCTTGTCTCCTCCTTTGGACTGTGGCATGTTCCACATCCATCAGCTGGCTGGTATCTTACAATGATGGGCTTTTGTTAAGTTTAGCAAGTGTCATGTTAAGGGGTTAGAGTCCACTTGTGGTCATTGAGATGGGCAGGTTGGTCACCACTGCATAGGCAGTTGCTTGGTAGCTATGTGTCACACTGGGGGAGGATGTGGCTAAACAAAAATGGTACTCTTCAGTCTTTAGCTTTATGTGTATGATGTGTATTTAACTTCATGTCCAAACACTAACATATCAGTTAATTAATCTGATGGGTGGCCTTGTCTTCAAATATAAGATGTTGTGCTGCTTCAGCCAACCGCTGAGGCTTTTCAGGTGTCTGAGGACAATTGGTGAATATCTTTTACTTCATTTTACTTGGACATGAATATTAGTCAATATTTGTTTGACTTTTTTTTTTCCTATATTTTTTAGTTGTAAATTGATCATTTATTTATTTATATGCGGTGCTGAGGATAGAACCCAGAGCCTCACACATGCCAGGCAAGTGCTTTACCACTGAGCCACAACTCCAGCCCCTGAATTTTATTCTTAATGTTCTATCAGAAAGTTACTTTTCTTTAATGAAGGATTGCCACATTGTGATTTTATTTTTATTTTATAAGAGTGAATATCTTAACTCTTCCCCCAGTGGAATACATTTCTGATTTAATAATGACAGTGAATTAAAAAGTAATGTTATGACAGTACAGGCTAAAATGTTTCTTTTTTAAAAAGAATGACTTCAAGGTGTTTGTTTATTTTTTTATGCATGCCATATTGGAAGCTGAAGCAGGGGTGCTGTACCACTAAGCTACATCCTAAATCCTTTTTATTTTTGAGACAGGGTCTTGCAAAGTTGCCCAGACTGACCTTGAACTTGTGATCCTCCTGCCTCAGCCTTCTGAGTAGCTGGGGTTACAGATGTGTGCCACCATGCAGTTTGTTTTTTTAAAAAAGAATTATGCATTAATGGAAGGAGAAAATGTGATTTCGTGAGCTTTTCTCAGTATAAAATAGTGACGGTGTAAACCTCTAGTATTCTGACCCTCTGAAATTCCTAAAGCCAAAAATATTTTAGATAATTTTATATTCTCTGGCACCATTGTGACCATTTTCTGCTTGTTCAACATGAGAAGAGAAAGCAGTAAGTAGAATTTTAATTCTTTAACTGCTGATTCTAGTGGTGGTTATCTAGAGAAAGAGAAGGAAAAGTAGCCCCTGATGGCACTGGGGTGGATGCTGTGAATAGGCTGGGACCCCAGATAGCACTTCCCAGAGGCACCATCAGTGTGGATGCTGGTGCTAACCTCAGGACTGGTGCTCTTGTACCAAAGAGAGCAAGCAGCTGGTAGGTTATGGATTATTGAGATTATAGGTGGCTGGGCAGATACTAATTCTATACTTTGGTTAGCATTTAATGCTTGATGCTTATTATTCTAAGAGTTCAGCATCATTTTTAAAAAAGTATTTTTTAATTATAAACAGACACAGTAACTTTATTTTATTTATTTATGTGGTGCTGAGGATTAAACTCAGTGCCTCACACGTGCCAGGCAAGTACTCTACCACTGAGTCACAATACCAGTCCTCAGCATCATTTTGACAAGACATTTCTTATAGCTTGTTAGAAAAAAAAAATCCAAAAAGCAATAATTAAAAATCCCCCTAACCTTCTGGGGTTGGTGTAGGACAGCTCTTCCTTTCTGTGTTTAATACTACCTCACCTCCATCCTCCTGGCTAGGAAAGCATTTTTCCCTCCAAGAAGTGAATGCAGTTGAACACCTTGGAGCTGCATGGATGTTCTGTGTCCTCTGACCACCCTCATCCCGGACACCATTGTGCTGTAGCACGAGTGTCATGTTCTCTCAGAGCACCATGCCATCTTTTATCTCTCAGATATGGGCCAGACTCTCCTAATAGATCTCCTTTCTGTCTTCTGGTACACATTTACTAAGTTGATTTTGATGCAACTGTGATGTAATACCCATGGGTTTTTTTAAAGAAATTTCTTTATGATCAAGTTCTGCTAATCTTAGAAATGGACCAAACTAGGGCTTCTTGTTGTGACCATCCTGGGACTGTTCCTGGACTCCTCCTCTGCTGTGAGGAAGTCTGTCTGTGACCAAAAGGTGGCTGTGGCAGCTCTCTATTTTGGACACTAGATAAAACTGGAACACCTCCGCCCATCTGGGCCTAGTCTTTTTTCTGTAAGTAGCATTTAAACATGTTCTTAGGCAGGTACAAGACCCCTCTGTGGCACTGCAGGTGCTGACTGGTGGTGTTAGAACCCTGCAAGCTGGGTAATGAGGGCACAGCTGCCCCACACCATCCACAGAGAAGACGTGTGGTCTAGAGCTAGAAACTGAGCACCTTGGATCTTTTCCTGTCTTTTTAAAAGCTTGTCTTCTCCAAGTTGCAGTCATCTTGCTGTTTCTCACCTGGTATTGTCCAGTCTGTAAAGGGGGTCAAGAGGATCTGTCAGAGGAGCATCTGTAGTATCTGCCCTCTGAGTGCTCTCTGGCAGAAGTTGTTTTTCTGAAACTGTGGACCAGCTTTGGCATTTTAAGCAGATTTGTTGGCACCAGATTGACTAGCAGCAGCAGGGATGGAGCATCTTGTCTGTCTCACTTGGATTCTGCCCTAAGGACTCACAGTCTGTTTTCCCTGCAGCACCAAATACCCTATCACTGTTCAACGAATGAGGTAACTGAAGCAGCCAGGCTTCCAGCCCTCCATTGCACAGCCATGGTCCCTCATGAAGCCCTTTCTGCAGAAAAGGCCAGTGAGCCTGGGCACCCAGCTCAGGAGGGCAGATGACTTCCAGTCGGTATAATTATCTGGGAGGACACAGAACCAAGTCCTTCCTAATTAGAAAACCAAATAACCTACTTGAATATTTGATTAGCATCTTCCAGATTTTCTTCAGTGAGGAGAGAGTCCCCAGCAGTTTGAAGGCCTAATTTTGTGTTTGTTACCACAGTGACTTTGCTTTTTAAACTGCCAGGAAAGAGTGTTCTGCTGTAGGGAAGCATGTATTCACCTAAGTTACTGTCCTGTTCATGTTTTACACCGAACACACCTTTCCTGATAAGAACAGATACTACACTTGATCTTAGCCAAAAGGCCGAGAAGCGATAACACACCTTTCCTTATGTGACTACCTCCTTGTGCCTCCTCATGATGCAGTTTTACCTGCAGCCCTGGTTGTACCCCTGTGCATGAATTAGTCATCTGGTGAGGGCCCCCACAGAGGGGTGTAACCTTGGGTGAGCCAGCACTGATACTAGGAGCTGTCAGATACAGCACTCTTATGCCTCAGTCTTGAATAGGGGATCTTGCAGCGCCCCACCCCAGCTACTTCTGCAGTTGTTCTCAGTGTGTGTCACTAGCCAGTAGCTTCAGCATTACCTGGGTATTGCAGATTCTTGAGCCCCACTCTGGATGTACTGGATCAGATTGGGGCAGGGCCCAATGATCCATGTTTTAACAAGCCCTCCAGGTGATTTTGATAGTTTGAAGACTGCATTATAATGATATAACCATGTTTTGATATTTTTTTTTTAAATCTTTGGGGCCTAATGTGTGCTAGTAAGCACACTACTGCTGAGCTAAGCTCCAGCCCTTCAGGTTTTCTTTTAACCTATTGTTTTTTTGAGGCGGGATCTAGAGTCTAGAAAATGCAAACTGTAGTAACAAATAACTGATCAAAAGTTGCTTGAAAATGAGGGAAAGGGTAAGGGAGTGAATTATAAAGGAATATGAACTTGGGGGGGATTGTTTTGAGGTCACAGTGTCTTGAGTATATCTATATGTCAAAACTCAGCAAGTTGATTAAATCACACAGCTGTCTGTTATTTACACCTCCACAATGCTATAAAAAAATTTAAAGTGATACTTACCTGGGAAAGGCAAGGGACCAAGTGAGAAGAACACATTTTTTATGATGTTCACAGGTTCTCATCATATTGTTACATAAATGAGTAAAATAAGAAGGCTAACATGAAAACAAAATGGAATTTGCTCTCCTGAACACCATCATTGCTTGCAGCTGGCATTGGTGGCTAAAGCCCTGCTGCCTGTGAAACTGTCCTCAGTGCCGTGTTCAAAGACAACACTCCTGGCCATTCCCCTCCTCCCCCATCTTAGATCTCCCTGTATTGTCCTCCACTGTTAGTCACATGTCTGCTCATCTTTCCTTGCATCTTGCATAGCCTTTCTGCCCGATGTGGTATCCAGCCCAGATCCTCACTCTCCTGGGTTAGTTGAGGGTACCAGGAAGAAACTGGATCAATTTTGCATCTTTTACAGACCTAGTGAAAGGGGCATTCTGCAGTGTTTTACATTTCATTGATATGGTCTCTGAATTATTGTATTAAACATTTATACACCACGGTTACTAATAAAAAGCTGAGACTTAGGTTGACTTTTTCTTTTTTTTTTTTTTTTAGTACTGGGGATGGAACCCAGGGGTCCTTTACTGCTGAGTTACATTCCCAGCTCATATGTTGAGACAGTCTTGCTATTTGCTGAGGCTGATGTCAAACTTGTGATCCTCCTGCCTCAGCCTTCCAAGCAGCTGGGATTATAGGCTTGCACCATTGCACCTGGCTTTAGATTGATATTTCTTAGCAGTGCATTCTTTGGATGCAATATTTAGGAGGACTTCTGCTTCCTAAATTTATTCCAGTCAAACTAGATTTAGTAGTAAAAACCCAGGGGGAATTTTTCCCCCTCAATATGGGGATTGAACCCAAGACCTCACGCATACTAAGCTAACCCTTTACCACTGAGCTCCATTCCTAGCCCCAGGGGAAATTCTGTGAACTTCCTGACAGGCTGTGTCCTTGCTTCCTTGTCTTCCTGCAGATCTGAATTTTATCCACTGTAATCAGCACTGCTCACCTAAGAATTTCTGGATCCAGACCAAGGGCTCCAGCATTTACAGGATTCTGCAGCAAGTGAGTGGCCGCAGCATTACCTCTGTAGAACCTGGGGATATTGAGCACTATAGTCTTCCTGTGGTATCTAGGTGTGCATGATATACTTCCCAGTGGGCAGACTATAAAGCATTGTGACTTTGCAATGAGAGAAACTGATACACCCAAAATCTCAAGAAACTAATAGTTTTCTTTTCTGTGATTATTAATACTCTTTATAGTAAGCATGTACTCATGAGAGTGAACTATATTAATTTTAGTTCCAATATATTTGAAGCCAATAGGATTCACTTGAGAGCTTAGAATTGGCCGAGGAAGGTAGTTACCATTTAGCTCTACCCAGGATCAGGTCAGGTCAGGTCAGGTCAGACGCCCATTTAATTTATAGGAATGAACTTTTAAGACCATGGCCTTCAGATTGCCTAGGATTTTTTCCATGGAAATGCCACAGCACATTACCCAAATTTAATTGGATTTCCAATGTGTTCATGTGTCACAAATATGATAGGAAATAGTTGTTTTTAATAATAAAGGAATGAGGTGATCTGGCTTTTCTGTTTTGATCCAATTCAGTATCTTTTTAGTCTATAAAGGTGGATCACTAAATACTTAATCTAATGTGAGGTCCATTTTTGCTTTTGTAAGATCTCTGGGTCTGGAATTAGATTTAGGAAAATACAGCCACCATAGCTGCGGGAGTAGGCAAAGTATGAGAACATGACTATCGGGAGATGAAAATTTCTGATTTCTAATCAACGTGGAATGCCATTCCCTTTAGTAGGGGCAGGGCCCTGCAAGATGGTTCTTCAGGAACTAGTTGGGCCTGTTTCTTCTGTCTTTAACTTTTCTGAAAATAGGATGACTAGTTCCACTTAGAGCTGAGTTTTATGTTGATTTTACATATTGGGGTCTTAGGCTACCTGTTAATCAATAGAAAATGATTTTTCTTCATTCTATTATAGAAAATAATTTCTCACCCTTTCCCCTTCCTACTTCACGAAACACTGCAGAAGGCTGTGATACATCAATAGCTTTTGAAGTACTGACAGATACCTGTATTTTGCAGGAAGGATATTGTGACTTAGGATTCCCTGGTGGAAGACAACCACACACTCTGGTCTTACCCCAACGATGCAAGTGTGACTGCTGGCATCTTCATGAGCTCCAGAGGTCACAGCACACTACCACGGACTCTCATGGCTCCTCGGATGATTTCCGAGGGAGATGTAGGAGGCATTGCTCAAATCACCTCCTCTCTCTTCCTGGGCAGAGGCAGTGTGGCCTCCAACCGGCACCTCCTCCAGGCTCGTGGCATCACCTGCATTGTTAATGCTACCATTGAGATCCCCAATTTCAACTGGCCCCAATTTGAATACGTCAAAGTGCCTCTGGCTGACATGCCTCATGCCCCCATCGGACTGTACTTTGACACTGTGGCTGACAAGATCCACAGTGTGAGCAGGAAGCATGGGGCTACCTTGGTGCACTGTGCTGCAGGGGTGAGCCGCTCGGCCACTCTCTGCATTGCCTACCTGATGAAGTTCCACAACGTGTGCCTGCTGGAGGCGTACAACTGGGTGAAAGCCCGGAGGCCTGTTATACGGCCCAACGTGGGCTTCTGGAGGCAGCTGATAGACTACGAGCGACAGCTCTTTGGGAAGTCTACAGTTAAGATGGTACAGACACCTTACGGCATAGTTCCAGATGTTTACGAGAAAGAGTCCCGACACCTGATGCCTTACTGGGGGATTTAATGCCACCAAAGCCTGCATCGGCAGCCCCCGAGCAGTACCAGCGTCTGCTACACACTGTCTGCTCCCCTCTTCATCTTTCTTTTCAAATTGTTGACTTTTGGTTCCCCCTTAAAAGAATTTTTAAATTGGGTGTGAAGTTTATTTTAAGAGAGAGGGAGGGGACATAGGGGAATGCATTTGTTGCTAGTAACATTTTTAAAACTAGCATTTTGAAATAGTGTTTATGAAAATCTTTAACTGGCTTTTAATCATTTTTAACAATTTGAACAGTTTAATAAGCTGTTTGGTTCTGCTTTTGGCACCGTGGCAGGTGCAGGAACAACTCAGTGCAAACATCACTATGGGTCCTGACCAACCCTTTAAACAGGCTTTGCCCATGGCTGCCCACCAAACAGATGCTTAGAGAAGACTGATACCAGCTTCAGTCTCTACTGGATTAGCTCTCTTTCCTTTCTCATTATTTAGTGACTCTGTAAGTTAAAATAACACTAACCTTTATTATTTAGTTGATAACTACAATGAAATCTGCTGCAAAAACCCTCTTGAAATCAATGTGCCCAGGATTATATTAGCATTATTTTTAATAAATATATCTGCTTAACAGAACTTTTACTAATTTGGGGGTGTGTATGTATGTGCATGTGTTGACAGTGGAAGATGATATCCAATAACTGCTAACCTATGGCTCTAATGACAACTATGAACACTGCTTGAAATAGACCTCCCAGTCATGTCAGTGTTACACGTCCTTGTGGAAGGCAGACATTAATATTCATGTTGGAACAGTGGAAGGTTTTTGTACTAGGGATTTACCTAGGATGCTTTACCTTTGGGTCAACCTAAATTACTTAGGGCCTAAGTTGCTGAGGCTAGCCTCAAACTGTGTTCCCTCCTGCCTCAGCCTCTCAAGTCATGGCTAGAGTGTTATGTTCTGATAAATGATATGGTTTTCTCTTTTCTCTTGGTATATGGAATGCACCAAAGTATCGAGTCCTTCATCAAAGAAATCAGTTTTGTTTTGTTTTTTCCCCGGTACCCAGGATTGAACTCGGGGGCATCTGACCTGACCTAAGCCACATCACCAGCCCTTTTTTTTTTTTTTTTTTTTTTTTGTGTGTGTGTGTGTGTGTGAAGTGTGAATGGACCTTTATTTTGTGGTGCTGAGAATTGAACCCAGTGCCTCACACATGCTAGGTAAGCACTCTACCACTGAGCCACATCCCCAGCCCTATTGTATTTTATTTAAAGACAGGGTCTCACCGAGTTCTTTAGTCCTCACTTTTGCTGAGGCTGGCTTTGAACTCATGATCCTGCTTTAACTTCCTTAGCCACTGGTGTTACAGGTGTGCATCACCATGCCCAGCTAAAGAAATCAGTTCTTAACAGTCAAGCAGACACATACCTTCTGTTAACACAAAAATGCTCTAAACCAAACCTTAAGTATAAATGATAAACAAATAATGGCCTCCTTTAACCTTAGGTGTGTCACTCAGTTTCCTGCTCCCAATAAATTCGACAACACAATCCATGAGAGTTGGGATAGAAGTTTAATGACCAGGTTGCCCCTTGTTTTGAATGAGAGAGTCATCCAGAAATCTGTACCACACAGCAGGAAAGTCCCATCACTGCCTCATTTTACTTGGTCTGTTTTGGCAGGAAGCCACTGACAGGCCAGCAGGTAGGCACATGTTTAGACAAAAAAGTCAAAGATAAAATCTCCTGATTTCACCTGCTTTGTGGCAATGGTTTTCCATCTAAAAATCCTACCTTATTTTATACCATTTGCCCACTCTTATAAAAGTACATCATTCTTGCCTAAACAGGAAAATTAAAGTTTATATGGAGATTCAAAGGAACACAAATGTAACATTAGCACATGATCAAAGACAAAATCCAGGGATTGAGTCTATTAGGAAGCCCAGTTTGAGAACTGATAGTCTTTGAGTAACAGCTCAAAAATAATCATTGTACTATGAGGAAAACAGCTGGTCACAGGTATTATTAAAGAAAATTTCCTGTAGAAATCCTAGCAAACTCCACTACTGAGCTGTGAGAAAGAAAGAAAGCTTTCTTTGCGTTCTCAAAGCCTGATAACCTAAGTGCTTTGGCCGTAATTCATTCTGCTTGCTTTGCATGTGCTATTGGGGATTAAACCCAGGGGTGTTCTCCCTTTGAGCTGCCTCTCAGCCTTTTTTATTTTGAGACGGTCTCACTGAGTTTCACAGGCTGGTCCTGAACTTGGAGTCCTGCCTCCGCCTCCAGAGAAGCTAGGGTTACAGGTGTGTGCCTCCACACCTGTTAGAAAAGACCAAAAGACTAGTAGCTTGAGATTTTTCTACAGTTGGCTTTTCTGTTAGAGAAGCTTAACACATGCTTAATTCAGAACAAACCCTGACAATATTTTAGAGATCAATCTTTATAATGTCTAAACATGGCAGTTAGGGCAATTGTTTATTAAAATGTAAGCAAAAGGAAAAAGCCATACCATCTTTTAAAATACAGGACCAAATTCCACATCACACCCAACTCATTTCACTATGGATGTGCAGCACTAGTTAATATGGCCACCACTACAAAATAATGAGATGCACCCCCATAAATGCTTTTTCAAAAAAAAAAAAAAAAACCCACTTTCTTACACATCAACATGAAGAATGGACTTAAGTAAAAATTTTGATATATTTTGTTAGAAAGGTATTTGTAAAGTGGCATTTTTCACCCTAGGGCTATTTAAGATTTTTTTTTTTTTCAGCTTGACCTAAGGGCTTTTCAATATTTTTTTTGGCCCATACTTCTCCAAAGAAATACTCCCCAACCTAAACAAAATAGGCTAAACTCATCCTGCCCTGCATTCTAACATTTGCCAGAATGGTCTACAACAGACTATAATGCTCCCTTCTAAATGGCAAATATCTTTGAAAATGTCAGTTTATTAGCTGTTCACACAAAGTAACGTGGTTGACCTAGAAGGTATAAAGGGGAATTTTCATAGTGGTCCCAGTACAGAGCAAGCATTTCAAACGTATAGGTTATATAGCTCCTCATAATCTTTTTATAGCTTTAGGAACATGCTAATTAAATAGGAAAGTAGAACATATCTTTAAACAAATCAGACCAAAAAACAAAACACCCAAAGTGCCCACAATATGTGTATATATACAAAATATTCAAATAATTTAGAATATGCAACCCATATATAATGTTAACTAGTAACCATAGGAAAAACATGGAAACTGTCCTAGTATACCTTGTACTTTTTCTATCTCAAGCGTGTCCAGACAAAAGTTAAATTACACAATAAGCCATAGAAATTTTAAAGCTAAAATGCAATGCCAAAAAGAAAAGTGCTTATTAATCACCATTCAAGCAGCGGGGTGAAGCTGCCCGACACAATACACAGTATGGAAATAAGTAACCTTGGTTACTGTTTCCAAGGACACTGGGCTCTTGGCTAACAGGAGCCGAGGTGAGGCTGAATGCAAAGATGAGTCATTTTAACAAACATGTACAAAGAAAAATCAGCCTGATGGTATTCCACACTTAGCGAATCCTTATTGGTGGCAGATAACTAAACACTTCAAGTATTAAAGCAGATATTAAAAGTAGTGAACACTTTTCATAACAAAAGGTTTTTGTTGACATCTACTGAATTTTCTTCTGGCACCTCCCAAAGAGTCACTGAACCTATCACACTTGATAAACACAGCTGTGATTATATGCAGGAATTTAATCTGATGCATTCTGGAGTCAATCTAGGAAGGGAAACCAATCTAGTGAACAGGTACTTTAAAAAATATCATTGACATAGGCCACTGTGTCCATACAGCCTTCTCCCCAAAGTACTTCAGCAATATAAATTCCATCAAACTGGGAAACATTCTTGCTAAGGTAGATTCTATTATGGAGTCTGCAAGACAGTTAAGCCTGCGTGTTATTTTAGTGCCATAATGAAAACTGTTGCAGTCCAGGATGAAGTGGGGCAGAGACCTCAGGAAGTCTGCTAAACACCAGCTCACCTGTCCCGTTACAAACACCACACTCACCTTGCAAAGGCAGAAGGCTCTAGGTGACAATTCAGACAGCCATCTCAGTTATAAATAGCTGGAGATGGCGTCATTCAGAGCAAATGAGAAAAACAGACTTATCTCATCAACACTTCTCTGTGCACCCTGTATACAGTAGGGTAAAGCAGAAGCCACATCAACAGCTGTTTAAAATGTTCTACGACTTTCTTAAAGAATATGTAAAAGGTGTAAGATGAAACAGCACAATTCCTCCAAGTTTTGTCCCAAAAAGAGAAAACAATTATGTAAAAACAGCAGATATCCAGACAAAAAAATGCAACCTTCTCAAAGTTTACAAATAAAAAACAAGCCTAGGTCAGAAAGCCTAAGTCATACAAAGTGAAACATACTAGATTCAAAATGTCTTCATGGAGCACAAAAGCAACAGAGAAATGTGTGTCCTAGATTGGTCCATTCTTCCTAGAAATAACAGCCTTTAACATTTGGCTCTGGGTCCTCTGATTTTATGCATTCGGTATAAGCGGCAAAGAAAATCTTACACCAGAGAACATGAGCCTCTTCCTTCTAAAATTTAGTGAGGTTGATGAACAGTTTCCTTCCATGCTTCTACGGCATGTATCTCTACCATAAATAGACACGTATCTTACTATCCTGTTCACTAGGCTGGGAGTTCCTCTCTCACCCTGAGTTAATTTTCAGATCTCTCACAGATATGCAGTGCTGGCCCCTATGCAGTCATCTTTGGAAATGTGGAGAGATGCCACTGCAGAGAGATTTTGTTTCAGCCTTTCCAGATCTTGTCTGGAAAAATAACTAGCCTTTTTGTGGGGCAAAAAATGGTTTTCAATGAAGGCTTCAAAGGGGAAGCATATTTATCCTGATGGGCCTCTGTCAGAAGTGGATGCTCCTCTCCACTGCAAAGGACTCAGGCATGTTTTGGGAAAGAGTTTTCTTGAAAGGTGACAAGGGTCAGAGGTTCAGTTGTGACAACAAAGATGGTACATCTGCCTTCACTGCCTGCTACTGTCCAATGGAGATGAGCAAAGTTTTTTTCTTTAAGAACATAGAGTATCAGTTTAATCACAATTTCCAGTTTATTCATTACAGATATTTACAAACCAAGTGCAGAGAAATGCGTTCTACTTCACAGGACCACGTGTTCTAGATATAAAATAAGCACTGGCTTGAACAGTCCTGCCAATACCAGTACACAATAATAAGTTATTTTTCTTCAAATGTTGAATTCTTCACAGTTTCAGTACTGCAGCAGCAAAACATTCTTTAAAGAAAACTGTGGTCCATATTTTCAAATATCTTTAAGAGAACTAGAAATAAGTGCGTGAACTTCTGTTGTCACATGTGGTTTAGGTAGGCAATTTTATCTCAAATCCAAGAGACTGGCAGTAGGAATCAGAGATCAAAGGTGGTGTATAGGAATGACGGGGAACTTCTATTGCGTTTTCTTTACCTCTTGGGGAATTCATAGATCCATGCAGGTGAACCTTGCAGTACTCATATTCTGTTTATTGACCCTGTCACCCTCAGAGGTGTGACAGAAAAAACACAAAAACAAAACAGTGCTTCCTAAAGGACCTTTTCAGAGCAAGTCAGGCAGGATGAGACCAGGAGGCTTTGGTTCAACACAGTTGATCCAGAAGTTTGCACAGCTGGCGTGATACTGGTGCCCTCCGTAGGCCAGCTTGAAACTGTCTGTTTCTGAGTTGAACGCCTGCCGGAAACAGAGATGTGGGGCAAGTCAGGTGTTTTCTGCTCTCAAGTGCTTATTAGCAACCAACACATACACCTCACCAGGTGTCACAGAGGCTGAGGCCTGAATGGCACACACACAAAAGCTGAGAAAGTAGCTATGGGAATTCAAGTAACAAAGTTGTTTACTGCTAATTAAAGGTAGAAAAATTGTTACTATTCAACCTAGTTTCAGCAAAAGAAGGCCAAGTCTTTCCTAGAAAAGGCAGACAGAGGCTGTGGGGATTGGGGAGAGATCATGACACGGAACTAAAATTGCCAACGGCCACAGATAATTGCCATCCCTTATTGTGCTGAAGGATGCCCTCTAATTGTAACCCCTTAAAATTCTGTGGCTGATTACAGTCCATTTATGGCAGAAAAATTATAGGAGAGTTAGAAAAGAATCAACAACTCTTAGGTCTAATGCCAATAGGAACAGTCCCTCTTATTTGCAGTTCTGCATTCTGCAGTTTCCGTTATCCACAGTGAACTGTGGTTCCACAAAATGAACACCCATCCTCACTCTTTTGAGAGAGCGAAACCACATTCACCTGACTTATTATAGTGTATTGCTATAATTATTTTGTTATTGTAACCATTCTCTTACATTAAACTTTATCATAGGTATGTGCATATAGAAAAAAACATGGCATATGTTGGGCTCAGTACTATCTGAGGTTTCAGGTATCCCCTGGGTGTCTTGGAACATATTCCTTTAGAACAAGGGGAGACTACTGTAGTTAAAAAGTCCCAACAGGTATAGGGGTTATAAAAAATAATGAACTTCAGGGCTGGGGATGTGGCTCAAGCAGTAGCGCACTCGCCTGGCATGCGTGTGGCCCGGGTTCGATCCTCAGTACCACATACAAACAAAGATGTTGTGTCCACCAAAAACTAAAAAATAAATATTAAAAATTCTCTCTCTCTCTCTCTCTCTCTCTCTCTCTCTCTCTCTCTCTCTCTCTCTCTCCCACCCCCCCTCTCTTTCTCTCAAAAAAAAAAAAATAATGAACTTCAAACTCACAAGACTTATTTCCAGATTAGTGATTTCTAAAGGTAGGTTATAGTCAACTGGGGAAAAGTAGTACCAACCTGGACCACTCCCTGTGATTAGTTTCCTAAAATGCTAAAAGTAAGTAAATAAAACTCTAAAACCCATGGATTTGTTTTTGTCTGTTAACAGTTAATTCCTGAAGCTCTCTGATCTTATTCTGTGTGTCATACAACTTCCAGTCTTCCAGAAGTTGCTCATTCTGTTACCCTGTTCACTGCAGAGAAAAATAGCTATAACACCAGAAGCCAATTATGAGACACAAGCATGCAAACAAGACAGCAGTGGTCCACACAGATATGTTAGTTGATTCAATCAAACATTATGGGAACAGAGATGACTCAGTAAAGGATCATGATTGGAACGGTCCAGGATGGCAACAGAATCGTCTGTTTGCCTTCCACACTCAAAATTAAGATGGACACGCTAAGATAATGTGTAACTGGTTCATACTTTTTTAGGATGTTCTTCTGCAGGCTTCTCTTCTTTCTGAAATAATGTTGAAACCATAAAGTCAAAAAAAAAAAAAAACCCCAAAACAGGGCTTCTTGCCTCCACATAAATCCTCATAGGAAACCTTTCCTCTTTTCCACCCCAGGGTGCAATGCAGACAGCATGCTTATTAGAAAGGGAAGGACCACATCTGCTCCTTCAACAGCACCCCCGACTGCCCTTGGAAAGAAAGGTATTCCCTATTACCTTGGCTTTCACGATTTTTTCAAATCCCCACCTGTAGTCACAAACCTTGCACTGAAGCATGCTACATGACGCTGTCACCCAGGTCAAGTTAGGGAAGCACTCTGCCCTCTTTGGAAGGCATATGACTTACCCGGCTCCTAGAATCCACATTTAAGAGGCACACCCCACAAGCAAGTTCCTGAGCATTTTTAATCCCAGGTCGCAGCATACAAGAAGAAAAATCCAGGGAATTTTCATCTGGCTGTAAGTGACAAGACAAATGGGTAAGAGTCCAGCAATTTCAAGTGTTGTTTGCTTCACTCCCTGATCATTCATCCTCCGGAGGTCTGGCAACAAATTAAGCCAAGTCTCTAATACCACCAATATCATCATAGTTTTTTTTTTCCCCAAGCACTTGCCAAATACCTGCTATATTCTAGGTAGTAGGGATGCCACCATGAGTAAAAAAATGCTCCCTGTACTTTGAGGACTCATGGTCTACAGAGGGGTCAGGTGGGTATCAGGCAATTCAGGGTCATAATTATAGCCAGTGCTTACTCAGAGGCAAGCACTGAGGGAGGGGCACCTCGCTCAACCTCAGGAGAAGGAGCCTGAGGTCAGGAAAAGCTTCTTGGAACTTGGAATCATCTTGGCCGAGTACAGACGGATGTGTTAGGTGAGGTAGGGGAGCAAAGGGTATTAAATGTATGATAAGTGGCACAAGGCAAAGGCCTCTAAGCATGGATGTGGGCAAGAAGCTAGAGGGTGGGGGTCATGCTTATTAAAGGCGGGAGGAAGTGAGGCTAGAACACGAAGGGCCTTCAAAGGGATGTAAGGAGCACTCTAACCAGATCACAGCAGGATCATGTATCATGGCCAGATCCTTCTCTCTGCATGGTAGGCAATGAGTTGGGGGTGGCCACCCTCAAGGTATAGCCTGTTAGAAGGCTGCTGTGGCAATCCAGGGGACATACTAAAGGTTAGAGCTATGGCAGCAACAGTGGGGAAGAGAAGAGAATGGACACATGGAAAAGCTTTGAAGGCAGTGGAATCAAGGACTGAGCGATCTGTTGGATGTGAGAGGAGGATCAGGCTTGGAAGTAGAGGGTGGGAGAAGAGTTCAGTTTGGTACAGCTGAGCTGAAGCTGGAGTTGCTGTGGGACAGCTAAGGTCAGGTGCTCTGTGTGCAGGTGGCTGGCTGGCTGGGCCTAGTCCTGAGAATGAGATTTGAAAAGTCAGCAGCTAGAGGTCAGTAGTCCAAGATCTGAAAGTCAAGCCTTGCTTGCACTAGGCATTATGCTTTTTTTTTTTTTCCTTTTGGTACCAGTGATTGAACTCAAGGGCACTTGACCACTGAGCCCCACCCCCAGCCCTATTTTGTATTTTATTTAGAAACAGGGTCTCACTGAGTTGCTAAGTGCCTCACCATTGCTGAGGCTGGCTTTGAACTTGCAATCCTCCTGTCTTAGCCTCCAGAGCTGCTGGGATTACAGGCATGTGCCCCACACCCAGCTATTATGCTCACTCTTTATAGGCCTTATCTAATGCACTCCTCCAAAATAAATCTATGAAATATGGAATATAATACAGTGTTTAAAAGGGCAAGGTCTCTATTTTGGAAAGTTGTCAATTTCTTTCCTTTTTTGGTACTCAGGATTGAACCCAGGGGCTCTTAACCCCTGAGCTGCCTCCCTAGCCATTCTTATTTTTTTGAGGCTGGACTTGAATTTGAGTTCCTCTTGCCTTAGCCTCCTGACCCTTTGGGATTACAGGCATGCGCCACCACACCCAGTTAGAAGTGTTGGACTCTTAATGTGAAGAAGTTTGGTTCTTTTAAATATTTTTTTAGATGTTGATAGACCTTTATTTTATTCATTTATTTATATGAAGTACTGACAATCTAACCCTCACGCATGCTAGGCAAGTACTCTACCACTGAGCCACAACCCAAGTCCTGAAGAAGTTTTTAAAATATCTAAAGCAATTTATTTTCTGGCATTTTAGGCTAGATAATCCTTTGTTGCAGGGACTCTGCCCTGCCCGGTAGGGTGTTCAGCAGCATCCTTGGCTTCCTTAGAAGCAAAATCGTCCCATTCCCTGCCATCAAGAACTGATCTTCCAAAAAGAAAATAGCATGCATACAAACACTCACAATTTACTATAAACTTAACTGCCATAAAGGGTGTGCAGCAAATAGTTTACAAATAATAAAATATATAATCATCTTTATTGTAAATTCCATCAGTCAATTGATTCTCATGGAATGTTTTCTTTGATTTTGCCAACTCTTGGATTCATAGTCATTCTTTGGTTACTTTCACAAATGTGTAGTTTTGAAATAAATACTGGTTGATATCTTCATGTTAAAAAGACTAAGACTAAAGTGAAACAACAAAGACATTATCTCAGAACTTCACTCGTCTGTCAAAGACTGAGTAACTTCTTTGCTGAACATTGGGGAATATTTTCTCAACTTTGTTGTATTCACAATACAATCCCTATAGACACAGCACGCTTAAATTTAATGCACGTTAATATTTTTTTTTTCTTTTTTTGGTACAAGGATTGAACCCAGAGGTGCCTAACCCCTAAGCCATATCCCCAGCCATTTTTATTTGTTGAGACAGGGTCTTATGAAATTGCTTAGGGTCTTGCTAAATTGCTGAGGCTGTCCTTGAACTTGTGATCTTCCTGCCTCAGCCTCCCAAACCTCTGGGATTACAGGCATGCACCACCACACTGGGCTTCTCGGACACCATTTTAAATCTAAATAATCAGCAAAAAAATAAAGCAAGACCTGATATAAAGCATTTGCAGGTTTCCATGATACAAATACTCCCACTATGGCTGATTTCAAGCTTTTAAAAGTGATGTCAATGAACAAGGAATTGGGAAGAGATGTACAATCATATCATTACCTAGTATCTGCATCATGTTATACAATATTCTATGGTGACTAACTGTCTTGGTTTGTGGAAGACTGTTCTGGTTTTAGCACTGAAGAAATCCTTAGTCCTGAGCAAACAGAGACAGTTGGTTGTCCTATGACGAACACAAATAACCCACAAAGCTAGATAATGGTAAGATATAATAAAAGAACTAGAGAGTCTTGAGTATTTGTCCTTTTTTTTTTTTTTTTTTTTGTATTTTTTAACCTCTGTTCCTACTTTTTAACTGCAAATTTATATAATTTTAATAATGGCTGTGTTTAACAAACCGACTTTAAAAATTCCTGAAAATTTAACAATCAGTTCTTATAAGCTGGGAAGAGTTGGCTCCAACACACCACTGCAATGGGAGGAAACTCTCTATAGGAGGTGGTGAGATTATCAGTAGCATATAAATGGCAGTGGCCTTGAGAACTGATCAAGGGCAGCAAACTGCAGTGGTGGGAGTCCCTGTACCAGCAGTGGGTCAAGCATGCTGTGAGAAGGAAAATGGCTGCACATATCTGGGCTGGCTGTCTGATGAGCCTGACTGAAGGGAGGGAGTCAGGCACACAGGGATTAGCAGGTGGGAAAGGAAGTGAAGACAGACAGGAGTTGAAAGGAACAAAGTAAATGGTCCAGGCAGTGTCCTGTCCTAAGAACCAAGAACAAGGGCAGTGCAGGTGGAGTGTGGGGAGAGTGGAGGCTTGCCAGCTTGGCTGGGCTCAGAAAGTCAGCTGTCTGAACTGAGGACTGCAGACGCACTGCAGTCTGACATGGGAACACAGTCCCCAGGGATCATGCACGCAGGTGAAGCCAGTAAGTGGACACAAGGGCCCTAAGTCCAAATAGTCAAGGACCTGGGAACCTGGCACGGTGTTGGTTTATCCTCATGGACACTGAGGTGATCCGGGATGATGGCAAACTCCTACCAAAGTAGTAGCTACATTTTCTGAAGTTACTCTAGGTTGAACCACAGAGAGTTACCAGACTCTTTTTGAACAACAAAGGAAAGCTGTATTATATACTTTTAGTTTTCTTCCCTAGAGAAAAAAAAAAGCAGCTTCTTCCTAGAAAAAATGTGTGAACTACATATCATATTTCTCCATCCCTTTCTATTCTGAAATAACAAAGTATTAAGTAGTTTCACAAATTGTTCTTAAACTCCAGGTAGGGCAGGAAAAATGTGTGTGTGTGTGTGTGTGTGTGTGTGTGTGGTATTTCAATTATATACAGAGGATTCTGCAATAAACTCACATGGCCTTAGCCAAGTCAGAGGATAAATTTTCTTTTCTCCCTTTCCTTTTTTAGTGTAATCATGGGCACTTTGGTCAAATGTTGAGCAACTGGTACTGTTACTTGTTTGTTCTCCAGTTCTATCATCTGCAAATGATAATAATTTCACTTGCGCTAGCTTACTTCCTTAGTCGGTGTTGAGACTCTCAGAGATATTGAAAAATGTACTTTGAAGGATTCGATTCCCAGCACCACACCAAAAACATGCAACCAAACAACAACAGACCAAAAAATAAAACTGCTCTGGAAAGTAAAAAATAGTCTAAATGATTATCACAATCATTCACTTTGATAAACTAAAGCTTTCCAAAGAAGTTAAAAATACATTACCATCTCCATCATCTACATTACAGACATTCATCATCTTACTGAATCAGGACTATTTGAGAAATAATTAGAATCTGGGAAAACTGTGAATTTGAAATCAAATTAATAAAAGCCCTTTAATATCTGTTTACTGAGGGCATTAGAAAAGTGGAGGAAAAGGTCATACTGTAATCTCCAATGAAAATCATAAGGCTCTGCATAAATTACCCTGTGATCAAATTAATCTTTCAAATGACAAAATTAACCTTCCTAAATACACCTCTATAAGCAGGGGATTATTGTAGTGTATGTAGCAGTTTGACACCAATCAGTAGCTGAAGTTATGCTTTCAACAGGCCACCATGATTATTTACTTTAATTAGAAGATGTTTCATGTATTTAGCAAGGATTTTTTAAAAACATATTATATATGACCTGCTTATACTGACAAGTCCCAGAGTTAGACTGAGATACACAGTATTGAATCCTTAGCTAGTAATGACCTGCTAAAATGGTGTCCAAGAAAATCATTATTAAGGAAGAAGAGTTTGGTGGTAATTAGTATTCCTTACCAATATTCTCAGTCTCCTTTTCTGGAAAAGTGATACCCTGATCTTCTCTGTTTCCTTGAAATTAGTCATGGCCATGTAACTTGCCATGGTCAACAGACCATAAGTCACATGTATCACCTCTGAAAGGATGCCTGTAAGACCAATGTGCTATTTGTCAGGTTAGGTCCTAGACCCTTCCTCTATTTCACATGGTGGAGGTTCTGTCTACCTGGGTCTCTGAGTGAGAAGAACATGGCATAGAGCCCCCTTGAACTTGAGATGAACACACAGCATGAGCAAGAAAAAAAAGTGTGGTAGTAGTATATTGCTAAGATTGGCAAGGGGGTGTTTGTTACTGCAGCATAACCTGGTCTAAGTTGACAGATATGAAGAATGATCTACACACGTTTCAAAAGCAATTCTAGACTTTTGGATATTGGTTTCATTACAAGGTTTTGTGTAATACTCTCCTAGTCTTCTGTGACAAACTAGTGCAAATTTAAAGGCTTAAGACATAAATTTACCCTCTTACAGTTCTGGAGGTCAAAGTCTAAGATGGCTTGGAAGAGCTGCCTTCCTTCTGGAAGTTTTAGGGAAGAATCTCTTTCTTTGCCTTTTCTAGCTTCTAGAAACTGCCTGTGCATTCTTTGGCTCCAGGTCCCATCTCCAAAACCAGTAGGGATAACACCTGCCAATTTCTCTCTGCTTTTGTTGTTACATGACTTTTTCCTTCCTCTTACTCTCCTACCTTCCTCCTATAAAGATGCTTAGGATGACACTAGGCCCAACCAGATAATCCAGGATCATTTCCCCACCTGAAGCTACTTAACTTATCGCCATCTGCAAAGTTACTATTTCTAGTAACATCTTCACAGGTATCAGGGATGGGGGCATTTTTGTGGGGCCATTATTCTGTCTACCACTGCCACCTACTGTCAGCTGAGGATTGCCATACAGAGACATGGTAAAGATGTTTTCTCTAAAACACTGCACATACTGGCAAGAGAAAAAAATGCGATCATTAAACTGTTCTCTTGATATGCCACAGCAATCGGAAATGAATCTGAAATTCACTGCTTAGTTTACACTGAAAGGCATTGTCAAACAAACAGCCTGTATCATACTCACGATAGCAGTGAGATCAAAGAGGCTGAGTGATTTCTAGTTGACTACAGGTCTGAGGAAAACAGTCCTTTCTCTTCTTGTAGATTTTATATGGCAAAATTGATTGGTTTTGTTTTCCAGGACTGAAGTTTTTTTGTTCCAAACCTACTGAACTTCAACCCACACCCATGAGATAAAAGCTTAGGTAACTTTTTTCTTTTGTATCAGTTCCTTCTTGGTCTGGGTGCTCAGAGGGGAAAATGCTTCTACCAAGGGGGAGTCTTAGTTCAAGGGCAGAGGAAATATTTAAGGGAAGCAGGGGTTGGGGGAGGGGTACAAGCACCTTTTTGTCTCATCAACATCCAGTTTAAATACCAAGGAGTCCCAATTTGAAATTTAAGACTCTGTACCCTGCTTTCCTTAGCCAAGAATCCCTACCTACTGTGAAGCACACTATACCTGGGACTTTTTTCCATTTCTTTTTTTTAAATTTTTTTGATGTTCCCTTGAAGGGGTTGCACCATTTCTGTAGGTACTATGATATTAGATGGATGTGTGGAGCTGGGTCCTTCCTACTCCATCTCCCTCCTCCAAAAATCCATTTAACATTTTGTTCTTGGACAGAGGATATATCATATATTAAACTGTAATAAATAGATACTACACTTGATCTTAGAAGCAACCTAGGGGACTTTTTCAGTGGAAGAAAACAGTGCAGTGAAGATTTTTTTTTTTTTTTTGCACTGGGGAATTGAATCCTGTTTATGCTAAACACATGCTCTACCACTGAGCTCCACCCTGGCCCCGCTGCAGCTGTCTTTCAAAGGGAACAGTCCCATGTAATCTTCACAGCAGAAACAAGTCTACTTCAGCATCTTGCAAGCTAGAAATAACATAGCAGGAAGAAATAATTTCAAAACGATGTGGATTCAAATCTCAGATTTGTCAGTTTCAGTCAGGTTTTATCTTCTCTGAGCCCTAATTTCTTCACCTGTAAAAATAGGGTTTAGGGGGGGCAGGGGATATAGCTCAGTTGGCAAAGTGCTTGCCTTGCATGCACAAGGCCCTGAATTCAATCCCCAGCACCACACACACACACACACACACACACACACACACAAAAAGGGTTTATGCTAATGACCTTTAGGGTTGTTACCAGGATTAAATGTGAATGGATGTAAAGATCATAGCACAATACCCAGCAGGTCTAGGTACAGAACAAATGGCAACTCTTTGCTGCTAGCAGTATTAAATTCAAAGCACCTCACCATGGCAGTGTGGTCCATGAGGAGCTTATTTACCTAAAATGAAGAAATGGTATAAAGAGCAAAAAGTTTCCTATACAACCTCCATGAGGATGCTGTAAGAAACTATTGAATGAAACCTATTATTTTATTAATTGAAAGGGTATTTTTTGAAGATAATGTTGGTTACATTAGTTTTCTTTTGTTGCTGTTGTTTCTGGAAGTTTTCTCCTAATGAGAATTCACAAAAAAAATTACTTTCTGATATTAGTGCCAGCAGTAATTATGCTGCTTCTGAGTATTAAGTTATGAACGCAGTGAATCATGGAACTGGCCATGTCTTATAAAATCCTAGAACACATAATGTTACTGTACAGCTCACCAATAATAAATACAAACACTTTAAGCACATATTTTTGTACAATTAACTTCATTCTTGGTTTTACCTTCCCTATTTGTTTTCCTTTTGTTTCATTTTTCCTTTTCATTTCCTTTATCCATTTACTAAAACAAAAAAGTCCCATCAAACATTGTATCAGAATACCAATAAAGAAATAAAAGACACAATCCTGTTTTTAAGGAATTGACAAGCTAGGGGGCAAATGACAAGAAAACACACAATTATCAATAAGCACAGTAAATGCTATGAGAATTGAGAGAAATGTGCTAAGGACACACACAGGAAAAGCTCTTGGAACACCTTTTGGGGAAAGGCAGCCAAACAGTGAGGCAAATGCAGTCCAACAACAGAAAGATCTTCATTGGGCTAAGAAATCTGAACTTGATCCTGAAGACCATGGCGAGCTCACGACAGGATTTTAAATTGGATTTAAATGGCATGATCAGATCTGCATCTTGGAAAGAACAGTCTAGTAATGGTATAGAGAAGAGATTGAAATGGAATTTAAAAATGGAATCATCACTCTAACTATAAGGTCAGAAGTTCAGTAGTGACAAGGGCCTGAATGATTTAATACTTAAAAAAAGATTTTCCACTTTCATTATATTTTCCAGCTCTTGTTAATTTGTAGGAACACTATGATTTTTTAATTTATTTTTATGGTACTGGGGGGTTGAACCACTGAGCTATATCACTAGCCCTTTTTATTTCTTGAGATAGTCTCATTAAGTTGCCCAGGCTGGCCTTGAACTTGTGATCCTCCTGCCTCAGCTCCCCAGTTAGGTGGGATGGCAAGAGTGTACCACAAAGCCCAGCTGGAATGCTGTGAGTTTTTGTTAACTTATACATTTAACCTCTAGAAGAATTCCATATTACCAAATGAACATACTTTCATATCTTTTTTCCAAATGTTTGCATTCCATTTCTTATTGTATTATCTAGGAGAGTTATCTGTTTTTTTTTAAATACCCAAGTTGTACAATTTTAGGTTATAAATTGAAAAATCATTCTAAAGAACAAAATAGGGATTTTGGAAACTATGTAAACTCTTTAATAACTTAATATTGTAATCCAGAAGCAACATAACAATGGTGAGAAGATTTGCTATTTAATACATGTTGTTGGGACAACTGGGTTCTTAGTTCAAAGCAGTAAGAATTGCTTCCTACCACAGCTGCAAGCTGCAATCCTTTTCAGATGGGTCACAAAGTTAAATATAAAAAAAAGAAAAAAAATAGCATATTTATTCCAGCTGTAGAAGGAAGATAACTTTCTAACTATTGTGAAATAAAGAATATCCTAAGAGACAAACTGAATAAGTATGAATACATAAGCATAAAATACTTTTGCACAATGAAATTAAAAAGGTGACAGTAATAAAGGAGGAAAAAAACTGATAAAAGTTTACTAGCCTATATATATGTATATAAATCTATCACAAATATGAAATGTGTAAGGTCAATAACCAATATATTTTCTCAGTTTATACATGATGGAAATAAAAACAGCAAATTATTATTTTGCAAAGCCTCTTACGAAATTAAATGCTATCTGGAAAATCATCTAAAAAAATGCAACAGCAGCTATAAATGCTGCATGCATATACACATGCAGCCCCACACTCTGGCCTCTTAAATGCACTTCGAGGAAATTTATCACAAAAAAAACTAATCATTTGTTTATTTGGAACAGAACTACTCATAACAGGAAAAAATGAAAATAACTCAAGAATCTAAGAAAGGTAGTAAACTATAAGACAGCAACATGACATTTATCTATCATATAGCTTTTTAGAAGGACACATATGAGGACATAAATAATTAGAAGTGCAAAGGGAGGAATTCAAACCAATGCTTTTTTGCAAAATTTGAATATATGTATGTGATTTAAGAAGGATGTAGATAGAGGAAATGTCCTCTACCCCCTTTTAAATTTTTCCTAATTAGTTATACATGACAACAGAATGCATTTCATTTCATTGTACACAAATGGAGCACAATTTTTCATTTCTCTGGTTGTACACAATGTAGAGTCGCACTATTTGTGCAAACATACATATGGCTAGGGTAATGATGTCCTTCTCATTTTACCACCTTTCCTACCTCCATACCCCCCCTTCCTTCCCCTCCCTCCCCTTTGCCCAATCCAAAGTTCCTCCATTCTTCCCATACCCCCTCCCCCATTATGGATCAACATCCACTTATCAGAACATTTCAGCCTTTGTTTTTTTGGGATTGGCTTACTTTGCTTAGCACAATATTTTCAAACTCCACCCATTTACCTAAAAATGCCATAATTTTATTCATTTTTAATGCTGAGTAATATTCCACTGTGTATATATACCACAGCTTCTTTATCCATTCATCTAATTGAAGGGCATCTAGGTTGGTTCCACTGTTTAGCTATTGTGAATTGAGCTGCAATGAACATTGGTGTGACTACATCACTGTAGTATGCTGATTTTAAGTCCTTTGGGTATAAACCAAGGAGTGAGATAGCTGGGTCAAATGATGGTTCTATTCCAAGTTTTCTAAGTAATTTCCATACTGCTTTCCAGAGTGGTTACACCATTTTGCTGTGCCACCAGCAATGTATGAGTGTATCTTTTCCCCATATCCTCGCCAACACTTACTGTTGCTTGTATTCTTTTTTTTTTTTTTTAGTTGTATATGGACACAATACCTTTATTTATTTACTTTATTTTTATTTTTATTTGGTGCCAGGAATCGAACCCAGTCCCTCACACATGCTAGGCAAGCACTCTACCACTTAGCCATAGCCCAGGCCCTGTTGCTTGTATTCTTGATAACTGCCATTCTGACTGGAGTGAGATGAAATCTTAGAGTAGTTTTGATTTGCATTTCTCTAATTACTAGATGTCCTTTACTCTCATTTTATCTAGGTACAGTGGGCTCTGAAGCTATCCCAAAGTCCACCCAGCACCACTCAACTGCCCACACAAACATTCTTTCCTCCTTTAACATGAGGGATCCAGTGGGCACCTTCATCCTCCTGTAAGTGCCAGCATAGGAATATATTTGCTGCTGTGCAACATAGGTTTCTGGAAAGAAAAGCAACTACTGAATTGTTCACCAGGCTTACTGTGAGTGTGGCGAGGGACATGAAGCCCATGAGGTTATTCCATACTTTATCAATGTCCTTCAGCAACTGCTGCAGTTTCTCACTGCACACCGCAGTGGCTTTTATTCCCAGCTCCACGCGCTTGGTTACTCTGTACACTTCAACAACACCTGACCGGCAAGAGAAGAGAGAGTTAAGAGTTGCAAGTGCAGAAAAAGACATGAGCAAGATAGGGCAGCACTGCTACTTGCTGGCACACTGGCTGGAATTAAGGAATGTATCTAGACAGAGGGGAGCCTACTATTCTTAGGGACCAATCTACCTCTCAATGCTGCAGGACAGTTTACTGGTAAAAACAGACACTCTAGGGTGACACTGCTTGGGTTCGTCTTTATTCTGTCCTTTACTAGGCATGTAACCTTGAGCAAGTCACATAAACTGCTTTCTGCCTCAGTTTCCTCATCTGTAAAGTTGGGATAATAATGATACCTCTTCCAAGGATGGTTGAAAGGATGAAATGAGTTAATGTTCTAAACTAAGGCCTAGAATAGTGCCTGGAGAACAACACGCATTAGGCAAGTTATTAGCTTTTTTTTTCCCCTTCCAGGTTTATGAGTTTCTGTTTGAATCTAGGAAATCCCATTAAATTGACTGAAAATAGGAATAATAAAAGTTTAAAAGAATCTAAATGTTAATATCATCATAGAGTAATTAAAGAAATATCTCACTCCTCTGAATCCTCAAGGATTTACAAACTCACTGGCTTCACGTATCTTTTATACACTTAATAGATGCAGAATGGTTCTTTTCCTTCTAACCCTGCATTGGGCTGAAATCTTCAAGTAAGGATGAGAGGTACCAAATACCTCCACATTCTAAAGACAGCTACCAGGAATACCCGGACTCCTACAACGTGACAGTCACTAGATAGATTATCCCAGCCTCTAAGTGAATGCTGGAGAATCCGGGGTGGGGGGAGGGCACAGCCTTGTGTACAGCACTATGGCTTTTCCTCTTCTTTCCCCAAGGGAAAGGGAGAAATTATGTCTATCCTAAAAAGTGAGTGGGCTTTTAAGAGAATCTTCCACTACTAGAGGGAAAGACAGGTACCCCGTTTCCTGGTGGATATCTGCTAATGCAGTAGAATTGTGTCTATCTGAACAGGAAAAAGGGAACTAGAGCGAGGTGTCAAGAGTCTGGCAGAGACTCCAGCCCTTCACTATCTACTTGTCCAGCAAATCCTTTGAGTGACTTCCATGTGTCGGGTACTAGATGAAGTGTTGGGGGCACAGCAGTGAACAAAACATACCCAAATCCCTGCCTTCATGGAGGTTCATCCTAGCAAAGGGAGACAGACAGTAAAACAAGGATAAGTAAAATATATAAGATATTAAAGGTGACAGGATTAGGTTCGATCCCCAGCACCACAGGGGGAAAAGATGGATAAAGCTAAGGAGAAAACCAAGCAGAGAGGGGCACAGGGAAAGGAGTGCTAGGGGCAGGAGAAGAGATACCATTTTGAGAAAGAATACAGAGAAACCTCAGTGAGAAGGTGACATTTAAGTGAAGATTTGAAAATGATTATTAGGCTAGTACATGTGGCCCTGGCCACAGATCAGGTATGAACTTGGGGAGGGGAGGAACACTGAACTGGACAGAGACTGAGGTTTCAAGTTGGGTTGGAATGTTTAATAGTTGAAAATGACCAGGAAGTTAAGGAAATCTGTTTATGCCATTAAGGGGTAAGAAGGAAGAACCTATTGAGTATAGTAAGGAACTGATAAGAAATATATTTTTTCAATATGGGAGATTGAACCAGGGGGTGCTTTACCCTTGAGCTACTCCCCCAGTTTTATTTTGAGACAGATTCTCACTAAGTTGCCCAGCTGGAGCCTTGAACTTGTGATCCTCCTGCCTTAGCCTCCCAAGTTCCTGGGATTATAGGCATGCACCAATGCGCCTGGCTAATAATTTCACTTTAATGCCTCATTAATACAAACTCTTGGGTAAACTAGTTAAGTAGGTATAATTTATATTGCTTTTATATATATATAAAACAAAGACTTAAAACTTGGCCCTAGAGTCAAAGTTACTGCCTATGAATTAAGTGTCTTATATTCAAATGCAGATGCCACTTAGTGAAGTTGTATATGGCTTGAGAGATCCAGCTTCAAAATACTTAACATAAGCAAAAACCGATAATAATGCATTGTCATGATTTCAAATAAGTAAAATACAAAACGAAGATACCTAATAAATATTCCATGCCTTGAGCTGACTGAATAACTTCTGTGCAAACAGCACTACTACTAATTCCATTTAAGGTGTCATTTGCCTTCTTAATGACCTACAAGAAATGAAATCACATTACATTATGTAACCAAAAAAGGTCACTGCAAAACAAATTTATTATTAGTAGAAAACCCAACCAGGAAGTGTGAAAAACCATGACTGACTGGCATATTATACACTGAAACAAATCTGAGAATTTAAGTTTAATCTTAAAGAAACCATCCTCCATTACATTGGCAGAAAAAAGATTGAGGTTCTTTAGTTTAAATCTTATTTTGATTTAGGCAGAGATAATGATATCACTTTGTTATTTCTCAAACATAGTGACAGTCAAAGAGACAGCTGACAGGTGAGCCAGCGTTTTTAATAATTTTTGCCATATGAACATGAAGGAAGTCTTCCTTATGACCTATGACTTTCACAATCTAAGGGCCATAGGAGTAAGGCTCCCCTCAAGTTTTCCTCTGTTGGTTCAAAGGAACCAAGAAGAAGGCAAAATGATACAAAAGAACACTTATGTTTGTTTGAACACAAAGGTGACATACTCACATCCAGGGCACTCCCTAGGCATCTCTGCCATTCATACGCGTATCTCTCATTTTCCTGTGAATTTTGGTAGAAAGAACTAGGTTATAAGGCAAGCCTAGGATCCTGTAATTAATAACTTCTGTCAAAAAAAAGAGCTTTTAAGACTTTTTATAAAAATCATTTTTGTAAAAGCAGTTTACCCGTGTGTGTGTGTGTATTTGTTTTTTTTTTATTCTAGTCCTGGTGATTGAACCAGAGTGTTCTACAACTGAGCTATGTTCTCAGCCCTTTTTATTTATTTATTTTTAACTTTTTAAAAATATTTATTTTGGGGCTGGGGATATGGCTCAAGTAGTGGTGCGCTTACCTGGCATGCGTGAGGCACTGGGTTCGATTCTCAGCACCACATAAAAATAAAATATTGTGTCAACCTAAAGCTAAAAAATAAATATTTAAAAAATATTTATTTCTTTTAGTTGTATACAATATCTTTGTTTTTATTTATTTATTTTTATGTGCTGCTGAGGATCGAACCCAGTGCCTCACGTGTGCTAGGCAAGTGCTCTACCACTGAGCCACAACCCCAGGCCCTGAAGCAAATTTCTGAGGCTGGCCTTGAATATGTCAACCTTCTGCCTCAGCCTCCCCAGTTGCTGGTATACAGACATGTGCCACTGCATCTAACAATAATTATTTTAAATTATTAATAAATGTAACTTCCGAGCACATGACTTGTGAATCTGAGGTAAATGTTTAATAGCAGCTTCCCTCTACAAATGCTGCCTCATTTGTTTTAGTAACAGTGTAGGCCTTTTTCAAAGGTACTCACCTTGGAGGTTTCTAGTGTGAGAGTTCATGTCAAATCACTGACTTCCACTTCAGTCACAGTGCTGTGTGAGAGTGTGTGTGTGTGTGTGTGTGTGTGTGTGTATGTAGCAAAGAGAGTTAAGTGTGTTGGTCATAGGAGGAAGATAGCATGAGACTAAGAAGCAGTAAACAGAAGACTCAGAATATTTCCCTTCTCTCCTCTATTTTGACATTTTAAAATTCAGTAGGATGATATATAACTATGAACTCAAAATTTAAGTCCCAAGAATTTTCCTCCTTGTAAAGTCCCCCAAATAATTTCAGTTTTAGGGTCTCTGACTATTTCCAGTGGATGCTACATCTAGGAGGTATTTCATCCAGGCAGGGCCATGTTCCAGTGTCTCACTTTAATTATGTATTTTATGTGTGGTGCCTTGTGTCTTTCTCCCCCTCATATTCCTAGGTGAAAGCTGAAAGGACTCTTTTCCTGGAGTTCTTAGGGCTCAGCTACTCTTTTATTTGTTCCTCTGCAGAAAACTACCCCACTCACCTCCACCTCTCCGGTCAGATCTTTGTACTTATCACGAATAACAGGCAGAGCAGGCTTCTCACTCAGAGTATTGGAACGGTCTCTGAAAGGTTGCTCCAGGGCTGGAGAAGGAGAGGACCGGCTTATTTCTTTATCACCAAGGCTCAAGCTCCTCTTGTGTGATCCTGGGAGAAGTGGATGGTACAGTTGGACCTTTTGATTACTCAGTTTAGCTCAAGCAGAGGCTCCTGCCTGTTGACAGGACTCTCCTTTTCAGATGGTTATGTCATGAGGCATTTAGAAAAACAATCTCATTTATTCTTTCTAGAAAGCTACTTGTCAGATCCCTTTTACTGTTTTTTCTTGCTTGGTTTCCCTGCACTGGTTTTCTTCCTTACTCTGATCTATTGTAGCTCTTCTATAACTCTAAGTGCAGAATCATCAGAGTCTAGAGGACAGCAGTGCATTTCTAAATATCAGTGCACATGAGCTGTGCTGCTTTTCCACTTACTGGTCATGGATTTGTACCTGAGCTCCTACATGCTCTCTCAATCCCTGAAGTCAAAGATCTCATTAGGATGGGATTAAAGCAGAAGAGGCAAATTTGAATGTCATCTGAAACAGGCAAGCAGTGTGAGGCAGAAAGTGGGGGGACAATCACAAATTGGGAGAATGAACCCCACTTATGGGGGGTAATGCTAATCACCTACGGCTGATTGTCAAGACATGGGAATGCAGGCCTAGTTTTGCCAGATAATATGACTTTTCAAGAAAAGCTAGAAATAGAGATTGTGAAATCTCATAATTTTTAAATATTGGCAATTGCTTCCTACTTTATGGATCAACCAAAACAGATCTGCAAATTAAAGGCAGATCCACAGCCACCATACTGAAGTTTCTGGATTAAAAGACACTGTAGCCAGGGAACAAGAGCAAAGCTAACTTGTCCACAAGTGAAGCAAATCCATTTCTCTAGCTATTTTAAACAGCTTACCACTTCAGGGGCTGAGACTGTGGTTCAGTGGTAGAGTGCTCGCCTGGCATGTGTGAGGCACTGGGTTTGATTCTCAGCACCGTATATAATAAAATAAAAGTCTATCAACAACTTAAAAAAAAAAAATATATATATATATATATATATATATATATATATATATATATATATATATATATTTTTTTTTTTTTTTTTTAATTAAAGAAAAAAAACCCAGCATACCACTTCATTAATGAACAACAGATACTTGTGTTTCATACAAAAGTGGTTAAAATATTCTAACAATAATGTCAATTCAGTTTCAGGGAAAACTTTATTAGAGCTATCATAATTGACCCTGATGTCAAAAGTTGGAAAATCTATTTCTTGCTAAACCCAAAACTTTCTTTTTCTTTTCTCTCTTTTTTTTAAAAATTATTTTTTGATATGGGGGATTGAACCCAGGGGTACTTCACCACTAAGCTACATCCCCAGCCCTTTCTTTATTTTTTGTTTTTAGACAGGGTCTCACTAGGTTGCTTAAGGGCCTTACTAGTTGCTAAGTCTGATCTCGAACTTGGGATCTTCCTGCCTCAGGAGGGATTATAGGTGTGCTCGACCACACCTGGTAGAACACTTTTTTCTAAGAAAGGTTATCTAAACATCTCAGTGGAATAAACCCACAATAATAAAATCTACCTTGAAGTTACTTACCTTGAACAGAAAGGTCAAAGGTTGCCAGCTCACTTTTGATCATTTCTTCACTGGATTTCATTTTGCTTTGCGAATTGGCTACTAAAAAGTCAAATTTGCTGATTTTGGGCTTTTCACTTTGAAACTCTCCAAAGTCATCTGAACATTCTTTGGGGGTTTCATGAGAGGTGCCACTGGAAGCTGGGCTTGAACATGTGGCCTCTTGGCTCTGTTCAGCTATAGATAGGTCTTGTCTTATAAAATTTTTATAGTCCCCACTTTCGTATTCCTTTTGCTCACTGCTCTGGGGAATCATGTCTTTAAAACTGGCAAAAGCTGGGAAGGTAGTTTCTGGAAGAGCATCTTCACTTGCAAAAGTCGTTACTTTGGAGACAGAGGTCATGGTGATGTTTTCAGAACTGCCAAATGATGTCTCTTTCTTTTGAAGAATTGAGGCAGCTGAGGAGGATCCACTTCCTGCTGAGAGGACAAATGGAGAGAGTTTTCTGCCCTGAGATGCATCATCCCTGTCTGACCAGTCATAGCTTGTAAGGGTGCTCATTGTAAAAGTGCTACTGTAGCTCCCAAAAGCAGCATATTTTAAGTCCTCTATATCTGAAAGGGAAATAAGACCCCACAATTAGAGGCAAACTCACAATTTGGGCAAAATGCCCTGAACTCTGCAGAAGCAAAATGCCTAGCACATTTGACTAGTTTTCTACTATGTTGAAGAATAACTAAATTTAGAGCTTCTACTAAAGGAGTTGGGCTGTAATATCTGATCTGATCTTATAAAAAAAAAACCTGCAATAGTTTTGAGTTGGTATTTACATTTAGTTTAAAGGGATCACTTTGTCTGGCTATAAAAATTACTAAAAATGATGAGAGGTTCATCTATCAGGGTACATACTGTTGAATATAAGATTAAAGTAATTTAATACATTGTCTATTTCCTTATAAACTTTAAAATGTATAACATATTCCCTGCTTCCTCTGGACTTTGTTGGAAAATATTCCCCGAAGACATGGTCATATAAAATGTACATGGCAAACTGGTTAAAAGTTAACAGTTTCTCAAAACGAAAGTGAAAGTAGTGTCACCTCACTTTAATAAATTAGGAATTTCTGTCTCAGGTAAGGCCAAATATGAGATTTGAATTAAGCAATTACTTACCTAATTGTTATTTTGGTCAATGTGGACGTCATATTGCTGTGGTAGATTATGAGAAAAGAAAAATCAATCTAATCTACTTTGGCCCTTAAAAAATGGAATCAAAGGTCTGGGTTCTATTGGGCTCCCATGTCAGCTTTAGTTATGTAGCTACTCCCCCCATCCCTCCAACCATTGAAAAAAAAGAGAAAAAAGAAAAAAAAAATGATTTGGGGCATTAAGACTTATTATATGAAACATTCTTAATACGTGTTTAAATAATTTAAGAGGAGCATAAGTAACAGAAAGAATGTAGGATTTTTTTTTTTTAAATTTAGAGAGACCTGAGTTCAACTCTGTCACCTACTTACTTGTGGGTCACTAAGCAAATCACTTCACATTTCTGAATCTTGGTTTGCTGATCTTTCAAATTAGGAGAAAACCATGTACTTGGACAGACTGTGTCCAGGATGACCAACTGTGATAATGTGTGTGGAAGGCCAGCGCAGGGCCTGGCGAGCAATACATAACAGCTAGTGGTTGTTCAGCATAGCTGCCACCACTCAATTTGGCATTTAGTTACTAGTTTATGGCCTAAGATGAAATTATTTCAAACTAAAAAGTAAAAGTCAATTTATCATGTTAGGGAAAATTTCTTGCTGTTTCTAAAAGCACAATCAGCTGAGGCTGAACATGGCTGGTGTGGAAAAGCCACTTTCACAGCCGTGCTGTCCAAATCTGTCAGGCTGAGCAGTGCTGGGTTTCATTTTAGACACGGGTTCAAGGCAAGCTAAATGCCCCTCTGAAAACCACGTATGTGATTTTCAAGGAAAATGTTCGAAAGTTTTGTGACCCAGATTTTCACAATTAAGTCAAAACACTGGGTCATTTCTTTTACAACAAATCTATTTTACAAGGTGAAGGGCTCCTAACATTTCCCAAACTCTCCTACAGCTCTTTTAAGGAAAAGGTACAAAATTAATAATAAAAGTACTAGAAAAAGTCAACCAGTGAGCTGGGATTGTGGCTCAGTGGTAGAGCACTCACATAGCATGTGTGAGGCACTCGGTTCGATTCTCAGCACTGCAGACAAATAAATAAAAATAAAGGACCATCAACAACTTAAAAAAATAATTACTAAAAAACATCAACCAGTGATAAAAAAATAGGTATTTTTAAATTGTGTAATGCAAATGGTACCCTTCAAATATGACTTATTAAGCAGAAGGAAAAAATATTCAGGCAAAAAATGTAGGGGCTGGGGATGTGGCTCAAGCGGTAGCACGCTCGCCTGGCATGCGTGAGGCCCGGGTTCGATCCTCAGCACCACATACAAAACAAAGATGTTGTGTCCGCCGAAAAACTAAAAAAATAAAAAAAAAAATAAATAAATAAAATGTATAGTTTATAATGAATGAAATGAGCCTTTAGACAAAATGCTTTCCTAGTGTCTTGCTATAGTGATTTTCTCCCACTTATTTAAAGAAGTCAGAAAGTACCCAGACTCAAATGAGGTGAAATTCAATCAGGAGGCAGATACAATTAAACCTGTCTAGTCTTCAAGGGATTCAGCAGAATGTTTCATAGTACAGATTTTTAAATTGTTATTGTTATTGTCATTATTATTAGAGCCTACCAGAAAGTTCTTTGGGGGGAACTATATGAGGAACAGCTTTTAGAATTTCATCTATTAACATAGGAAGCAATTTTTCTAGAGACCAAAGGTAAATTTAACAAACACGACTCCAGTTCAAACACTGCAACCAAGTTGCTATGGTAATAAAAAAGATCATTTTGTGTAATTATGTGACAAGAAGATTTTTCTTTTTCTTTTTTTTTTTTTAATTAGAAATGACTAAAAAAAAAAGAAAGAAAGAAAAGAAATGATTCATCAGATTAGAGGCTTTATAAGCAACAGGGACTACCTTAGCTGAAGAACCTTTAAGTATTTTTATAACTATATAGGTCTTTAATAAATCTTATTTTTTAAAAAGTGACATGCATATAACATTTTGCCTTCTGGGGCAACTCACAAAAATAAGCAAATAAGGGCTAGAGGTATAGGCTCAGTGGTAGAGTGCTTACCTAGCATTTGTGAGGGCCTGGGTTTGATGCCTACCACCAAAAAAGAAGAGACTAAAAAACCAAATGAAAGACTGAAAAGGAAATATAAAAGATTCACTAAAGTCAAGCCTCAAAGTTGAGTTTTAAATTTACTTTTGATTAAATATACTGGCTACAATGGGGTCAAAAAGTAATTCACTAAGGTGTAAATCCTTTGAACAAATAAGTACTAAACTGAACATTATATAAGCGATACAAGACAGAACATTGACATAACACTTATCTTTAACCTTTAGCATTTATCAACAATATGGTAGTATTTCCTGGCATAATGAATACTTATAAACCATTTTCTAAGAAAAATGTGATACATCAGTTCATTGAAGGTAGATAAAAGAAAAAAAAATTCCTCATTTCCTGTGTTATTAGTCCTACAGTTTCTAAGCAGTCCTGCTATACATTATTATTGTATAATGGCTTTAAAAATATTAGAGATTATGTAAAGCTTACACTATAAGTGCTAGAAACCTTGTCTGGAAAAATGATGTGGAACAACCCACACTTTATTTTGTAATCACTGAAATTACTATAGATGGGTTTTCAATTTGATAGCTGAATTCTGAAAATTGTCAAGAGAAAAAGGAGAAAAGAAAATGGAGAATGAATGCCACAAAATGAACAGAGAATCACTACTGTATTTCCAATTCTCCTGGAGGAGAACTGCCAGGCTGCACTAGGTTGAGCCGCAATTGCACACAGATAATACATCAAATTGTGTGCTTTAATACAACTATTTGTTTGCAGCCAGGAAAGTCCTCTTACAAAGGGTAAAGGAATAAACTATACAATCTGCTTTCCATCATGGATCTCAAATCAAGACATAGATTTCTTGTGCATTCTGGCAAGTAACCCTATCAGTCTCTTCTGTAACCTCTATTCAAATCCTTTTTGAATGGAGGTTGTACATGAAAACAAGGTATTTCCAAGAACGTGAGCTGGCACTATAGGACACAGAAGGCAGTCCTATGGACATTTTCTAAAGTTGTGAACACAGGCCTGGGGGATTAAGAGTTACTAGCTTTTGAGGAAGGAATTTAGAGAAAGAAGAAAGACAGCACATGCTCAAATTCCACTATTTTTGAAGGGATTTTTTTTAATAGCAATAACAATGTTCATTGGACTAAGGAAGAAACATCTTTTAACTTCCCATACTGATTTAATTCAGATTTCACCAAATGCAAATTATGAAATATTTATATATTTCAGTTTCTCTTTACTCCTGGCTCTATTCTACCCTAGAAAATATTCTGCATAATTGTAAAACTTGGTCTCAGTGTGTCCTGTTAAGTCTCTTCTGCAACACCCAGATTTATACACTTAAGATCATTTTCTTTCAAATTTTTAGCAGCACATGTAATAATTAAAACATAATGCATTTATACAAGGTTTTTTGAAACCAAGTATTATTCAACTTGCTCTGGAAAACACCCAGACAGATGTTGCAGAAGAAAACTGGGAACGAAAAAAATCATAGTACAAGTGTGACAAGCTATCAAATTCTGCTGTATAACTGCCTTCCAGTATTGTCTAATCTGCATGAAAACCTCCAATTCTTTCTTGGTGCTGACTTCTGTAACACTATGGTTTAAATTATATGCACACCCTCTATAAGCACCTTTAGGTTTCTACATCAGTGTTTTAAGTTCAGTAAAGAAAAATGGCGGGGCTGGGGTTGTGGCTCAGTGGTAGAGTACTTGCCTAGCAAGCATGAGGCACTGGGTTCGATCATCAGCACCACATAAAAATAAAATAAAGAAAAGTAAATAAAGATAAAATAAGATGTTTAAAAAAAAGAAGAAGAAGAAGAGAAAAATGGCAGTCCTGTAGATATTTTAAGTCAGAGAAGGTTAAAAGGCCAAGGAATACTATCAAGATACACAGTGGGATTGTCCGTGATCATCAATAAAAATCTTACCAATATGATACCAATTAAAGCTGGGTGTGGTAGCACACACCTATAATTTCACAGGGGTTTATAGGGAGATTGAAGCAGGAGGATTGCAAGTTTAAGGCCAGCCTCCGCAATTTAGTGATACCCTGTTCAAAATAAAAACATAAGAAGAGCTGATGTAGGTCAGTGGTAGAGTGACCCTGTGTCTAGTCACCAGTACTAAAAAAGAACACAGAAGATGGCAGTTCAAATTGAGTTTTTGGGCCATGCAAGTGAGAGGGCAACACTTAGGAGATCCTTCTGTGTATACAACCTTCTTATGCTCTCAAAAGTTATTGAGCCAACACTTCCCAAAATAACTTATAAAAAGTACTCAGTGCAAAAATATGGAAGGAGCCAAAAGCAACTCTTTTTTTTTTTTTTTGCGGGGGATGGGGGAGACTGGGGATTGAACTCAGGAATGCTCAACCACTGAGCCACATCCTCAGCCCTATTTTGTATTTTATTTAGAGACAGGGTCTCACTGAGTTGCTTAGCACCTTGCTATTGCTGAGGCTGGCTTTGAACTTGCGATCCTCCTGCCTCAGCCTCCCAAGCTGCTGGGATTAGAGGTGTGTGCCACTGCACCAGCAAAATCAACTCTTTATAAAAATTAAAATAATTCAGACTGGGAGTGTAGCTCAGTGGTAAAGCACATGCCCAGCACACACAAGGCCCTGGGTTCAATCGTCGGCATGGCAGTGAATAAATAAATATCTCTAGTTGCAATGGTGCACACCTATAGTACCAGCTACTTGGGAGACTGAGGACTATTTGAGCCTAGGAGTTCAAGACCAGCCTGGGCAACATAATGAGACTGGATCAAGTAAAACAAATAAATTTCAGAAAAAGAATAAAATAATTTCATTCTTTGAATTATTTTAGGATTGAACACATTTCTTTGATATTGTGTTTCCTTCCTGTTCACTTGCTATGTCTAAAAATCAGGGATTTTACATGAACAATAAAGTGACTGCAGAACATAAATACATTTGTATAATTTCTTAAGCACTGATACAGAAGTCAAGCATTAACCCACCATATCTTACTTGGCACTGTATAGAATTCTTCAAGTTTTTAATTGCCCCAAATTTTTACATCATTGTAGTACATTATTAAAACTGCCTCCCTTAAAAGTAATATTCTACTTAGGAAAAATTAACTGTTAAATGCGTGAATGTATGCTTCACAGTTATAGTCAGTTACTTCTGCTCAGAAAGAAGTTAAAACGAAGCAGTCCCAAATGACCCACCCTAAAACTGGAGAATTCCACTGACAGAGAAATTCCTCAAAGCCACCCTGAAATAGGTATCTGGTACATGGCATGGGAAACTCCTACATCAATAGATGAAGACTACACTTAAAGTCATTTTCTGGACTGGGTTGTGGCTCAGTGGCAGAGCACTTGCCTAGCATGTGCGAGGCACTGGGTTTGATTCTCAGCACCATGTATCAATAAATAAAATAAAGGTCCATTGACAACTTAAAAAAAAAAAGAGATCATTTTCTTTCAAATTTTAATCATGTAATAATTAAAACATAATGCATTTATACAAGGTTTTTTGAAACCAAGTATTATTCAACTTGCTCTTGGAAACACTATTTTCAATGGCAGGCCTAGCTTTTCTTATTTAAAGCCTAACAAGCAACTTTTGTCTTTCTCAAGTGGCATATTTCAGATACGACAATGATCTCTCAGAAATCCAACTCAGAATCCTCATCTTCAGTGGTTTCATTTCCTTTCTTCTTCAAATTCTAAAAAAGAACAAAGAACTAAAAACCTCAAAACACATGAATAGAGTTTAAATCACTGAAATAACTCTTTTGACCAAGTTTTTATTTGGTTTGGGTGTCTGACATGAAAAACAATACTATTAACAAGGTTTATCACTATTATTATATCCTAAAATGCTGAAAAATTTTCTATTTATCCTATTCATTGCTAACTTTCATTTGCCTTTCTAGAAATGATTTTCTTAAAAATGAAAAAAGCTTAAAGATTACTTTGTCTGATATATCCCCTAATTTTTTTTTTTTTGGTGGTGCTGAGGATTTGGTGGTGCCTTGTGCACGTAAGGCAAGCACTCTACCAACTGAACTATATCTCCAGCCCCTTCCCTAAAGTTGTTTTAAAAATCTGTTTGATGTACTATGAGTGAAAAAAGGGTCCCACTTCACAATATATTCTGAAGTTGGAAAGAAAGATAATGCCCTGTCATTAGAGGGTGAAGTACCTAGTTTCACACTTAAGAATCAAACTCAGTTCTGAGGGCTTCCTTGTATCAACCATGAATATTTCTAGTACATAGATTGGCAATTGAAATCCTGTTTAGATTTATGGTACTCAGTCCATCTCAATACCATTTGATGATTTTAAATCAAGCTTATGTTGGGCTGAGGATGCAGCTTAGTGGTAGAGTGTTTATCTAGCATGTGTGAGGCCCTTCGATAGATCTCCATCACAAGAAGAAAAAAAGTTAATTTAAGCTTATAAATATCTAGTTATTTAACATCAGTGTCTTTTTTCCCAACACTTAATTCTTACATTCTCTTTCTCACCTTCCCTTTGTCTCACAATGTAACTCCTAGTAGACAGGTGCTCTGCTAGAATATACTCCAGTTTCATGTAGTAAAGAAAAATTTCTCTTTCCCTATTATATAGTGTAAGGTTTAAACTTTTTAAAACAAGTTTTAATGTGTGTGTATGATATATAAGATACATGAAAAAACATGTAAAACATAATTAAATAAATATAAAATATTTATAATATATACTATATATATATGATCTATATGACTGGCCCCCAATGCTGGGAATCTAACCCAGGGCCTAAGCAAGTGCTCTACCACTGAACTACATCCCTAGCCCTATAGTTATATCTAAACCCAATGCCATATTAAGAACATACATCAATGTTATTTATAAGGGGCAAAGGCTAAAATGTACCAGTATTCTTTAGGAGACATATGTTTGCGGAAACAAAACAAAAGGGAAAAATGGTCTAATCTCAAGGGATATTGCTGCTTTAAACTTGATACCAGCCAGGTATTTCTTTGGTCTAACCCTAAAAAAATACAAATTACACACATCCCCACACTTTCAAAATATGCCAAAGAATTATTTATTAACACAGGACTTACAGATCACAAAAGATAGTGGTACAGAAGAGCTGGAAAAGAAGTCATCAGAATAAGCATGCAGATCAGTATTTGCAGAGGAATATACTAAAGCAAGTTCAAGAAGGCACATTCACACAGAAAATGTCTAAATTGAAAAAAAAGACATTAGAAAAGCGGCCAAAAAAAATTAAGGCGCTGATTAAAATACAAAGATTTTCAATGTCAAAGAAGAGCTACTTTACAGGTAGGTAGCTACAGAAGTCTTACTAACCCTTTGAGGATGTCACAAATAAGAGTAAGCTCTTGCTGCCAACAAAACCCAATGATCTTAATGACTGAACATCAAGATGCTTCAATGCCAGAGAGATTAAATTTAGTGGGGGAAAGAAGCAGCCTAGTTGAAATTATATGCAGCAAGGGCTCAAAGGGTTAAATGTAATAATATGCAGAGAAATCAGGCAATGTTATTAGTATTATCTACCTTCCATACAAAGAATTATAGCAGGAGTTAAAAAGAGACAGTATCCCCTTCAGAGTTAAGTTAGGGTTTCTAAATAGAATTAAGGTCCACAGTTCAATCTACTAGGTTTTATTCACGTCATCAGCCCCCTTTTAATTTCTCCAATAGGATGTACCCTTAACCCTCACACTAAGAGAGCAGGAGATACTGTGGTGAATAGAAGAATAAAACCACATCACATTGAAGAAAGCTCTGCCATTTACCCTCTCTGATATATTTATGTAGCAAACTTGCTCAACAACAGTACAGACATCCTTGGTCAGACATCAACCCTTTTAACAACCGCTCTAAAGGGATACTGCACCTTTCCAACAGGAGGTTTACAGATCAATGGGTGGAAACAATCTGCTTTTCAGAGTATCCTCACACTAAAGAGAGGTGGCTTGAACATGACAGGTTCCAATCTGGGAATGTTCCAAACATACATAAAGAACATGAGCACAGATTATTTTAACAGGTTCATCGGAAGAAGCTCAATCAAAAACCCAACCTCCCCTCCCCAAATAAAAAGAGGGAGGAGAAGACACCCCAAACCCAGATTAGACTCGTTTCATAAAGACATCTAGCTTGGCACTGTGAAAGAATATAGATTCATTTTCAGAAAAATAGCTTCTAATTATAACTCCAGAGTCTAAAGGCTAGTAGTATACATGTTATGAGCTTTTGAAATGAAAGTCAAATATTGTTGTTTAGAAAACAGAGCACTTTGCAACCAACTGCTGTGGCTCAAGCAGCTCATACAAAAGAGAAAACCAAAATCACCCTACCAAACAAACAGCAGCAAGGAAAAAAAAAATGAAAAAGAAAAAGAAAACTTGCAAGAAAAGTACCAAAAACTCAACAAAAATGAAAGAAAAATAGCCAAGGGCACAAGGAGCTCTTCAGACAGCCCACTGCACTGGCAAAATACCTTCGCAAGTAGCAACACTAGACATAAGGTCTCTGCTAACTTGCTCCCAATTCAGCACCCAGCTTAAGAAAACCTCCAACATTTCAATAACAGGTACAATTTTGTTTTCTGACTTAGCAATCTGATATATGCAAAAGCTATAGTACTTTACAATTTCTGCCTGAACCTGTAAACTTGGAAGTTGTCTTACGTGTCTCTCTCAGGTTAAAGGAAAAACAAACCCTTCATTTGCCGAATACATTTTCCAGAATACAGTAATACTGAGATGTTCTCATTATTAAAGGCCACAAAATAGGTTTATCTTATTATATACATATCAAAAAAACAAAACAAAAACTAGGACACTTGGGAATCTAGTTTTTATGATATGAAGTTGGACTAGAGAATAAACTGCTACATGTAATTCCACACAGAATTTAAAGAGGGTTCCATAATAATAATGTTTTCAAATATTCTATCAGAAAATCAGTAGTCACCTGATCCTAGCATCTACACATTTGTTAAAACTTAATACTTCCAGTAATAGAGCTCACACTGAAAACAGTACCTGGATTTCACTAACACAGGCCCTCCTCCTTGCCAGACAGTGCCACACAGACATCCATAAATAAGCTCTTTCCCTCTTCTTCTCTTGAAAGGTTGTGGCACACTGAAGTATAACTCATTAGAATTTTTTTTTTTAATTTCCTTAGGCTAATAAGAGTCAGTTTCTGTAAATCAAACAGAATACTACATTGGCAGCTTCTAAATATACCCAAAGAAGAAAAAAGGAGAGGAAAACACTGATTTCGCTCACAGAAATGAAGACTGCTGACACTGCAAAAACCTATAAAATTTCTGGCAATGTAGGGTTCATTTAGCAGTGGGTTTTTATGTGCCTCTGATGCCAAGAGAGTATTGGATTTCAAAAATAAAAATATTTTAGCTATCCAATCTAGTTTCAGAGTAATCACAGTATCCATATATTCAAGGATCCATAGAATCAAATTTAACACTGCTTCCAGGAGACTGGCAACAAGGAGGCTAATTATCAGAAATTCATGAAGGGCCAGAGCCTCACTCTTCTGTAAATCAACACCCACAGAATCACTTTTGAGATCTACGTTACCATCACCAGAGCAATCTCACCAATTCCTCACCTGCAGCAGGAGGATGCTGGCCACTAACTGTTGGTAAATCCAAAGAGCTATCAGACATGACATGCTTAAGATCTCCTCCCACATCAGCCAATTTCATGTCAAACTGAACAGAGAGTGCATCTTCAGAGTCCTCCTTGCCAACGCTGCTGCCACCAATGGACGGGAGATCCAAGGACTTCACTGAAGCAGAGTCTTCTTTGGTGTGTCTGAAAGCCACTGCTTTCTCTCCCAGGGATTTGTCGGAGTTCATGGAAGAAAATTTACTGGAGTGGAAGTCAGCAAAATCATCATCACTTTTTCCAGAAGGAGTGTTATCTTTTAATTCTTCCACACCTAGTCCAGCTCCTTCTAGAGAAAGCTGTTTGAAGACATCGTACTTGGTGGATAAAGCAGGTGGGTTTTGCGCACTCTTCACTGTGCAGCCCGTGTTGCTGGTTAGAGGAACAGGACTAGCTTCCTCCTTAAGGACATTGTATTTGTCTTCTGCCTTTTGCTCAGATGGAATAGAGCTATTACTGAAAGCCATAAAATCTGCGAAGTCATCCTGCTCCCCAATAGATGCTGGACTAGAATATTCCCCAAAAAGGTTGAATTCTCCAAAATCATCAGCCAAACTAGAAGTTTTAGTTGATGCCAGTGCTGTCATCGTTGTGCCTGAACCTGCTGGCTGAGGTCGTGTGGAAACAGGTTTTGATGTGCTAAATGCAGCTGAAAAAGACAAGGGCTTCTCGCTGCTGCAATTAACTGAAGAAAACATATCTAGGTCTGCCAAGTTCAGAGGATTTTTCATGTGTGTTTGCTGTTTCTGTTGTACAGTTCCTGAGGAGAAGGGTGCTGGAAAAGTTTTATCTTTTGTGGGTGGCTCTAGTGGTGATATACTATCTGCTGTTTTAAAATCGGTGAAACCATCATCAGTTCCTGCAGATCTGAATTCTGCAAAGCTCTCTCCTGAAAGAAAAAACACCGACAAATAAACAAGAATGCTAAACTGAAAACCACATAGGGCACAGCATATTAAACTGCAAGTATAACTTTATAGGGTTCCCCCCACTGGTTTGATGTTAATCATAGTTTGAACTCTATCAAACTGTGTATTTGTTTCCACACCGAAGCCTAGTGATGAGGAAGTAGGCACTGTTCTCAGAGACTTTTTCTTGCTTTGGCCAGCCAGGTGAGCATTCAACAGAACAGAAATAGGCACTGGAGGTTCCTGAGAGAGGCATATTGAAATAGTAGCCCTTTAAAGATAAAACATGTTACACGGTTAAAAAAAAAAAAAAAAAAATTCCCCAGAGGTATCAGCAAAGTATTAAGAGCAATCCTGCATCTAATATTCAGGTCATACAACACTTTGAACAACTGGACATCTTTAGAATCATTAGAAGCTGGGGATGTAGAACAGTGGTATACCTTGTATAGCAAGCACAAGGTCCTGGGTTCAATGCATAGCACCAAAGCGGGGGGCGGGGGGATACTATGTGATCTTGCTCAAGTATAAAGAGGCATTATTAATTTGAGGAAAACTGTGGTGAAAATTTTTGAAAAGGTAGCTAGTTATTTGCCAAAGAGTCTGGCACATTTTAAAGCAGCTCCTCCCCATACTCTCTAACAAATAAATTGAATCTCACAGAAAAAAATCTGTGATCCAGTGACCTTTCTTGAAATCAGCCATCTCACTGTACTTATGAACACTTATTCTTAACAATGGGCCCATGAGTCTTAATAGGGTCTCTATTCATTATTTCTTATATTAATGTTATCATTCACAGGTATGATGTTAGGATACAGATGATCTCAGTTTTCTAAAAGCACCTCAAGGTCTACCATAAAATCCACTAGGAAACACCAGGTAATGAAAATCAGAGATAAGCTAAATATGAATATAGAAATTCCAACCAGTATTTTTACTGTCATTTCTGGAGGTTTACAAATTAAAATAACAAACTTTAATTTCCTTACCTAATTTTTAAATATCCTATTTTTCCCCCAAAACCGAGACACAGAAGCATATGAACTGTAAAATATTTTAAAAACCAAATCCAATTCTTAAAAGTGGCATATAAAATGTAGGCTTTAAATATATTCTTAACACAATATATACTTTGATATATCAAATGAAAATAATAGAAGCTGATTTTTCCTTCTAACATGTTATTCAACTTACTAGCGAAATTCATCAACACAAATCTGTTTAATATTAGGAAAATTTTAGAAACAGGAACAGCATTCAGATTTTCTGTAATTTTTTTAAGATATACCATTAATAAAACTCAAGTCAATTTCACAAATTGACAGGAGACACAGATAAAACTTACAAAAATCACCTCAGAATTTTAGACAAGCATATCACTGATTATATTTGTGTTATTTCTATAAAAGAAAAGGTAATGACCACCAATTTTCTCACAGCTTAAATTTTTGATGTGTTGCTCTGATTATTTGTGAAATTGACAAGTTTTGCTTGGTTATTTTTATAAAGAAATCACCACAACAAACTAAACTTACTGATGAATTGTAAACTTTTCCATCAGAAATGGAAGCCGGGTGAAGGTTAAAAGAAAATAAAAATGGGTGGATTTATAAATTCAAAACAAAGGAAAATTTTCTGGCAAATAAATTAATTGCAATATTTGGAGTTTGCATATTAAATGGCACACTGAACATTATTCTGTAGGTAGCTTTTGGGTTAACTTGTGAATTAAGTTTTCCTCTCTAATTTGTTACTTTAGGGCCCTAAAAATCTCAAAAAAGAACACTTTTGTTAAAACTTCAATAAGAAGTGTCCCTTCTATATACAGGACATTTTCTTCATCTATATCAATTCATGGCTCTAATTGCACAGGTAGAAATAAGGAAATACAAAACCGTCATTTATTAACATAAGAAATTCACAATTCTAATGTAATTCTCTAAGATTCTTTATAAATTCCAAGACACTAATATACTTTGTTGAAGTTAAACCATATAACTATATAAAAAAAGATAGCAAGCAAACAAAAATGACAACAATTTGGGACTTTGTTAAGGTCTGAAAAAGCAGGACTAAGGTTCTGCTTACATTTTGGTGGCACTGCTGTATTTCCCTATTGTCTTTAAAAGGAATAACATATATATCATGATCATTAACACCAAATTACCCAAAGAACCTAGATGTTTTAAATCAGTGGTCTTTAATCCAAACTTGCCTTGGCTCAAGAGCTGAAGAAAGCACTGCTAGGAGTAAATGAAACATGTCAAAAGTTCCTCTAGGGTTCATCTTTATACTCCTAGTACCTAATACAGACACTAAGGAAGAAATAGTTGTTACACCCTAAATGCTTGGACAAACACAAGGAAATACCTCTGGAACCTAGGAGCTATAAGGGATTGGATATTCTTCTAAGAAGTGGCTTTAACTTTTTGTATGTACTGGGGATTGAACCCAGGGATACTTTACTACTGGGCTTCATTCTCAGTCCTTTTCATTTTCTATTGCGATAGAGTCTCACTAAATTGCTGAGGCGGGCCTTGAACTTGTGGTTCTCCTGTCTCTGCCTCCCAAGTCCCTGGGATAACAGGCATGTGCCATTGTGCCTGGCTGGCTTTCCCCTTTTAGAGATGTTCAAACAGTATAGCATGTACCGTATCTACCTTACTGCTATAAAATCTTCCCATCCCAAACAGAAGGGTAGAAATAAGTAATTGATGAAGGATGTCCCAAGTTTGAGCATTTAGTATATAAAGGTAGAATATGGCACTGTTTCTAAAAGGAAATATATATGCCTCATTAGAGCATATATATTCCATAACATACACAGTTAAATTGTAGAGGACACAATTTGACCTATAGATTACCTAAACTCTACATATACATCATGTATATCACAGGATTTAGCCACAAATATTAGCTTTCAGTTTTTACATGTGGTTCTCAAATGATCATTCTATATTCTCTTTTTACTCTTTTTTAAGCCTTTCTATCAGAGATAGTAGAGACACATGCATATAACCTCTTCTCTCATCTTTCTCATTAATTCATAGACAACTTTGAAAATTTTGAGTAGTGATGACTGAGTCAAACACAAGCCAAGGACAGTAACTGACCTCCCCTTCTTCCGTTATGAGTGAGAGGACAACTAAATTTTATTGTTATATTTGATTTTTTGCAGTGCTGGGGATGGAACACAGGGCCTCATGCATGCCAGACAAGTGCTCTAATACTGAGCTACATCACCAGCCCAGAATAATTAAATATTGATGTTAGCATCCATAGAAATAGCCATTGGGCACTGTTCAGCTACTGCTTCTGTTTGAAATGATGCTGTGTTCTGATTGTGGCCTCAGATGCTAGAAATGCTCCCCTTTCTTCCACGGAGCTCTCACCATTCAAACATGGCAGATTTAGCAAACAGTAGTTACGCCGAGCCTTGCTTACCTGCACTTGGTCCTCTTTATATGAACCCAATAAAAATCTTAAATGATTTTTAGCTCATGTTCTTGAAGAGTAGTAAGTACTTAGAACTGTGCTACTATGAAAAGAAATCTTAAGAGACATTTCTTTAGCAAAGCTGACATACCATACTTTGGGCCCTCTGTGAGAAAAGTAGATTAAGTCTCAATGCCTTCTAATTATATCCTCTTGCGTTATAGATGCACTATATCACACCTCTGTGAATGTAAAATATCTTGTATCTACTTTATGATATATAATAGTGACTGCTTTATCACAGTTTTTTTTTTTTTTTTTGGGGGGGGGCGGCTATTGGGGATTGAACTCAGGGGTATTTTTACCACTAAGATATATCCCAGCCCTTTTTATCTTTTATTATGAGACAGGGTTTTACTAAGTTGCTGAGGGCCTCACTAAGCTGCTGAGGCAGGCCTCAAAATTGCAATCCTTCTGCCTCAGCCTCCCAAGTCAGAGGTACACCACTGAGCTTAACTTCAGAGCTGTTTTTAATAAAGGTATTCTAGAATGTTTTCTTTCCAGATGATGATTTAGAAATTAATGTACACACATGGGTGTGCACACATACGTACAGTGCCAGGTACTACAAAAGTAACAGGGAAAAAACCTTGAAAAGTAAAAGACTGGTGGATACCTTTTGCACAGTCCACATGCACTTTGAACAGTTCAAGTCTTCTCGAACATAACCATAAACTAAAGTGGTCACAGCTGACCTTTTGAGACAGGATTCCAACTTGGCTTGCAGACTTCCAGTGAAAGAGAATATACTGTCTTCAGATGAAAGAGCAGTGATTTGAGCTTTGCTCTTAATTTTAGAAAAGAATTCCCAATAACTGAACCACATTTGCCTCTTTTAATTTTTTTTTTTTTAATCTTTTTTTTCCCTTAGAGATTGAACCCAGGGGCACTTAATCACTGAGTCACATCCTTACCCTACCTCCCCCTTTTTTAAAAAAATATTTTTTAGTTGTGGATGGACAAATACCTTTATTTTATTTAGAGATAGGGTCTTGCTGAGTTGCTTAGGGCTTTGCTAAGTTGCTGAGGCTGGCTTTGAACTCATATGACTTTCCTGCCTCAGCTTCCTAAGCTGCTGGGATTACAGGTATGCACCACTGTGTCCACCTTTAATTTTCAAAACCACAACATTGAAAGGAATGTCCCTCTTCCACAAGATAATTCCTTACCCATACTCTATCAAAACATTTATTAAACGTGGTAGATAGTCATTGAAGGTTTCTGAATTAAAATATTTCTAGCTTAAATATCTATCCCCAAAATCACTACTACACCATATTGTTCTACCTAGCCAGTTTTTTTTCCTCCAAAACATACATACAATAATGTTCAGAAGTGAGAAATGTTACTGAAAGAAACATCAAAATTCTCTTCATCAACAATAGAAACAATATATCCTTTAGGGATTCAAAAACTTACCTAAAGATTTACTCTCTGATGTCTGTTCCAGTTCTCTGAAAGCACTATACTTATCACCAGGCTCTATAATAGAAAGACAGTAGCTCAATTATGGAAAGAAAACTTGAGATTACATCTCAAGGAAATAAGGCAGATTGGGTTAACCAAATATACTTAACACGTGATGCAAGCATTTTACATATGTGTATATATACACACATTTGCATCCATACATGTATGTTTACACATATGTAAAATACTTGTATCGTACATTATAAATATATACGTACGCATACATACGTGTGTGGGTTTGTGTGTGTATTTTTTCGGTGTTGTAGATAGGACCCAAGGGCTTATACATGCTAGGCAAGCTAGGCAAGCACTCTACCACTGAGCCACATCATAACCCACATTTTATATGTTTAACATAAAAGGTCACCATTTAAAGATTCATATAATTTAAATGTTACATTCAAAGATTCATGAATTTACAAACTATTTTTACCTCCAAATGGAACAGTATTTTCAGAGGACTTGTCAGCAGCAATTCCTTTAAATACTGCATATTTATCCGTTGAAACCATTGTTTTAGTTCCAGGTACTGGCATCAACAGAGATGGAGTACTAAAAGGAAAAAAGAAAATGTCTTAATGACCAGAACATTCAATCCTTCCCTTGTTATCAAATAGGAGCTTAGAATTAAAATGGCAAGCAAATTACCTAGTTACAACTCATGGCTCTCTGCTTTAAAAGCCAGAAACTATATATACATACCACAAATGACTAAAAATAATGTTTTTCTTGAAAAAAAAAAAAAAACACAATTTTTCTTGATTAACTGAAGAGGGGTCAAATCTACATTGAACATCTAAGCATCTCTTTAAAGCATAATAATGATTTGAATGGCAAGGGAAATAGATTATTAAAGAATAGCCATCTTCCACAATGTTTACTTAAGGTCCATAAATCTATGAAAGTCAACTGCTCAAAATAAGTATACCTAATATCTTAAAATAAATTCTGTTAAGCTCAATATAAATTATTCTCTAAAAGAGATTCAGAGTGCAGAGGTGGAATAGTTAAGATATAAATCTATTTATGAAATGTTGTTTAAGCCAACATATAAATTGTTCTTCTTTTGATCATACTGCACTGCTTTCTGGCAGAAGTTCATACATCTGATAAGCAGCAGCAGAGTTAATACAATTTGCATTTTTACAAGGATCACATCAGCAGTTCCAGAAGCTATCTTTGTGGCAAAACAACAATCACTTCAAAATTAGATAAAGATACTTCTGCCTGTGGTCGTATTTTTCCCTGGCTGGAAAAATAATGTAATGAGTAGTATCTGGGTGGGTAATTCTTGGAAGGCTTAAACATATACTATAAAAGCACTGCTTTTTTCCCCCCTTATCAGACTCGGGCAGCTCCCTGGAAGAACAACCTTTACATATGAATGACTACATTCTACCACCAGTTTGTGTCATTCAATACCACACATGCAAGGTATATAAATGGATTTCTATTGAATTCTTTGCCCTAGGGCAAAAATCTTTCCACAGTCATTTAAATCTTCTTATCAGTGGCCTACAAGCAAGGTAAAAACCAGGCTTTTGCTCATGCATGCTAATAGGGGTCCACAGTGCTTTAGGACTTAGTGCCATCAAATATTAAAATTTCACATCACTACCAAACAGCTGCTACATATCTGATCTTGAAAAATATAATGGGCTATCATCTATACTTTAGGTGGATTTTTAAGTTTCATAAGTAATTAAACTACAGCTCACTGCACAGAATGTTACATAGGAATAAAAGTAATTAGTGTCTTAAAAAAAACCCCACAAAGTTGGATGATCTATTTGTTTTTCATGATCCTCCAATTTTAGCTATGGTCATTTAAAGCTCATCAGTAAAATCTTTCTACTAATTGTGATATTTAATTGAATATATTTTAAAACTATATCCACATAATTGGAAAAAAAAGAGGATCATCAGGGTAATGAAGTACTGCTGATTGAAATCAACAAAATAAAATTCTAGCCAAGAAGGGTTTGACTCAGACTATAATTTTGTGCATGCTGCAAATGAATGTTTCATTTCAGTTCTTTCTCTGAAGTTATTAAAAAGACTAATCACCATGAGCATGTTTATGCCAGTTATATATAGTAGTTATTATCTGTCTTAAACATGAAAACAGTTCTACTTTCTTTTTAAATATTGTTTTTGTTATAGTTGGACACAATACCTTTATTTTACTTACTTATTTTTATGCGATGCTGAGGATCACCCCAGTGCTTCACATGTGCTAGGCTAGCACTTTACCACTGAGCCACAACCCCAGCCCCCTTCTACTCTTTAACTCTAATGAAAGTATTCAAGTGAGAGAGAAACATTGTTTTAAAATTTAAGAACCTGCATTCCATTGGATGGTAAAGCTAAAAATTTGGCCCTGAAAAACCTGTTTTGCTTTTTCTTTAGTGAATCCATTTGTTGTGTAATCACTCTACCTGGTTGTGGTACATAGCTTCACTTAGTTGCTCACTCTACTAAATACAAACATCTAAAAGAAATATTTTGATCTCTACAAAATAAAACAAACTGATGAACCCCAGATCTTAATCTTTTTGAATTTTTCTATCATCAATGCCCCGTGTCTGCTTTGTTGATTATTCTAGGCCCTCTAGTGCCTGGCACACAGTATGTTCTGAATGGTCAGTTGTCTTCCAAAAGTCTTGTCTTAGCAGAAGGCTCAATTGCTCTCTCTCCTCTGACTCTGATATCCAGTTCAACATGGAGTTGAACCAGGTCCTCAGGTAGAAACTGTTCAGTGTCTAACTCTAAGCTCTAGGATATCTCTCATAATCTCACACCAGGATTATCGCCACAGGTGAAGGGATATCATACAGCAGCTGAAAATCCCTCTCACTGTGCCACTTTTTTTTTTTTTTTTTAAGTTGTAGATGAACACAATACCTTTATTGTAAGCGCTCTACCACTGAACTGAGCTACAACCCCAGCCCTCATTCTGCCACTTCTTATTCCTAAGATGCTCTATGAATCATAAGGCTTCCCATAACTGGGGCTGCTCTTAACTAAGAACATTTTCTGACTGATTAACATTTTCTATCCCAGTCTACTTCTAACACTTTAATGACTTTTTACATTTTTTAAGACAAATAATGTCCATTTCCTATGTAAAAATACTGCCAAAGTGGTTGCTAAAGTTTAAGGTGGACAAAGAGCAGTGAAGTTCAAAGAGTAAAAGTATGAATAAAGAAGGAATAATCAAGTAAAGTATTAGAGCAAGTCACCTTAGCTGTTCTTACTTAGGCTTGCTATTGTGGATGCCTCTTTAATGATGAAATACAATGTTAAATATATTCAGCTCCTTTTTACCTGTTTCCATGTTGGGAATTGCTTGGTTTTGAAGAAGTAGGTACCTCTTGGAAATCAGTGAATGAGTCATCAAGGGATCCTGACTTAGAAGCATCTTGAAAATCCTGGAAGTCATCTTCTTCTGGCTTTCCCACCTAGATTTAGAAAGGACATTTAAATAGAAAGCATCACATTGATAAAATAAGTAAACAACAAATCTCCAATTGTCAACCTCAAAAAATGTGATTTAAATTTCCCAATTTATAGAAAGAAGACCAGTAGAGTAGAGAAAGGGGATTAGGGAGAGAGGGGGCAGGAGAAGTACTCAAAAATGGAATTGAAAAAAATCTTGTTATGTGCATGTATGGACATGTTATAATGAATTCCACTATTATTTATAATTATAATGCACCAACTTTAAAAAATCAAAAAAAAAATTCTGTATTTATAACTACCTAATTTTAGAAGAGCACTTTGTGTGTGTGTTTGTGGTGTTAGGGATCACATGTTAGGCAAAGCACTCTACCAATGAACTATACCTCTAGCTCAGTAGAATACATTTTAGATATAACATCAACTCAAGTGCTTAAGGCAGGAATCCTATTTTGTATTTTTAGATACTTTCTAGTATAAATGGTAGAAGATTGACCAAAAAAGCTAATCTATACATTTTTTTAAAAAGCCTAATCATGGGGCTGGGGTTGTGGCTCAGTGGTGAAGCACTTGACTGGCATGTGAGAGGCACTGGATTTGATTCTCAGTACCACATATAAATAAGTGAATAAAATAAAGGTCCATCAACATCTAAAAAAATAGCCTAATCAAACTTATTTGGGTTACTGAGAGGCTGTCATCTTTAAAATACATTTTATGCATATTTTAAATTATAATAGTGATGCAAATATGGCATAACCTGTCACATAAATTTATAAAGTAAACTGTAAACACTGGATCCTCAGCATACATTCCAGTAAAAAGTACTGTTAGAAGTCCTTTTATTTTATAGAACAATAGGCTTATATGGTTCTATACTTTTTTTAAAAAAAAAGTAATTATATAACACAGACAACCTTCCATGCATATCTTTCATTTACTTTTAAATAATATTTAACTTGAGGCAGTAAGCTTTCAAATTAGACTAGTCTTGGTAAAAAAGATACAAGAGATCGTATAGTATTTCCACAAAATTCACAGGTGTGGAAAAAGGACTGCAAAGTTCACCTCAAAACACACACTCTGGAAGCAATCCCAGCATTCACTTATCCAAATGTCACACCTGTTTGTCCTTTGGTATGAGAACACAGACTGACCAATGCTGATGACCATTGCTAGAAATGAGCAACTGCCGAGGACGCTGGAAGGTGTTTCTGCAGGATCATCCAAGCTCTTAACACTTGTGGTCTTTGCTTTAGCTTCCACTACAGCAAACAACAAAGACACTGAAGGCCACCCTGTCCTCTACCACCAGAACCTGCTGCTGGCCACTTCCAAAGCCGTCTCATACCATTTGGAATTGATTGTGCTGTTTCTCTATCTTTGAAAAAATAAGTTTCACTTATTTTCTGTTGAAAGTTACAAGTGAGACAGAGGCATCCTGTCTTCTACCAGCACAGTGTCCATCCCAAACTGGTCAGTGCACTGCTTCACGGTGGCTAGTACATTCAGGAGCCACTGGTCCACAGCGTCCAGGTGAGGATCAGAGAGCATGGGGGAGACGGGCTCATGGGCCATGGCAGATTTTAAGGCAGACTTTAGCACTCCATTCTTTAGGTAGTTCAGTCTGTTGGTAGGTAGAAACCCTAATGACGCAGCACTGATAGAAAGGGGTGAGGATATTTCTCTCATCCAGCAAGGGGTTCCTAGAGCTTCTGGCATTATCAAGAAGGATAAGCATACTAGTGACTTCACCATCTTGAAAGCTCTCATAGTGATTGGCATTGCCAATCAGGTAATCAAAGACAGAGGTGTCAATGATGTCCAAGAGGCGTGGGTCTGAGTCATATGGGGACGTTTTCTTCACAGTAACACAGTAGCTCTCATCATACTCCCACCTGGCCAATTTGCCTTCTTGGTAAGTCCTGCTCCAGGAGTGTCAGTGTTTCTGCAGAGGCCACACATCTGGAAGCCAAAGTGTGACAGATCCCTCCATTGTGTCTCCATCTTCACAAACTGGCTCTGTTTCTCGGCAGTAGTAGCATTTCCCACAGAAACAAGTATTGTTTCCTACAGCTAGGAAGGTGCTCAACAGCTGCTCCGTAGCAACAGGCTTGATCTCTGTCCGTAGATTAACAAACTGCCAACCACCAAGGAGGCTTGGCAGAAACCCCGAATCCTGTCTAAATGAAAGGCTGCTACCTCTGCATTGTGTCTATCATAACCAGCATATGGCTCCCCTTCCACCACATAGTCTCGCCTACACCGCTTAGGTTTGAAGACAACTTTCTGTCCTCCTTCAAGTATCAGTAAGGCTTTCAGCTCTGTCCCTTTATAACCTACATCGGCTTTAATGATTTTCTTGGTGGCCATGGCATGCATGATTGCTCCCAGCTCTGGTGTCTCTTCAGGGAACACTTTTCAGGGTACCACCCCCTGGGCTGCAATCTCCCTGGTGACTCCAAGGTGTGGTCCAGCTTGGGTGCCAGCTCCACCCGCAAGCCATCATTCGGTGAAAAGCCCTCTGGTCCTCCTGGTTGGCAGCTGATGTATCTAAGTTGTCTATCAGGAAAACTTTGGTGAAGATAAAGATGACAAGGAGTATTGCTAAGAGCATGACTCGCTGCTTAAGTTTCATGGTGACCCTTTTCTTCCTCCCCTAACCCACTCTCTCACTTATTAAGGAGAGCAGGTGGTGATGGTCAGCAAGGAGATTCCATGATTACACACACTAGTCCATTTCTTCACTGGAGTGCCTCCTGTCAATTCCTGTCAAGCCCTACGCTCACTCCATGGTCGCCCGCACCGCCGTGCGGTGAAGTGCAGTGAAGTGCGTGCAGTGTGGCCTGGCTGTCCCCACCGGGGAGGGGCAGCACACGCAGCTCTCACTGCCCACAGCCGCCGCCAGCACTGTGGCTCCTTGGACAGTCAACTTTTCTATTGTTTTATTCTAACAATATTATAACAAATATCCCTTTACTCATAACTCAAAAAACCCTTGTAATATCAGTGACTTGACAGGAGGATCTCAAGTTCAAGGCCAGTGTCAGTAACTTAATGAGACTTTCAGTAACTTAGCAAGACAATGTCTCAAAATAAAAAGGACTAGAGATGTAGCCCAGTGGTAAAGCACCCCAGGTTCGATCCCCTGTACCAAAAACAAGTGAACAAGGGCTGGGGTTGTGGCTCAGTGGTAGAGTGCTTATCTAGCATGTGTGAGGCACTGGGTTCGACTCTCAGCAGCACATATAAAAACAGACCTCAACAATAAAAAAAATTTTTAAAAAAAAGTGAACAAGCAAAACAAAACTCAAACATCTTAATGCTTAATAAATTTCCTCGTGGTTTTAAATAATGAAAAGTTAAAACCTGTCTAGATGCACTTTCTGTGATTATTTGGAATACACAGCTTCTTCACTTACCTGATTTGCTGAGTAAGTTGGCATGAAGCTACTAGGAGCGGGGGCTGCAGCTCCACCCACTGGTCCAACAAGGTTAATACCCATGACTGGCTGTCCAAGGCTGAGGGGCATGGAGCCAGCAGGGCCTGCAGGTAGCACAGTTGGTTGACTCACCGGGGTAGGCAGTGTCATAGGAAAACCACTTAAAGTTGGAATAGGAGCAGCTGGGAACTGATTTAAAGTATCAGGACTCAGGGCAGGAACACCCCTCTATATGGAACAGGAGGAAAAGGGACACATTTTAGGGGATTACAAACCACAATTTATATACGGTAAAGAGAGACCTAAAGGTAAAACCTGAAGTCTTGGGCTGGGGTTGTGGCTCAGTAGTAGATCACTTGCCTAGCAAGTGTGAGGCACTGGTTTGATCCTCAGCACCACATAAAAATAAATATTGTGTTCATCTACAACAACAACAACAACAACAACAAAAAACCCCTGAAGTCTTCATATTGCTTTCACTCTCTTTTTCTGATTCCCAAAACTCATGAATTTGATACAAGAAAATAAGTAACAAGGGCAATGTAAACCTAATATTCAGCAAAAAAGTGGCTAACACCTATCAATTCCAATATTTTCCCTTTCTGACAAGTTCAGTTAATTTGCTATCATCAAATAATTTTAAATGATTTTATAAGAAAAACTGTTACCACACTTAGACTACTTTATCTGTACCAAAGGAATTTTGTAAAAAGACTTTGAAGGACAGAGAGAGTAATCTGTCCACCTATTACCAACTTTCAAGTTTAAAAGGAATAGAGTGAGGCCAGAGAATATTCATACATTACATAGTCCTTAAACAAAAGATTATGCTAATATGTGCACCACATGAACTGAACATTTTTGAAGTATTGTACATTAAAAGTGATCTACATTTTGGTGTACAAGGAGTTCTACAAAGACAGTTAAAAAGGATTAATATTCTTTCAATTTATATTTACAAGTTTATTTGAGCTATCTTAAGAAACATCACCTACCTGTGTTACTGCTATCATGGCGAGAACAGTATAAAGTTCTTCTTTAGTAAGTTTGCCAGGTGTAGTTCGATTAGCTAAGGCCCATATCTGTCCAAGAGTTTCCCTGGGAAGTCCAGATGACATCAGAATGGGATAAAGTTTAGCAGTATCTATTCCAGTTGGAGTCATTGTGGTTTCTAAAATTTTCTTATAGGCATCTAGTAGAGGAAAAAACAGATTATAAATGTAAACATATTGTAAGTGGTCAATCCTTTTTTTGTCATTGTTGGTGTACAATAATAATCTTAAATCAAACTGTTTTAATAGAATTGAAGCCACATCAGGGTCTGAATAGCTATCAAGAAATTCAAGTGGGACTATCTAACAACTAGGGTATGGAGCTCAGAGAAATGAGGCTTGGTCCTAATGCTAAAAATTTAGGGCTAAAGGTAACAAAACATCTCATAATTTAGTAGAAGACTGTAACGATGTTTTTGTATTTTTCTGGATAAAAACAACATACAAAGATGAATGTGCTATAAGCAGATGCTTTGGACTTTAAAAAAGAAGAATCTGTAAGTGATGCTGGTGGAAACAGTTTAAACATAGCAATTGGAAAAAAGAATAACACCAACACCACCTTTCTCCTGGCCCAGTGAATCAGAGGCTATGAAAGAAACACCACTGGAGAAGATGCTCTGGAAATACAGCCTTCAAGGAAAAATCCAGTTGTAGTTAAAGTGATAAAACAGAACCAGTGTTTGAAAAAAGGGAGAGACTGCTGATGAGTTTTTCACAATCACATGGGTTTTTCAAAGGACAAAGTAGAAAAGGCCTTTAGAGATAGGGTGACCAATCAAGGATAAAGAATACCAACACTGGCCAGGTGTGGTGGTACACACCTATAATCCCAGTGACTTCAGAGACCAAGGTAGGAGGATTGCAAGTTTGAGGCCAGCCTCAGAAACTTACAGCAACTTAGCAAGGCCCTAAGCTACTTAGTAAGATTCTGTCTCAAAATAAAAAAGAAATAAGGGCTCAGTGGTTAGCAGCCTGGGGTTGGATCCCCAGTATCAAAAAAAAAAAAAAGGCAATATTACATGGGACATACTAACACTAAACAATTATTTGCTGTATATCTGAAATTCAAATTTAACCAGGCATCCTGTATGTTGTATGTTAAATCTGGCAGGCCTAGTTAGAGGAATTGATGGAAATGAAGGTCAGTAGGGCTAAGAGAGGCAGAGAAAAATGTTTAAAACAAAAACTTTACACCTAGGATCATAAATATGAATATGGGGGGCTGGGACTATAGTGGAAGAGCGCTTGCCTTGCATATTTTGCACTGGGTTTGATACTCAGCACCACATAAAAATATACAAATAAAAGAAAGGCATGCTGTCCATCTACAACAACAACAAAAATTTTTTTTCGAAAAATGGATATGGATTACAAGTTAGTAGATTGGCAATAAAACCACATATTTTGGGGCTGGGGTTGTGGCTCAGTGGCATAGTACTTGCCTAGCATGTGTGAGACACTGGGTTCGATCCTCAGCACCACGTTAAAAAATAAACAAAATTAAGGTATCATCTACAATTAAAAAAAAAAAAAACACATTTTAACTAAGAAAGTATGTGTATATGTTTGGAAGGAGGAGGAAAAAAGAAATAAGCTGGCAGAAAATGGATAAAACTAAAAAATATTCAAAATCTCATTGCTTTTTGGGGGGAAGGCTTAAAGAAAGAGGAAGAGAAAAAGACACAAAATGGATAGTTGAAAGAAAACTTATTATTTTTATGTAAAATTGAGACCCCATTTTTAAAATAATTAACCTTTTAATTTTTGATTATGTCATTGTAATATAGACATTACCAAATTTCTTGCAAAAAGAAGTTCAGCTACAGAACTCTTGCATGATTTTATTTAATCAAATGAAGAACAACTTTAGCCAACCCAGAAAACTTAAGATCTAATGAAAGCTATCTTTAGCTTTCAAGGTGTTGGAAAAATAAAGTAAATTCACAAGTTACAGTATATTAGGATTAACATATGCTGCTGTAATAGTCATTAATTTATGCATATCAGTCATGGCTAAAAATGACCATTTCCTTATTTCAATTGAGTACTACTACAACATGCACTTTAGTAGGCCTTTTTTTTTTTTTTTTAATGCTAAGCAGTAATAATACACAAAAAGGAAAAAGTAAACAGCAATATAAAAGAGATGCCACCTGGTCTTTTACTTCATATAGTATCACATAACAAAGAATATTTAAAAATATTACCTAATCACTGAGAATTCAGAATATAACATTAAACATATTCGTATAGTTCTTGGTAAGTTATTGATAACCTCTGAAATAAATATTTGACAATGTCTTTGAAAGATAACTAAAGAAAGATTTTAGAAATAAAAGTATATTATAGTCAATAAAATATTAAAAAGCAAAATATTTCTCTTTCATTTATATAATTACTCTATCAGTCTGAAACACTTGATCTACTGAATTTTCTATACTCTTTCTGGAAAAAAAAAGAGAAAAGTGACAACTCCTTCTGCATATTTTGCAAATACTTACAACTACATCTATGATATTTAAAGCAAAATATTCAGATGGTAAAGAGGCTTTTTTACCTGGGACCAAACTCTCATTGTAAATCCAAGGAGGCATTCTGGGCTGAACAGGATCCTGTGAAGGAAACACTCCCACACCTAGAAAATAAGGAACATTAATGTATATAATGGTCCATGAGAAGGTGGGAAAATGACATTGAGTGATGACTTTTTATAAAGAACACTGTCTGGAGACACTAGAAAAAAGTCACCAATACAACTGAAGTATTTAGTTTCTTTTGTTTTTTCTTTTCTTTTTTGTACTGGGGATGGAACCCAGGGGCACTCTATCGCTGAGCTGAATAGCCCCAGCCCTTTTCATTTTTAGACAGGATCTCATTAAGTTGCTAAGGCTAGTCTTAAACTTGCAATCCTCCTGTCTCAGCCTCCCAAGTCACTGGGATTACAAGCATGCACCACTGTGTCCAGCAAGTGTTTGGTTTCTAACCAACTCTTACACAGAAACTGCGTCCTAAAGAGTAAATTAAAGAAAAGCTAACATGTACTGAATCAATATTCTAAATCATGAGGCTTGAACCATTTCATATTTTTATAACTTAAAGGAAAAAATGATTGATGATAGTTTAAAATCATATATGTAAAAATTTAATTGCCTAAGTTTACTTGCAGCTTTTTATAACATGACTTTTTTTTTTTTTTTTAATGATTACTGATGATTGAACCTAGGGGCTCCCTGCCAAGGATCCCTTCTTGTTTACTGAAACAAGGTCTTGTTAAGTTGTTCAAGCGCATCTTAAATTTGCAATCCTTCTGTTTCAGCCTCCTAAGTAGCTGGGATTATAGGTGAATGCCACTGTGCCCAACCTGATTTTTTAAAACCTGAATACAACATTGCTGCATTAGATTAGATATATAGGATTTAGAGATATTCATACTATTCAATAAAGTATCCTCTAAAAGTCTGCTTTCAGGGCTGCCACATTCTAATTTATCTCTGAAGATTAAATGAAAGAAATTTTAATTTCTGTGTTTATGTGTGTGTGTGTGTGTGTGTGTGTGTGTGTGTGTGTATGTGCACGTACTGGGGATGGACTGAACTCAAGGCATTGTGCATGCTAGTCAAGTGCTCTACTACTGAGTTATATCCCCAGCCTCCAAATTTAGATCTTTTAGGCAGCAATGCATATAATTTCAAGTAACACAAAACTATATTTTCATTGGTGACTTTTCCAGTTCCAACTCTTTGATCTTTGTGGAAGAACAGAAATTGTAAAGGGAAAAAAGGAGAATTTCTGTCAGACAAAAGGAAAGGAAATTTTAACAGGAATGATTCAGATTAAGAAAACTGGTTATCAAAATCATTTTTTGAAAAGGAATAATACAATGTGTTGAAAGAATTCAGAGCAAAAACTTAGGGGTTAATTGAAGAAAGGACTGCATTAAATATATTTTAAGCAAACTTTTAATTGGCAAAATCAAGCAGCATTCATTTTAAGATTAATGCTTAAGGTGTTAGCAGCTGAGCGACATTTGGTTAAACAATTTTCTTGCTTTGTGAGCTCACCACTTTCGTCAATTGACAGGTTTTGGTCTGAAGTCTTTTCTGCCTCTGTAGTGGTGGTACCACTTATATATCCATCTACAGCACCCCCGTTATTGGCTGTTAAACTGGAATGGTTCTTACTGGAACCTGGGCCTACAGCTTTGTGCCCAACTTCAGAAGTATTTAATTTAATTTGTTCCTGCTCAGGTGTACTTATATCACAAGATATTAGGAGCTTCTCCTCCAAGGAAGGGCCTAAACAAACAGCATGAAGGATTATTTGTACAGACCTGCATATTTCTCATCTTTTCAATCATCCCTTTCCACCCCAATATTCTAAAGGGAAAACCCTGCCACATACAAAGTAAACTTAGACATAATTCAATAGCCACCCATTTGTGTGGGACTTGAGAGACTAGAGATTTTAGAAAACTTAAACATAGTTATCTAATCTGATTCTCAAGAATTCTGAGATAGTAGGTAAACAGTGTAGCAGAAGCCACTACTTAGAAATCTGGCAACCTACAAGACATAGACACTTTCACTAACTACTGGGAAGGTCTCAAGCTGGGAGCATCATCTCCAGGTCTGTTTTCCTATCTGTCAAATGAGAAAGTCTGGACTAAGTACAAGCTTGCCAAGATTCCTCCCAATACTATACCATTTCAAAACAGAGTGCGTAGCTACCCCCTTTATTTCATAGGTGATAAAAACTGAGGTACAAACTGCTTAAAGACTTGTCTAAGGACAAACTGATAGTAAATGAACAAACATCCCAAGCCTCTGCCTCCAGTGCTGTCACTGAACCAGAAAGAGCACTTTCTAAAGGAGTGTTCCCAAGCTCATGATCTTAAGACAATGATATTGATGATTTTCCCAAACAAAAGAGTAATGCTAAGAAATGAACTTGTTTTTAAAGTTTTAAGGTGGTTTAAACTTTTTCTACTTTAGTAGCAAAATGTTTTAAATTACTTTTCTGGCATGTGAAGACACTAGAACTAAAAATCAAGACTCTTATTTTAGTGAATTTCAACAGTACTCACAGATTTGTGTACATGTCTCTTTGCCAACACCACTGTATCATTATACGATAACAGAAACAAATTATCCTAGAATAGTTTAAGAATATTTTCATTAATACTGCTAGGAGTTACCTGCTTTCTGCACATTGTGTGAGGCTGAAGCAGTAGAGAAAAAAGGAATTTGCCCAGGGACACCATGTAAGGCAAAAGACACTGGAATCTGACCTGGAGGGAGAGGCTGTGCCCCGGCCTTCTGAGTAAGCAACTGGGCAAGTGGGGTGGTGGGATGTAAAGACTGAAAGGGCTGGGCTGCGGAAGAAGGCCCACATGTGGGAACTTCAACCGGCCCCTGCATAAAGTCACTGAATTCTTCTTCATCAAGAAAGGCAGGTGATGGGGAGACAGTTTTAGTAGAATGAGATGAGGTGGGACAATCTGCAAAATGGAAAATGGCAATGAAATGCACAGATATGAAAATCCACAGAAAAAGAAATTAAGGTGTAGTACAATTCCAAAAGAATACAATGAAATATGAATAGTGGAGGTGAATAAAAAATAACAAGTAGTAACAGTCAAGTGGAACTATACAACACATGCAAAACACTTTGATGTCTATGCACAATTTGTCTTTTTAAAAGGAAGTTTTATAGCTAACTTGCATTTTGTTCAAAAATGGAAAAAAATTAAAACTCAAAATCTCCTTCTTTCATTAGGTGAGTACTAATTGCTTTTGCTTAACCAAGACCACTAATAAATTTACATCAAAGTGGTAAATACTTTTGAAATCCAAATGATCTATTTATCTGGATAATATTCCTTCAAACCAATGTATATCATATATCAGAAAAAACCTACCTATACCCTGCCAAAAACATTCTGATGTTTACATTTTGTTATTTAGAAAGAAATTCAGTAATAATCACATAATACAAACTTGTAATTTTTATATCATGCCTGATCTATACTTTGCAAAGATCACATTTCAGTAAAATGATCATATGAGAAATTAATATTACAGAAGCCAAGAACACTAAACACATTATTAAGGTGATATTTCCTTAAATATCACCTTAAAAAGCATTAAAACTTAGATACCACAAAGTGTTGAATGAAACAACAGTCAACTTAGAAAGTAAACTTTGAGGTCTATATTTAAAAGATCTTTGAAACTAAAGGACAAAAACATTACTGTGGCTTTTTATCACTAAATGTGCCATTTCAATTTAGGGAATAAATCAGCTCTACAGGGGCTACATTTAACCTAACGCTCATAAATAATACTATTTTAATGTTGCTTCACCTTTTTTTTTTTTCTGGTACCAGGGATTGAATCCAAGAGCACTTAATAAATGAGCCACATCTTCAGCCCTTTTTTAAAAATTTTATTTAAAGACAGGGTCTCGCTAAGTTGCCTAGGGCTTTGCTAATTTGCTGAGCCTGGCTTTGAATTTATAATCCTCCTGCCTCAGCCTACTGAGCCACTGGGATTATAGGCGTGCGCCACAGTGCCCAGCAGTTGCTTCATATTTTTAAACATTTTTAGGAAATATTTTAATTTTTACTACATATTAAAGCAATTACTTATATATAATCTTTTTTTTAAATGGCTCTCATCTGAAATATGGGGACATTAAATGATTACGCCCTCTCTTTAGGGTCAATTTGGAAGCACTGAAGGTTCTATTAAAGATGCAAAATGAATTTATAAAATTACTGCCATACATAACTAATTTTGTCTAAAAAAGAAAAAAAGCCACACATTGAATCCCAGTCCTCCCAACAATGGTTATCAAGAATATGGATTTAGATTCTCAATTTAGGTTCTCAGCTACTTTGAATATTTTTTAAATGTACCCTAGCTATTTACTAGCAATATGCATTGAAGGCTAAACCAGTATTTCTTTGCATTTGGTTGCAATTATGTTAATTACTGTAGATATTTTGGCTCATAAAATCGGGCAGCTATGTATATTATTAATAAGAATTATTAAAAGTTTCATAATATAGTTAGTATATTCAATATTTTAAGTTAAAAAGTCTATGGGGAAAAAAATTAAAAGAGGCTTTGGTGTTAAACTCTTGGAACTCTTCTTATATACTTTAGTCCTAGTTTTAAAACCCTAACTTGAGAAGTTTTGGAATCTCCCTGGGCTTGCTTCTGAATACACTTTTTCCAGAGAATTAGAAATTGTAAATGGCAAATATGTTGACAGAATCAAGAGATTTGAACAGCAAAACACCAATTTATTACTTAACAATGAGCCTTCCTCTTTGTCAATACTTTTTGTTAAAACTATAGCTGGATGCTGAAAATGGCATTTTATATGGACAGCACATTGTTAACCGAACAACTATCATTCCTCTCTGCCTGCCCTTCTTTTATCTAAGATCAGTGCCATGTCCAGTTTTTAGTATTAATTTCTGATGTCTTTTTTGTTTCAGTGCTAGGCCAAGGTCTATTTCTAAATTACTTCTTACTGATAATATTTGGCTTTTTAAGTTATGGTTGCCTTTGTGAATCTCAATCTGACTGCTAATATCTATCCTCTTTTGAATCTTGGTGTATAAGTTTATATAGGGATATATTTTTGCAATGGAATTTAGGCACATACTCTAACCCATGAAATTAGAAGAACAGAGTAAAAGCTGTCCCAGAAAACCAAGAATTGAAAGCAATGCTGATATCAGAATATTCTCTCCGGATATCCCATATAAGAGGTACCATAATATAAGGGGTTAAGATAAAATTTAATAATCCTTAACACTTTAAAATAATACTTCCTTGGTTGGCTGAATGGTTTTATGAAAACTATTAATGATATGTTATTTTTGAAAATTAGCAGATGTCAAAGTATTGTATTTTTTAATACAATATTGTAAAAGGCTGTGATGACAGTTATGCACAGAAAAGACTCATTTCAACTGCTAAATGTTCAAAGCAATAACAAAAAACCAAAAGCATCTTTTTAACCTGCTCTAAATAGGTTCTTTTTTGCTTATCTAATGATAAAAACTACAGAGAAATTTACTAAAGAAATCTTTCATAAGGAGTATCATTAAATTCATGACTTTTAAAAAAATGGAGCATTTGAAGAATTTGCAATCTGCAACACTGAACATAAAATCTGAACTAGCTCATAAAAAGTAAAATTATATAGTAAAACAATGAGGATGAAAGTGTAAACTTTATTACTTTTGCTTTGAGTGAATAGATTTTGTAGTGTTAACATATTCATTTATATACAAAAGATCTGATTTACAATAAAATTGTCATATTGACATTTATTAGAAGACAAAGAGGTTTTTATTCCTCCCAAGACAGTTGTTATCTAGACTGGATCCCTTAAGCCACTGTAAAGTTTTCTTCCTTTCTTTTTTCTTTTCTTTCTTTTTGGCAGTGCTAGGGATCAAATTGAGGGCCTCGCAAATGGTAGATTAACTCTCTGCTACTGAGCTACATTTCCAGCCCAAGGCAGCGTGGACATTAAAACATCCACATCTGTACTTAGTTTGAAGGCAAAGTCTAGCATTCGCTTCACACATACATAATAGTTAATTAAACACAGAGGGACTCAAAGTTTTTTCCAAGAAAGAAAATGTTAATGCTTCTTAAAACTACCTGGTTTCTTGGGGTGCGATGCTGGAGTAGGATGCATCTTAGCATCTCTGGAAAACCCATCTAAGTTTCCTTTTATGGCTTCCAAAGCATCATCTCTACTCTTCTCTCCTGTCTAAGAGACAACAAATGTACGTTATTTCTTCACTTATCTCTCTTTGCCTAAATCCTCCAAGATTAAAGGAAAAAACACAGATATTAGTCTATTTTCAATATTCTTTTTAAAAAATATTTATTTTTTAGTTGTAGTCGGACACAATACCTTTATTTCACTTATTTATTTTTATGTGGTGCTGAGGATCAAACCAAGGGTCTCGCGTGTGCGAGGCAAGCGCTCTACCACTGAGCCACAACCCCAGCCCCTATTTTCAATATTCTTAATACCTATTTCTGATAACAAATTCTCCAAGTCAGAAAGACACTGATATGTTCATAAAACAAAGGCATAAAATGACATTCCACAGAATATAAAAATATTAAAGGCCCATTCATAAATGCTTTAGGATAGTGCTCTTAGATATTAAGTGTTCTGTGAGGTCCTAACAGAAACCCATTTCATATCACTAAGATATATGATTGGTCCCATTGGTATCCCTGCCTAGAAGAAAATCGGTCCCATTGGTATCCCTGCCTAGAAGAAACAGACAAAGGCTTAAAAAATATATATTCTTTCCTTTTAATTATCACAAAGAAAAATGTAACCTGCACAAATTCTTTAACATTTACCAATATTTATTTAACATTACTAAGATTAATACTTCCTAAGCTAAAAAGATTAGAAACATTACCAAGGTAGTAAGAGAGAATTGAGAAGATAATGACTGAAATTCTATTCTTATCAACAAGAGCATATTTACAGAAAAAGAGAAATCCTTTACTTTAGGATTTAGGTAAATTGAAGTGGAAGGAATCAATCAGAGCTTCAGCTTGAGTTGGTGCCTCAGTGACAAAATCCACCAAACAGGTGAGAAGAGACACATTCGAGATGTGTATGTCTGGGGAGGGAGAAATGGTAAATATATTACCTTAGGTTTCACACTACTCAAAAGTCTGAGCTTTTGCTTTTGCTCTTCAAACTGGCGCCTTTTTCTTTCTTCTTCTAGGAGTTTTTGCTGCTGTTCAAATCGTTTTCTGAAGGAAAAACAATCTAATAAATATCCATCTTTGGGATTATTAACTATGTTACAGTCAGATTTTTATTTTTGTACCAGGGATTGAACCCAGGGGCGCTTAACCACTGAGCCACATCCCCAAACCTTTTTATTTTTAGAGACAGGGTCTCAGCTAAATTGCTGAGGCTGGTTTTGAACTTGCAATCCTCCTGCCTCAGCCTCCCAAGCCACTGGGATCACAGGCATGTGCCACTGTGCCCAGCTTATAATCAGATTTTTACTAACAATTGTAGCAACATCATATATCTAGAAATATAATTTTCACTCCTAATTATATCTAATTTTTCTATGACAATGTTTGCTCACTATATTTGTTCTAAAACATTTGAAATGAATCTAAAAATGGCTTAAATTATGTCTATATGTATTTGATTTAATTTGCACCTTTGCATATAAAAGTAATCTCTCGAACTAGAGGTAGATAAACATAAAACCATGTGCTCTGCATATGAAAAAGAAACTTCCTTCAGAAGGCAGCACTAGAGTAGAAAGAGAATCAAGGGCCTGCATCTGGGCTCGGGCTTTGCTAGTAATTATAAACTGGACTAATGCATCATTTCATTTCTTTGGACTTCACTTCCCATACATATAAATCAAAAGGCTTGAACTAGAAGAGCTCTAAAGTCCCTTTTGACTCCAAATGTCTAATAAAAGTATTTTGAGATGTTTCAAAAGTAACTTTACTGCTTCAACTATGCTCTACAGAACATCTGACAATTTATAAAAAAGCTGCTATTATGTATCTTTGTTATCCTTGAATCCTGGAGGTCTCTTACTGCTGCTCTTCAGCAAACTGCTTCTGCATGTCTGGAGTGTACTGTGGACCTGGAGGACGCATGCCCAGGAATGGTGCTTGTCCTAGGTAAGGCATTCCCGCTGCTGGCATCGGTCCCATTGGTATCCCTGCCTAGAAGAAACAGACAAAAGCTTAAAAAATATATATTCTTTCCTTTTAATTATCACAAAGAAAAATGTAACCTGCACAAATTCTTTAACATTTACTAACAATTATTTAACATTACTAAACTTAAAATATACTCCAAGATTCAAAGCAGTAGGCTAAAAATGGAAAGCATCTCTATTCCCTTCAGTGTCTCAGAGGTGACCACTGCTAATTGTGTGTGTAAAATCCTTCAGGGAGGATATGGAAGCCCCTACACAGTTGTATTCCTGAGAGTTTATTAATCCACACATTTTGAGATGAGGTATCTCATCATACTTATCTCCGTATTTCCAGTATTAGATAAGAGCCTGAAATACGGTAGTAATTCTACAAATAAAATTAAACCTGATTTCCCAATATTTATGATAATATTTTGATGTTCATTATCACAGGCCTGATATCCAAACTTTTATAGAAAAATGTATTTAATCAATAGATGATGATGTATCAATGCAACAGTAAAACGTTTACTAAAGTGTCAGAAGTAAGAGTACAATAACATAACAAGTAATCACAAAATCTAATATTAAAAATTATGGTGACGATGATAATAATGGCTAATTTTCACTGAGTGAAAACTCTTTCTACTTCTTAATCTTCTCCCTTTTTGCCCTAACTGAAACATGGCTTTCTCTGAAGTCCTCTCATTTGGAGATTGCTGCTTCTGCACTTCTGTAAATGGGAAATATTCCTTCTTGACTCTTCTAAACCTTTCCTCCTCTTTAAAAAGTTGAATACAAGGGCTGGGGTTGTGGCTCAGTGGTAGAGTGCTTGCCTAACGTGAGGAACTGAGTTCGATTCTCAGCACTGCATGTAAATGTATAAAAAAATAAAGACCCATCAACAATTAAAAAAACTTATTAAAAAAGTTTTTATAGTAAGTGATGAAGTCAGATGGCAGGGAATTAAAATGTATTCAACTTTTATCTTCCATTCTACCCATAAACTGCTGGAGGTGATGTCAACATTCATATAGATGACTCATCTAACACTGTGGCCTTTCAGGTCTCTGATCTCCTCACCTCAGTCATGTCCAACATACCATTCTATTTTCCCATTTCATGATCATATCCTTGATTAATCAGCATCAATAATATCATCTTCAAATTCTTGATTTTAAGCAGCCCAATATTTGACCATCTCCTATCCTTTCAGTTCACCTACAACCACCAATTCTCTTCTCATTAACACTCACCATCTGTTAATTTTCCCACATTTCCCACTATCCTTCATCTTCATCATCATGGCCTCACTTTTCTTCTTGCTCAGCTTAGAATCCAAGGTTTGATACTAAATGGCTTTTAAAACAGCCTAAACTCCCTTAATTGTCAATTTCTTACTATGGTTTCCTAGTTTCTCTATGATGTGTCTGCATCTGAGGACTTGGGGGTGGTACCAGAGATTGAACCCAGGGGCACTTAACTACTGAATCACATCCCCAGGTGATGTGAGACAGGTCTCACTAAATTGCTTAGGGTCTCACTAAGTTGCTGAGGCTGGCTTTGAACTTGAGATCCCCTGCCTCAGCCTCCCTACTTGCTGGATTACAGGCGTGCACCACTCCACCCAGAATGCTTGAGAGGATTTCATTTTGCCTGCATTCTAGACAGCTTCTCCTGACCTATTGTCAGTTCACTAATTCTTTCTTTAGCCATTTCTAAATTTGCTATTAAACTATTCATAGAACTCTTCTTTTGGTTAATGTATTTTTCAATTCCAAAATTTTTAAATATGTTATCAGTTTTTATAATTTGAGTCTCCTGCCAACATTTTTCACTTCAGATTTTATTTCTTAGATCACAGAAAATGCAGTTCCACAGTCTATTCTGCTACTTCCAATAATTCACATTTTCATCATTTTTAGAGTACTTGCTAAGCATGCTTAAGGACCTGTCAGGCCCCTGCACTGGGGATGGGGGGTAAAGATGGTGTGTGCGTGTACTCCCAGTGACATAGGAGGCCTCAGCCCAGGAGTTCAAGGCCAGTATGGGCAACATAGCAAGACCTCAGACCCTGTCTTAAAAAAAAAAAAAGTAACCTTGGGGCTGGGGTTGTGGCTCAGAGGTAGAGCGCTTGCCTATCATGCATGAGGCACTGGGTTTGATCCTCAGCACCACATAAAAATAAAATAAAGATATTGTGTCCACTTACAACTAAAACATAAACATTAAAAAAAAAAGTAACCTTTGTTTTTACAGTACTGGGGATTGAACCCAGGGCCTGCATATGCTGGGCAAGAGTTCTATCACTGAGCTTCATTCCCAGCCCTGTTTATTTATTTAAGAGAGGGTCTTCCAGGCTGTCCTTGAACTTGCTAGTCTCTTGCCTCAGTTTTCTGAGTAGCTGGAATTATAGGTGTGTGCCACCAAACCTGGCCAAAAGGTTAACTATTTCTAAATATATTGGTAAGCTCTTAAAAATACAGTTCTTTGACGAGTAGAATAGAAGAAGGGGATGAGGGGAAGGGAGGGGAGGGAAAGGGGAGGTATTGGAAATAAAATTGATCAAATTATATGGTTTTATTGTGTGCATATATGAATATATTATAATAAATCCCACTGTTATGTGTAATTATAACAGCCATGAAGACGAATGAAATTATGTCATTTACAGTAAAATGGATGGAACTTGAGAACATTATGTTGAGCAAAACACACCAAACTCAAAGTCAAGGTTGTATGTTTTCTCTCACATGTTGAGGGTAGACAGGCAAAAGGAAAAGCAAGTGTGTATGTGTGGAATCTCACAAAAATCAAAGAGATCGGCAGAGTAAAAGAAAGGGGAGGGAGGAGGAGAGGGAAAGGGGAAATAGTGAGAAATGATATAGGCCAAATTATATTGTTATATTATGTGCATGTACAAATATATGACAACAAATCCCACTGTTACGTATACTTATAATGCACCAATAAAACAAAAAAACAGCTCTTGGTGTGCTTGCATCTAACAAAAAACAATAACTTTATAAATAATCAACCAAAGAGGCAAGTACCTGCATAGCAATGGGTCCTTGGGACATTTGGGAGCTGTAATTCATTCCCATCATGCCTTGCATATTAGGCTGCATGACAGAGACCATAGGGAATCCTTGTTGCTGCATTGGCATCAGGCCTGCTGGAAAACACCAAGGCAAAACTAAAGTCAAGATGTTTTAAAGTTTATTTTCTTAAATACTTGTTAATTAGAAGACTACACAGTACAGTGGGAAAAGCACAGGTTCCTAATTAGACAGACATGAATATGAATTCCAATTCCATCATTTACCTAGTTGTGTGTATAACCTATAAAACCTGATCAGTATAATGAAGATAACAATATCTGTTCCACAGAATTTGTATGCATATTAAAAAATGGACAGTATGGGCTCGTTGTAGTATTTCTACCTCCTGGTATTCATATGCTTGCATCATTCCCTCCCACAATGAACTAGTCCAACCAATTGGATATTGTGGAAACAGCAGTATGTAACTCCCAAGGCTAGTTGTCAAAAGACACTGTAGCTTCCTCCTATAAGCAAGCTACTACTGTGTCATGGGAATGCTCAAGCTGTCCTACAGAGAATCCATGTGGTGTTGAACTGAGGCCTCCTGCCAAAAGGAAGGTGAGCGTTTGCCACCTATGTGAATGAGCATCCTGGAAACAGATCATCCAGCTCCATGAAACCTTCAGACTACTACAGTTCTGGCTGCCATCTTTACCACAATCTCATGAGAGGCCTCACGCCAGAATCCCTAATAAAGTTACTCAGATTCCTAACCTACAGGCACATAGTTTTGAGGTAATTTGTTGTGCAGCAGCAGATAGCTAATACAGTAACAGTTAAGAGCATAAGCTCTGGAAGCCAACTAGAAGTGTCACTTACTAGCTTTGGGACCTTGGGCAATTTGCTTAAATTCTTTCTATGTCTTATTTTCTCATATGCAAAACTGTATAATACTTAAAAAGAAATTTTGTTGTTCATCCTTTTCTTAGGTGATATTATTATAACGTTTATCACAAAACAGCCTTTGATGTGCAAACTCTAAAGGCAGAGACAGGAAAACTACTGTGAAAGTATGATTTAGACTATTATCTCCCAAACTTTTCCAATGAAGCATTTCCAAGATCAGAAGAAAATAAAAATATATCCCTTTGGGGATTTAAATAAATACTAAATGCCTAATGTTAAGGCACAGTTAACATATGCTTGGTGTATAACATTGAACAAAACAAAATCCCTATATAGCTTGAGTATACATTTCACTCTAAGTTTGCATTTACCACAATACAGTCGTGTTGGTTCTACTAGGTGGTTTTTTCTTTCATTTTTTAAAAATATATACTTTTTAGTTTTTTTTTAGGTGGACACAATATCTTTATTTTATTTTTATGTGGTGCTGAGGATCGAACCCAGTGCCTCACGCATGCCAGGCGAGTGTGCTACCACTTGAGCCACATCCCCCAACCCGGTTTTTTCTTTTAACCAAATTTTCAATTTAAAAAGTAAAGGGGTTGTGGCTCAGTGGTACAGTGCTTGCCTAGCATGTGTAAGGCACTGGGTTCAATCCCTAGCACCACGTAAAAAAACTAACAAAATAAAGGTATTGTGTCCATATTCTAAAAATATTCTTAAGAAGAGTAAAGGTCTAGTAAAGGTTATCAATTTGCTATTATTATTATTATTTTTAATGCTTTTGGTATTAGGTATCTAACCCGGGGTGCTTTACCATTGAGCCACATCACCAGTCCTTTTTAATTTTTATTTTTAGACAGGGCCTCACTCAGTTGCTGAGTCTGGCCTCAAACTTACAACCCTCCTGTCTCAGCCTCCTGGGTCAGGGAGATTAAAGGAGTACACCACTGTGTCTGGTTTACCAAAGTTATTTATACATAGCTTAATTTCAGAAGCATGAACATCTACATTTGTAGGTAATAACTATTAGAGACAGAGTAGTCCTTTATTCAGTGGATCATTCATTCAGATATTTAAGGGACTACTCTATGTCAGGCACAATTCTAGAAACACAGCAATGAACAAATCAGATCTACACATTCATGGAACTTATATTGTAACTGGAGGAGACAGATAATAATAAAAAAAATCCAAAAAACCTATGTATCAGGCAGGTAGTGGTAAGACTAAAGAAAAAAATAAAGCAGAGGAAGGGGGAAGAGGAGAGTCAGAGAATGGAGTGGCTGCTCCTTCACACAGAATAGTCAGAACAAGTTTCCTCAACAGGGTAACATTTTTTTTTAATTTTTATTTTTTTTCCCAGAATCACCACATTTTATTTTTTCTGCACAATTAAAGCCCAAATATATGAAATGCATGCTGAAAGGTCACAGTTAATTAGTCACAATTCTTGGACCTAGATATCATCATTTTGTCCTGTCCAGCCTTCTTTAAGGAGTGGGATTTTGATTTATTGTTTATAATTTAAGAAATAAAATTCATAGAATTCTCTTTGGAGAAATTCAATCTGAAGTTATAAAGAGCCCCTTTATAGTAGAATCGCATTGCATCATTTTGGAAAAGTGAGAGCATATGTTTGAAGAATATGTAATATGTAAGAAGCTCACTTAATGGTCTCTTTTCCCTACTATCTTGATTTTCTTTCTTTTTTTTTAATTTTTATTGTTGGTTGTTCAAAACATTACATAGTTCATGACATATCATATTTCACACTTTGATTCAAGTGCGTTATGAACTCCCATTTTTACCCCGTATACAGATTGCAGAATCACATCGGTTACACATCCTCTAATTTACATATTGCCATACTAGTGTCTGTTGTATTCTGCTGCCTTTCCTATCCTCTACTATCCCCCCTCCCCTCCCCTCCCCTCCCCTCTTCTCTCTCTACCCCATCTACTGTAATTCATTTCTCCCCCTTGTTTTTTTTTTTCCCCTTTCCCCTCACATCCTCTTGTATGTAATTTTGTATAACCATGAGGGTCTCCTTCCATTTCCATGCAATTTCCCTTCTCTCTCCCTTTCCCTCCCACCTCTCATCCCTGTTTAATGTTAATCTTCTTCTCATGCTCTTCCTCCCTACTCTGTTCACAGGGTAACATTTGAGCAAAGACCTGAGGAAAGGGAGTAAGCCATGCAGCTATTAAAAGGAATATTTCAAAACAGAGGAACATCGAGTGCAAAGATCTGAGGTGTCATGGAGAATTAGAATGAACAGATTAAATACAGTCATAGTAAGATATTTTCCTCCTATCTTTTGACCTGGAAGTTTTACGAATTTTAATTAATTTTATTTTTGAATGGGTAACTCAGGTGTTTGATATCACATTTAAAAGAATAAAAGTGAGAAATAAGTCTTCTCTCCCAGCTTCTGTTGAGGTACACATGATCTTGTAGCCACCCCTGCTGGTTTCTTGTGCTTTTAAAAACCATTTGTGCATAATTTAAAGTATTTGAGTGATCAAAAAGCCCATTGCAACATATTTTATTTAAAAAAAACAAAAACAAAAAAACCTCCCAAACCATTACAAATTTAGAAGAAATAAATATCAGGAAATCTTTGGAATCTCTTCTTGTTCAGTTTCTTTGATCCATATATAGATTTTTACTTGCAAGTTTGTGAAAATACAAAATAATAAACCACACATGATAATGAACACGTAACTCGGTAATACCTACTTAAGGAACAAAAGGTCTCAAACCATTTGATCTAAATCTTGGACACATTTTAATAGAGGTACCTTCAATAATGTATAAATGTGAACACAATGAAAAGAATACAACTGACCCCTGGAAAATTTTACCTGTAACTCAATCTTCACCACTGATTATAAACAGAGACAAAGTCAGAATGAGCTACTGACCACCTGCTACTGAGTTGCTCTTTATCTTTCATCTCTTTTGGTGATCTGGAAGTCTCTGTTTCCCTAGCGAATCTACCACAACCAGTCAACACTGGAGAGCCAGTTTTCAGAAGCAGCTTGACATGGGAGAGATGGAAACAGGAATATATTGGAGTGGAAGAAGTGAGCAGAAAGAAGAGAAGGGTAGAGACATTTATCTCTCAATGTTGTGTCCCTGTTGCACAGCAGCAGGAGTCAAGATTATATCCCTTCACTACTATTTCCTTGAAGACAGAGCTAGAATTGATATTAGTGGGCCCTGGTTCTAAAACCAGAGGGAGCACATCTAGGAGAGAAATTTCTAGGAATAAAACTGAGACTTGAATACTTTAAACTATATATCTTTTACATACAAGATCTTATACTGAACTAAAGAGGTTCTTTTATTCATTGAACAAACATCTATAGGAAACCTACTACATACTATCAGCACATTGGGTGCTGGAGATACTGATGAACACAAGACAGATGTAGCTCTGACTGTATGGCACTAACAGTCTTCTATTTAGAAAACTAAATAGAAGGAGGAAAATATCTTTAAGAGAATTACAGATCATTTCAATTTTATTTCCTTTTCTTAATAGTCTTGCCTTGAAGTCTCCTTCATCTATGAGATGAAAAATCAATCTCTTGACATAATGATTAAGTAAGTTTGGTAGAAATGAGGAGTGTTCCTTATTACTTCCCAATTTAAACAATTTTGAAAAATCTTAGAGTAAGTTATCTTAGAGGTTCAATAATATAAGAAAACTTTACTCTATTTGGAAGCAATACAACTTATTTTCTACTTTGCTATTTTATCCCTAGTTTCAAAAATATAATAACAAAAAACAAAAGTTAAAAACTCAAGCTTTCACATACCTTGGGGGGCTCTTATTCCACCTGCAACAGGAAACATGAAGCTGAAAACAGAATACAAATACATCATAATCATCATATATACAAAGATTTCAAACAAACATGAACGTCTTTACATGAATGAAAGAATCACAGGCAGGGCCTGGTGTTTGTTCAGCAACACAATACTGAATTGCTCAACATTAATATACATATAAGAAAACTCCATAGGATGCATGAGCATCAGCACGTTAGTATAGAGCGAAAAAATTTTAAAAAGACAAAGACCTGAAACTAGTCCTGGCTTTGTCACTTGGTGACTTCCCTGGATTCCATCCCTAAAATGAGAAGGTTGGATTAGTTTCAACTTGGTGAACATTTATTGAGTGTCTACTACAACAAAGTACTGACATAGCTCGTGATCTTGAAGACGCTGATGCAGGCAAATAATTATATCACTGGATAAATGTGCTAACTGCTATAAGCAAAATATTCATAGGGGTGAGAAGAGAAAGATTAATTTTAATGGGTTACATCTTGGAAAGTTTTATGGAATTAGCTTTTGAGCTAAATCTTAAATAGAAAGAGAGGCACACTACATAGCCTGGGCAAAAGATCTGAGACCAGAAATGCAGGGATATTCAGCAAAATAACTATAATATAAATATAAAATATAAAATAAATATAAAATATATATATTTTAAAATATAATATATATATTTCAAAATAAATATAAAATATATGATTATAAAGCAACCAGATTATAAAGGGTCTTTAAAGTGTTTAATGTTGATTTTAATATTATATATTTCCAGTGGGTTCTTTTGTGGTTATGTCTTCATTTTAGTCATTTTTAAGTGTATAATTCAGTAGCATTAAGGGCATTTAAATGTTGTACCACTATCCTTTTCTAGAACTTTTTTTCCTCTCAAATAGAAACACACCCATTGAAAAAATGAATCCTCACTGATTCATCCTTTCGCAGCCCACTCCTGGTAACTACTATTCCACTTTTTGTCTCTATGAATTTGCCAATTCCAGGCACCACACATAAATGGCATCATATAATATTTGCTCTTTTGTTTATTTTACTTAGGGAAACATTTTCAAGGTTCATCTATATTGTACCACTTTATTAAAATTTCTGTCCTTTTTATGCCTAAATAACACACCACGTATGTAGTTAGCACATTTTATTTATCCAATGATTTCTTGATGAATACTCAGGTTCTTTCTACCTTTTGGCTGATGTGAAGAATGCTGCCATGTGTAAGTATCTTTGAATCCCTCTTTCAATTCTTTTGGCTACATATTAGGAGTGAAATTGCTAAGTCATATAATAATTCTCTATGTATTTTTTGAGAAACCACCAAACTTTTTCACAGCAGCTGCATCATTTCACCAGCAATGCATGGGGTTCCAATTTCTCTACATCCTCCACAATACTTCTTATTTCCTGTTTTTTGTTTTACATGAGAGCCATCCTAATGGGTGTGAAGTAGTATCTACTGGTGGTTTTTATGTGATTTTCCTAATGTCAGAGATTTTTTTTATATTTATTTTTTAGTTTTTGGCGGACACAACATCTTTGTTTGTATGTGGTGCTGAGGATGGAACCCAGCACCCCGTGCATGCCAGGCGAGCCCGCTACCGCTTGAGCCACATCCCCAAGCCCATGTCAGAGATTTTTAAGAAGATTGATCAGAAATGTGCTTTAGGCTACTCTGTTAACAGAATATGGCAGAGAAGAAGTAAAAAGAATTAGCTAAGAATCCCATTCCCCTCCCCCCCCACACACACAGGGTCTCAACTGTGTTGCCCAGGCTGGACTTGAAGTCCTGGATCAAGTGATCCTCCCATTTTAGCCTCCTAAGTAGCTGGGATCACAAGAGCACACCACTGTGCCCAATTTCCATTATAATAAGAGATGGAAAGGTTCATAATTAAAGTAGCAGGGATAGGAAAGAAGTAGAGAGTAAAAGATATTTAAAAGGAAGAATCAACAGGATCTGGCAGCTACCAGGACAGAGAACAGCATTGGAAAAGGAGAGGGAGCAGATGCTGCTGAGACACCGAGTGAGTCTAGGAAACTGCAAGGATGAGGATGCTGTTTGCTGGAAACAGGAACCTGTCATGGGTAGATTTGGGGAGAAAGGTGGGAGGAATGCCTTCACAAGGAGCAATCTAGCTAGCAATCAGAAAAGTAACTCAGGCTCAGGAGAATGATCCAGATAAGTCTAAGGAGGATTTTTCAAATGAAGATTAAAAACAACAGCAAAATCTGACTGCAATTGAAATGTTCCTACCTAGTGAGAAGATGACAATTAATGACAATCTTGGGAGAATTCTCACAGTGAAAACTGAGAAGGGAATGGTCACTGAGAATCAAAGGAGCTGCTTATAACTGAGGAAGAACCGTATTTCAGAAGAAAGTAGCTACCAATGTTTAGTATTATAAAAAAGGTGGTCAGAATGAGGATTAAGAAAAAGAAAAAAAATCACTGCTTTGAAAATGATCATCTTTGGGCAGTTTTAATAAAGGAAAAGGAAGACATTGCTGAGAAGACAAAAAGATATACTTAGCGATTGTAAAACAAGGTTTCCGAAGGAATGGAATTAACATAGCAAGGCAGCAAAAGAGGTCTGCTTTGAAAAGGAAGGGGCACTTCATTCTTTGAGATTAGAGGAAAAAACAAAGAAGAGAAACTCTTGAGTGGGAAAAGTTCTTAATTTTGGAGTCACAACTCTGAAGAAGCAATTTCTAGATAGTATTTAGAGAATCTAGTGAAATCCAGGATTGGGACATGTCAAATTTATTAACCCTTGCACTTTGCTATTATAAAGCCCTCTTCCCCAAGAAAAAGGTTATAAACTAAACTCTGTTTAAGACTGTGGAAAGATGCGTAATATGACTGCTAGCTAGGCATCCATCTAGTTGTTACTTACAGCCTTGTAGATCATTGGGATCATAAGCAAATTCTGCTGCTTACAAGCAGGCCTGAGCTGAGCGAGGCCTGAAGAATGAATAGCTTTTTTGAACTATAATAGCTAAATAATGTGCTAAATGGATAAAAGGTTTAAACTGAAGGTGAAATATAGTGGTACTCTGTTTTTAGAGAAATCACTCATATACTAAGATTGATAAAATTTGGGCACAATGAGTGCATTTAAGTAATCAAACTGTCAAAAATTTTTCAAAATTATCTTTAAAGATAAAATTACCAGTGTGGCTTAGTGGCTCAGTAAATACTGGAAACACTTGAGTTATTCTCCTTTTTCTTCTGGCTCTGCCATAAGGTAATTGTTAAGCTCTGTGCAATCCCTTCACCACTATCTGCCTTCCCCTCTGTCAGAAGAGGACACAGAACTGAAAGTCTGCCAAAGTTCCAACTATGACAAGCACACAGATAATAATGTTACCTACCGATGCATAAAGGTTATTTCAAAAAATAAAACAGAGATAAAAACAAATTTAAGAGCGCTACTGATAGTGTCTTATTTTAGTAAAAACTTAGCAAACTGAACTGCCTCAAGATCCATGTGCCATTCACATGATTTTCTGAATCTTTATCTAATATAGACTATATACTCTAATGTCAATATGCATAAAGACTGGATAAGCCAGCAGCTAAGTAAGACTATAATTCAGCAAAAGCTTGGCAAAAAACTAGGGAGCAGGATGACCTACAATTTGATTTCCAAGGTAAAAGCACTAATTCATGTATTGCTAATGTCCCAGTGGGAAAGAGACCTGTGAGTTTTGTCTCATTCCTATCTCCTTCATCTTTCCTTTTCTTTCGGATACCTCTGTTGGTAACCTAGATTCCCTCCTATCCTCATTTCTCAGGCCTGGACTCCTTAAGATTTCCTAATGGATTGCCACACCTCCAGACTTTGTGGTTTCTAATTCATCTAAAGCAGCATAGGAGAGATGTGTATTCCTAATGGACCATTTAATAATGACTCCTTTAGGAAGATGCACATCTGGGGTTAAAACTATGTAATGATTGCCTGGGAAAACTGAATTCCCTTAGTTTAGCTTCAAGGCCTTCTCCAGTTTGAGCACAACTTCTCTTTTGCAGTTTTCTTTCACAAAATTCTTCTCTCCACTCAGGACCACAGCCCATCTGGCACTGCAGGAGTGTTGTTCACATTGTTCTGTAAGTGTTAATCTCTTGATCCCTTCCTCTTTCTCCAACTGAGAGGCGCAGCTGAAACAAAACAGCTTTATTTTCAATACAGGTGGAATCCTCAAATATTTACCAAAAAAATTTTTATGTGCCCAAATGGGCCAGAAATGGTGGAAGATAGAATGTAAGCCCTCAAAGAGTATACAAGACCAGGAAAAAACAGAAGAGCTCACAAATTAGAATATCCCCAAAGGATGTGATCTCTTTGTTTTCCTTTCCTTAGTGCTACAATTATTTTATATACTTTCCTAGGATAGGAACCTTGTCTTGGATATCTTTTAAATTCATCAAAACCAGTACCTTACACACATAGGTATTCAATGACTAGCAGTTGAACAATTACACTAATCCAGATCTTCAACTCTTTTGCTGCCTTACTTCATTAAAAAAAAAAAAAAACAACAACAACAAAAAAAACACTATACTTCTCCATTCTTGGGTAAATTTTGCCCTTTATACATTATCTACCATTTATTCTAAAGTCATCCTTTCAGGATACCGATCAAAAGCAGATGATTGTTAAAGTTGGAAAATGCCACTGGTTTTTACTTAGGTTTTTGGAATAGAGAGACATTCTAAGAAATATGATCGTTTCTAATTCATAAATATTCCCCATTAAAATCTTAGGGGGACAAGGGGAGGGGTTTAGAGAGGTTGCTTGTTTCTTTTTCATAAAACATAGTTAGGTATGCCCCTTACCATTGCCCTCTAAAAAAACATAATGTTCTTTACTGAGCACATAGCTTCTCGATTCAGAAAGTTTCCAATATATGTAGCAAACTTGCCATAGAGTTTTTGAGAATGCAGACATTACTATGTTTACAGTACAGTATATTTTTTTAAATGAGTCATTCTAATTTCTATCAAAATTCAGGCCACAGTTAAAAAAAAAAAGATCTGTATCCTTGGATCAATGATATTAAAATACTATAAACCAAAATTAAAAACACAACAAAACAAAATAATCCTCTTAACTTCCTGCACATGAGATCCTTTCCAAATAATTTTTTTAAAAACTGAAATTTGGGCCAGATACGGTGGTGCACACCTGCAATCCCAGCAACTAGGAAGACTGAGGCAGCAGAATCACAAGTTCAAAGTCAGCCTCGAGACCCTGGCCCAAAATAAAAAATAAAAAGGGCTGGGGATGTGGATCAGTGGTTAAGTACACCTGGATTTAATATCTAGTACCACTTCCCCCCCCTGGCAAAAAAATAAAAATAAATATTTAGGCCTAGAACATGAAATTCTTTTGATATTTTCCAGAACTTGGTGCTATTAATCATATACTGCCTTTTTGCTGCCTTTCTTGATTAAAAAAAAAAAAAATTATACTTCTCAAGTCTTGGGCAAATTTTGCCCTTTATAAATTATCTACCATTTATTCTAAAGTCATCCTTTCAGGATACCAATCAAAAGGAGACTAATGTTAGAGCTGGTCAAATTAATGTCACAAACATTTTAGAAACTGTCATCATACATAAAAATAAATAGATTAAATTTTTCTTTAGAACTTGATTTATACCAAGTATTCACAAAAAGCTCTAATGAAACAAAGAAGAAAACAAAAGAAGAAGCAAAAAGTTTTATATTTGAAGTCAAAGATGTCTGCAGAGGAAATGAAAAATGGGGCTGCACACAGGTGGTTTCATCAGAGACTGCTTTTCCCCCCTAGCATACAGTAAGCACCTGCAAGAGGGGATAATATTAAAAGGCCTCACTTTGTAGTGTTCATGACTTCAGAAACTATATGTAAAAACCGAATACTTTATTTTCCAAGACAATTTAGGTTATTAAAGATAAAAAGCTAATTTTACTTACAAACGTGTGTGTAGTAATGTGTTAGTTAATAAAACTAACTCAGACCAGGTAATTGTACCTCTCCCCTTACAGTTCTGGGTATAAGAACTGCAGCCATCTATTACCTGAAACATGACAATAGACAGATTTTTAAAGGGCTAAGTCAAAGTCTGGAAGCTTTGTTCTAATAAATGCATAACTGCTGTTTAACAATGAATTTTGTTTATAAATGCCTTTTTGAAAAGGAGACACATGAGTCTTATAGTTAATCTTCAAGAGCACTATTTCAAGCCAATCACTAATTCAAAGGTCTTCAGATTTTCCTGATTGTCGTGTGTCAAGAAAATAAACAAAAAGGAGGACAAGACACAGTAAAGGGAGAAAAGACAAATGGAAAACACACACTCTCGGCAACAGCTTTGTGTTCAGATTTTTCAAAGCCTGCCCTACAACATCTTGGTCAGCCCAGGAAAGCCCTGTAAAAGGGAAGACCCCGGTCACTTCAGATGCAGAGGGACTGGAGGCGAGGAGTCGGGGTTCCTGGTGGCCCAACCCGCCGAGCGGACCCTTCCTTTCTCTGCCTCCCCTCCCCGCACCCGAGCTCGCGCTCGCTCTCCCGCGATGTCCCAGGCTGCGATGCCCCTGAGCCTGGGACACTAGCGCCAGGCGCCGCGTCCCTGGAGACGACCCTTTTCCCGCAGCCCAGCAGAAAGGAAAGGGGTCGGAGCTGGCGAAAACCGCCATAACCGCCAAGCACTCCTCGCTCCGGCGAGGCCAGCACCGCTGGGCGGCGGTCTGTGGGGTGCCCGTCGGCCCCCACCCAGCTCTTCACACCCACCTGCCTCCCCCGGCGGCCCCCGCGCCAGGTCCCGCGGTCCCGCCGCCGCCAGCTCCGGCTCCCGGCCGCAGCGCCATCTTGCTCCGGGGCCGCCGCCGTGCCAGCAGCTGTCAGCTCAAGACAGCCACTTCCGGGGCAAACGCCAGGCCCCACCTCGCCGCGGCCTGGCGACGAGGCGGGGCCGCGTGACACCCCCTTCCCCCGCCCGCCCTCGGGGAGGTGCGGCAGCCCTCGTCACTTGGCCTGGCGCCGCCGGGAGGCCTCCAGGTGCAAAGCTGGCTCTGGGCAGGCCGGGCTCCCCTCCGAGGGAGCTGATTCATCCTCCGGGAGGCCGGCAGCTAGGGCCCAGCTGACTCGGTCTTTCGCGTTTGCTAACCTGCAATTCCATTAGTGGAAAGCAGGTCGAATCGTAATTCTGAAACTGGATGATAGGTACACGGATTTCATTGTTACTTTGCACATAAAGAATAGATGAAGGAGGGCACGCATGAGGTACCGGGCTCGATCCTCAGCAACTCATAAAGTAAAATAAAGATATTGTGTCCACCAAAAACTAAAAAAATATATAAAAAAAAAAAAAGAAGAAGAATATATGGAGGGCTGGGGTTGCGGCTCAGAGGTAGAGCGCTCGCCTAGCATGCCTCAGCACCACATAAAGTAAAAGAGTGGATGAATCCCGGCTGGCCCTTTGATAGCTTCACAGTGCTGACCACTGATGAGCTCTCTCTCCCTGATACTCAGCAGTTTCCTTTCAGCATTCGAGACACCTAATGTATTTAAAATTTACTTTAGTAAAAAACCAAAAGCACAAATAAAAAACCAAAACCAATCCACATAAAAAACCTCCAAGGTGCACAAGTCTTGTATTTGAGTCTACCATGGTGCCACTTAGTAGTGCCCTCCTGACCTCCACCCCATTCTTGCAGGCAGAGGCAGCAATGGTGTTTGGAAAGCAGTTAATTGCTCTAAATATATTTGGGAATGTTTTTCCTGTCATTTCCCCCTCCCTAAACAAACTACTAATCTGTAAAGTTTTTAAGCCCTTGAGTAATAGATTTATTGGGCACAAACCACTAGTCAGGAACTTTAGGTGCATTTACAAGTCCGGTGTACCTGTGGAAAAAAAAATTATTTTAAAAAGTTAACATACCCTGATCATACAGCTATAGCAGTATGACCAGAATTCAAACCCAGGTCAGTTTGATTCCAGTCCTTGCTGCTTTTAACTAGGGGCAGCTATTCAATTTTTATGTATTGTCTTTTCACTAAATTTCACTCCTCCCCTTCCTTGGACAATGGTGAAATTTATAGCTACAACTGATATAAAGGAGTTAAAATCCAGTATTAATCTATCAACAAACCAATTTGATACAGATTTCTAAAGACACTTTGTGGACTGGATGTTTGCAAAGGAGGGTATACTTAAAAATGAGTATAGATCGAGGATTGCAGATGTGATCTCTGTGTCTGGTACACTTTGTTCCTCTTCACTGCCTATTAATTTCTGAATCTGCAGGACTCAACTCAGATGCCAGCCTTCCAAGGCATTCCCAATCTGGGTTAGATGGCCCCTGATTATGCTTCAGCATCATGGCCTTACATCTAACAAAGCATTTGCCACACTATTTGTTCTTTCACTTATCTCCTTCAGTAATTTTAAGAGTAGGGATTGTGCTATGCAGCCAATCTTAATGTTTGCTGAAGGTATATTAGTTATGAGTTTAACTGTATGTCTTGAGACATAGAGTTTCATAAATGAAAAAAATTGAAGCTCTAAGAAAAAACATTCAAAGTCATACAGTTCACAAATGGCTTTGGACCAACACACCTACCTTCAGAATATAGAATCAGGACCTCTTTGCAAGAACAAACAAACATAAAATAATATGCTATCAGTATTTTTTGCATCCTGTGGCAATAGGTCCCATTTAAATAAATTCCAATGAATAATTCTGCCCCATGTAAAACATTCAAGACGGCGTTAACCTGTGTTGACTCTAGAATAAAAGGCTGAATGAGTAAATTTAAAAGTTGCTGATAACTTTTTATAACCAAGTCATTCTAAGATGTCACTCTAAGTGCCATACTTGTGGGGTTTTTTTTAATTCCACTGTACAAAAAAACTAGTTATTGAAAAATATCTGCTCATAGCAAATAGCCTCATTCACTATGTGATCATGATCCTTTATCTCTGACAGAGACTTGCTTACTCAATATATGAAGGGGCATCAGGCCTCAGGAAAGATAAGCTGTAGGAGAATGAAACCAGAGCATATCAAGTAACAACATTCTTCCTTATTGGGATAAACTTAATGGGTTCAAGCAAACCGATATTAAATGGAAAAGAGCATGATTAAATGATGGAGAATGAATTAAAGGGAGAGGCTGATCATAATCTTGCCATTGCAACATTACAACAGCTAAATATAAGCTACCTTACTAATGAGGTGTAAGAATACTAAGGGTACTTAAACTGAGCACAACTTCAAATCCTAAGAAACTTGAATAACCAGCCACAGAATAAGCATCTCTTTAGTGTGACCCACATCACAAAAGATCATCAAGAAACTGAGAAATATTGGGGCTAGGGTTGTAGCTCAGTGGTAGAGCACTTGCCTACAATGTGTGAGGCACTGGGTTTGATCCTCAGCACCATATAAATATAAGCAAATAAAATAAAAGTATTGTGCCATCTACAACTAAAAGCATTTTTAAAAAAATTAATATTAGTAGAACAATAGTTTTCTTTTTGGTAGATAATCTGTGCTGCCTCCCATCCACCCCACCCCCAGTCCCCCAAAAAAGCATGTGGAAGGGGCATTCAATCTCAAGGCTTTATTTTAAAATTTAATTCCAGATGCCTCTTTATAGCATACATCACACTTTCCTTCAAACTTGAAGGGAAAAATCCGTAAGAGTTCACCACATTTGGATGTTATTTTTTAGCATAAACTTTTGTTCTTCTATAAGAAGTATCTCTCTGGATTCAAACCACAAAAATAACAATGAATGTTACATTCATTGTGTGATTTTAACCTACAAATTAAAATTAAAACTGCATTGATAGTTTATGATCATTTTTCAGTCACATGTAGTTGTAGTTGATTTCAAATGTTTGGTAGAGGTGATATTAAAACTTGAAGTATTCCAAGAAAACACCATTCATGCTGATATCATATAATTATATTTCTGGGTTAGTCTTTTACAAAGTCTCTTTTTAACTTTTATCTTCAAGAGCTACCTTCTTTTTTGCTGTTCTGACTGGTGACCTTTTTCCTATGAAAAGGAAAGAGAAATTCAATCAGAAATTCTATATATATTGACTTTCCATAACTCTGAGGGTTTAATAAACACTGAAACTTGCTGAATATCAAAATATAAGAGGCACAGGAACACAAAGATGCATTAAACATGGTCTCTGCCCTATAGAAAATCATTATCACATAGAGGAGACAGAAACATCACAACAAACTATACTAGTACAGTCTTTGATCACTTTCATACTTATAAGAAAGACGGATTCTAATACTAACTTAATAATAGAAGTTCACATTGATTCACTGCTTATTAAATACTAGACACTGTTACAAAGTATTTTACATGCATTAACTCAGGTAATCTTACTAACAACTTAGAAGATTCCATTATCCTCATTTTATAGATACAGAAAATGAGACAGAGTGGTAAAGTAACTTTCCAATTATTTTACACTAGTAATAAATGTCAGATATGAACTCCAACAATCTGATACTCTGGCCTAGTAACTGATGAATGTCATTAACTAAATGGTAACACAGCAAAAGGAAAAATTTTTGAAAAAACGTTTGCATACTATATTATAGTAATACAAAGTTCTATAGTATATATTAACTTATCCAATCTTCCAAGGCTGAGCAACACAGTTTGTATTATTTTTATTATTGGTACTAGGGATTGAACCCAGGGGCACTTAACCACTGAGCCACATCCCTAGCCCTTTATTGTATTTTATTTAGAGTCAGGATCTCACTGAGTTGCTTAGGGCCTTAACTAAGTAGCTGAGGCTGACTTTGAACTCACGATCCTCCTGCCTCTGCCTTCCTAAGGCATTAGGATCATAGGTATGCCACTGCTCCTGGCCAGCGTTTGAATTATTTATATAATTATTTCCACTATATATAGGAGTAAAAAAAATTTGGGTGAAGTGACTTGCACAAAGTCACAAAGGAAAGTAGGTATTCGAATGAGTTTTCTGGCTCCAAATTCAGTTTTTCCCTCTATTACACCAGATGGAGGGCTGAGGATACAGCTCAGTTGGCAGAGTGCTTGCCTTGCATGCACAATGCCCCAGGTTCAATCCCCAGCACCACAGAAACAAAACAAAACAAAAAAACAGAAAGTCCTGGGTCTAATCCCAATTACCATATAAAGAGCATACACCAGGTGGAGTTTATAGTGCCTAGGTAACAAGATTCAGGTTTGTAGCCCACTGGGGAAGCTGGGCTAAAGGCATGAACTTAAGTTACCAGTCCCTGTGAGGTAATGCATGCCTGTACTCCAGGTTACTTAGAGGGCAGAGGCAGGAGGATTCCAAGTTCAAGGTCAGCCTTGGAAACTTAGCAAGACCCTATCTCAAAATAAGGACTGAGGAGGTAGCTCAGTGGCTCAATGGTACAGTGCCCCTGGGTTCAATCTCCAGTACTACAAAAAACAAAACAAGAATTATCAACAGAGCTATGTGTTAGAGCTACAGGCATGGAAGAGATCATTAATAGAACATCTACAGTGGAAAGGTAAGCAAGAACCAGATCAGATTGGGTCTTGTTTGTATGCTGCATTAAGAAATATGGTCTTCAAATGTATGAATTGCCAGATCATTGTAATGTCATGGTAGCTAATAAAAAATAAATAAAATAAAATAAAAAAAAAAGAAAGAAATATTGTCTTTAGGGCTGGGGTTATATCTGCAGCCCTATACCCACTTTAATAAACAGTGGTAGAGAGCTTGCCTGGCAAGTGTGAGGCACTAGGATCAATCCTCAGCACCACATAAAAATAAATAAATAAATAAAGGTATTGTGCCCATCTAAAACTGAAAATAACTAAAATTTAAAAGAATAGAAAAGAAATAAGGTCTTTAATAAGGAAGTGGAAAGAAAACCAAAGCAGGTGATATGACAAGATTTATACCAAGTATCATCAAAGTCTTTGGGCAGCTATTTTAATAACCCCTAGAGTATAAATGCTACAGACATAAAAATATTTAAGGTGTAATTATTTAAAATGCTAATGTAGCTTATTAAAATTTGATATAGCCACTATCTTATGCTCCAGCTGATTTTTTCAGTTTTCATAAACACTGGTCAGTTGCTGCTCAGTGCCTTCAAAGATTGCATATGTAATCCTAACTTTGAGATCATACAAAGAATAAGGTTTGTAACATTTCTGATATGACTACTTTCCTCTATACATAATAAAGAAATTATTAGAATCAAGCAATTTTATTAGAGCATATATCAACCTATTACTGGAACTTGAAGACTGCCACTTTTCTTAAATAGTAGAAAGAGTAAGACTGTTCATTATTTTGGCCTACTACTACCAAAACATGTACAATACAAATTCTATGCTTTAAGGAAAATAAAAAAGAACACTAGACTAAGTTCCTATAAAATATATCCATGTAATACTTTTTAGAGCTTACAATATGCTTCAGCAAAAACCTAGGATTATATTGAAATTCTACCCAGAATATAAAGCTGGTCCTAACTATTGGCTTCAGTTGCACACTGTGATGCAGACTGTGTGGAGATGGTGGGCAATACCATTCTAATTCGAAGTGAAATGAACCCATTAAGAAAAAAAATTATTTAGTTGTAAATGAACACACAGTATCTTAATTTATTTTTATGTGGTACTGAGGATTGAACCCAATGCCTCACACACCACTGAGCTAACTACACAAAGTACAACCTTAGTCCCCCATATTTTCTTTTCTTTTTTTGGCACTGGGGATTGAACCCAGGGGCACTTACACATGGAACTACATGCCCAGACATTTTATTTTTTATTTTGAGACAGGGTCTTGCTAATTTGCTTAGGGTCTCACTAAGTTACTGAAGCTGGCTTTGAACTCCTGCCTCAGCCTCCCAAGTTTCTGGGATTACATGCCTATGTGCCACCACATCTGGCTTGAATCCGTATTTTCAAATATGGAAAAACCCAGGTCATTAATGTACATATATAGAAAAAAAATTCAACATCAAATCATCTTACTTCCCAAATCACAGGCAACCTGAGATATTATTTTTATCACATTTTATAATGGACCATAGACTATTAATTCTACCTCTAAAACTGTATCTTACAGAAAAATAATGCCTACCCTAACTATATGATTGAGTCAAACAGCAGCTTTTTTTTTTTTTTAACCATATATACTTACCGTTTGTCTTTAGATTTCTCTAAAAAATATTTTGGAGTTGTACTAATACTTTCCCTTTCCAGTGGTTTCTTAATCATCTTTTTCTTTTGTTTGCTGAAAGTTACAATGTGGGAAAGGAAATAAATTAAGTGCAACTTCATTCAGAAAAACAACAGCTAACATTCATTTTGATTCTTGATCACAAAATTCATTTTTAAACTACTTACAGGTTTAAGGTGGGCTACATCCACTTTAATAAACTAGCATTTACAGAGTATCTCAAAGGTATGATATATTGAACTCGACTTTTTAAAAAGGCACTGATTAAAATAGGCAACTTTATACCCTTTATCAACAAGCATTAGAATCTGATTTTGGTCAGTTAACTGTTTTATATGATTTTATGAACTAAAATAACTCTAAGTATACTTCACTCACATTGAATAATTTTTTAAAAGTCTGAATAGTTAAAATTTCAAGGATGAGAAAACTGGCAAGGAAAGAAAACAGCATTTACAAGTATTTAGAAGCAATGTTTTTATCTTAAATGTCCTAAATGCAGTACTATTAGAACTATAATGTCAAGAGATGGCACAAATCAATATGGTAGGAAAATAGCCTTGAAGACATGTGTACACCCATGTTCACAGCAGCTAAAATGTAGAAACAACCAAAGTGTGCACCAACAGATGAATGGATAAATAAAATGTGGTACATGCATACAGTGGAATACTATTCAGCCTTAAAAAGGAAGGGAATTTTGATTATATTGTATAGGGGAACTTTGAGGAAATTAAAATTATGGTAGATGAAATAAGCCTATCACAAAAAGATAAGTACTGTATGATTCTATTTAGAGTAGTCAAAATCAGAGAAACATAATAGAATGGTAGATGCTGGGGCCTAAGGATGGGAAAATGGGGAGTTACTGTGTAATGGATATAGAATTGCAGTTTTTTAAGAGGAAAAGAATTGTGGAGATGGATGGTGGTAATGCCTACATAACATAATGAATGTATTTAACATCGGTGAACTGTACACTAAATGGTTAAGATGGTAAATTTTAATGTGTATGTATGAGTATGCAACAATGAATCCCACTAATATGTATAATTATAATGCTCCAATAAAAAATTTTTAAAGATGATAAATTTGGGGGCTGGGTAGTAGCTCAGTGGTAGAGAAAGAACCTGCCTAGCATGTATGAGGCACTGAGTTTGATTCTCAGCACTACATAAAAAAATAAATTAAATAAAGTAAAGGTATTTTGTCCATTTACAACTGGAAAAAAAAAGTGATAAAATTTTATTATGTAGTTTACCCCATACTCAAAAAATAATAAAATAAGGGCTGGAAGTGTAGCTTAGGGGTAAGAGTGCTTGCCAATCATTAATGAGGCCTTGGTTTTGATCCCAGGTACCACAAAATACTTTAATTAATTAATTAAAAATTAATTTTTAAAAAACCCCACACAATAAAAAAACTGAATGTTGAGCAAGAAACAAAGTAAAAGGACATATCTAGTTTGACACCATTTACAGGAGATCCCTGACAAGGATGGGTTGACTTGCAATTTTTAAAGCTTTATGATAATGCTAAAATGACACACATTCAGTAGAATCTATATTTTGAATTTTAACTATTCCTGACTAGCACTATGCAGTACAATATTCTCTTCCAATGCTGGTGGCAGCAGAAAACCAAAGCTCCCAGGAAACTACTCAATCATGAGGTAAACAACTGATACTCTACAGAGTTGCTAAGCTATGATGTTCCGTAGGGGAGTAGATTAAATGCATTTTTGACTTACAATCTTTTCAACTTATAGTGGGTTTATCAGGATGTAACCCCACTGAAAGTCAAGGAGCATCTATGTATAAGATCAAAACCACTTAAAACTAAACAATATACTGTTTGAAGATATATACTTATATTATGAAATAAATAAAAAGCAAGAAAACAAAAAAAAAACAAAAAGTAACAATGTATATGCAAACAGAAAGAGAAGGTAAATTCAAGATTATACCTTAGTAGCTTCTGGAAACCTTTTATGTACTCTGGTACTGGACATCCAGCCTGCTGTATAACATTGGCAACACTGAAAAGGAACCCCATAAACATAAACCTGTATCTTGTCAAAGTACAACATAAAAGGAACTATAACTACACAAAGTACTCCAGTAGAGTGTTCTAATATACAAAAATGTGGATTACTGAGAAAACCATCTACTGGACTGAAATCATGTAATGATGAAGAACTTTAGATAGCAACCATTTTAACATTAATCAAGCCCTAAAAAACTACTAGGCCAAATCATAGAGGAAACACTGAATGAAGCCAGTATCATGCTTAAATTTATTAAGTGGTAGTGTTTACTATGGAGTTGCATTAAACTTTTCACATATAGTAACTTATTCACTCCTCACAAGAACCCTAAATACTATTATTATCCCTATTTCGTAGATAGAAAACTATGTTTTACACTATGTTGGGGTTGCTAAGGAGACCTCAGGTGGATCCAAAGCTGTTGGAATACACCCCCTATATAAGCATATGTGAAAGGCGCTCAAAGCAATACTATTTCCAAGTTCTAATAATAGAAGGAAAGATAAGACTGTTCATTTTTCCTTTTTCCATAGCTAAAATTTAGCTGCTTAACACCATTAGCAGAATTTGGGACATAGCTATTTTGTAGTTATCTGTTAAAAAAAATACATACAAAAATAATGAGACAATTTTGCCAATTGGATACTAAGGTACTTTTCCTAATTTACCTTCTTAATAATGGTTTATCATCTTCAGTGAAAAATGTAATGGCTTTCCCTTTATGCCCTGCTCTTCCAGTTCGACCTAAGAGAAATCAGACCATAAAAATTTTTTTTGGAAGTTTCAAAGGGACTCTCGAGGTTCACATAAAAAGTGATGGGTTTTCATAGCATTAAAAAGTGAGTATTTCTAAAGGATAGATGAGTGGGCAGCACAGAGGAAGAAAAAATAAAGAGAACTTACCTATCCTGTGGATATATTCTACTGAGCTGGTTGGAAAGTCATAATTGATCACCAAATTCACACCTTTAAAATCAATCCCTCTTGCAAGCAAGGCTGTACAAATAAGAACCCAGATTTTTCCTGCTCTAAAGCTGTGGACTGTATTATCTCTCTGTTTAAGAAAATATATATTAAATGCTGTATTACCAAGCTAGAAATGAAAAATGGGCACTTCATAAATTTAATGCCAGTATTTCTTTAAGGTTTTGAAAGTACACATTTACCTGTTGTTGTGTTCTTTCTGCATGAATAACATCCACATTAATACCCTCATATATGAGCTCATGAAAAAGTTCTTTAGCCCTTTCAATGGACTGAACAAAAACAAGAACAGGTGGACTGAAACCCTTTTAAAAGAACAAAAGCAAAAGTTAGTACACATAACTCATAAGGAATAATACAACCAGACATATATCATAATATGATTTTAGTTCACAAAAGAACCAAATTCAATTTATTGTACTTTCACGGCCAAATGCCTCAGGCCAGTGGTCTAAATCTGCCTTCATCTTCCTCACCATCCATTCTCTACAATGAGCTCTTTCCACTTAATTTGAACTATATTATTCATCATGCTAATTCAAATAAACTTATCAATTACTTTTTAGTCACAATACTGGATGTCCATTCTGAAACAATCATTTCTTGGGTTATATGCCTCAGAATTTCGATTCTGCTTGTAATGTAAAAACTTGTTTCTTTAATTGTTATCTTAGTCTTTGGTTCTAAGTTCTAATATAATTTCTATCTTATTATATAAAATCTCAGTATCAACCTCTAAGCAGATTATTTTTATATTTATATCATTGAACCATTGAACCCTGCCTCTTTCAAATCCAAGTTTCTGTATCTTCAAATGCCCATATTAGTACTTCTTAGCCTTTTTATTTTGGTTTACACACTCCTTTTGGCATCTAATGAAAGTGATGAGGCTTTCTAACTGGCAACCACTTATTCACACAATCTGACATACAATTCACAGACTTCCCAAAGTTCATACATTGCTAAAAAAAAAAAAACAACCAAGAATCTCTGCTGTATTATGTCTATATGATTATCTTTGAAAACCTTAAAATTTCCTTGTGGCAAGTGATACCTTTAAGAATGTTGATAAAATGAACACATATAGAATTTATTATGTGCCAAGCACCATTTTAAGTACTATGTTTATATTAACTCAAATACTATTAATAGTTCTATGAGGTAGACATTATTATCCCACCTTACAGATGAAGAAACTGGAACAGAGGGGAGTTAAATTGCATCAAAGTACAATGTTGGAGCTATAATCTTAATCCAGGTAGTCTGGCTCCAGAGTTCATGCTCTTAACCTCTAAAGCATACCACTTATATCATTGACAATTACTTACAAACACCTTATCAGCTGCCACACTTGTTTATTTTCTCCTTATCTCTGCTCAGTCTAATTTAACGGCCTAGTAATTATTTTCCTCACTTTCTGCCTTTTTCTTTACACCCCATCTTACATACTATGGTTTGACTAATTTTCCTTAAAAATTATGTGGCCACATTCTTCAGAAATGTCCAGGGGTCTCTCTCAACCTGACCCTAACTTCACTGTCCAACCTAATCCTTAACGTCCCACCATACACCCTGCCTTAGATGTGTAACCTCTTCATTAGTCTCCAAACATATAGTATGCACCGCCACCTCTTCAAGTTTTATTCAGGCTGCTCTCTGAGCTGGGAACACTTTCCCCCTCCACCATTTGTCCTATAGACCCTCTTTCAGGGCTCTGATTAGCAGGATACCTTGTATAAGACTTTCTCCAACCAAATGAGCTTACCCCAATAGTCCATTATGACCTTTGGATGCTTTTGCTTTTTATGGCATTTTATCACAAACTATATTATATAAGTATACTTAACGTTATCCCTTAATTAAGACAAAATTTCAGGGTGCAGAATTTATATTTCTTTTTGCTTAGTATATATGACCCACAGTACTTAACTTTTTAAACTATGGCTTCTACTCGGCACTTATCAAAGGTACGACAAAAGAAACCCCCACTCCGTGTCTAACTCATTCTACAATGCCCCAGTTCTTCTGTAACGAACCAACAGAAGGATGTGGGGATGAATGGGACATATACACAGAGGGGAAAAATATGCTTTTAACAGCATCAGGTGGGTCTTCTCCTAGCCAACTCTGAGGCAGGAGAGACAGACTCACCACCACTGGACCACTAAGTAAGTGGCAGTATGATGATGAGGTATTGTGGAGCCTCCCACCAGGTAAGACTTGGTAAACCTTACCAAAACCCACATACCTTTTTAACAAGTTCTCTCATGGCCAAAAGTTTTCCAGTCTCAGACCCAACAAAGAGAAGTTCTTGTTCTACTGTCTCTACTGCAGAATTCCTGAGGAGAAAATATATCTAGTAGTTCATGAGAGCCACTTTTTGCTTTCCCCGGTGAACTCTAAAATAATAATCAACAATTTTACACAGAACTCCATAAAATCAACTTTTCTACCGTCAACATAAGTAAATATTTATACTTTAATTTGAAAGTAGAATTGTTATTTTAAAATGTTTTGTTCTAATTATAAAAATGTTATCTTTTGAGGAAATTTTTTAGGAAATATTCAAGTTATATAAGCCAGGCATAGTGGTACATGTCTATAATCCCAGCTACCCTAGAGGCTAAGGTTGGAGGATCACGAGTTTGAGCCCAGCCTGGGCAACATGGCATATCTCCATCTCAAAACAAAACAAAACATACAACAACCACAAAATAACAATATATATTATAAAAAAATAAATAAATTACCTACAATTCTACCATTTTAGAATGAATTTTTATGTTTTATTGTATTCTAGTCACAATTTTCATGTGATTATTTGTTAAAAATTCTAAATATAAAATTACTGGGTAAAATAATGAGAACATTTTTAAGGTTGTTATTCTATATGGCTAAACTTTCTTCTTAATGATTAGAGGTAGGCTATATATACAATGACGATTAGAGGGAGAGGTATTAAAGCTTTATTTTTTCCCATTCTGTTGTCTGCCTTTAAATTATACTTATGGTAAATTGGCTCTGCTTTCTTTTTATGAATTTTAAGTTTAAAGCAGACAGTATATTCTTTATTGTCCCATTTTGCTTCTTTTTTTGGTGGGGTCGGGGGGATGGAGTCTCACTATGTTGCCCAGGTTGGCCTTGAACTCCTAAGCTCAAGTGATCTTCCTAACTCAACCTCACCTCCCAAGTAGTTAAAACTACAGGTGCACACCACTACATCCAGTTTTCTCTTCCATTTAATATGATGTCACAAGAAATTTTTTAATATAGCTAGTCTTTATATTTATTGTTTCATTGTTGTACAATATTCTGTTTGGTCACAGTATAATTTCCCTGTACTGCTTTCTACCACGATACATTTTTTTAATATAAAATGCTCTCCTAAATTAACTTCTGCCTCCCTTCTTCCTTCCTTTTTTCTTTTTTGGTGCTATGGATTAAAGCCAGGGCTTCACACATGATAGGCTCTACCACTGAGCTACAATCCCAGACCCTACCAAATTATTTTTAAAAAGGAATTATAAATCAATCAATTATGACTTAACAACAACAACAAAAATTTCTTTAAGTAAAACTCTTTTATGTAAGACTCTCGTGCCAAACAAGCTATCTCCTTGAGTCTAAGAATCACGTGTATTTGAAAATAAATCAGTGGGATAATGTGCAACAACAATTAGTTACCTTGCTCCAATGGATATAGTAATAATATTGTCCAAGTTGAGTCTGCACCACTGTTCAACATCATATGCAAAGGTTGCACTGAACATAGCTCTTCTGACCTTGTGGGATGTGCAGGCCAGGAAAATGAAAGCCAGTTGGTCTCTAAACCCAGTTTTGCCATCTTCAAACAGTTTGTCTGATTCATCTACTACCAGCCACTCAACACTAAGAAATAACAGAACAATTTGTAAACATTAAAACTATAAGATCCAAGACACTTCATTAAACTGTGGGGACACATGAGGAAGTCAAACCATGATTCTGCTTTTCAGATCCACTTTATCATGTTAGAAAAAGGTATCATACCAGAAAAAGATATATAAGAAAAATAAGCATGAAAAATGTAAAAATGTAAAATAAACCTAACTCAACAAACCTATTAGGTTCAAAGATGAGGTTCCATTACAACAGAGTTTTGCATAAATCTCACGAACTTCATCATTTTTGCTGAAAGATAAGCAAAGGTCTAGGGCAATCAAAATGCTTATCAAAATGTTCTTCCAGACTAGATAGTTATTTTCTCTATGAGTTTAACGAAAACTATTATTGTCTACATCAACATTGATTTAAGTTAGCAGATAAGCTCCAAAGGGAAGTAATACAAGTAATTGAGAATAAAATATAACCAACTAATGAAAAACACACAAGAAGGACATTAAAATATTATCTGTACCTTGTTAGGTCTATTCCTGGTGGATCTTGCTTCAATAAATAGATGAGTCGATTTGGAGTAGTCACAAGAATATCTACAGGAAACAAATGGTAAAAATTGCAAAAAATAAGTCACATCACCTTTGTGTGTGTATGTGTGGGGGGCAGGGGATGGGGTGTAGTACTGGGGCCTGAACCCAGGGGTGCTTTTCATTTTGAGTCAGGGTCTTGCTAAGTTGTTGAGGCTAGCCTAGGACTCAGGAGCTTCTGGCCTTAGCTTCTTGAATCACTGGGATCACAGGCCCGCACCAACACTGGCTAGGTATATCCCTCTTTAAAGAAATTAAGCCTTCTGAATCTCAAATCAATAACGTTTCATTGGAAGGGGACAGAAAAGTTACTGACATAAAAGTTCTTCCTTATTAGAAAGCCAATAAACATTTTTTTTTCCATGATAGCATAAACTACTGTATCTCTTTTATTTATTTGGACAGTCTTCTCAACTTCTAAGAGACAAGAATAATATACAATCCAACAATTTGATTTTCAAACCACCCCCCAACACACACACACACAAATACCTTTTTTTAAAAAAAATATTTATTTTTTTAGTTGAAGTTGGACACAATACCTTTATTTTATTCATTTATTTTTATGTGGTGCTGAGGATTGAACCCAGGGTTTTGCACGTGCGAGGAGCGCGCTCTACTGCTAAGCCACAACCCCAGCCCTGTAAAATTCTTTCTTTAAATGAAATTTTACTCAGAACTTAAAGATGAAAGACAAAATCTGATTATCTGGCTGCTGTAAGGACAAGGAGGTAATCCATTCTTACCTGCAAGAGTATTTTCATGGCAGATTAAAAATCAGTACTATAAAGCAGGGTTTCTCAGCCTCAGCACTGTTAACATTTTAGGTCTGATAACTTTTTTTTTTAATTTTTTAATATTTATTTTTCTTTAGTTTTTGGCGGACACAACATCTTTATTTGTATGTGGTGCTGAGGATCAAACCCAGCGCTGCGCGCATGCCAGGCCAGCGCGCTACCGCTTGAGCCACATCCCCAGCCCTCAGATAACTCTTTTGTAGAGGGCAATCTTGAGTATTATAAAATATTTAACAATATCCCTGGCCTCTACCCACTATTAGCTATTAGATTCCCTTCCAGTTGCAACAATTAAAAATGTCTACAGATATTCACAAATGTCCCCAAGGTGAACAGAGATAGGCAAAATCATCTCACCATTGGTATATATTTATATTGCCATTGAGTGGAATAGGGAGGACATCTCTTTAGTTTCTTTAAAAATAACACTAATTACATACATGGCTTTTAACAACTCTTATGTGGTAATTAGGATATTTACAACTTCCAAATCCCTTGCTTGCTCTATATCCCAAGCATGAATTTCTTACCAAACTTCTTAGATGATTTAGGTCCAAATTTCTTGGCTGCTACTGCTGCTTTGTGTATCATGTGTATCCTGAATCCTGTTCCCTCAGAGATTTTAATTAACTCTCGATGAATCTAAAACATAAAATGATAAAGAGATGAGGTGCTACTTGGACAGGGTGGATATGCTTTACATTATTAATAAATTTATCAACTCATGAATACCTCAAATTAAACCTATAATAATGTGATTAACCTAGCATATTAGCATTTTAGAACTTCAAGACCAAAGAGGATTCAGTGGTTTTTTCCAAGACCTAATAAACTAGTTTCAAGAGATAAAACTAATATTCCTTCAATCTGTTAACATATTGTTCTTTTTAGAATACAGAGTATTATGAGACTATTTCATACTTTGTATGTGTCTTATATTAAGCAAATTGATAGGGTGGAACAGCTCATAGTTTTACTTTCTCAAAAACTAAGATAAGGTTTCATTTTTTCTAAGTAGAAAAATAAAATTTTAGAAATATATCACAGGAGCTTTTCAATTTCAAGCATCTTAAAACATTTACTTCTTCAAAGTATAAATGATAAAATCATCATGTTTTAGAAAATTATAAGAAGTCTTAAAAGACTGGTCCATATGCAGTAATATACAGAACACTCTATACAGAATATTTGACTATGACAAAATACATGGGTCTTATTATTTTTTTTAATGGGCCTTATTCTTTTGAGATCCTTTTAATTAACCTTGCTAAAATCAATGAAGCAAACACAAATGCATTCACTCAAAAGCTGTAAGTCATACCTGGCTGGCAAGTTCTCGTGTTGGGGATATAATTAGGGCTCTGAAGCCTTTATTTGCAGGTTGTTTCAGCTGCATTAAAATGGGAATGCTAAAAGCTAAAGTCTTCCCAGATCCTGTTGGAGCAGAAGCCAGAAGTTCCCGACCCTGAAAATGTAAAATAAGTACAAGGAAAAGTACATAAAAATTCCAGAGCCTGATCAAATTATTCTATCAGTCATAAAAACAACAAAATTAAATTAAATTATCCAGTTGTTCAAGTCCTATTCACTTTCCTATCTTTTCCCATATTTGCTTTTCTATCACTCTCCATTCTTGTTATCACCACCCCAATAGTCTCTGAGCATTGGTGTTTAAGTCCATTTGAGTGAGTGGACAATGCAAACAACTAAAATCCAAAGAGAATTACATTCACTATTTCCAATTTTTCTTCCCCACTGGACTTTTTTATAAAAGCAAAATCACAGAATCAACTTACTATCCTGACATCTGTACTGCTCAATCCTTAAGGAGGATTCTGTTAAATAATTAGGTTAGAAATCAAAAGTGGCAATGACCTGACAGAGGAACTTATAAGTCACAATGCATTATTGAAATTCACTAAACTGTGCACTTAAAATCTATGCATTTTATTATACATGTATTTAAGTAATCAAAAGTATGAAGAAAGAAACTAAGTTGGGTTATGTACAAGAATTTTAGAAGGCATTTGTTTCTGAAATAGCTTCTGGACATTAAAAACCCAATTAACAATGTAAAGATAAACATACTCCCTATCCTCAGAAGATTCAAATGTTGCAAGAAAAAGAACAAGCACTCTCTCTACTTCCTGGCTGCCATGAGCTAAGTAGCTTTCCTCAGCCATGCCCCTTCAGCCACGATGCTCCACCCCACCTTGAGCCCAGAGCATTGGAGTCAGCTAACCATGGACTGAACCTCTGAAACCTGCTTAAGTTGTTTTTCAGGAAAAGCTTCCAAAACCCACTCAAGGATGGTATGAAACCAGCTTTTCAAGAATGGATGTGCATAGGAGAAGGCAGGTCACCCAGCCCTTTGAAGTTTTAAGCTCAAAATCCCCCATCAGATGATGATACCCTCTGCCAAACAAATGTGAACTGTGAAGAAGCATGATAATTATCTATACTGGTGCAAAAGAACCCTAAAAATTTCCCTTCTTACCATCCCACTAACAATCAGTATCTCCCTTCTCCCTTCCTTTTAATTTCCTCCAATACTAGCTAATCAGGGAGGCAGATCTGAGCTTCTGGTCTCTTAGCCCAGTGACACACACTTATCTTTTTCTTTTTGAAAACACACACACATACAGAAGAAAAAGAACACACTAAAACCATGGAGAATCGAGGTTGGGCTGAAGAGGCAAAGGGTACTGATAAAGGAAAAAGATCACATCTAACTATAGTGATCAGGACAAGTTTTACGGAGGCACAGGCATTTAAGATGGACCTTAAAATCAAGTGAAGGATTTTAACAGGGCAGATAAGGCAGAAAGGATTTCAAGGAGAGAGGGAAGAAAATGAGCAAACACACAGAGAAAGGAACGTTACAGGCATCTTAGACCTTCATACTCACATGCAGCATAACTGGAATAGCTTGCATTTGAATTGGTGTAGGTGTTTGGAAGCCTGCATCTAGAATGTTCTGAAGCAATCGAGAATTTATTTTATATTCCTGCTCCAGCTGCTGAAATGTAGTAATTGGGTCAGGAAGATCGGTTCCTTGGATATGAATCTTGTGTTTATTCCGGAAGAAGTTTATCTGAAAAGTAAAGCAAAGGGGCCACCATTGATATTGTCAAATAAATACATTCTCAGATACTGTAAAACAACAGTAACTGTTTCTGGGATAAGCTTCAGCAACACATGAAACTTTCTGATTAAATCCAAGTCCCAAAGCAACATAGATGGTAAGTATATTTCATAGACAGAAGACCTTCCTAATAAAAGTACCTATGCTTTCTTCTTATTAATGTGTTACTGCCATAGTCATACTTATATTCTTACATAACTTCTACAAGGTAAGCACTGAATCCATCTATTTTCTTTATAGTATACAAATGCCAATGTTTTTCAATAAAATGCTTTTTACAACTCTATTTAAAAAAACTCTATTTATTAAAACTGAATGCCAAAAGTGGAGTTTAGAGGTATTTATTTGGTATGTGTCCTCATTCTCTGTCTCAGAGACAGCCAAATTCTAGTTTCTGTAGTGAAGCAGGCTGCAGTGATCCCTATAGTTAGCTAGCTATATACACATCTCTATCAGCAACATGGCAAGTGTATAGCAGACACAATAATGATATATTTGATGTTTCTTCTATATCCTACTTCCCTTATTCTGTCCCTACAGAACAAGTTTCTCAAGAATTCTAACCTCCTAATCCCTGTCTGAGGAAATCTTTCTAAATCAGTGAACTCAATATAGAAAGAGAGCCAAATTTTGTTTATCAAACAGGGTTAAGAAATTTGAGAAATTTAATTCTAAAAATACTAGTAATCTTAAAATTTGAGCAGGTCAAGAATTGCTGAACACACATATCTATACCTATCTAAATAGAAAATCTTCAATTATAACTTTAAGCTTTTAAGTTTTTCCACAACAGTACAAATATCTATTTGCTTTAATTTATCATTAAAGTAAAACCTAAACCTAAAAAAATATAATTATTCTTCGATCTTAACATTCACTTTTACTAAAAGAAATAACCCAAGTTTAGTGAAAAAGTTCCTGCCTCAGAAAAACATAAACTTTAAGGGCTAAGACATTTTTCTAACCTTTTCCTTTCTGAGATGTTCCAACTTTCCCGAAGTTAGTTTATTCTCTCCTTTAACTTTTTTATCTTCAATCTTTGCTTCCACAGATGATACCCACTGTATACTATTATCATCTTCTTGAGAAATAATTTCTAAAACACATTTTTAAAATTAAAAGATTTTAAGTACAACGGTCTTAGAGGTAGCAAACAGGCCATACTTTCACCTGAACAAGAAAAAATAACAGCTGTGCAGCTAGGTAAGAGAAAGTAATAGGCAAGTTGTGTTGATAATCAGAGCTCTGAAGCTCACTCTCTTTTCTTTGTTGGTTGTTTCAGCTGCATAATATGTGAGATGACTGCATACTTGAAAAGAGGGAATTCATTGAAAAAAATTACATGATCAGTAAGGCAATCAGCTTCTTTATATCCAACAACCAGCTAGAAAGAGGATAAAAGAAAGATTTTCACTTACAATAACAATGAACACAACAAAATACTTAGGACTACTCAATATTGTAAAGAGAGCAATTCTCCATGTATCTATAAATAACACAGGTTTAATTAAAAAGTAGATAGGATTGTTTTGGTGACTGGACTACATGACTACCATTAACATGGGGGAACAAATAACGTAATAGTAATGTAAGAGAAACCTCAAAAACTTTAGGAATAATGAGCAACATATCCCACTGGAATTTTATTTTAAAAATATTTTTTAGTTGTAGATGAATACAACATCTCTTTTATTTATTTATTCTTATGCAGTGCTGAGGGTGGAACCCAGTGCCTCATGTATGCTAGGCGAGTGTTCTACCACTGAAACACAGCCCCAGCCCTCCACTGGAATATTTGTTTTTCCACTCCACTGAACTTAAGTGACATACAATAAACTGCATATATTTTAAAGTGTATTTTGGGATTGGGAATGTAGCTCAGTGACAGAGTGCTTGCCTAGCATGCATGAGGCCCTGGATTCAATCCCCAGCACTATACACATATAAGCATATAATTTGATGGGTTTTGACATAAATTAATTAAGCACTCAGCACATTCATGGTTACTTTCATCAGCCCCAAATTTTCCTCATGGCCTCCTGTAATCCACTGCTCCATCCCTAGACAACTTCCAATTTAATTCCTGTCACTACAGATTAGTTTGCCATTTTTAGAATTTTATATAGTTGGAATCATGTAGGTACTAATTTTAGTCTCGCTTATTTTATTTGGGATGGTTATTTTGAGATTCATCTATGTTAAAGAAGGTATCACTAACTTAACATGTTATTATTAGGTAGTATTCCATTACACGGACATACAATTTGTTTATTCTTCCTCTGCTGAAGGACATATGGATCATTTCCAAAGTTTGGGACTATTACAAATGAAGCTGCTATGAACATTTGTATACAAGTCTTCCTGAGGACACTTTTTTCCTTTCTCTTGGGTAAATATCTATGAATGGAATAGCTGTGTCATATGATAGGTACACGTTTAACTTAAAAAAAAAAAAATCCCTGTTTTACAAAGTATTGTATTGTTTTATTAGCAACAGTGTGAGAGTTTATTTCTGTACATTCTTGCCTACATTTGGTATAGTCTGTCTTTTATTTCAGCTATTCTAATGGGTATGCATTAGTATTGCATTTCATTTAAATTTGCCTGATAACTAATGATTTTGGATATTCATCTTTTATATACTTATTGCTACGGGGATATAATCTTTGATTAGTGAATACAAGTTTTTTGTTTGATATACATGTTGCAAATATTTTACTCCCTATGGCTTGACTTTTCATTTTCTTAATGCCCTCTATTGATGAGCAAAAATGTTTAATGTCCAATGTATTGATTTTTGCTTTATGGTTTGTGCTTTGGGTGTTCTAAGAAACCTCCACATACCTCAAGGTAACAAAGATAGTTTTCCTATTTTCTTCTAGAATCTATCTTCTATAGATTTTGCATTTCAATCTGAGTTGTTTCAAGTTAACTTTTGCATATAGTCTGAAATAAGGGATGACATCAACTTTTCGCCATACCAATCCTACAAAATTTGTCAAAAAGACTTTCCTTTCCCAATTGAATTGCCTTAGCACCTTTGTTGAAATCTACTCTGTTTGATCTATTTATTTCTTTGGTAATATCAACTACCTTGATTTGTAGTCAGTTAATTTTATATTAAGTCCTGAAATGAGATAGGGTTAAGTCTTCCAACTTTATCTTTTTAAAAACTACATTGGTTATATGAAGTCTTTTGATAATTTCTACAAAAAAGTGCTGCAATTTTAATTGAGACTATACTAATTCTATAGATAACTTCAGGGAGAAAATAGTTTCCCAGTCAAAAACATGATATGCCTTGCTGCTCTACTGGATTTTTATTTTCTTTTTCAAATATATTATAAGGTCACAGTGATAAAATCGAGCCGATATGGGTATACAAACACAGAAATACCAATGGAAGAGGAACAAAGCCTAGTATAGACCTGAATATTAATTAAAGTTGAATACAACAAAAGATGTATTAAAATACAATAGGGAAAATATAGATTATCAAGTACTCTATCACAGGATCAAAGATTTCAATACAACAAAATGAAACTACAAACAAGAAAGCAAGAGAGAATTAAAAAAATAATAAACTTAAATGTCAGAACTCCCCCTACCCCTGCCCAAGACATAAAGGAGAAGATAACTTTAACCTATAAAATGGAGGAAAAAAAAATAATAATAAAGGGCACATGAAAAACTGGAAACACATTAACATATTAGTTTTAATAAATTGATAAATGAATGAATAACCTGGCACAAAAAAGGCCAAAATACATGAAGAGAAAATTTATAGAAAAAGAAAATTCTCATATATTGCTGGTGTCTCTCATGATAAATAATTTTTTAAAAGTATACTCCTGGGGCTGAGGTTGTGGCTCAGTGGTAGAGCGCTCACCTAGCACATGCAAGGCACTGGGTTTGATCCTCAGCACCACATAAAAAAATAAATGAATAAAATAAAGGTATTGTGTCCAACTACGACTAAAAAAATTTTTTAAAAAAGTATATTCTTTACAAGACAGTTGGCATTAACATACCCAAATCATTACCAATTCGTAAGATCTTGAATTTTCCAATTAAAAATACATATATGCACAGGTTGTGTGGTAGACTCCTGTAATTCCAACAACTTGGGAGAGTGAGGGAGGAGGATCACAAGTTTGAGGCCAGCCTGGGAAACTTGACGAGACTATGCCTCAAAATAAAAAATAAATAGAGGACTGAAGGGGCTGGGTTGTGGCTTAGCAATACAGTTCTCACCTAACACATGTGGGGCACTGGGTTCAATCCTCAGCACCACATATAAATAAATAAAATAAAGGTATTGTGTCCACCTACAATTAAAAAAAGAGGACTGGGGATATAGTTCAGTGGTAAAGTACCCTGGGTTTAATCCCCAGTACTGCTATATAAATAAAACAAAATTTTAAAAATAGTTATATGTCTATATATTTTATCATACATCAATGTTCTATATATATTTGATGCTAAATGGTTCTAGTATCTACTTGTATTTCTGGCTACCTAACATTTAAAAACTTTTCCCAAGTTTACTGCATGTTTTTCTTATTAATAGTGGGGAAAGGTTTTATCAAACCTCCTTGCAGCACTGCAATGACTACAAAATGACACTTACATGGTAACAGCAATTTTCTGAAAATACAATAAATATCTATCACAAGGGAACTTGCCAAATCAATTATGGGCCAACCCTACAATGTATATATAATAGGATACTACACTGTGTTACTCTAAACAAAATGGTATACTTCCTACTGACAAAATGTTTCTGATGAATAATTCTATAATTTAAAATAAATATAATTGTTATAAGAATTTACTGGATGATATACTCACATATACACATAAAGTAGAACATTTCTGGTAACACTGCAACAACAAAAATGTAGAAGTGACCTAAATATCCATCACAAAGGAACCTGTTAGATTCTGTTGGGTGAGATACTGGGGAATGAACCCAAGGCCTCACACATGCTAAGCGTGTGCTCTATCACTAAGCTACAACCCCAATCCCTTAAATCAGTTCTTAAGTCAACTATGGAATGCACAATGAGATACTGTGCTGTGTTAAAAATGAACAAAGAGGACATTTCCTACTGATTCCAAACAATTTCCAAGATACTTTTTTTTTTTTTTTTTTTTAAAGGCTGGTCACCATGGCATGCACCTGTAACTGGGGAGGCTAAAGCAAGAAGAGTGAGAGTTCAAGACCAGACTGGACAACATACAGACTGTCCCCACAAAAAAACAAAAAACTAGGGGGGTAGGAGGGAGGGAGGTTCACATTACAATTTATATATAGACTATTCATGTTTATAGACTATATCAACATGTAAATAGAAGATTCATATTTTTAAGGAATACAAAAATATATATGGATAAAATATCTCTAGAAATACATAAAAGAAATTGATTAGCAGTGGTTACCCCCAGAGAAATACAGGACTGGAGATAAAGAGTGAGAAGAAAATTTACTTAAGTTATACAACTTAAGTATCTACTTAAAAAAAAAAAAAAACAGTACAGGGCCAGGAAACAATAGATATAACAGAAAAAGAAAAATACTCCTACAGTATGATACAGAGGGTGGAAATCCTATGAAAAAATAGGTAAAGAGTAAGACCTCCCAAGTCAGAAATTTTGAAATGTAAATGTCCAGTAAAGCATATGAAAAGATGCTGAACCCCACCAGTAATCAAGAAAATATAAATAAAAAAGTTTCATTCATTAGATTGGCAAAAACTTTAATCCAGTAATATTCAGCATTGACAAAGGTGTGGGAAATCATTTTGTAATGTATGTTGAAAGGAGTGTAAATACCCTTTCACCAAGTGCTTCCACTTTGGGGATATTATTCTACAGAAATAAAAGCACATATGCAAAAGCATATATGTATGAATACCTTTACTATAATCTTTATCATAGCAACTACATGGAAACAACCTGAATGTCAACAACTGAAGAATGGTTATATATTGTTTGACTTATAAGCATACATCTTTAGTTTGTGTGTGTGTGTTGCTGAGGATTGAATCCAAGGCCTCAAGCACGCTAGGCTAGCACTTTACCACTGAGCTATATCCCCAGGCATTTTTATTTTGAGAGGATCTCACCAAGTTCCCCAGGTTAGTTTCCAACTTTCAATCCTCCTGCCTCAGCCTCCTGAGTATCTGGATTACAGGTGTGAGTCACCCCACCCAGCTAGTATGTACTATATTATAACTGAAAACAATTCAATAGAAAAAAACATTGAAATCCAACACTAACCTGAAATCAGCTTCCTCCTCTTTTTCTTGTTTGGCTCCCTCTTCTTTTCAGTTAGGCCCTCTTCTTTTTTCTCTTCATTTTGGAGTTCCTGGTGTGTTTGTGATACTTCACAATCACCTAAGACAGACTTCTTGTTTCCAAAGAAGTCCAGTCCCTGCATCGCTTCTGAAGAATCAAAGTCATATTTCCTTTTCCCTACCTAAAACCCCCCAAAAAATTTAAATGAAACCTGACAGAATAGTATTGTTTTCATCCAAGAAGGATTTGCAATAAGAACATAAAACAAATGACTTCCCAACTTTTTTAATCTTTCACCAAATATTTGTGGAGCTGATGAGTATGTTTGGGCAAAAGGAATCTAAAAAGACCCCTTTTTTTGACTTTATAATAGTAACAATAATCATAATAACATGAACTCTTACATATATTTACTCTATGTCAAGCAGATTTCTAAGCATTTTATATATATTAAATTACTTCATTCTCACAGTAACTCTATGTACAGCAAAAAAGAGCAGTATTACAGATGCAAAAAGCAAGGCATTAGGAAGTAACTTGACCAAGGTCTAGAAACTATTAAATGGCATTTGAACCCAATACATATTGCTCAAGAACAAATACAGATCCAGCATTTGGACCCAGAACATGTGGCTGAAGAACTACAGTAAACTGCAATCAAAAGAAACACATGTTGCACGGGGCGGGGGTGAGGTGGAAGTTTGGGGTGGTGTCTCTATTCCCTTATAGAGAGGTTGACATTCAAGTTTTTCCACACTGGACCCCAAATGATTTCTCTCAATTGTCACTACTTTCCCTATGTAAGATCTCTTATTCCTAACTTGCTCTTCTCATTGGTCACTTAACGTGCCGCGGGTTGGAGCAATTAAAAGAACCACGTCCGATACAGCTATATGCATATCAAGCCAAACCTGGTCGACTATAATGGAAAAAAAAATATTTCTGAAATTCCTTTCCACCCGTTTTGGGAAAAGTTCCTTTTAAAAGGAATTCCGATTTTGTTTTGAATAAGAAGTAGGGAAAGAGTTTCTGCATCAGGATCAACCAAGTCTACCAAAGGCTCTAAAAAGATTCATTCGGAAGCTAGCATTGGCTAGGCCTGCGAGTAAGCTGAATTCCCAAAAGGAAAAATGCCCCATGGAAGGGCAGGGCCAGAACACGGGGTCTCCCGAGTGCGTTGGCTCCCTCCGAAGCCGGTTTATTCTCACACTCCTGTTTCTTCTCAGTCACTCCGGCCTCGGTCCCCTACGCACAGTACCTGGAATCGAGCTGCGTCTGCTGAGAAGCGTTTCACGTCGAATTTGGCTCCCGCACCTAGACGGCGAAAGAGATCGTGGACATCCATCTTTACCCAGAAAGCTTCGCGAGCTCATTGCGTCTGCGCAGTCGACTTCCTTTTCCGGACGGCCTTGCTTCCGGCGGAAGTGCCTCGGGGAAGGAGCCTGCCTGTGATTGTGGGCTGGGTGGTATAATCGTCGCGTAGTCCGTCTCTACTTATAAATTCCCTCAAAAAAATGTTAGTATCTTCTTATGCCCAGGCCCTGTTTAGATTTTTTAGGGAAAGTCTGGTGAAAAACGTCTCAAGATTCCTGTCCTAAGAGAGCTTACATTATACTGTTAACAAATTAATAAGACAACCTAATTTTGGTTATAGTTTACTACAGTTTTCCTCTATAGTCTACCAGGTTTGGCTTGATATGCATATAGCTGTATTGGACGTTAATTTCGTAACCAGATCATGATAAAGAATTTGGATTTTAATGTAAACATGCTAGGAAACTATTGAAAATTTCTATATAGAGAGCAACATGATTTAGTTTTATCATTTTATTTTTTATTTTATTCATTGCATTTGTATTATATAAAATTGCTTACTTCAGTATTGCCTCTCTTCTGGAAGTCATGAACTCAGGGATCTGTTTGCTTCTGTGTTCTGCCTCCAGTTTCTATGCACTTTCCCATCCAACTACTAACCAGGCTTGATTCTGCTTAGCTTCCAAGATCAGGTGCATTCAGGGTGGTACATCTATAGATAGTTCCTGTGTGCTCTCAAAAAAAAATATTAGAGAAATGAATAAGTGAATGCTTGTAAAAAGATTACTCTGGCTATTTGGAGAATGAACCATAAAAGGGCCAAGAGTAGAAACAAACTAGTAAAAATATGAGTGATGGTGGTAACTTGTTCTATGATAATATCTGTGTAAATGGATAGATTTTGGTTATAGTTAAGTGCGTAGAACTTAATGTAACTATTGAATTTCATGTAGAGGTGAGGGAAAAGGAGGAATCAAAGATCATCCCTAGGCTTTTGGCTGGATATATGATGTGCCATTTACTGAGCTAAGAAAGACTAAAGAAAAACAATTTTTGGTGGAGTTAAGAAATAAATGGGTGGAATTGTTAATTTTTGCACATAGTAAGCTGTCTAGTTGATTATAGTGAAAACATTCAGCCAGGTAAGTAGTTGGTTCTATAAGCTTGAAGCTCAGGAAGAAAGATCAGGAGTGGAAAAATAAATTTGGGAGTCAACATATAAATGGTACAATGGAGTCACATCCTACAATCATTTAACTTCTTAAAATTTAGTTGTATTCATCAAATAGTGTGAGTGATTCCCTTACATCTGAGGAAAGCAGGTGTGAGTGGGTGTGAGGTGAGAGAACAGCAAACCTGCTGTTCCCTAGGGTGGATTCAGTCCCTGAATCACTCTTACAGCAGAAATACCTTGCTATTCCAAGTATGTCTACTCCCTAAAAATAGGAATTTTCCAAGCACATTATTTATAAACAATAGATAAGTAGAAACAATTTGCTTGTTAAAAACAGTTTGTTTCAACATAGAGGAAAAAAATCAATTGTTCAGGCTTATTAGGAAATGGACTGTTGATCTTCAATTTGGCATGTAAATATGACCACAGCCATGTATATAATCAAGATGCATGAAATCATAACCACTGTACTTTATGGGTAATTAAAAGAATTTTTAAGAAAAAAATCAATTCATGAGATTTTTTTTCTTCATGAACTAATTTATAACCCTATCCCTGTACAAGTAGTGACAAGCTTATATCCAAAAGCATGAATATGAATGTGGTCACTGAAAAAGTGTAAGAAAAAGGAACCCAGAACTGACCCTTCTGGTGCTCCAACATTTTGAGATCAGGTAGAGGAGGACATGTCTGTGTTACTTCTGAATCCCAAATGAGATCATGCACAGTTTTTTCTTCCTCCCAAGCAACAGTGGGAGCAACTTTTTGGAGGGTTTGCTCACCTCCCAATGGATCCATTGCAAAAATTTAACCCAACCTCGACCCAGGAGTCTTTTCCGATGTCTGAAAATGAAGAAAATTCAGTGGACTCTCATCTGGTCAGTTCAGAAATGCTAGTAAAGAAACTTCATGACTTGACTCTGTATCCTTGTGCTAAATGGCCGTCCCCTCTGCCAGAAGGTCCACGCCAACCACTGGACAGGAGAGAGAGGGTCTTACGGGAGGTCAGAAAGGGCTTTCCCAACAGGCTGCGAGGAGTCCGGACATTGTTATCTGCACGGAAAGAGCTTGTGGAAAAATGGAGATATCTCCTAAGTCTTCAAAAACAAGAAAGAGACAACAATCTTAAGGAAGTTCAGAGTGAATCACGAAGTGTACCATTCAAATGTACCTGCAGTTTTTGCGTATATCATGGATGGGATCCTTCTGAGAATGCTAGAATAGGGTATGATTAGGACACAGAGTCAATATAGGCATAAATTGTACTTGTTCTTCATGATGGTAATTTAAGGCACACTTTTCTATGCTTAGACTGCATACCAATGATTTTGAATAGCTTATGTATGAGTTCTGTGATGTCTTTATTCTTTTGCATCCTTTTTATCTTTTTTTTTTTTTTTTTTTGGTGTTAGGGATCCCTTCATGCCTTAATGCCAGTAATTTATAAGGAATCTGAGCAGTTAAAATGTGCATAAATGATTTCAATATACTTTAGTTTTACTTTTCTGTTTGACTCAAAGAAGTACCAATAGGTCTTAAGTCTTCCTGGAGATTTTAAAAGCCTGAAATCTGAAATAAAACTCAGGAACTGGAAGAGGTGTAAAGAGAATATTGGATAGTTTGATTAGAGTGTAATAATTAGACTGGATAATTAGATTTTCTGGTTTTCAAAAATTTGAATTGCAATGAAAAGAAATTTTGATGTGCTGTTTTAATTTTCAGTAGCAAATAAATGTATATATAGAGAAAAAAAAATGAGATCATGCTTCTCTGCTTAAAAATTGTTTGATTCTGTGTGGTCCATTGAATGTGGTCTGAGTTCCTATAATTTATATGGAAGGTCCTATGGGGTGGTTCTGAAACTTTTTTGTGCTTCATAATTGTGATGCTTCCTTGAGTAACTTCAGATTGGGTTCAGCTCTCAGCCCTATCACTTATCTGCTATGAGACCTTGGACAAGTCACTTATCCTTGCTAAAGTTCAGTTTTCTCATCTTACTTCAGCTTTGTTTCTTCTAACTCTCAATTTGTACATATTTTTCTTTCTTTTTGGAATATTCTTTCTCCCTTTCTTCATTGGCAAACTCCTTATATTTTTCAAAACCCAATTTACATGTCTTATTATACTGAATGTCTCCTGCCTGACACAATTCATCTTTCTTTGAGTTTTCATGTCACTTTCTAAGTACATCTATTTTAGCTCTTTTCCTGTTACATAGTAATTTTATTTCCACATTTGTCTACAGACTTTGAGCTTTTCAGGGGCTAGGCCTGCGTTTCATTTAATTGTTTTCTTAGTGTGGAGTCTGTTTCATAGTAAGTGGCCAGTAAATTTTGTTGAATTAATGAAGTGAGATAAAGACTCTGACACTGAAAACCTTGTGAATTTAGGAATAGATCTATATGTCTTTTGCTTGGTGCTTTGTAATACATTTTGGTTAAGTGAATGAATGGAAGCTGTCAGACTTATACCATTTCTTGCCTTAACAAAGTGCAGCTGAGTCATCAAGAGACCATTTCCTCTTGGGGACAAAAACAAAACTATTTAAAAGCATCATCAATAAAAGTGGTGAGGAAATTGAATCATGGTTTTGTGTAACTGGAATTTCTCCAAAAACTAGTATGGTCTGACTGGTAGACACACATGGTTTCTCAACTGTAGCAAGTGAGAACATAAAGTCTGTATAACACTGCAGTGCTGGCTAGCTTGGCCTAGCTTGTTATTATGAACAGAATGAACACTCCTTGCCCAAAAAGTGTGTTTTTTTCTCCTCTACTTCCTGCCTGTCATTCAACAAACTTTTGGTGGTGTTTTTACAGCACGTCCATCATAGACAAGGGCCTAATTCAACAATGAATTAGTCAAGAGTCCTTGCTCTCAAGCAGCTTAGAGTCTACTAGGGATAAAGAGCTGTTTTCCAACAAAGCAAGAAAATTCACTAGGTCCAGCAGTATAAGTTACAGGAAGTAAGGGAGTAGTCACTCTGTAGTGGCAGAATGGGCTGGGTTTGTGGGAAGCTAGGAAAGGCTCTGAAGATACAGTTGACAAAGCTTTAAAAAAAAATAAGATGTTAACCAATAGTCAAAGCACTTAAATAGAACAGCAGTAATGAATGTAAGGATGCAGAAACAGCCTGTTGTGTCTGAGAATCTGCTAGTGATTCAACAAAGCTGGTGACAAGAATGCAGCAAGAGTAGAGCTGGACAGGTGGGTAGGGACTCGCCCATGAAGGGCCTGTGTACTGAGGCTCTGAGAGATGTTCAAGGATGTTAAGCCAGTGATATCAACACTTTGTAATTTTAAAAGAGCACAGCAACATGGAAGGGAGGCAAGTCCAGAATCAAGAAGTCCAGAAGAATAGTACAGTAGCAGTCTAGTGAGGAAAGAAGGCAGGAGCATTGGGAAGTGGAGAAAGGAGCAGGCCTAAGTCACATTAAGGACATAATGTGATTGGATGTAGGAGGACAAAGGGACGAGAAACTAAAATTACTTCCAGGTCTCCAATTTAGGTGATGGAATGAGGGTGGGTCTGTTCATGGGGAATGTAGGTAGAAAAGATATGAAGTTTATATTATGTGAGGACAGTAAAATAAGCTTAATTCTGAATAGGTTGAGTTTGGGATTTCTGTGACATACTCCAATGCAGTTTCTGATGGTCATTTGGAAAAAGGAATTACTATTTCTTTCCAAAGGGAGCTAGAAACTTCTGAACCATAGCTTTGGGGCTATAATTAAAATCTAAGCCAAGAAGAGGATGATTGGCTGTGGGTAATAAAGTGAGACAAAAACCTCACTTTGTGTGGGGCTGAGTTTTTTTTTAATATTTATTTTTTAGTTTTAAGTGGACACAGTGTCTTTATTTTTTTATGTGGTGCTGAGAATCAAACCCAGTGCCTCACGCATGCTAGGCAAGCATGCTACCACTTGAGCCACATCCCCGGCCCAGGGCTGAGTTTTAAATTTCAAATTCTCAAGATACATCAGTACTCTAGTACTTAAGAGACCCAATCAAGTGCTTAAGAAATTCAAATTATTCTATGTCTTTTTAAAGACTTTTTCTTTTTTTGCCATCAAAAGCCAATGGAGTGTACTTTGCAGTCTTTACTGTAAGTAAAATCAATGTAAATGTTACTGTTCAGCTTTGTAGTGAGGACAGAGTTCAAGGAAATATCGCCAACACCAAAGCTGACCTCAGGGTGGCACTCCAATCTTGTCTGAAAAAGAACTCTGGACTCATCTTACTGATACTGTGTACACAGACCAAATGGAAGTAAGGAGTTGACATGAACTCTGGGTCCATAGACCACAGTTTACTTAGCAGAGAAATTAAGTGCATAAATATATTTTTTTGTTTGCAAATCAGCTTGGATTGGCAATGAGGTATATGATGTGGCAGAATGTCTCCACTCCCCCTGCCCCCCCAAAATTTCATCAGGGTTCAAAACTAACCAAAACAACATTTTCATTGTTATTAACAGCTGCCAGGTATCCATGTGTGTCACGTAGAATTCCAGGTGCTTTTCAGATCATATGCACTCATTGAACTGCCACAACAGCTCTGTGAGGTTGGCGTTATTCCCGGTTTTTATATAGGTGGTAAGTAGCCATGCTGGATTTTAAATCTGATTTGCATGATATCAGAGCTCCAGCTCTAAAAAAAGGTTGTATTGCTTCATGTTGTTGATGCCAAGATCAAAGTAGTAGCTAATGAAACTTGATGTTCTCCTGTATAGGCTGCATTAAGTGGTTTAAATGATACCATACTTAAAGAGATCTAGTGAGGATCCCTCTTGTGAATTTAAGGCATCTTCATAAAACTTTGTCACGTATGAGAAATGGGATATTTACATAGTCCCAAAATATGTCCCACAAAGTATTTATTAATTACAAAGAGAAAAATAATCAATTTACAGTGGAGAAACCTGGCAGACACCATGTGAAGGATATGATCAAAGCGTATACAAATAAGGCAAACATGGTAAAGTATTTGGGCCATAAAGAGATTCTTTTGTTTTTACAGTAGAAAAGACAAAGGGACAAGGGAGGATTTGTTGACATAATTGGAATAGAGGACTGATTCCTATCTTTGATCTCGGTCTGTAATATCCCACGTTGCCCAGAGATGTCCAAATGAAACATGAACCTTTCTAAGGGGTGGAGAATTATTGGTGAATCCTACACTCTGTATGAGGGACGCCTCCCCGAAAGAAGACACAAATAATAAAACCCCAAAATGATGTTATTGTACTGAGCATAGACTGTGTGTTTGTGTAGGGGGTTAGTTATCTTTGCTCCTAGAATGTTTAATCAAGAGTGTCAAATCATAATTATAAAGCATTTTTTAAATGCCTTACCAACATCAAAGCCACCAAGCTTCTCTGTATCTCTAGCGGTTAGTATCAGCATTTTGTATATTCTCAGACTGAGATAATTACCAATCTGCCTATTTTTTTTAAAAGAACTATTCTTTTATTGAGAAGGAGATGATGTCTGGAGAAGCTTTTTGTTCCACATGTCCTTGTTTGCATGATTTACAGTATAATTAACCAGCCTGGAGCAACAGCAGACTGGCTCCATTCACTATTCATCATGTTTCCAGCAACTTCAGATCAACAGCTCTGCTGGGAGGAAATGCCTTCTCCTTAGAGATGCAAAAATATTATGTCCCTGATTATTCCCACAGGCAGAATGTGATCTATTCGTACATATCACTGTGTCTCAGATATAAAGGATCTCCCACCTCCATTATTTTTGTTCAGCATTTATTACTCTTGGAGCTGATATATAATTAAACAAACACGAAATCTAAATCTACTTAGGAAGAGTTTTGTTATTCAATTGCATACCATCAGCAGAACATATTTGTTAAGGTATGTTTGTGCAGTATAAAAAACATACAAAGTCTGGTGACTCAAAAATCTAGAACAGAATCATCTTTCTGGACAAATATGTACTGAAAATAATCACAAAATAACTTTAAATCTATTAAAACTTTATTTAGTATCTAAAAACATTTCAAATGAGTTTATTTTGGGTCTACTAATCCTTCTTGGAATTTACCCTGGACATATACCTTCAGCAATATGAAAATACATGCACGTGAGTTTATTTATTGTAGCACTGTTTGTATGTAAAATAGTGGATATGTTCTAATTGTTCATATAGAGAAGAGTGGTTGAATAAAATATGCTACAAGCAAATCAGAAGAGTAGTATACATCTGTAAAAAGGAATAAGGAAGATATCTGTGAACCAACAGGGAATGATTTCTAGGACAATTTGTTTAGTGAAAAAAGCAAAGTATAAAAGAGTATCTATAATATACTATTTTGGGGGGTAAGAAAAAAATGGAAGTAAGAAAATATACATATGTCCACTTTTTTGGCCAAGAAGAAAAAAGGAAAGACAAATCAGAAATTAATGAGATAAGTGACCCAGAAGAGGTGGGTGAGAATGAGGTAAAAAGGATAAAGGGTCTAGAGACTGCGTGGAAGGAATGGGAAGTGATATTTGACAGGGTTTCACTATGTTGTCTAAGCTGATCTTGAACTCCTGGGTTCAAATGATCTTCCTGCCGCAGACTCCTGAGTCACTGGAACCATAGGTATGTGCCACTGTTCCTGGCATATGGGTATTTCTTTTGTACGGTTCTACTTTCTGGAAACCTATTAATGTTCATATGCTACAAAAAGCAAAACAAAACAACAACAACAACCCCCTCCAAATTTGGGGAAAATCCTAAAATGGAAGACAATCAAATCAACCTAACAGTTTTAAATGAACAATCTAATCACACTAAAAAGCAGGTATGTATATGGTAGGGCACTGACACACCCAAGGAGCTCTGGAAAACAATTTTCAATTATTTATTTGCAGTATTGGGGATTAAACCCAGGGCCTCAAGTATGCTAGGTTGGTACCCTAGTGCTGAGCTACACCCCTAGCCCTTTTAAAATTTTATTTTGATACCAGGTCTCACTTGCCCAGACTGGTCTCAACTTGCAATCTTCCTGCCTCTGCTGCTCAGTTAGCTAGGATTACAGGCGTGTTCCACTGTGCCAACTAGAATACAATTTTTTAAATTATATACTTTCAGTATAAAGAAACAAAGAACCATAAGTGAATATTTAATTTTAGTTTGTTTTCCCATAATAGTGGATTTTCTTTCTATACTTTTATTTCTTTGTGTGTGTGTGTGTGTGTGTTTGTGTGTGTGTGTGTGTTTGGTAGTGATTCTAAAACTATTTTCTGTATATTTTGGGATTGAACAAATAAGTAAATATTTTATGAATAATGGGGTTTTAGTTTCCTCATTGAGAGAGAGTTACAAATATGGAAAGAAATGGATCCTGAATCCTGCAGTGTTGTGCTAGAACTGGAAAGGAAAAAAAAAAAAGGATTGGACGGGACACTACAAACTTATGGTTTTTAGTATAGATAAACATGAATGTGTGTGTTTCTGCTTCTTGAGAAAGATAAGAAGCAATGATGTCCCAGGATCAGTGAGCATACCCACGTAGATCTTAGTTTCTAAATTATTTGCTATTAAAAAGAAGCAGAGATTCTTAAATTGGCTGATTATAGGGGTAGGACTGGGAAAATACAATATGAATCTTGAGCATGTTATTAAGCTAGTAAATTAGAAAGTGCTCAAAAAATATGGGACACGTCAAAATGAACAAGCGTCATTCTGAAGGGTTTCTTGCTGGCCAAGTCTGGGGTAATTACACATAAAAATAAATAATAAACATAATGCACCATATCCCATTGAATAAAATATATAAACATAAGTAAAAAAATAAGAAAATAAATGTGGAAGAAAGGCAAGTGAGTCTCAGTAGACCATCAAGTAATAAATGTAAAAGGAATGATGGAATCAGAATCACTACTTGGCAACCATGGTAGTAGTGATAACTGAGTTATCAATGAATGATAAAATGGGTGGGTGAAGTCTGGATTAGAGACAGAATATTTACATAGTCACAAAATATGTTCCTAGAAACTATTTATAAATCATAAAGAGAAAAATTGTAAATTTAGAGTGGAGACATCTGTCAGACACTATGTTAATGAAATGATCAAAATATATTTGATAAAACAAATGTAAAATATCAGTATTTAAGAAATCTGGATAAGGTATATGTGGGACTTTTTTGTACATTTTACAACTTTTCCATAAGTCTAAAGTTATATCAAAATCAAAAATTAAGAAGAAAAAAGTAAGCACTTCTGAGCTCAGTTATTAGCTGAGTTATGTTAAGCTATAACAAGACAAAGGCTGTATCAGTATATATAAAAAGTTAGTTCTCCCACCTCCTTAGTAGAGCAGCTATGGAAACCCAGAGTTGGGGGGTGGAGCCTGGAAACAGGTCAAAGTATCATTAAATTTTTCTGAGAACACAATAAAAAACATGTTTTGTTTTTGAAATGACATAAACTTATTGCAAAAGAGTTTTTGATAGCTATTTTTAAAACTCTTTTATGTATCAGCAACTGTTCTGATAGTTAAACAGTATCAGAAGACTTAAAAATCAAAGAAATGAAAAATAAAGAAATGAAGTGACTTTTGTTCTCTTTCTAGATGGTAACTTTAAGTAGAAACTTCTAAGAATGATGGGGGTTTAAAGTTTTATTGTTACTCATATAGACATGTGCTAAAATTCTTTTGTTCTTCCACATCGAATGAGTGTAGGATTGTTGAAGAGAACTGTCCTAGGTAATGAGGTGGTAAAATACCTTGATTGCTACAACAAGGTGCCTGATACTATTCTATATACTTAATTTTTTTTTTTAGTTTTTGATGCACACAATATCTTTATTTTATTTATTTATTTTTATGTGGTGCAGAGGATCGAACACAGTGCCTCATGCATGTGAGGCAAGCGCTCAAACACTGAGCTACAGCCCCAGCCTCTCTCTATACTTTTTGTGGAGGTTTTTTTTTTATATATATCTTTGGAAAAGTATACAATGCTATTTTTTTCTTTAAATATTTTTAGTTGTAGATAGACACAGTACCTTTATTTTATTTATTTATTTTTATGTGGTGCTAAGGATCAAATCCTGTGTCTCACATGTGTTAGGCAAGCACTCTACCACTAAACTACAACTCCAGCCAGCTATTTGTGTGTTAATTCATTTAATCTCATTTCAACCCTAAGTTGTCGTATTATTACATTCAGTTTACAGTTGAGAAATCCTAGGTTCCCAAACTTTCTTGATTAACTGTGCTTATGGTGTCTCAGTCATTTTCTTTCTTTCTTTTTTTTTTTTTGGGAGGCGGGGCCAGGATTGAATTTAGGGTCACTGAACCATATCCCAGCCCTATTTTGTATTTATGTAGAGACAGGGTCTTACTAAGTTGCTTAGCATCTCACTTTTGCTGAGGCTGGCTTTGAACTCATGATCCCCCTGTCTTAGTGTTCTGAGCCTGTGGCATTACAGGCGTGTGCCACTGCGCCCTGCTCAGTCATTTTTTAATAGCAACTCAGGCTAAAAAAAATACCTAATGATTCCATTTACTAAATTGTTAGGTCCAAATATTTTAACATATATTTATGACATCACAACTTAGTAGTCACTTGAAAAATAATAGATATAATTTAAAAGAAAAATAAGTATTTAAATTTCATTTTGAAATAAGTACACTTACCTGGTGATGGGATGTATGAGTATGTTGGGTGTGGCACAATCTTTCAGACTTTGAGCTCAAGTTGGGCAGCGCATGTTCATTTTCTACTCTGCATTGGTTTTCACAGTACTTGCCTTTCATCTTGGCAATTGCACAAATCTCAGCTTTGTAAAGATCTGACATTATCAAAAGGATAACATAATAGCCAGGCATGGTAGCAGACACCTGTAATCCCTGCAGCTTGGGAGGCTGAGGCAGGAGGATTCAAAGTCAGCCTCAGCAACTTAGTGAGGTCCTAAGCAACTCAGCAAGACCCTGTTTCTAAATAAAATATTTAAAAAGGCTGGGGATGTGGCTCAGTGGCTAAGTACCCCTGGGTTCAATCTCCAGTACAGAAGAGATCTACCTCAGACTAGTAATTTATATGATTTCTCACAGATGTTGAGTATCACTGTGTTGCCCTTAAAGTTTTAAAATCTACATTGCTAGTTGGGCATGGTGGCTCACACATGTAATCCCAGTGGCTCAGGAGTCTGAGGCAGGAGGATCACAAGTTCGAGGCCAACCTCAGCAACTTAGCAAGGCCCTAAACAATTTAGCAAGATCCTATCTCAAAATAAACAATAAAAAGGGCTAAGGATGTGGCTCAGTAGTTAAGTGCCCCTGGTTTCAATCTCCAGTACCAAAATAAAATAAAATAAAAGTTGCAGAATATGTAATGACTTATTGCTGAACCATGGTTCTACCACAGAATTGTTAGTTTGGAGGACAAAATTCTTGAGAAAAAAATAAAAACTAGGTTGTCATAATTAGTGTGAATGCTAGCAAATTATATGAGGATATACTATTTTAAAAATCTAGCTCTCCTTGTGCCTTTTTAATGCATGCCTTTTGTTTTATCTAATTGCTTTGGGATAGACTTCTATTTTACAGACAACAAGAGAGAAAAAGAATCATTTGGAATGAACAATAAAATATTAACATCATATAGGTCAAAGGTAAAAGGTTGCATTTAAGGAGTGGGAAGCTAGAACAACAGTACATGACAATATTTCAGCTGATAATATATGCAATAAAAATATTTTATGCCAACAACTGCCTGGGGTGAACTTATATAACTTTGTAGGTTAAATTTAATCTCTTAAATTTATTACTTGAAAAATTGAATGTTCTGAACTAGTATTTAAGGGAGATCAATTGCTTTACAAAAGAATATTACCTGAGATTCTTTAGTACATTTAACGTAAAGTATGGTTCACTGAAATTGAGATGTATGCCCAATTTTTGACCATGTTATTTTATAAAATGTCTCTTTGTTGTTTTATGTTGTTTTGAGTCTCCTCAAACATTCATCTGCTAATTGTTTACAAAGGAAAAATGAGATGTAGAGAGAAGCAGTGAGTTTATTCAGTATCACACAGTAGGAACTTAGAAGGTATCATCTACTCTTCTGAGTTATAAAAATTCATGTTATCAGTATCAAACAGCTATAGTTATTTCACAATAAGGCAATAGTATATAATAATAAATAAAATCAAAAGTGGCCATTTTTACATGATCTGATGCTAGACTCAGCATATGTGATTGTTGCTGAAAAAAACCTATCAGTTCTACTGACCACTGATAAAGTTGGTACTGGCAGCACATACAGCATCCCACGTGTGATGTGGTTGAAATAGGTTTAATAACAGATGGAAGGAGACACTTTTGTTTTACTCCTATGTCTCTGATTTGTTTAATGTCAAGTTACATCAGTGGCATGAAGAATCAAGAACACTTCACCCTGGGACTTGGTGCTTAACTAAGTCATAGAGTGCTTGCCAGTATGAATGAGGTCCTCGATCCATCCCCAGCACCCTTTTTCACTCACTTTCCATCATTGTTTGGATAGTAAATTGAGCCACAGAGCTGGGATTCCTAGAGCATTAAGTACAAAAACTCAGGTATCTTTGCAAACTTACTCTGCAACCTAGGCTGGAAGACCGAGATCATATTTTCCCTAGGGCTGCTGTTATTTAAATTACAGAGCAATTACTGAGCTTCCCCTGGCATGCCCATTAGATGCATGTTGCTCCCTTTCTTTTCACTGCTCAGATTGAGTATCTGGGTCCCAGAGAAAAGCAGGAAAATCCTAATGGAGAGGTGGTCTATTTTAGATATGAATACTAGAAGTGCCCTGAACAGTTGTCTTCAGGGCTGTAAATCACGATTTACTATCCGAAGTTGCATTTCAATATCACATGACTTAGCTGCAGAAAGAGGATGGGGAGGAATGTGAAAAGATTTGGATAACAAAGAACCATAAATCATCTCTGGTACAGTGGCCCCCATCACTCAGCCTGTGGGCTTTGTCAGAGGAGCTTCAGGGAGAAAGATGAGAGGGAAAGGGGTCTTTAAGCTTTGGGGCTGCAGCAATCTCAAGTCCCTTCAGAGAGATTGTTTACTTACTCATTTTGGAAATATCTGTCAAGAGCCTACTATGTGCCAGGCACCATTCTGGAGCTCTTAGGGTAGGAGGAGAAAGGGGAAGGAGGTAGCACCAGGTGAGTAAGATACAGTACCTGCCTTACTGTTTATTAGGCATGTCCATGACAAGAAGCTGGCTTCATTAGCACCACCACAGGTACATAACAAAGGTGTGCCTAACTTTATTAAACAAATGTATTTCTGAGCCTTTATGGCATTAAAATAAATTTTCATCAAGTGAGTTTCTGTTTTCCATAAAGCTGTCCCTGTTATCATCAATTGGAATGAATTTCTTCTGTCCCTCTGTTTCTGTTACCCTTTCTTTGCGTGTATACCATCTTCCTGGGTAGGTCTTTTTGAGGCAATTGTCATGGAGTAGGAAGTGGAAAGATCATGGGCTCTGGAGTCAAACAGGTTCAAATTAGAATCCCAGTTATTTCCTCAACTTCTAATCCTTTTCCTTCTCTGTAAAATGGGGATCATAGTTCCTATTTACTAGGATTTTGTGAGGATTAAATGAAATAAGGCATGTCAGTGTCCAGAAAAATGCCCAGAATAAGTAAGCATTCAGTTGTTCGTCATTGATATTATGTGCTTTAAAGATGATCATTTCACAGGGAAGGAAACCAAAGCTCATAAAGGTTAATTAGCTTCAGTACTTTAAGTCGGAGGAAGCAGAGCTCTGGACTTAAGAACTCAGGAGTCGCACATGCCTTGTTCACGTTCCTTTCTGCCCTTTACCTTTTATATAACCCTAAGCCAATAACAATTTCATTTCTCTTGGCCTTCATTCCTTTATGTGTAAAATGAAGATGAAAATCGATCATAACATCTAACACACTGCTTATTATGAGGATGAAGTGAGGATGTGTATAAAGTGCTCGGCACATAGGACACACTCAAAAAATGGGAGTCACTATTATTACCAGAAGACACCCACTTGACAAGTGGCAGGTCTTGGATTTAAGCCCAGTGGGTCTGATGCCAAAGCACTTTCCTTTTCTGATAAAAGGGGACCACCAACTCCTTTTCTCTCCAAGCTGGCACTCCAAAGAATTAGCTAATGCTATCAACACTTGAAAGGCTTTTCTTTCAAGTATAGTAAAATTAATGAGTAGATTTCTTTTCTTCTTTGGATGATTGCTTTAATATTTGTACACAAATATATACTCACCCATAGTCTTGAACTAGCTTTTCCCCCTCAATCAACAGACTATATATGCATATATATATTTACATATGTATGTGTGCATGTGTTTCCCACCTCACAGAGAACTAGCCAACATCTTAAATGAACATACTGATGATGTCACCCGCGTGGACTTTTCAAAACACTTGTTTTTCAAAGAAGTCATAATCCCAGGGAAAGCATTCCAGGACATTCTTGCAGAAGGATCGATGCTTGTTTGTGGAATGAAACCCAAGTGGAAAGGGAAAGCAGAGCTTGCTTTCTTCCTCCCAGCAAGCCCTGCCTTGGAGTACTGACCCTCCCCAACCCCAGGAGGGGCAAGAGCAGTAGGGTCAAGGAGTGGTGATCAGGTTAGCAACAAGGGCAACAGAGGGAGGAGACAAAAGAGCAAAAATGGAAGCTGCTGGCCCAGTGCCTGAGCATGTCTCTTTACTGAAAGAGAATGGCAGGACAACAGCTCAAACGCAGAGAGAGGAGGGTGGAAGGGATGAAGACAGCTAATAGATGAGGTGGCCCAGCAGGGGTCAGAGGTCATAAGGGCACCGCAGTGAACTAATTGGCCACTCTGCATATTCACTTTCTGCTTCTAGCCTACAGCTGGGTCCAGAGAGGAAAGTGTAGGACAACGCTGGCTTTATTTATGTTTGCCCCAGATTTAAGGCCAAATCAACTGGTGTATAGCAACTGAAACTGAAAAAGGTGACAGGAACCCTCTTTGCTCCTTTCAGAACATCTAACCAGGGGCAGCTATCTGTGAGGGTAATATTAAAGATTCTACTTCTTTCATTCATTCATCCAAGCATTCATCCATCATCCTCATTATCATCTCCACATACTAATTAGATGCCCACAGAAATGTGGGTGAGGCACACTCCAGATAGAGGAGGATGATTGACAACTTTAGCTTGGAACATAGATCCCCAAAGTTAGACTTGGGCCTTGTAACTGTCTAGTTCAGCTCTCTTGTTTCCTACTTAGGGATATGAGAAAAGCAGTTTGTTTGAGCTCACAGAGAAAGTAATAGAAGAGGAATCAGAACTCAGCTTTTCTCCCAGGACAAAGTTGTTTTATTTTATTTAATTTATTTTTTGTTTTTTCCTATAAAACACTTCTCAGAATCATATTGACTTTGAAAACTTGTGCAGAATGCTATGGCTAACAGCTCAGCCTCTGGGTCAGACACCCTGGGCTAGAAAGCTATCCACTATCTCTGTGACCTTAACATAGTTACTTAATCTTTGGAAGTGCCTCACTGTTGCCGGGGCTGGCTTTGGACTCTCAATTCTCCTGCCTCAACCTCCCAGCCACTGGGATTACAGGCCTGTGCCACTGTGCCTGGCTTATCTGGCTTCTTTTGTTAAACATGTTTTTGAGAAAAGATTCATTCATATTGTTGCAGATACAACAGTAGTTTTTCCTTTTTATTCAGTTCTGTGAGGAATAAATGCTTATTGATAAAGGCACTCAGTCTATGGTATTTTTTTTTGGTAGCAACCTGACCTGAGACAGAACAACCTGTGACTTCCCAGCTGTTCCCACTTCTAGGCTGGATCTAGCTTTCTTAGGTTTATTGGGTCAGTAGCTTTCAAAATTTTGTTGCTATACACTTCTCTCTCTTTCTCTTTAGTCATTATGAGTTTATGATTTTCATAAAAATAATCACTAAAATATGAGGTCTTTAGAAGAGAAAGCTATATGTACGATCTGCTATTTTCCTAGGAATCTCTCTAGTGATTTTTTTGTTTTTGTTTTGTACAACTGGGGGCTCTTTACCACTGAGCCACATCCCCAGCCTTGTATTTTTTATTTTTTGAGACAGGTCTCATTACGTTGCTGAGACTGGCCTCAAACTTGCGTCCTTCTGACTAAGGCCTCGGAGTCACTGGGATTGTAGGTGTGCACCTCCACATCCAGCTCCCTTTTGTGGTTTGAAGTTGTAATTCTTTAAATAGTGGTGAGGCCAAGTATTTTTAAAAGATACATTTTTTGGCCATTGGTTTTGCTTTCCTGTTCATATTCTTTTCACATTTTTCTCTTATTTATTTACTAGCACTCCTTTTTATTAAAGTTTAAAATTTAGGAATTGTTTATTTCTGGAATTTGAAATTTAATGTTTCTGAACTGCAGTTGACCATAGGTAACTCAAGCTATGGAAAGCAAAACCACAGATCAAGGCGGGGCTACTTATATCTCAGGTATGACTTCAAAGCCCAATCTTAACTATAGAACTGAAGTGTCTGCTTCTCCTCTCCCCAATTTGACATAGCTTCAGCATTTGCAAGAACATTAACAGTAATAGATACACCATGATTTATTTCCCTATTCTCCCATTATTAGTTAGATATGTATGTGAACTGCTGTTATAAATAACTCCATTTTATATGTATGTGTATGTATATATTATTATTGAAGATGATTGAACCCAGGGTTTCACATATGCTAAACACATGCTTTACCACTGGGCCATAACCTCCATCCCATAATTTATTTTTTAAATCTGTCCCTATTTGTTTTTTTGTTTTTGTGGGGCTGAGAACACATGTTAGGCAAACACTCTACTACTGAGCTACTTCCCCAGTCTTGTTTCTACTTTGGACAATCACCTTATTGCCAAAATTTATTTAAAAATAAGTAGGGAAAATGGGCTTGCACATACAAAACTTATGAGTAGCAGATAAATATTTCAATGCAGCTTTTATCTACATTTCTTACTTTTTTTTGGAGATAGGCTAGCCTTGAACTTGAAATCTTCCTGGCTCAGCCTCCTGGGTAGCATGCACCACTCTATCTGGCTTTCTTTCATACAGAATGAACAGTTATTGGTTGGGGTTGTGGCTCAGTGGTAGAGCACTCACTTACCATGTGTGAGGCACTGGGTTCTATTCTCAGCACCTCATGTTAATTAATTAATCAAAGGTCCATTGACAACTAAAAAAAAATTAAAAAGAAAAAGCATGAACAATTACAGGGCTAAAGATGTAGCTCAGTGGTAGAACACTCTTGCCCAGCATGCTGGCTCTGAGTTCAATCCCCAGTGCTGCAAAAACAAACAAAAACAATTACAAACATAGGCCGAAAGGGAACAAAGGGATTACTCAAATACCACAGGGACAGCCAAAAACCACATTTGAAGACAAGCTTATGTTTCTCAACTTTAGCAGGCAGAAGGAATAGGGGGAAAAAAATAAATAAAAGTGAGGCCACCACAGAATAGCTAGGTTTTATGAGAGATTACACATCATATATCAATGGTCTTGCCAATAATGATTCCCATCTGTAATCAACACTTCCAAAACTGAAAGTTATATATATGTATGTATGCATATATGTGTAAATATGAATTATATAATACAAATATTTTGCCTGTTCTTTAATTTCTAAAGCATACTCACTCATTCAGACAGTGACTGAAATACATAGAAACATTTTTTTTACGACAGGCCAGAATATCTACATTATCTCAACTATAAAAAAAGAAATCAGGTCCAAAATAGTGTTAAGGGACTTCCTTAACAAAATAACTACAAAATTAAGTGTATATATTTTTAAATCCCTTCATTCTCATTTCATTCTTTTGGCTAAATTTTATAAAGATAATATCTGCTTTTATGTTTTCCATTCATATTAAAGGTATCACTACCCAGTCACTCAAGCCAAACCTCCTTGTCCTTTACCAGCCCCACTCCTGTAATCATCAAGTGATAACAAGCCATCTTCTTAAATTTCTTAGGAACTTATCTCTTCATTAGAGCTCCCTCTTGCCAGTCCATTTCTTCATGAGTCTGGCATGTGAGATTTTAATTGCTCTGTCACAGTTTTCTCCTCTTGAGTCAGTGTTGACAGCTCCAGGCCTGTTTGCTTTTGTAGTTCTTGTATCATGGTCATAGTCTTATTCAAAGTAGCATAAGTGTGACTCTTAGTCTCTTTCTGCTCAACAACATCTGGTTTATTTATTTATTTATTTATTTATTTTTTAAAGAGAGAGAGGGAGAGAATTTTAATATTTATTTTTTAGTTTTCGGCAGACACAACATCTTTGTTTGTATGTGGTGCTGAGGATCGAACCCGGGCCGCACGCATGCCAGGCGAGCGCGCTACCTCTTGAGCCACATCCTCAGCCCACAACATCTGGTTTAAAACATGCATATAGAGCTGGGGTTGTGGCTCAAGTGATAGAGTGCTTGCCTAGCATGCATGAGGCACTGGGTTTGATCCTCAGCACCACATAAAGATAAAATAAGGATACTGTGTCCACCTAAAACTAAAAAGTAAATACTTAAAAAAAAAGTGCATATAAAGACTTTATCACTGATAGTTCCTTTAAGACTGTAACTGGATTTTTCATCAGTGTGAGCTTATTGACCTCCGCCTCCATGTTGACTAGTTGACCTAGCACTCCTTTTATAATTTGGAACTTAACCATTTTTTAGTAATACTCATTGTAAAGATTTCCTCCTATTTGGTGGTTTGACTTTGAAGTTTGTTTGTGGTGACTTTTTTCCATTTTAATGTAGTTAGCATATTTAATAATGTATTGAATTTTTGTTTAAATACAGTGAAATTTATTCTTTCTGATATTGTACTTTTTGGATCTTATCTAAGAAATCCTACCCTACCTGAGGGGAACAAAACTATTCTCCAAATTTTTCTTTTAGAGCACTAAATTTTTCATGCCATGCTATCTGTACATATAAGCCATATGAAGTAGGATTCTAATTTTATTTTCTTATATTGATAATCAGGAGTTCTAGCACCATTTATTAAACTGTCCATCCTTTCTCTGGTGATCTGTGATGCCATCTCTGTAATAACATTAATTTCTATTTTATTTTATTGGGGTAAGAACACGTAACATGAGATCTACCTTTTGAACAAAATTTTAAGTGTACAATATATTATATTGACTGTAGGTACAATGTTGTACTGCAGATATCAAGGGCTTATTCATCTTGCTTGAGTGAATGAAACTGTATGCCTGTTGATTATGACTACCCGTTTGTAGTATGTAGTTTATATGAATGACCACATTGTGAATGAATGGGACCTATGTGACAGTGTAGCAGCATTGGAAGATACTGGTTCTTGATATTCTCTTAAGGAGAAAAGTTGCCTTCAAATTTGAACCTGGAAAGTCACTGAAATAACTGAAAAAGAATCACACTATAAGATTGTTTAGATTTTTGGTACATGCATTAAGAATTGTTTATAAAGTGAAATGTCTGTGTACCGATCCTCAATGCGACCAATAAAATATCGATTATAAAACAAAAAAAATCCATTCCTTTTACCCGTTTTTACTATAGCGCTTGGGAGCTCTCTAGGTCAGGATGAGGTCTGTGGGGAAGCAACCAGAATAGTGGTAGCATCTATTCTGGGGTAGTGTCTATAGTTTGGTGGCTGCCAACAGGTTACAGGAAATATCTGCTTGGTCAGGGGGCAGGGATGAGGTTAGTAGGACTGCTGTTCCAAGACAGGATGAAACACTGTCCTCGAATTTTAGAACACTGGTACTGTGGAATTTTTGCTGTAGAGTTGAAATTAAATGTTTTACATGAAACCAAAAATGTCATGATTTCTTTTTAAACCTTAATTGATGATGGAAGAGTCACAGGTAGGGAAGGAGCATCAGGAGAAAAAAGCTCTGTTCAGCTTAGCTCTAGACCCCCTCGTTTAGGAATTTAGTAGGATTGCCTTTTGCCCTTCACTGGACTAGCACAAATCAACTTCAGGGGATGTCTTTGAGACTGAAATTCTAGTTACCCAATCTCCCTCGCCCCTGTCCTTCTCACAAATCCACACTTGCTGATGCATCAAGATGCCCTCACCCCAACAAGTCCTCATATTCACCCTGTATAGTATCTACAAGGACAGTGTTGGGTGTATCTAGTACTGGAAATGTAATAAGTTACAAACATGCATGTGCTACTGTGTGCTGCCCATTGTTCTAGGTACTTTATATACATTCATTCATTTCATTCTATCCACAGTTCTTTGGGTAGATACTATTGTAATCTTTGTTTTACAGATAATTAAGAAACCAAGGCACAGAGATTAATGCTTACTGAAAGTTACAAGTGACAGAGTGTGATTGGACCCCTGATAGTCCAGCTCTACCATCTGGGCTCTTAACCACTGTGCTACACTTTCTCTCTATGCTGGAAAGGGAATAGCATTGGGCATGTGCAGTCTGCAGCCCTGGACCTGGGTTACTGCCTAAGAGCTATTTTTTTTTTTTTTTTTTTTTACAAATTATTTCACCTTATAATCACCAAGAGTATTACTTTCTTTCATTGTTGTTTTGTTTTCAGGACTAGAAAATTGAACATTATGCTCAGCTTTCTTTCTTTTTTTAAGTCTCACTAAGTTACCCAACCTGGTCTCAAACTCATGATCATCCTGTTTCAGCCTCCCAAATAGATGGAATCACAGATGTGTGCCAGTATGCCTGGTAAAGAACTTTACTTTCTTAAGGCAGGATCTTCCAGAAGATTTTAAACCTTTACAGATGAAGACATACAATATTCTCAGGAAAATAATGTTCTCGGGGTCATATAGAGAATAAGTGGCAGCTTTGGGTGATCTTTGGGTCCATATACCTCTCCCTACCCTACACTGCATCTGTTACAGGGCCTTGTCTTCATAAAGAGCAGGGACACTCTCCATACTGTTTTTTTGCATGGGGTGGAGAATGCACAGGGGCTCTTCTATACGGAAAAATCATTATTGTAACTATTACTCCCAAATCCTGTGGAAGGTCTGATTGGTTGCAGGATGCTGCAATTGGGAGCACTTTTCAAATCTCAAAGTGAGTCCCAAAAGGATGTGTGTTGCAGAAGTAAGCTGAAGGGAAACTAAGGCTCCAGCCCTGAGAGAGGTTCCTCTGACTCTTGAGCTGACAGGTTGTACTGCTTTCCTATACTGTTCTTTGGCCCTTGCTTTTAGATCAAGCATAAATATTTGCTTTCAGAATGAGTCAAGGGTGTAGTTCTGAGAGCTCCAAGTGGTGGTGATAGGGATCACTGGGATATGCACACTCCTGTGCAGACACACAAATATGACACACATATTTCTGGCATAGACAAGCATCACACCATCACATTTGTGATGAGAGGTCCCTGCACACAAAGAGGAGCAAAAAGTGCCTGGTGTTGTGGTCTCCATTCCTAGTGCATGGATGTGGCCAGTCATGCCCTGCTTTGGGGTGGGACTGTGGAGGAGCCTATCTTCTCTATCCTGAGACCTGATCAGTCTTTTTTTTTTTTTTTTTTTTTTGGTACTAGGAATTGAACTCAGCAACACTTTACCACTGAGCTACATCCCCAGTCCTTTTAAATGTTTTTTTTTGTTGTTGTTGTTTGTTTGTTTAAAAAGGGTATCACTAAGTTGCTTAAGGTATCACTAAGTTTTGAAGCTGACCTCAAACTTGTGATCCTCCTGCCTTAGCCTCTAGGGTCACTGGGATTTCAGGTGTGTGCCACTGCACCGAGTTGAGAAAGTCTTTATAGAGTTGTGGGGACACAATTCCTATTAGGCCTGCTCAACACATTCCACTGGTCTTAGATCAACCATGCAGGCTGGCAGGAATACCCACTTCAGAGCCTGAGCAGGATTCCATGCATAGGTGGGCCTCCTGGCCAGTAGTTGTCTAGCAATGATGCCAGGGATGCTTTCTTAGGTCAAAAGGGAAAGCATTGTTGCTGCCCTGTGTTCCCTAAGCATTGTTGTTCCTCAGGCAAACAAGCTGCTGGCTTTGAAGTCACAGGGGGGATTTGCTCAGGCTGGAGTTGGGAGTCTGAGGGAGAGGACTGGGAACCTCCCCCAGCCTTGCTGTGTTTGTTAACTCCGCCCTGCCTGCCCAGGCCTGGTGCGTTTGATGTCTCTGGAGAAGCAGGAGGTGAGAGGTACACCCTGGGGGTCCTCCAAGGACATCTCCCAAATCCTGCTGAGCCAGCAGTCCCACCTAGGAGCAGGACATATACTAGGTCCACATCCTGAAGGGCTGATGACAGGCCTGCTGTGGAAAGAACACTTGATCCCTTCCTTCAAGTGGTCTGCAGGGTATGATCCAGGGCACAAGGGGGGTTTGCTGCTTGCCTTGGATACTGCTTTTATTTAGGCAGCATCAGGTGAGAGTCAGGGGAAGACCTGAAGGAAGAAAGAGGCATCCAGAGGCAGCACTGGGGCCTTCAGGAGCCAAGGACAAGTATATGTGCTTTGCCTTGAGGTTGACTCACTCTCTTCTCCCTTCTTACCCTCCATCCGTTGCCTCCCTGACTCCAGCACGAGGCCCCACCCCTTTTCTTCCAAGCCAAAGCAGCATGGGCAAACAACTTGCCATTTCCCAGGGACAGCTCTGCTGAATTCCTGCCTCCAAAGCTTTAGATTATAACCAGAGATACTGCCACCTGCCTTCTACCCACAACCAATAAAATGAACTGGAGAGAAGTCCTGTAGGGGCCGGGGAGAAATTCTGTGAGAGGAGGGACCTAAGTGAGATCGTGTTCTCATGAGGCTGGCTCCTTGGGCTTGCTCCAGGATTTCACCATGTTCCAAAGCATGGTGACTGGACACAGGAATGGGACAAGTAAAACCTTATTATTAACCAGTTCAAAGTCCCATACGACAGTGAGCCATGAACAGCTCTACTACCTCTCTTTCTTCTCTCTCTCTCTCTCTCTCTCTCTCTCTCTTTCTCTCTTTCTTCTGCCATATCCTACCCTGCACATGGTTACTAGATTCTCACCCCCATCCCCTCTCTCCAGCTTTCCCTATCTATTTATTCCCCTTACCCAGACATGTTGCAATTGAGAAAGAGCTTGTTTATGATAAGACCTTGAAATCTGGAGTATAAATCCTGCTTAGGATGACTGCCTATCTCTGTGCTAATGCTTGTGGTGCCAAAAGGAGGCTCACCTGGTTGTGACCCATTCACTCTTACTGCCTGGAGCTCCTCGCTCCTCCTCTGCAAATACAGGACAATGGGCAAATAAGAGTTACCTGTCTCAACAGGTGTTAGCTGGGCCTCACTTTCCTACAGGGTGATGGGGAGGTCACCCTCAGCCCACCCACTCTGGGCATTCCTGTGATTGTGAAAACCCACCTTCAAAGTTGACCCTTCCTCTGCCCCCCATGACTTCAGCCACCTTGATGGCTTCTGGGTCCACCCACTATTAGGAGGCAGGACCTGCACTGTTTGGAAGGCCCTGGTGTTATCCCTTTTATTTTTGGACATGCCTCTGTTGTGGTACTTATACAATGGGCACTGGGTCATGTCCACTACACTGGGCATTTTCTGCATTAGTCTTCTCTACTAAGCTATAAGTTTCTTGAGGGAAGGAATATTTTTTTCCTTGCTTTCATTTTTTTTTTTTTTAAATTTTTGGCAGCTCTGGGGATTAGACCCAGGACATCATACACAGGAGGCAAGTGCTCTACCACTGAGCCACATCCCCAGCCCCAAACTATTTCCTATTCTTATGCCCAGTGTAGACAGCACAGAATATAAATATTTGTTACGACTAGGTGAATGCAGTTGTCTCATATACCAGCAAATATTTATTGAGGGTATCTTATGTGTAGTGACTTCACTAAGAAGTAGGGGCACAGTGATTAATGAGACACCGTTCCCACTCTAAGGGGCTTGTGCTGGAATCAAGGAGGTGTAGGGAAATTTCTCTTGCCTGGGGGCCCTGAGGGCCCTGGGGACCCTAGGGAACCTGCTTTGACAAATTGGAAATCTGCGGTCTTAAGAAAGTTTGCCCAGGGGCTGAGGATGTGCCTCAAGCAGTAGCGTGCTCGCCTGGCATGTGTGCAGCCCGGGTTCGACCCTCAGCACCACGTACAAACAAAGATGTTGTGTCCACCGAAAAACTAAAAATAAATAAATAAATATTAAAAAAAAACCCCTTTTTTTTTAAAAAAAAGAAAGTTTGCCCAGAAGGAACTTAGAGATTACCAGATGCCCCAGACCCAGGTAGATACCCATTCACCCTCAACCTCAGTACATTCCAGAATTGCCCTGTTAACTCACCAACCTGCTGCAGGTCTAGCTGCTCCCTGTGATTTTAGTATCCTCTCAAAAATGTGGATCAAAGTTTTTTCTTGTGTCTCTACTTGGAAAAATTTTTTTCAGCCCATTAGCCCTGGGACAAAAAGAAGTGAAATTTGTCCCCACTGGGCCCCAGCTGGAGCTGCATTTGAGAGCTGTGCCCATGCTGCCCTGTGCCCTGTGGATTCAGTATCAGAGCTGCCTCTGACCTCAGGAGGAAGGAAGGAGGAGACTGTTGCATCTGCCCAGAACTCAGTTCATCCCCATACATGTTTATGGAGTGTCTCACCTGTGCCAAATGCTGTCATGGCCAACTGAAGCAGAGAGAATAAGAACAGAGGCATACACGGGACTCGTATCTGAGAACCTGGGAGAAGAACAAGTTGATCTCTTGGAACCAAGGGTCAGACCAGGTGATAGAGAAGTTGTTGCAGTACCAATGTCATTGTTGCATGAAGGGGACCTTTACTGCATGGGATGAGGTTCAGCAACACGCATGGACAGTGCCCTGTATGCACAGTATTCCCTGCATGGTTCTCTCTGGAATTTCTTGATTGAAGTACCACTAGTGGCAGAGAAGCAGGGATGAGTGTTTCTCAAAGGGGTCTGGAATTTAGAGCACTGCAAACAGGAAATTTCTTTGAAGCTTCATATTTTATCTTAAAATGCATTTAAATTATGTTTCCTACCACAATGTATGAACTTGCTTTTATATATAAATGCAGTTAAGACAGGTGTTGGTGGTGCGCACCTATAATCCCAATGATTTAGAGGCTGAGGCAGGAGGATAGTAAGTTCAAGGCCAGTCTTGGCAACTTAGGAAGACCCTAAGCCCTTCTCTTTTAGTGAGATCTTGTTTCAAAATTAAAAAATAAAAAGGACTGAGGATGTGGTTCAGTGGTTAGGCACCCCTGGGTTCCATTCCAGGTACCAGAAGCTGAGCTGTTTCTCCTGTGGCTTAATAAACTTGCCTTTTAGGATAGAGGGCCCAGATACATGTACCGCATTTCAGAGAGCCACCCCAGTGTGGGCCTCTAATACAGTAGCACAGCTCTTGCCCTTGATCCCAAATTACTCCTCCAAATTTGTCCTATGCCACCCTGGCCACACACTCCTCCAGTCTGATAACTGAATGATTGTCCCTCTACTTCTAGGCTTATCCTGGTCCCTCTAGAAGGGTTTAGAGTTTATGGATCCTGCAATCCTATTTCCCAAGTATCTGGGTCAGTGGCTCTAAACATTTTTCCAAGCCAAGTGTAGTGGTGCACACCTGCAATCCCAGCTTCTAAGGAGGCCGAGCAGGAAGATCACTTGAGGTAAGAGTTTGAGGCCAGTCTGAGTAACACAGGAAGATCCTGTCTTTACAGTTTTTCAGAGAAAAAGAGCAGGGCAGGGGTAGCAGTGAGTTTGGGACCCCGAGGGGAGTTTAAAACTAATAATCTGGACTAGGGATTGTCCTTGTATGACCTTTGGGATAATGCCCCACTTTGATTTTCCTGACAGGACTGCTTTATCTGTTCAAGGAAACTAGAAATCCAGACTGCCTGCTTATCTGATGATGTAGAAGTAAGGCCTTCCAAAGTCCATAGTAGGTTTGTTATGGAGTCACTATATCAGCGTTTTTCACATTTTTAAAAGAAATGCAACCCAGTTATTGATTGATTGATGCTCTCATGCCCATGCTTATTCACTCAGCAAATCTTTTTAGAGAACTTACTATGTAGCGGACACTGTGTGAGGTGCTGATGAGAGGGTGGGGAGCCAGAATGGCGTAGTCTGAGTGCCCTTAGAGCTGGCAAATGGGCATTGAATCAAACAGCCTCTAGGGAATCAAACCAAACAAGCCCAGGTGGGGTAAGCCCAGGGTTTTCTGTCGATAATTTTCCTGCCTCTGGGTGTTCTGCCTGTGTAAAGATACAGCTGGTAGGTCTCAGACTAAATCAGAGGTAATGAAGAATTGTCTGTGATCTCTCATATGAAGGTTGAAAAATCATAAAATGAAATTCTCCTCCAAGCCCCTCCACCTGCTCCACGGCCACAGAGACCATCATCAAACCCTGCGCATAAACACTTGAGAATGAGGAAATCCATTGCTTCATTTCATTCTCACCTTAGAACTAGGAGGTTAGTGACCTGGTGCTGCCCATTGCACAGATCAAGAACCCAAGATCTAAGAGAAGTGAGGCAGCCTGCCAAAGCCCAGGGCCAGGCCAGGACTGAGATGAGGTTTGCGAATGAGACGGGAGGGAGTGGGCCCAGGGCATGACTTTTTTTTGCTACCAGAGATTGAACCCAAGGGTACTGAGCCACATCCCCAGCCCCACCCCATCCCACCTTTTTTTAATGTACTAGGGATTGAACTCAGGGGCACTTGCCCACTGAGCCACATTCCCCACTCTATTTTTTTGTGTTTTATTTAGAGACAGGGTCTCACTGAGTTGCTTAGTGCCTTGTTTTTGCTGAGGCTGGCTTTGAATTTATAATCCTCCTGTCTCAGCCTCCTGAGCTGCTGGGATTACAGGTATTCACCACTGCGCCTGCCTCCCCAGCACTTTTTTATTTTATTTTTTAATCTTTGCACACCTTTATCAGCACTGCAAATGCAAGGCCTCAAAAATTTGGGTTAAGTCTCAGAATTGTTCCCCACAGAAATTGTTTCCCCACGGTAAAAGGTGAAAGAGTTATATGATCTGAAGAGAAACCAGACTATCCCTAGCTCTTTTTAAAAAATGTTTTATTAGAGACAGGGTTTCACTAAATTGCTCGGGTCCTCACTAAATTGCTGTGGCTGGGCTTGAACTTGTGATCCTCTTTCCTCAGCCTCAGGAGTTGCTGGGATTACAAGTGTGGGCCACCACACCTGGCCAGGGTGTGACTCTTGATTCTTCTCAACAGTGCTGGGCAGGCAGCCGCCAATGACTTGCTAGACAGACCCCCATGGATCTGGAGACTCTAACCGCTGCCCTTTATCTCTCCTCCGGATGGTGCACACAGATTGGATGGCTCTAGGCAGCAAGATCTCTGGACTCTAGAACACAGCTAAGGACGTGCACAGCTGGTGGGACAATGGAAACACGGGCTTTGAAACATATTCAAACAAACCACACTCCACACCCTCCTCTGCCAAAACTGACCAATGACCCCAGAACTGGGACTGGATTGTTCCTGAGAAACCTGGCATGGCTTTGGCAATTGCCTGACAAAGGATTGCAGCTCTTTGCCACCATTCATCTTTAGAGTATCTTCATCTAAGCCTTTACTGCCATAAAGGAAAAGTCAGCTGCATTTGGAGTGAGTGGGATTGTTCAGCTAGTCATGTTTAGAGTCACCTTTCTATGACATTAAGATCTCGAGGAGAGTCACTGGAAAGTCTGTGAGGCCGGCTAATTCCACTGCAAGTGAGGAATGTGTTTATTCTTCCAAGGGGCAAAGATCCCCCACTCAAAGTGACGCTGCTGCATTGTGTAACCAGGAACACGGGTTGTTGCTGATGTAAACAAATAGCCAGGGCAGAGCTGCCAGGAGCCTGGGTCTCCTTTTCCCAGAGGTGTTTCTTATGAATGGTTGTGCCCAGTGAAGCAATTTCCTGCCTTCTAAACTTCTGCCTACTAAACCACATCTCCTATCTATCACTGCCTGGCTCTGGGTCATAAAGCAATTCACCCCAAGCCAATCAGAGCCTGGGCAGAAGTCCTTGAGTAACAGGAAAATTACCCTCCACCTGCAGACACTTTGCAAGCTAGTGGCTTTGCAGTTTCTGAACGTAAATATCACGTGCCTTACCCCATGGCCTACCTCTGCTCATGGGAGATGTGGGGCCCACAGATTTGTTTCTCAGTCCCTGGTTCACTCTGTCCAGGTACTGGCTGGCTAGTGACCCATTACCTTGACCTGGGTACCCTACAGCCTGAAGAATATTTTTCACTGTGTCAGATACTAATTTATAGGGCCAGAGCCAGGGAAGTTCAGACAGGGTCCCAGGCATGCAGACCTGGTGGACAAAATCAGTGAGGACAGAAGAAAAAATTGGACGAAAACAATTCCAGGAACTCTTTGATTTAGACAGTCATTTTGAACTTGTGGCTCTTTCATCTGGAATGCCTTCTCCACCCACCCCTAACCCCTAATCTGCCTGGTTAACTGTCACTCCTTCTTCATGACAGCATTCATGTATCTACCAAGGAAGCTTCTCTGATTTCCACCCAAGCAGAATTTCCTCTGTTGTTCTACCACTATACTTTCTAACACATATATATTGTATTGAAATCACTTGCTAATTTGTTTGTCTCCCCAGCTGGGCTGGGATCCTCTTCAGGGCACTTTAGAATCTCCAGCTACCACCACAGTTCCTGGCCCAAAGTTGGTGTGTAAAAGAGGTACTTTTGAATAAGAAAAACTTTCCTGTTCCACACTAGGTGCTTTGCTTATTGAAAGTGAATGAAGTTTGAAGATCTAGTTAAGCTGGTAAATAAGGCATAACAGAGGATCTCTGCCTTAAAGTAGTTTGTAATCTGAAATCTGATGAATGGTAGGCATATTTACAAATGGGGTATAGAGATTGGACCTATGGATAGATGGAAGTGGTTTTTAATTTTTCCTCCTTTCTTTGGGTGTCAACTTCGAAGCTGAATTGAATTAGAGAAGAGGCCTGTTTCTCATTTAGCTCTTTCGATCCTTTTAACTTTCACTTGTAGGAAAGCATTAAACAAGCTGCAGGTCTAACTCTCCAGAGTCCTCATGAGCTATAAAGTTCCACCCTGAATAGTCGTTTTTTTTTTTTTTTTTTTTTTTCCTCTCTGCTTTCTCTTCATCCCCATCTACAAAAGTAGTACCAATGACTCACTCGTTTCTTTGAATCTCAGGGGTGCTCAGAGAACAGTGGGGGTAGTGGTGGGGATAGGTGTGTACTTGGGTCATTGTCCAAACATAAACTGGTGAAGTCCATAACGTGCATACATATATTCATTAAGAAAAACAATTACTGGGTGCTTCATATATGCCAAGTGCCAGATGGGGACAGACCAGCAAATAAAACGCTGTGTCCCTGCTCTAACAGAACTTACATTCTAGAAGAGGGAGACATTTGATGACCAAAGGAGGGAGACCATCTTGCTATATCATGTTGTCCTCCTCGTAGGGCTAGATCACATTTACCAGGCACTTTCTCATGTACAAGGCAAAGGACTTTATGCATTTTTTTCTCATTTAATCCCCAGCCAACCCCATTTTCAGAGATGTTAAGAAGGCTTCCAGCTGGGCGAGGTGGTGCACATCTGTAATCCCAGTAACTCGGGAGATTGAAGTAGGAGGATCACAAATTCAAAGTCAGCCTCAGCAATTTAGCAAGGCCCTAAGCAACTTCGTGAGACCCTGTCTCTAAATAAAACACAAAATGGGCTGGGGAAGTGTCTCAGTGGTTGAGTGCCCTGAGTTTAATCCCTGGTACCAAAAAAAAAAAAAAAAAAAAAGCCAACTATCATATGGCTTGTAGGTGGTAGAGTCAGGATTTGAACTCAGATTCGAATGACTCCCTAGCTGAGCTCTTAACCACAACTCTTTATGGCAGCAGTAAATATTTACTAAATGGACAAATGAGTAGATGAATGGTTAACCCTAATTACGGTGGCAGCCTGTGGTTTTGTCACCGCGATACAAACATGAGCAACATGTTTAAGTTTATCATTTACTTATTGATTCGGGTTGTCCCAAATCATGGCTCCTGTTAAGATTTTTTATAAAGATTAAGGAACAAGTATCTTTCTTGTTACTAGCTATGTTACCTGGACAAGACAAGACAAGCTATTTTATAAAAATAATGATGAATTAGAATGGAAAGGGCTATAAAAAAATAAACGATCACCTTGTCTTTCTGGGTTTGAATTTCTGAGTTGGCTGTAAAGTCTCTGTACTAGGCTGAGCAATGACCCCCTAGAAGTATCAGGTCCTACTCCCTTGAACCTGCAAACGTTACCTTAAAAGGAAAAAGGGTCTTTGCAGAGGTGTTTAAGGAAGAGAATTCCACAGAACACAGGCGAGAACTAAATACAATCTCATGTATTCTTATAAAAGGGAGGAAGAGAAAGGTTTGACACAGAAGAGAAAGCAAAATGACCACACAGGCAGAGATTGGAATTATGTGGCCAAAGGCCAAGGAATGCTGACAGCTACTAAAAATATTCTCCTTTTGAGCCTTGAGAGGAAGTATAATCCAACTGACAACCTGATTTGGGCCCAGCAATGATAATTTTGGATTTGCGGCTTCCAGAACTGGGAGAGAACACATATATTGTTGTAAGCCACCAAATTTTTGGTCATTTGGTCATTTGTTTTGTTTTTGGTACCAGGAATTGAATCCAGGGCTGCTTAACCACTGAGTCCTCTCCACTCCTTTTTATGTTTTATTTTGTGACAGGGTCTCGATAAATCCTTAGGCCTCACTAAGTTGCTGAGGTTGGCCTTGAACTTGCAATCCTCTGGCCTCAACCTTCTGAGGCACTGGTATTAATAGGTGTGCACCACGGCACTCATTTGGTCATTTATTATAGCAGCTAAAGGGATATAATGGAGTCTCTGTCTCTCTCTCTCTTTTTTATATTTATTTTTTAGTTGTAGTTGGACACAATATCTTTATTTATTTATTTTTATGTGGTGCTGAGGACGGAACCCAGGGCCTTGCCTGTGCTAGGCAAGTGCTCCACCGCTGAGCCACAACCCCAGTCTCAACTACCAGTGCACCCCCACCTCCCCTCTCCTCTTTCTCTTTTTTTTTCCCTAGTATGTATTAACACCCAACACATTGGTTTATTTAGTACGTATTTAGTATATTGCTATTCAGTTATTGCTGACTCCTTCCCAGTAGAATGTAAGCTCCATGAAGAAGTGACCTTTCAAAAGCTGCATTTCTTTCCATGCTTAGAAGAGGAAGTAGCACATAGCTTCAGTAAACATTTGTTGAGTGAATGTCATGTTACTGGAGAACCTGACATCTTATAGATTCAGTAATCAGTCATCACAGCATGATGTACTGCAGGGCATTCCCTAAGGTGCCACTCTAGAGAATAACCAAGCTAGAGCCCATGCTCAGTTAACAGTTTTTCATTTCCTACTTTCTATTTCCTACTTTGTTTAGAGCCCAAACCAACCCTGAAATTAGTTTTGATGCCTCTTGTTATGACTTGGGATATGAGATATTCCCCAAATCTCCTGTTAATGCAGGAATGTTCAGAGGTAAAATGATTAGACTATGGGAGCTGGAACCCAATCAGTCCATTCCAGTTTAAATGGACTACTGGGCTGGGTGGTTACTCTGGGCCAGCAGGGTGTGGTCAGAGGAGGTGGATCACGGGGGGGGGGGGGGGGGGGGGGCTTGGAATGGTTTATCTTCCCTTTGGACCCCTCCCCTTTTTCTGCTTTCTGGCTGCCACAAGGTGAGCAGCTTCCCTCTGCTATACCCTTCCACCATGATGCTCTGCCTCATCTTGGGTGGGCCCAGAGCAATGGACTTGGCCGACCATGAACTAAACCTGTGAAACTGTGAACCAAAGAGAGGGGAGTAATGAAAACTTACCTTATTGCCACAAAGTTGTTCTTGCTGAGTGTTTTGGTTACAGCAATGAAAATTAACCTTCCTTCTTTCTTCATGTTTAAGCCATCAGGAAATCCTGGTATCTTCAAATACTCTTATCACCTCTATTACCTAGGTCTGGGGATGTAGCTCAGTGTTACATTGCCCTGGGTTCAATCCCCAGGACCAAGACAAAACAAAACCAAACCTTGAAAAAACAGCTTTATCTGTTTATCCCTTTCATAATTTATTTGGATTAACAATCTATCAGTTTATTAAGGATGTCAAGACAATAGAGTACAGGAAAGAAATCTTCCTTTTGGGATTACAACAGTGTATATCTGATGAGAAAATAAAATAGGTGCAAAGGAAATATCTCGTATTTGTGTTGTGTGATCTGTTGACATAAATGTACACATAAGGCCACAAGAAACTTGCTTTGATGATTCCTGCCTTTGATATTGCTTGCTCCATGTTTGCTTTGCTTGGTCTCCATTAGAAAGTGTTTCTTCTATATACATACACCCAGGAAAAAGAAAGTTCATCCCAGTGTGTGCAAAGTCCTGCACACCCGAGATTCATTTATAAAATAGTCATGTTGTAAATCTCAGCAGGCAATCCAGTATTTGCCTAGCCACAATGACCTCTGCACCCAAGAGGGAAGGAGGTAGGGGAAGGGAGCAGGAGAGAGGAAGGGAGGGAGGGAAGGCAGAATCTTATAGGCACTTGGTTCAGCTCATTGCAATTTCTCATAAGTATTCAGCCTATGTGATGGGTAAGAAGTATAAATGCATGTCTTATTCCATTGCACCATCCATTTCTGACAATTGCCATTTTTTCCAGAGTAGTTATTGATGGGCATTTGTTTGAATTCATTCCTAATTCAAAGGGGACCCAAGGGCCCTGTTCATCCTTGGGCAAAAATTAGCTTCTGCCTTTTCCAGAACTTAACCTTCCTGGCTCCCCATATTCTAAACCAACCTTTGTAGGAGCAGGAAGCCAGTTTTAGCCCTAGCTTCAGGGTATGCTCTATGGCCCTCTACTCCTCATGCTGTGTCTTCTTCTTTCCCTGAGGAAGACAAGGCCTCACCCCAGTCAAGCCTCTCCCCTATCCTTGGGCCTCTCTGACTTAGCTTTGTTTGCCATAGAAACAAACAAAAGCATTTTACCAATTATTGGCAGTTTTCTTTACCAAAGCATCAAACTGGTGATGAGGTTATCTGGAAATATTGCCCAAGCCCAGAAGACTCCATGAAGGGGTGCTCTGGGATGAGAGAGTCCTCACTAACACGTGGTACTCATGGTACAGCCAGAATTCTAAGTATTTAACATGTATTCACTTTTTAACTCCTCAATGGTCTTTTTTTTAAATTTTTTTTAATTGTCAATGGATGTTTGTTTTTATTTGTTTATATGTGGTGCTAAGAATTGAACCCAGTGCCTCATACATGCTAGGCAAGTGCTCTACCATTGTTCTAAGACCCCAGCCCACTTCAAGGGACTTTAAGAAGTAGGTACTAGTATTACCATCCCAATTGTACACAGGGACCAGAAAGGTTAAGTGGTAGGGTTGTTGATTCTAATCAAGGCATTCTGGCTCCAAAAAGAATATCAAAGGACTGCCCCCAACTGTGGGCCAGGAGCTCAGACTCCTTGACTGTCTGCATTGTATTCTTATCTACCTGAATTCAGCAGTGAACAGGGTGTTTATCTGTGTCTTTGGAGGGAATACCCCACAACTGTTTGGCATGAACCAATTTAATATGATTTAAAGTAGGTTTTTCATTACTGATTTCATTTCCTATCCATGGATGTTTGAAGGAAGTCTGACTCCCCCAGTGCTCACCCTAGAACATGACAGCGGGTCCTGGAACATCTATCTGTCTGTTAGCCTGGACTCAGTGTGTACAGACAGACACAGGACCCCCCATGTCTGGACAGAGTGGATACCCTTTCCTCTCTTTCAGTTAATTGATTGGTTTAGAAAGCTGCTGCTATGAGGCTACAGGTTGAGGCAGGGATGCTGCTTAGCAAAGGCTCTGGGTTCAAACCTCAGCACCACAAAGAAACCAAAACCAAAACGAAAACCTGCTGAATTTTCTAGGGATTCTCAATTGCCAGGGTCATCTTTTTACATGTCTTGGTTCAAATAGGGTTTGGTTAGGAAAAATCCCCACAGACTTCTATGACCTTCTGGGCTGTGAAGATTATTACACCAATGAAAGTTCTAGTTCTAAAATCTGCTAAATGTAGACACTTGTTGTTCCTGCAACAATGTGATCCAGATATGGGGTTCTAATATGGGGTTCTAGGCTAGGGCTGATGCCTATATTCCCTTCCTCTTCCTGGAACTTGAGATGTTTTTTTGGATCATCTCAGTTCGTAAAATGGGTCTTGTCATCTTTCCACATAGAGTGCTTGGTGCTGTGCTTGGCCATGTCCTTAACCCTTTTTAACCCCACCCATGAACTTTCTCTCAATCACTTCATCCCAGGGGACCGAGGAACCAATGGAGGCCAGTATTCCATACCCATAAGTATGGAATATCAAAGGACTGCCTCCAACTGTGGGCCAGGAGCTCAGACTCCTTGACTGTCTGCATCGTATTCTTATCTACCTGAATTCAGCACTGAACAGGGTGTTTATTCCTTTGGAGGGAATACCTTACAACTGTTTGGCATGAAACAATTTAATAGGATTTAAGGTAGGTTTTCATTACTGATTTCATTTCCTATCCATGGATGTTCAAAGGTAGTCTGCCTGCCTGCCTGCCTGCTGTAGGTATTTCACTTCACTGGATTTTTTTTTCTGGTACCCAGAATTAAACCCAGGGGCAATTAACCACTGAGTCACATCCTAGCCCTTTTTATTTTTTATTTTGAGACAGGATGGCTAAGTTACCTAGGGCCTCACTAAGATGCTGAGGTTGGCTTTGTATCTGCGATCCTCCTGCCTCAGCCTCTTGAGTCTCTGGGATTATAGGAGTGTGCCATCATGTCTGGCTCCATTGGGATTTTGAAAAACCTGTCCTTCAGCGCCTGGTCAGGCCTGGTCAGCACAGTCTCCTTGCTCATACCTTCCTGGGAAATGTACCCTTAGAAGTAGAGAAAGCACAGGCCAGCAGGCCCAGTTATGCAGAAAAGGAGACAGCAAAGGAACGCGCCCCTCCCCCTTATCTTGGAGTTGGGTTCTTGGTAGTCAAGTCCTTGCTGAGCGTCTCCAGCCCTTTGGCTTTTCACCTTTTGGACTATTTGTGTTCATCAGCATCCTCACTTGGGGAGAGGATCTGGGTAAGTGGTGACATCCACAGGAGCCCGTTCTCCTAGTCCCTGGCAGCCCTACAGAAGGAAGAGAAGGTGGGAAGGCTGGCTGGAATGAATGCTTAAAAGGAGGCTGGAACAAGTTACCCACTGCATTTTCAGTCTTCCTGCCTTTTGCCTGTTTCTATGCCCCCGAGAACCGGCTCCACAGCTTTGCCTCTGTGAGCTGCAGGGAAGGCGGCCATGCTGGCTCCTGCTCCAGCCAGACCCCTTCACAGGAGGCAGACTGGGGGAACCAAAGCTCCCCTACTTTGAATAGCAGGCAAGGTGATGCAAAGACTCCAGGGATAGGACAGCAGGAGCAGGCTCCTCCACATTCCAGGGGACACAGGCTTCGATCCCTAGGGTAAGTGGAAAACCCCAAGGAGACCAGGGCCAGAGGCTCTGGGTGGAACCATGGCAGGGGAGGTGTCTGAGACAGAAATATGAGACTCTGGGCAGTGATAAAATAAACTGTTTTAATAGGAGGCTTCCTGAGATGGCCACTTTTTTTTCTTTCTTCTTCTTCTTCTTTTTTTTTTTTTTTTTGTTATCAGCCAGTCAGTGTCCCTGCCCTGAGGTTTCTTGGGTGTGCCCTGGCTGAACTCCTGGCCCCACTGGAAGCCAGGATGTCACTCTGACATCTCCAGCCCCTCCAGGCATCCGGAGGTGTGTGTCTTAACATTGGGAGATGGATGTTAGCTGGTGGTCAGTCCAAAGGATGCTGTCCTTCTGTGTGTCCAGGCCAGAGGGAGGTGGGTGAAGGGCTTCACTTCCCATTTGGGGTGTTTCTCCATGGGGAAGAGAGAGGTGGCAAATCACTTTTGAAAGTTCAGCTCTGACCTTTACAAAGAAAACTAATAGGCACTTTAGTATTATATACAGGGTAGAGGGAGACGATGCGGAGGGGAAATTGCACTTAATTACAGTAGTTTATAGTTTACACCCATTGGACAAATTTACTTCTTTAAAAGAAATCTCGAGATCATTTGGGCTGGGGGTGGGGAGAGGGATTTGCTGATATTTACAGTGGGTTTGGCTCAGTTCAACAGTGCGTGTCCTCCTCTCCTTGTTTCAGTAACAGATTCAAGTTTTCGCATCAGTTTGTTCAATGAAGGGTCACAACACGGGCTCTACCGTTTTCCCTCTGCCTCCTGCGCGGTTTCGTATGGCCCACCTCTAGGATGGACAGGAGCACTCGACATCTTGGGAGAGGCATCATGACAATACTGCATAGAAGGGAAGCTGGGCTTCAGGCTGCGCCTCCCGAGAGCGGATTGTCTGAGGTGCCAGCAGGATGTCAGCTAAGCAGGGACCTCTCACAGGTGCTTGTCAGGTCACTGGGCTTTTCCATGACAGCTGCCCAAAGGGTGACGGTGTAGAAAACAGAGTCCTTGTTGCTGTGCACCAAGTAAGTGATATGTGGGCATCACCAGGCTTGCAGTGGACACTGCAGAGAGAGAGGAGAGAGAGCTCAGCTGTGTGCATTAGGCAGGGACATTAGTTTGGCTTCTCCAAGGGAGCTGACACCTGGCTTAGCTGGAGAGAGCTGGGGGTAGGGGACTGGGCATCTAGGGGCTAGGCAGTTCTACATGTTGGTTCTGAAGCACACTTCCTTGGAGCTGGCTTTTCTGGCCACTTCAGTGGAGAGAAGTAAATTTCTGGGGACCTTGTAATAGTCCTAACATGCTGACCTTAACCCTGAAATTGAGCTCCTCTTTTTGTGAGAGTGGTATTTATACAGCACTCAGGCCAGTGGCAAAGGCAATTGGGTGGGTTGCCTCTTATGGAAGTGTTTCTTCCTAAGATCTCTAAGCACAGGGGTGCCCTAGATCACTGCTTCTCAAACTTTAATGGCCCTACCAGTACAGAAAGCCCATTAGAACATAGACTCTGGTTCTATTCTGATTCTCAGACCGGGTGGGCCTAGGAATCTGCATTTCTAAGAATTTCCCAGGCTGTTCCCATGCGCTGATCTACGTGGAGCAGCGAGGCCATAAGGCATGTGAGAAAATGACCCCTTACTCAAACTTTCCATCCAGGAAGGAACTTTAGAAATTGCAAAGTGCTTTCTCAAGATTTGTTACTATTAGGACAAGAAACTTGAAGGACTAGGGAAAGGATTCAAGGGATGAAGCCTCTGATGCTATGCTTCTTGGGGGCTGGAAAAGGAGACCCCAGAATGGTTGGAGCAGCCCTCTGAGAGGAGTTACTCCACCTGTGTGGGGCAGCTCCCCCTTCCAGAGCACTGGACCTCTTTTAATTAAACTGTTTGGCAACATCCTCCTCTCCTTTTCCTTTTCTATTTCTTCCTCCTCTTTCACTTTTATTGGCATCCAGGGTTCTGCCTTTTGGCTTAGTGGCTTATTCTCTCAAGACTCCCTGCCCACAGCGCACATGTGCATACACACACACACACACACACACACACACATATCTACCACAACTACCAGAGGCCTATCATTCCATTATTATCTCATAAATCAGTGTTCCTAACCACAACCCCATATGGGGTTACCATTTTTGTCTACTTTACAGATTAGAAAAACAAGGCTTAAAGAGAGCTAATGATTATGAAAATAGGAGAGTGTGCAGAGACTCAAATGGGTTTGGGATGATCTCCCAATGTGAGATTTTGTGTGTGTGTGTGTGTGTGTGTGTGTGTGCTGGGGATTGAACCCAGGGCCTTTGCATGCAAGGCAAGCACTCTACCAACTGAGCTATATACCTCCAGTCCCAGTGTGAGATCTTTATGGGACTAGGAGTCTTTTATTTACTTATGCTGTGCTTTGGCCAAGTTACTCCCTCTCTGCCTCAATTTCTTCCCATATAAATGAAGGCTATGGTGGGTTTGGATGGGTTGATATAGCTGAAGTCCTCTAAATGGTGCTTGGCACAATCCTGCACAGGGGGCTTCTCTCCATGCTGCTCTTGAGGGCTCTTAGAGTGGGCCTGAGTTGTGCATTCATGTAAGGAGACAGGTTTCTGTCCCTCCTACATTCTTGAGGGCGTGGTCAGGGTTCTCTTCATACCCTTTGCCTTCTCTTTCTCCCTTTGCCCACCCCCACTCTTGAGTTTCTTTACTTCCCACTATCAGCCTTTTTCCAAATTTCAGATTTCAGGTAGAGGAGAGGGAAAATGGCTTGTGACCCTGCAGGTTTCAATAGAAGAGCAAACAAGAAGGGCAGATAAGGAGACGCCAGTGAGATTCTATGACCTGTCATTAGGGATGGGCTTCCCAGCTATCAAATGTTTGCTCAAATAATAAAATGGTGGCAGAGCCCTAAATGTTGTCAAAGGAACTAGAGTTATTTGCCCCCTTCAGAGTCTAAACACAAACATCTGATAAGGGGTGCACTGTGGTCCCTTAGTACTAGAGGCCCAGCATACCCAGCCCCCCAGGAGCCTCCCCATAAGATCCCTGAGTGACTATCCATCTGGGATGGGGTAGCAGTGGCCCTCATCTTGAGAAGGTTCATTGCATGATGGTAACAGCTACACAGACTGTGGTCCTTCCTTGTGCCGGGAGCCACACTCAGGGCTTCATACACATTCTTGCAATTATTTCTTCCATCGTGGGCTGGGGGTGTTGCCCAAGGGTAGAATACTAGTCCAGCATGATTGAGCCCTAGGCTTGATTCCCAACATTGCAAAGTAGTTCTCCCATCAACCCTCTGAAGTAGGTGCTTGCCATTCATTCACTGGACACATTGTTGGGTGCCCGCCATGGACTTGCACTTTTAGGGGTAAGGCGATGCAGCTGTGGACAAGGTCTACCCACAACCTCACAGAGTTTCTGTTCTAATGGGAGTTTTGAATGACAAACAAGTAAATGTAAATACATATCTTCCTATATAATCAACTTTAAATGGAGATAAGTACTTTGTAGGAAAATAAGCACGATTGAGTGCCTCTGAGTTCAATCCATGGTACCCTCCTCAGCCCCCCAAAAAGAGAGAGATCACTCTGGCTACTGATGGGGCCTCTAAGGGGATTAGTTGGAGACAAGGAGTGCCTGAACTAGGACTAGAATAGTACCAATGGGAATGGCGGGAAGTGGCCAGATTTAGGATGCATTCTGAAGGATTCCCAGCAACACTTGTTGATGGACCAGATGTGTGGCATAGAGAAAAGAATCAACAGTATTCTCAGGTATCTTACGTAAACAAATGGTACAATTTTTGGAAATGGAGAAGCCCAAGGAGGAAGAAATTTGGGTGGGGACCAATAGGGGTAAAATGGAGAGTTCTTATTTTAGGTATGTTCAGTTTGAGAGGCATATCAGATATATTTGGCATGTTCATGTCCCTGTCAAAGGTATTGCATTTGTCAAGGGGCCCTCTGTGGGCAGAACTGAATTAAGGAACTGTCAGTGTGTGCACTTGATCCAAAGTTATGGGATTGGAGGACACTCAGGTGTGGGTATAGACAAGAAAAGGCTGAAGAAAGAGCCCTGTTCTCTCCAACACATGAGTTGCTAGTTAAGGAGATGAGAAGGGGCTGTAGGAGGAGAACCAGAAAGATGGCACCCTAAAATCCAGGGAAAAGGAGGGCAGTGAACAGCTGTGTCAAAGGTATTGAAAAGTAACTGCTGGACTTAGCAACATGGCAGTGTGAGCGCGCAGTACACAGGGGAACACGGGGTCAAAAGCCAGTCTGCAGTGGGCTCTAGAGAGAATGGAGGGTGAGGAAGGAGAGAAGGCTAACACAGATAACCCACTTCTATCATTATTAACTTATAAGTGTTGCTCTATTAATTGAAAGTAAAAACTATAATTCCAATTTTACAGAGGTACAGCCCAAAGAGATTGTAAGTACCTGTGCCCAGATTCTCACGACAGCCAAGCTCGTGCTCCTAACGATTATATAAGACCATCTCCTTCTATCTTCCATGTGGCAACAGAGACAAAAATGCCCTTTGTCATTTAAAAACCTCCTTCCCAAGCTCTGGAAATCCTCAGGGTCACCATGTCGGGAATCCGAGTGTGACCCAGCTTCCACGAACTGGCTGTTTCCTTTGGGCCAGGCACCAAGTGACATGTGTTACAAGTCCTCTTACAACCAGTCCTTTCAATGATCCCATGAGAGAGGTGTCATTCCCTTCATTTTATAGGTGAGGTTCGGAGAGGCTAACCCATTTCCCTGAGGTCACACAAGTAGAAAGTGATAGAATTTGGAGCCTGGATCTGCTTAACTCTGGGGCTGGTGCCTAGCCCTCAGACCATCGTGCCCCGCCCCGCCCGCAGTGAAGAGAGTTGGGAGAGAGGGTACAGCCACAGAGGTTTTATGGTGAGGCTGCCCACCTCTTTCTTGTCAGCACCCCTGACTAGTGACTGCTCTGGGGGCCTCTCTTGCCCTCCCTATAAAGTAGGAAGTGAAGCAGTGGGGTAGAGAAAGTTGTGGAAACAAGAGTCGGCTTACAGCCTGCCCACACTTGTCCTAACCAAGGTCAGTACTTGCTGCGGTCTTATTTCCAGACCAGTGGGGCATTGTTATGCAAGAGCTCAGGCACAAACCCACTCAGAAAGCAACTTGCCAGCACCCACGACTTGAGGAGGAGGGGGAGACATATGCTCTGGGAAGGACAGATGGCAGTAGCTGCAGAAGGATTCTTGGCAGAAGAAAGTGCCAGCCTGGGGTTCCTGAAACGTGATCCCCAAGGCCCCTGAGGCATGCCTGTCTTCACAACAGGAAGTACTGGGGTCAGACAGACAAAAGTTCACAGACTGGTTTTCGCCTTATACTTGCATAATCTTGGGTCTTGAGTATGGGTGCTTAAAAATGGACATTGGAAAGTGAATGTTGTTAATGGATTTGGAATGAGAAGTCCAACTCTGGAATTTATCATCTGTGTAAACTTGTCCAGAACCCTCCCCATCTCAGAACCTCAATTTTCTGCTCTGTAAATCAGGCATACAAATATTTACTCTGCAGGATGAGTAGGGGGTTAGCCAGACAAGGTAAGATAGAAAAGTGCCTGGAGGGATGCTTAGAAAGTGGAAGGTATTCAAAATATACTAATTCAGAATCCATCCACCCATCCATCCACCCATCCACCCACCCATCCATCCATCCATCCATCCATCCATCATCCATCATCCATCCATATTTACTGAATATCTACTTTAGCCCAGGCAGTTAGGTGAACACAAAGGGCTTGGGTGCTTTGAGTAGTCCTTGGACTACTTGCTGTTTTTCCAGGAGCTGGTGGAGAGGGGACCTGTGTGTCAGCAGAATGGGAAACAGGGATCAGGAGCTCAGGTCCAGGATCTGGGTTACTGTCAGAACTCCTCTGACCACGTAGACCAGGCACTGAGTGCAATATTGAAGGCATCGGCACAAGGGAAGACACCAGTCTTCAGAAAGGATCTCAGACAGGAGAGGAATTGGGAAGGAGCTCCACTTTGAATATTTTGTGAGATGGGAATAGGATTTCCTCCCATTTATACATGAGGAAATTGAGTCTTACACTGGGCAATTAACTGCCCAAGGTCACATAGCAGACTTAGGTCTCTCAGCTTTTCCTACCACTGCACATGCCTCTAAAATAGCATTGCCCAGAGTGTGTCCCTGTGACCTGAGCACAGTGCACACTAACGACCCACTTCTACACTCAAGTGAAATGTTCCAAGAAGCCCTGCCTGAGGTGTTTAACTATGTTTAATCCAGAAGTTCTCCCAACACATTTTTAACAAGAAGAACTTCTCTCCCCTCACCTCATATGCCTCCTGACACTTAGCAATGGTTTTAAAATCCCTCTTGGAAAAAAAATAGTTTAAAAAAAAAGAAAAATTGCTACCAGGACTCTTTGGCAACTCACTTGTGACTTTTTGCCCTAGGAACAGAGTTTGTAAAAACTGTCTTCACCTTGGATATTTTGTGCTGTCCGGAGGTAGCACTTGAACCTCATTTTATTTCATTCTGCTTTTCTATTCTTCCTTGTCCTTTGGTTTGAAAGAAGAAATTTATCTGATTGGAACTTAGCTTAATTTTTTACTTTGGTTCCTTACCACCACAGACAACAGAACAAGTAACAATTACCATGGAATTTTAGAGGGATATTGGGTTGGGTGTGGTGGCACACACCTGTAATCCCAATGACTTGGGAGGCTGAGGAAGGAGGATTGCAAGTTCGAGGCCAGTCTCAGCAATTTAGCAAGCCCCCATTAAGCATCTTGGAGAAACCCTGTTTCAAAATAGAACATTAAAAGGGCTAGGGATATGGCTCAGTGGAAGAGCTGCACTGGGTTCAACAGGGCAGGTTAAAAAAAAAAAGAAAATAAAAAGATGAGTATTGGAAGGCAAATGTTGTTTAAATGGAAAGAGTCCAGGATTTGGAGTCAAAGACCAAAGTCCAGAGGTCATGCTCTAGAATTTACAATCTGTGTGTGACCTTGGGCAGGTCACACTCTGTCTCTGAGCTTTGGTTTCTTTGTACTTAGATTGCAATAAAAAGAAAATGATGATATGGTGGTCATGAGAAATATAAACTATAAAGTTCTACATGAGGGTTTTTTTTCCTCCTTACTGAGTATAATAATCATCTTCATAATTGCAAAACGAGTCTCTTGCCAGACTCCTGAACTATCTGAGGATGCAGAGACAAGTTCATAGTACATTAACAGGCGGCTCACACAATGTCAAGGTTGGCTGGCTACTGTGTCCAATAGAGGAGAGAAGCCACTTGGGCGCTGGTAGCAGCATGTTGGGGAGCATCTTAAAGCATTCTGATTAAGAGACCATTTCCTGGATTCATAGGACTCGTTTCAACAAGCAAGCATCAAAGTCAACTTGGGAAAGACAGGAATAATTAATCACGGTCCTGTCTAGGGCTGACCAAGTGGCAGATGGATTGATAAACCTTTCAAAGGGGAAGGTATTCCCAAGGAGGGCTGCTGTGCCTGGCTGCCCTCCTGATTGAGATTTGTGAGCACAGATAAATGTTTTCCCTGCTCACTACAAAGAGTGGGAAATTGCACGGGAGTCGAAGGGCAGGGCAACGGGGTGGGGTGGGGGTTGTCCTTTCATCTTCTATTGGGTGAGAGAAGAGTGGCAAAGCAGGTCCCACACCCCTCTCCCTCCACCCCCAATGCCAGAGCCCAGCTGCCCAGGCCATGTGTCTATTTCAGCACTTAAGATGTGCCAGGCACTTAATCTACGAGACCTCACTGAATCCTTGGAACAAGAGGATGTTACAATCATCATCATTTTAAAGATGAAGACTGAAGGCTCAGGGAGGTCAAGTTCACAGGAGTAGTTAATGGCAGAATGAGAAATAGAACCCACCTGCTCCACTTCACTCTAGGCCTAGAAGATGGGGGCACTGTAAAGAGCAAGGACTGCTGAGCCCATGAAAGAATCTCAGAAGCACAAGGTAGTGGATGAGGTATGATTTGCAGGGCTCAGATGGAAAAAGACCATCAACTAGACAATCCTGCAGAGCCCTCTGACATGAAGTTCAAGGTTGTCGCCTCCTTATCTAGTAATCAATAAAGGCCAAACAGTTCCCACACTTCTCAGACCCCAGGTACTAAAAGGCCTTATTGTGTTACTCTGGACTCATCATCTGTGTGCAGACATGGCGTCTTGTTTTTTAACCCACAGGGCCCTGCTGCAGTCCATATATCTGAGCTGCAGCCATGAGCCTTGCTGTTGGTTGCTTGTCTTTACTAGTCGTCTCCTCTGTGGGGAAGTGGCAATTACTCATCAACTGGAGCAGTGACTAAGCCTCTGGATTCCCCACTTTTAGCACACCAGGAAGTAGATTCTAAGTTTCTCAATAAAACACCAACTGAATGCAGACCCCTGAAATGGCCACACTGTCTACTGGGGGAGTCTCCATGGGATGGCAGAATCGGGTCATTCCCTGGAGCTTCCAGTGTCTGTGTCTAACGTGGATCCTGGCCTGGGGGGATGAGCTTCAGGATTCCTGATGCACCACACACCTTCCCCACTGACCACTTTTGCAAAGTAAGAAACTCAACAAATGATCTGACCATCTCCCGAGTCCTGCATGGAAACACCTTTTCTATGACCCTCTGCCATTCCATTGCAGAGTGCTCAATCTCAAGGCCTAATGGCTCTGTGTGATTCAGGCTCCAGTGACCTGGCAAACTTCAGTCCTCATTTAGTGCTCTTGTTAGGGATGCTGGGGGAGCATAAGCCCCTTTGGCCTGTGACCTCAGAAATTCTTTTAGCAAGTAACTAAAGGAGCCTCGGAAGTGGCTGAATCCGCACCGCCCCATGCCTGCCCCATCCCGCAGGCATTACCTGTTTACTGGAAGACATGTTGGTGAGTGTACTGATGCTGCTGGTGTCTGTGACCACCATCGCAGATGGAAACCGGGAGGTGTGGGAATACTGGGGGGGCTCCTGCTTGTGTGCATACACTGCAGAGAGAGGGAAAACAAAATCAAAGTGTAGATGTAGTTACATATGCAGCTACATACTTCCACATTCCATGGTATAGCTCCTGTTTCCCTGGGCAGATAAAAGAGGGTTATGGTTATGTTTGGAAAGAATGCAATGTGGCAAAGACCTGGCTCCTTCATTGAGTTATATAACCTCAGTTTCCTCACCTGTAAAATGGTGCTGATAGCTATTGTAGGTGAGGAGATATCACGAACAGCCTTGCACAGTGTCTTGTATACAGTAGTACTTTGGAACACTTCTGTTCCTCTGACTTTCGATAAAATAATAGGTGCCTGGCTATCAGCAAGTGATCCTTAATTATTTGTGGCACAACTAAGATTTTAAGTCAAAAAATGTTCTAGCCAGGTACATTGGCAGGAGGATCACAGTTTGAGTCCAGCCTCAGCAACTCAGTGAAACTCTGTCTCAAAATAAAATAATAAAAAGGCCTGGCAATGTAGCTCAGTGGGAAATGTAGCTCAGTTCTCAAAAAAGAAAAAAAATTCTAAGTAGCCAGCCAACATGAAGTACACGGCCAAGCACAGGTTTGTTCTTTCAGCCATGACTCAAAACACCAGGTCTTCTGCCAGAGTTGTAGACTGATTGACAACTGCAATTAGACACATGTACAATTAATTGTATTATTCTGGGCTATTCTAGTTGGCACTGAAATGATGTCATAGCCTTATGACATCATAGACATAGAAAGGATAAACCAAAGGAGACCAGATTCAAATAAATCTTTCAGGAGCATGTGACTCAACGTTCTGTTTTACCAGTACTTGTCTACCACATCTGGAACATTTTGATTCAGGTTAGTTATCAATAAGAATAATCTAGGGGGGAGGGAAGAATAGAAGTTCATTGGATTAGACAAAGGGGGATGAAGGGAAGGGAGGGAGGATGAGAATAGGAAAGACAGTAGAATGAATCAGACATAACTTTCCTATGTTCATATAGGAACACACGACCAGTAAAACTATACCACATACAACTGCAAGAATGGGATACTAGTTAGAATAAGTTATACTCCCTGTCGGTATAATATGTCAAAATACACTCTACTGTCATGAATATCTAAAAATAACAAATACAAGTTTTTAAAAAAGAATAAATTCCAGGTCACATGATCAACTAATGAAAACATGCAGATGCTTGGCTATAAGGGAGGGACAAGCCTGTTGTCAGAACACGGAGCCTACCAAGGAGTCCTCCAGTGGGGAATGGGGGTGAAGGTCACATGCTGCCTCAATTTGCCCTTCTTATGCAGGGAGGTTGTTGTGTTCTCTCTTTGTGGCTAGCCAGGCCTGTTGGGCCTCAGCAACCCACAGGTCACCGATGACCACTCTGACTGTCCCAGGCTTGGCCATGAAAGGAGCCTGCCCAGACAAGGAAGGGGGTAGGAGCAAAGAAGGAGCATATCACCTAGCTCTGGGGGAGAGAAGTGAGCCACTTGTGGTCTGAGACTCTGCTACAGGATGTGGCAGATTTTTAGAAGTCACGAATATGTGATTGGAATGTGAGATGGTGCCCAGAAACCAGCTCTGCTGGCCCAAGTAGGGACTGAGCCCTGAGGATAGAAGGCTGAACTTGGCTGTTCTCTTTCAGACCTACAGCTTTGTTCAGGAGTTTCCAGGGGAAAAACTCAAATCCCCTTTTCCATCCTTGCCCTCTGAGAGTCCCTTAGTAAGCAATCACTTGCAGTTCTAATACTCTTTATGCTTAGTAGACTCTTTATGCAATTCATCCCTATTTTTATTTAATTTGCATAACCACCCTATAAAGCATACTATTCCCATTTTATCCAGGGAGAAACAGAATCGGCATAGGTAAGTAATCTGCCAGTTGCTGCACAGCTGTTAAGAGTCAGAGCCAGGATTCAAATCCAGGTCTGTCTGACTTAGGATGAGTCTACACTGGACACTTTCCTGGTATTTCTGAAGCAGGGACACCATCCATTCTTTCATGACTCCTCCCAAACTCAGAGTTCAGGAGCCATAGGCAGACCTGGAGGCCTGGAGGCCTGACTGTCTCAGGATGGAAAACAGAGATAGGCAAACTTAGGGGAGGTATAGAAACTGGATGTGGGGTCTCCTCTGTGTGAAGGGTATAAACTCTGACACTCATTTGGGTTGGTGTGCAGGTAATAGTTTCCACCTATGTTTGTGTTTTTTTGATTAGAAATATCTAGGACCTATAAATTGAGAGTGTAGGGACTCCAGAAGATTCTTTTATTTCAGAGAGACAAACAAGATACACATTATATGCTTCCTCGAATTATTTGGTAATGGCTGCTTGGAATCTTGGATTGAAGAGCCTAAGTTGAGCCTCCCTGGGAAAGTGCCACAGCTGATCAGTGGTACCTTTCCCACAGGTACTGGAATGAGAAATTGTGCTGTGTGTTCCACATCCCATCTCCAACTCCCCTTTACATGGAGGCCTAAGCTGTTCTTCACACACCTGCCCCTGGGAATCTTGTGGGTAGGTAAGAGGACTAAAAAAGGAAGAGCAAGACATGACAAAGAGTTGTGCTTGATAAATCATTTTGATTGATTATGGGTAAGGAAAAGTGACCAAGCCAATAACCTTCCAAGAAAGTCACCACCCAAAGAGGAAAGTGATCGGGGTGCCTCCTCCCCCATCACTCTTGTGTCCTTACTGTGTGAGTTCTGCAGCTGAGTCACAGCAGCCATAAAAGGTTGCTGGGCCATGTGGCTGCCGGGGCTCTGTTGCATGAGGGGCTGCTGGTGAGGGCTGTGCAGCTGCTGGGAGAACTGGACGGGCTGCAGGGCTGCCAGGCTGCTGGCCACACTGTTGATGACTGGGACGCTCTGTGCTTGGGAGGTGTTGAGGCCTGTGGGGGCAAGAGAGAAAGGTCAGAGATGGCTTCAGGGATGAGAAGAGGTGACCACATGACAACCATCATTGACAGAACTCCTGCTCAATGTATGCAGGATGAGCCTGTTAGGTAAGAGACTGCATGGGAGGCGACTTTGTAGACAAGGAAGCTGAGACTTGGAGAGATGATTTTCCTTGTTCAAATTCCACAGTGGGTTGTGGTATGAAGACATTCATGAAAACAATCTGACTGGAGCTGGAGAAACTCCCAAAATCCTGTGAAACTCCCCAACTCAGCTCCCTTGAGGTTACCAGAAACCCGGGAAAGCTGACTCTACTTGCCTGCTCCCACCCACGCTGGACTGTGAAAAAAATGCTTGTCTTGGTGCCCTTGGCAGAGTTATAGGTGTTCATTCTAGGTCATGGATTATTGCCCAGATTTGTCTTTCCAGTAGAGGGCAGTGGTGTGTAGGGACCCACATTTTGATTCAAAACAAAATAAAGGTCTGAAGACCCTATATAGCAGACTATGCAAAGACCCAGAGGGAAGTCAAGTGACAACTCTCTTGATTATAGCAGAGCCGGAGGAAAGCACTGGAACTCAGTGGGTCTATGAAATAAGTATATCATAACTGTCTGCACAGGGCTTGTGGTATCAAAAGTTCCAGGTTTGGGAAGGAGGAAGTAGTAAGTCAAAGGTCAGCCCTCACAGTGGCAGTGGATCTTGCCATCTTTCTGTTCTGGGGGTATGAGGGCCTCTGTGGCTTGGGATTGTATCTATATCCTGAGACCTCTTTTAGGACCTGGAGTAGGACTAGGTCCCCTGGTATGCACTCTGTAGCTTACTCCCTGGGCAGGACTCTGGGGAAGACACCTGAGGCAGGGCTGGAGTGGGGACAAGAGAAGACACACAAACCTTTTTCTTGGATTAAAGTTCCTTTGTTCATGCTTTCATCGAAGTAAGGGGAAGAATGGGATTGAAGAAAGAAATCCAGAAAGAAGATCTAGATTCAGGAAGGACACCTAGAGAGCCTTTCCTGAATCAGAGATGGTTTCATAAGTAGCCTTGTGGAAAGTCCTCCGTGGAGATAGCACAAAGTCCTCAACAATTGCTTACTCACAGAGCTTTAGCTGATATTGTTATCAGAAACCTAAAAGCTAAGACCCCTGAACAGAAAGGAAGGGGGAGTAATCTTCCTCTTGACTCTCCTGGGTGGAGGTGGGGGTAGGACCCTCTGATCATCATCAGAATAGCACCATCTCCAATTGACTGGGGAGGGGTCGGTTTCTCCCCAAGCCAGCCTATCACCTGAAACTCTGATATCTTTTTTCACTATGCCACCCCCTACTTGTGGTCTCAGTCTCCTAGGAAGCCCCACAGATTGGCTATTTTTCCAGGAGTCCATGGTCACTGCTCTTGTGGGAGGAAATCTCTGGCCAGAAAAAGCAAATTCATCTGTTTACTATGGTTGATATTTGAGGGCATAGTTCTAAAACTTTCCTGAGCTTCAGAGCCTTTTGGGGGCACTCTTTTAAGAAATATACCTTCCAGGAGTTGGAGAAGTAGGTCAATGGTACAGCACTTGCTTAGCATGTGTGAGGCGCCCCCCACCCCCCCGCCAGAACTGCAAAAGGAAAAAAAAAACGGGGAAAAAAAAAGAAATATACATTCCTGAGCCCTGCCCAAGCTTAATGACTCAGAACCTTCAGAGGTGGGGCCTAGGAATCTTATTTTCCACAGAGTCTGCGATCCTGATGTGCCTTAGTTCCAGGATGGAGAGCCTCTGATGTCATTCTAGTTCCTGCAGTGTGACTCTTGATATTTTCATCCATTTTCTGGGCACAGATTCCTGCTTAAGCAGCTTCTGCTGGAAGCAGTCCAGTGAACGAATAGAGAATGAGGAGTTGGCATGGACAGATCCTGTATCCTGAGTCCTCTTATCCCCAGACACAGCCTCCGTACGCAACAACATTTGAGTCTTGGCTCAATGAGAATTTCTGCAACTGGCTCTTCATCTGATACTCCTTGGGGTGGGACCATTGTGTCTCTGCAGAAGTCTGCAGCTGATCCTCGCCATTCTTCACACTGAGTGCCCCAAGTACACATGCACACCCACCCATCTAATGTACCTTCCAGTGCTGCCCACCTGCTATCAGAGGCCACTGTGGGAAGACAGAGAAGTATGGCAGAGGAGATTTAGAAGAACAAAATTGAAAAATATGCAATGGCTCTATAGAAAACTTTAGTTCAGATTGTACCCAAAATAATATATACAACTGTGTATGTCAGCCAAAGCCTGACATGGGAAGAAGGAAGGCAAGTGGAACACTGGTGTATTATTTTGGTTATAGAAGTATGGAAGTGCCTATCTTACCCATGGGTTTTTTTTAGTTTAATCTTTTAGAGGGCAAGCAAGCTGGTTTCAGGTATCCTATCTCATTCTCAATCCAAACCCTGCTATTAATTAGGTTATCATTGTCCACACACATACCAGAGGGTTTGTGAAAAGAGAGTAAATTTTAAATAATTTTTTAGTTTGCAAGTTTTCTAAAGGCTTCTCCATTCCCATTCTCCTTCTGCATAAATCAATGCAGAATGTGTTAATTTCCCAGCAGTCAAACTCAGTCAATAAATCTATGTGCCTCCAGTGGGCCCAGCCCTGTTCTGCCCTCAAATGACACGTAAGTCATTCCCTTAGGAAGTGATCCCAGTTCCGAGTGATCCTAAAATCTGAGAGCCAGTTTAGGGAGAGATGAGGGAAGGAAAGAAAAATTCAGGAAGCAAACAAAGAGGTGGTTCACACGGACAATAGACACAAGAATGGCCAAGAGGACACAGGGCAATACAGAGTGAAGTAAAAGATGACCAATGTGTCACCCTTAGATCTCTCCTGAGTCATCTCAGAATACTTCTGAGGGTCACCATGGTGGTTTTGAGAATCAGTGACTTGCCCTGAGTTGTCCCAGTGAGTCTACGAATACACAGAACACTTGTCAACATGAAAACTCTTCAGAGATATCCACAGCCACAGCCTGCTTCTGGCTTCCTATGGGCTGGAATGGCCGGTCTGTGATGGGAAGCAGCCTGTATTGGAACGGGAGCCTCCTGGTGCTGAAAGGAACTGGTACATTTCTCTGTCTTTAGGCATGTGCCTAAATTACCTATTTCTCCTTAAAGTTTCCAAAGCTCAGACACACTGTGACAGTGTCCCTCTGGATCCTCCCCATGTATTTTCACCTTTAGTTATAAAGAGGTCTTGGCTCCACATAAAATTTCCTATTCAGAAGGAAACCCAACATGTCTTGCTCCATCCTCACCAACACAAAGAACTGCCTGAAAAATATGCCACATACATAAGCTGTGACATTATACATATTTATGCTTTATAGATTTACAAGCATGTCTGCATTCACTGCCATTTGATGGCTTCAACAACTCACTTTATAGATGAGGAAATTGAACCTCATAAAGTGCAATGATTTGACCTGTGCCGTCCAGCTAGTGATCAGGATTCAAATCCATTCCAAAATTTTCCTCTCACTTTGAACTAAACAATATGAATATTGTTAAGGAGAGAGAAAAGGAACTAAAGAAGTTAGATACAAAGCGGAGTGACTATGGTCCTTTTTAAAAATCATGTTGATTTGCTTCCCATTTTTCTTCTCCCTGGCCCCAAGTGTTCTGACCAAGAAGAGAACTTACTTTGTGCAATGGCCATGACTCCGGACAGGGGGGTCATGATGAGGTTTTGAGATTGCTGGGGATTGTGGTGGGACAGGCTGTGGATGTTCGTCAAGGTGCTGACGGGGGGCAAACCTCCTCCTGAGACTGCTATCTGCTGGAGAGGATAAACAAGAGTAACATGAGTGCAACTGGAAATACCGAGGGCAGTTTCCAGAATGACAGGACTTAGCAATTCCTTGGCACAGCTAACTCGCTAATTCATCCATTCACTCAATGAGTATGAAGCACCTACTGTGGGACAAATACTCTAGGGGCTGAGAATAGGGCAGCAAGTAAAACCGGCAAGGCTGCTGCCCTAGTGGGGCTTGCATTTGTTGATCGTCTTTGCACGTTACCTTTGCTTCAGAAATCCTGCTTATGTGTCCCCAGGTCATTTTGTATGCACCCTCTGTTCTGCCTTCTGCCTTCTACATTATGGGTGTAGAGACACAACTATGAAAAACATAGCTCAAGAAATGCCCTGGGGTTTCCTGGAGAGAGTATTTAGGAACCAGGCAGGAGCACAGGGAAACTGTCCCTGAGTCCTGCTCATGGGTTAACTCACAGACCCCACTACAATCCCAGGAGGATACTTCTGTCCTTCCCATTTCATGGATGAAAAATCGAGATTCAGAGTAGATATTTATTTTGCTTAAGATTCTCTAACTAGTAAACAGCACCCCTTTTATTCAAGCCCAGGTCTGTCTGACCCTAAAGCCCAAGTTCTTATCTGTTATGTGGGGCACCCCTCCCCCTCCCCCCATAATTGTTACTAAGGATTGGGGGAGCTAAAACATTATTGGATAATTCTGGGTTTTTTTTCTCCTCCCAACTCTTCACTATACATTTTTTTCTTCCTTCCTTTCTTCCTTCCCTCCTGTCAAGCGGCTAATATTGTAATGACAAGCTACTAAGCAAGCTCCCCATTTTGTTTCTCCATTATATTCTGATGACAGATTAGTAAGGAAAATCTACTCTGATTCTTGGGTGTTTACTTTAATCTCAGCCACTTAATTGAATCCTTTTACTTGTTCCTACCAATATTTTTCCCTCATATATTTTTTTTCCAAGTGTATAATTGCATCACAAGCACAAAATGTTAACAGAGAGGGCTGGGGTTGTAGCTCTAGTGGTAGAGCATTTGCCTAGCATCTGTGAGGCACTGGGTTCAATCCTCAGCACCATATAAAAATAAATAAATAAGTAAAAAAAGAAAGAAAGAAAGGCATTGTTTCATCTACAAGTAAAACAACAACAACAACAACAAAAAGAAAAAAGCAATAAAAAATGTTAACAGAGGCTCTTGCTTGCTAGAACAAACGCGTCTACATGTCTGTCGGTTAGAACTTCCTGAAAAGTATTAATCAAAAACAACTGTAATAGGTGTGCTTGTTTTGATCCTGATGTTATCAGATATGTTTTTAATGTTCCCATTAATTATAATTAGAATGGAGTTATCAGTTTAACACACACACTTTTTTCACGATAGTTTGCTATTTATAGTTTTAAAATAATTTCTAAATTTGTTATTAGGAAAGGACTGTTTCCCCTCATTCTGAACAAGCTCAGATGTTGTGAAGAGCATCAGGAACCCTGGGAGATGCTTTAGGGTTAGGATACATCATGTGTCTGAGCAATTTAGCTTCCCTTCTTCCTTCTTTTTCTACCCAGAGCTCTTCAGATTATGGGTCTCAAATCAGTGCTCGGGTAAGACGCTATCTCTGGCCCTGCCCTTCTGGTCAAATCCATAGTTTCCAAGGTTAATTTTAAAAAAGAATGAAAAAACCCAAACAGGTTTGTTTGTGTTTTTAAAATGAGCATCCAGAAATGAGTTAGAAGTCACATGACCAAGAAGGAATTCCAACCACATCAAACAGGAGAGAACCAGCCTGTTTGCTGGACTTGTTTTCAAAATGTCAGAGTCATAAAAAAAAAAAAAAAAAATTGGTAACCTGCTCTTAGACTCAATCTCTTGGGTAATATAGTCCATTGGAGAAAGTCAATGAAGTGACAGTCATCTTACTGCTATTTCAACATTTGGTTTAGATGGTGCAACAGATGAGTGGATGCCAATGATTAAAAACAATTTAAATATGTATAGCTTTAGAGCTTGTTAATTGCTTTCACTTGTTGTTCTCAATAGATAGTGACCCAGGCATTATTATTATTATTGTTCCTGCCTTACAGATCAAGAAACAGATCCCCAGAAGAGTTGAGACTAATTCTATGTCACCTGATAAGTAAGAGAGGAAGCCAGAATTCAAACCTAGTTTTGCTGGAGTTTGAATCCTTTCCACTCACTATTGTTTGGGTAACCTTGGACAAGTTACTTCTTCTTACTCTAAAAGGTGACTACTACTTTTCATTTGCTCAAAGACTGAGAGAAGCCAGAGAACTGCCAAGGATATCATGGTGACCCTAACATGACAATTTGGAGAGCTGAGTTATATAATGCTGCCAATGACAGTCCTTTCCCTGAGCCAATTTCTTCACATGCCTACCACCTATGTGGGTGGTATTATTACCCCTATTTTGTAGACAAGGAATTGAGGTTTAGAGAAGTTAAGAAATGTGCCCAAGTGGGTAGAATGGGGTTGAAAGTAGATAATCTGCCTCTCGGGCCTGACCTTTTCAACCTTGGGCCATATTGCCTTGATACTGTGAAAGTAAACTTAAAAAAAAAAAAAACATACACTGGATACTTTCAAGTTCAACACACACAGATTTCAACCCTAAACCTGGCCAGCTTTTTGTCAGTGCATATCATTTTGGTAAGAAGGTGTGGGGGGCCAACAATGCAAAAGAAAGTCAAATAGATCACATTATTTCTAAAACCGATCCCTGGGGGCAGATTTGAAAGGCGTGTCCTATTGAAAGTTAGCACACAGAAACTGTCATTCCTAGAACAGAGCTGTAAGCAATCTTTGCACCAACCCTATGATGTAGGCCCTTTTATCCCACATTTAACAGATGAAGAAACTGAGGTTAAGCACTTTTCCACCCTTCTGCTGGTACATGAGAGACAAGACTTGGACATGTGGGTCCCCTTACCTGTGTTCCTTTTAAACCATATTCTACTCTTGCTTTGGTGGGCCAAGATCTGTGATGGACTTGTTATATATTAACAGGGAACAGGCTCTTGATTTGGGGTGTCCAGTGATAGTGACATAGCATAAGAGCCAGAGTGCTGGAGACAGGGGAAAATCTGGTCCCTGCCAACAAGCTTCCAGATGTTTGCTAACAGTGTGGAGCGCTATCTTAGTCAATCATCAATCCAATAATACACTGCCCAGTGGGGCACCATGGAACAGAAAGGGAAGAAAAAGTGTCTGCAGGCTGCATTTGGAGCAGCCTGGACCTGGGCGAGGCAGCTGGACTCTTAGAAGGAAGAGTGGAGAGTGGGAGAGCTCCAAGGGAAACCCCAAGGACTTTTAAGCTGTAAGAGCCAAGACTTGCTTTTTTTTTTTTTTTTCTTTTGGTGGTGCTGGGGATTGATGGAGCCCCAGGCTTCTCACCACCAAGCAAGCGCTATACCCCAGAACTGCATCCCCAGCCTGGGCCTTGGAAAGAGTTTATCCACTGAAAAGTGAAGACCTCTTCCTTTTTCTAGGGAAGCCTGGGTAATGCTTAACTCTAATTTGTTTGGGTCTTGACGTGACTCTTGAGAAATCATAAAGACTTTCCCGTGTCTCTCATGAGGTGGCCAACACGAATTGTTCTTCAGGAAGAAGGATCTTTCTTAAGGGATGGGGGAAGGGCAAGAGAGCTGCAAAATGTCTCCCACTTGGGTGTCCTTTCCTTTTTTGGTTTGCAAGGATCCCATCCCCTCCCCACTGCCCTTCACCAGGGAGACCAGCTCAGGTCCCTTGAAACTGGAGTTGGCTGGGCCAGCTCTCCCCCAGAAACTACACTTTGTTTTTCCTCCAGGGAGCTGGGACTTGGTCACCTGTGACTCACTATTCCTGTGTTGCCTACACAGCACCCACGTCAAGGTCTAAAATGGCATCTGCTCCCTGTTGCCCTCTCCCCATTCAGGCCCCCACTGGCCTCCAGGTCAGATGCCTTGCGGGAATGTGTGCAGCTCCACCTCCCCCGGGGAAGTCAGGAACCTGCAGCTCCTCCCTCCCCGAAACACAGAGCATGACCCAAAGAATAGAGTTTTCCACTTCCTACTCTCACTAGTGTCGAAATACCTCTGTTGTCTCACAAGTTGCTCTCCCCTGCCCTGTGTTGCCACAGGATTAGAACCTTGAAAAATTCAAATTATCCATTCCTTTATCAAGTAGGCTGGCTGAACTTACATCTGGGTGTGGGGCTCTGGGTCTAGTTATAGAAAATTTCATTTAATGAGAATAACATCAACCTTAACATAACAGAAACACTGCCACTTATTAAATCTAGACTGTGTTGAATGCTGTTGCTAAATATTGCACGTGTTGTTATGCTCCCCACAACAACCCTATTGCTATCGCCCCCATTTTATAGATGAGGAAAAGAGACTGAAGGTATAATTCAGTTAACCTGCCCAAGGCTACGCCACTATTAAGTGCTGGAACTAAATGCAGGTAATTGTAACTTCAAAGTCCGCCTTTCTTGCTCCAAGTGACCGCCCCACCCCACCTGCCATTTTGTGCTTCCATCTTCATGGACACGACATGCGTGTCCTTCAGAATCTCAGTTCCAGAAACTTCTTCCATCTCCTGCTATTCACTAAATCCTGATTTGCCAATGATTCTTCTCACCAGTACCAAGGAGGTTGCTAAAGAGAGGGCTTGTTTCAAAGTGAGGTGCTTTCTGGGTTAAAACACTGGCTTTGGAGGCCTTGGAGGGGAGGGATGAATGAACATTTTATCAACACAAATGTCATTGGCAGCCCCAAAACAAACAGCGTCCCACCCGGCTTGCTCCTTTATGAGGCATTCAATCAATAAAATGAGAGCAGAGCTCTGTCAGATTTATTGGCTAGGTTCAAACCGAACACCTCTTCTACCCGCCAAAGGCTAGGTCACCAGCTCTACCTTTCCGTTCCAGCTCTGGACAGCCCCCATTTTCCCCTGTGGGGTTACAATGGTTCATTGTTTGAGGCAGGCCTTGTGAGAAGTTGTGTTTGTTTTGCCTCTTATCTTATCAGCTCCAGAGCTACAATAGCCCAGGTGTACTCACCATTTTACCATCAGGTGAGAGGAGATTGTGGCCGGGGTCCAGGCTGGCTGGGGAGACTTGCTGTAAAACTGACTGGCTGGTCACCATGGCACTGTTGCCATGGTGACTGATTGTTGAAGAGGAAGTGACCTCATTGCTTCCCTGCTGGCTGTAGCGTACTCCTGCAAAACAACAACAGACCCAATAGGGAACATTAGTGTCACCAGGGGCCCTAGAATACTGACTCAGCTCCCCTTGTTTTCAGGGGTGGATGACAAGATGCCTTTTCCTCTCCTGTACACACACACACACACACACACACACACACACACACACATCTACCAGTTGTCTTTGGAACAAGAATAGCATGCCTCTACTTTAATTCTAGAATGTAAGCTCCATGAGAATAGGATGTATACCCAGAGTCTTGCTACTTGGTAGCCATCTGTAAACTTCTGCTGAATGAATCAAAGACTGAATCAAAGAATGAATCCTGCTTGTTATTGCTTTAGCATAGTTTTTTTGTTTTGTTTGGATTTGGAGGCTGAGATCAGCCTTCTCATCCTGGCTGGAATATTTCTTCTATTCTTCAATATACCTTCTAGAAATGCTTTCCTGGTGTCTTTTGGCTATATGGAATTGCAAAGTATGAGTAGACCATTTGGCAAAGAAGAGGCACTTGTCCAGTGACCTCTATAGGAGCCACAGCTCAGGCATTGGTCTCTGTCTACCACTTTTTGGCTGAGACCTAGAGACCAGGGGACACAGGAAGAGCAGGGAATGGATGGGGTTATAATTAGTCATCTTTGGCCCTGGATCCCACATTCCTTTGATGGGTCCCCTTTGTCTGACTTCCAGGGCCCAGGGAAAGGTGTGTCTGCAGAGGTGAGGCAGGCAACACACATGGGCAGGAGGTGAACGCTTAGGAAACCACGGGAGAGTCAAGCGTATCTAACCCTCACTGCTCTGACCCTCCTTAGGAATCAAAAAGGAGGTCTGCTCTCAGGAAAGGGCAAGTGCTGGACAGAGACCAGGCAACTGAAGGAAGCTGAAGAACAAAGAACCCAGGGCCAGTTTGCAGAAGAAAGTCCTGCTTGAAGTCTCCATAAAATAGCCAAGGACAAGGTTGGGGGGTCCTTGAGGGCATCTCTCCTCCAATGTCTCCCTCCTAGACAATGTACTTTGTATTTTGCTTTCGATTTGACGAAAAGGTTTGGGAGGCGGGGTCCTGTCTTGCAAGGGAGGGAGACCAAATGCTTTAGGCTTGGAATCATTTGAAGAAGCGGGCCGACTCTTAGGCCATCCTTTTCCTTGCCCAGTGTTCCAAGATGAACCATCCCTGTATACAAATTCTGTGGCTGTTGACCCTGCCCTGCCTTCTGCCCCAAGCAGAGTCCCACCTTCCAGGGGAGGCTACTGAGTCCCCTCTGGCAAACTGTCATAGCCAGTAGCCTTGATCTAAAACTTAAGAAGAGACTCAAGCCAGTTTTCCCTGGATCCTCCTAAGGATATGACCCAAGGCTATTTTGACCTAGAGTTTAAGAGGACTAGGGCAAAAAAACATAAACAAATGCTAAAGCAGGTTCTAACCTTCTAGAGCAACTTGTTTGACTAGGAAGTGGCTTGATGCTTTGCTCTGCAGGCTTTTCCTATTGTTTTTTTCCCCCCTCATCCTTCAATTCAAAGGCTGCTATGGGGGTGAGTTTGGCACTGGAATGGCTTCTGGTCCAGGGCACTACACTTTTTTACCCCCCTAAGAACAGGAGCCCTGAAGTTAAAAGAGGAAAGACCTCTATCTCTCCACATCAACAGACCCGGCCCAGTCCTGTCTGTCTTCTTCTGTACCTGTCTGCAGTCCTCTAAGGACTCACCACCTTCGACTCCATCCCATTGGATTAAATTGGGTCCTTTTTCTCCACTTACACTGGCCACCCAGTTACCAGCAGGATTTGCCAACAGTTCAAAGAGTCATAGATAGAAAAAGAAAGAAATGTGAACCTCGTGAACACTGAAGATTTCCAATCCATAAAAAGACAGATTTTCTGGCAAGAAGGGTCAGTGGGAAGACTGTAGGTTCTGGAACTAGACCAACTCAGGTTCAAATCTTGCCTTTGCTCTTAATCACACATGTGTGTGATCATAGGAACATTGCTTTCCCTCTCCGTGTCTTAGCTTCCTTTCCTAAAATGAAGAGAATACTGCCTTAACAGAACTATTAAAATAAAATTTTTTAGATGTTGATGGACTTTTGTTTTCTTTCTTTATTTTACATGTGGTTCTGAGAATCGAACCCAGTGCCTCTCATAGGCTAGGCAAGTGCTCTACCACTGAGCCACAACACCCCCCACCCCCACGAACAGGGATATTTTGGGATTAGAGATAACATTTCTACAGCTCCTAGCTTAATCTCCAATTCATGGCAACTGGGGGTAGGGATGCTGGGGGGAGAGAATGGATAGACCTGACATTTGTCCTAAGAATCTAGAATTCTAGACAACATGGGGGCAGATTCTAAATAGTGAATGCAACTGTCTCCCCCACGGATCGTGCTTAGGCAGAACCACTGATGTCCTGCCCTGGAAGCAACTTGGGAGGAGGCCTGGCCTCTGCCCTGTTGTTCTTTTCTCTCAGAGGAACTGGAATTCACTGTGTTTCTCTCCTGACTCCCTGACCAGCTATTTACCTCCCCAAGATGCTCTGCTTCCGAGAGAATGGTGATAACGCTGGGAGTCAGGTGTGCGTTCACCTCCCAGCCTGTCCCCGTCATCGATTTGGTCTCAAGTCAAACAGTCTCTGGATTTAGCCTATTTAATTTGGCTGAAGGAAAATGGTCAGTCCTCTCATGATCAAATATGGGTCAGAGTGAGGCTTCTCCCCTGCCACCATCTACACAATTATTTATTTAAAAATAATTAACCAAGGATATCTAGAGGAAACAAAAGCCTTCTTTAGAAGGGAGCATGGCAGGAGAGAGTCCAGAGCCATTTGTTAAGAGTCCAGGCAGCTCGGCCAAGGCTGCTTCAGTCTACATACTTTTTCTTCCCCAGTGGAATTTTGTTACACAAGCTACACAACCTGGGAGCGGCTCTGGGAGACTGATGTGCCTCTGAACCTTCATTTGAAAATTTCTGGCTCAGGGATAGAGTCTTGGCTGGGAGTTAGGGGGATCCCTGTGTGGATCACAGCTTTGCCACTTGTTCTGTGGGTAAGCTCCAGCTTCCTCACCTACAAGCCAAGGGAATGCCCACTGCAGGAAGGGGGCCACTGTCACTGCAGTATGGTGGGAGATACGTGGTGGGGGCAGTAGAGGGGCTGCTCCTCAACTCCAGATCTACCTGCATCCTTTTCTACTGATGCTCCTCTTACAGGGATTTGGACCCTCACTGGACTCTGAAAGTGCGGCTGCACCCAGCCAGCCATCTTTTTCTTAGGGTGACGTAATGGAAATAGGTGCTCATTACAGGAAGGAGAAGCCAAGTAAAGTTTCACAAATTCAGAAGAACACTTGAAATGAGAATAAAAGTGGAGTGCACAGTGGAGCCAGGTGACCTGGGTTTAAATCCTGGCTCCATCATGTAATAGCTATGTGACCTTGGGAAGGTTATTTAGCCTTCCTGAGCTTCAGTTTCATTACTGTCAACAACATGCACCCATGAGATGAACTGGGAAGAAGACAGAATTAATGGATGTGAAAGCACCCAGGCCATACTTGGCATACAATTGTTGCTGAAAACACAACAGATCCTCCTACTGTCAGATTGTCTTTAAGACACTTTTTGGAATGCTGGGATCACAAAAGCTTACTGAGTGCCTGTCATGCAGGCACGTTGCTAAGAAGGGGAATGCCTCTTCCCTTCACCACGGCAAGCTCTGAAATTGAAGATATGACAGGGCTCTGGACCAGCCTTGACTTGCCAAAAATGCCAGGTAATCAGCCACAGAGCACCCGAAGGAAAAATGACCATGCCAGAGGGTGGCCTACACCCTTCATTCCCTCACTCAAGCCTCTAATTGACCATGTCCCCAGTGAACCACAGCAAGTGTGTCCAGAATGAAAAGGCATCCTGGGTGGAGTAGAGAGACTTTCCTGAGGCACTGCTGAGGTCATCCACTTTCCCCTCAGCCTCAGCTCCATGGGGGTTGGGTGGTTGCTAAATTCCTAATAGCATAGGGGACAGACCCAGATTGTCCAGTTTCTATCCAATATGACTGATCAGAAGTGTCAAAAGCACAGACCAAGCCTATGGTTCCAAAGAGCCAGCTTTCCCTGCATTGCCCTCCTGGGCCAGTACACATCTCTAGGATGTCCTTCACCCCACTATGGCCTGGGATTTCTTTCTAAAACAAAACCATACCAAGTCGCTGCTCTGCTTAGAAATCTAAAACGGGTGAAATCGGGACTTCACAACTTGTCTTATGTGCATCATCTCTTGCCACATCCCATACAGCCAAGAGAGATCACCGGCCCCGCTTCAAATAGCCCTGCCTGCCCTGCCTCTGTGCTTTGCTTACACTCTTTGCTCTGCCTGAAAAGCTCTTCCCTTCTCCACGTCTCATCCTAGAGAGGACTAACTGTCGGCTCTCTGGGAAGCCCTTCTTGATTGGTCCTGGTGATTGTCTGCTCCATCCTTTGTATTTACTTGTGCTGGTGATTCGTCCCCCAGGACTGTGTTATCCTGAACCCTGATGTGTTTATTCCCCTTTCCTTAAAGGAGGAGAATGGCTTTTACTCCTTGCCTCATCCTCAGCCTCACACAGCACCTGCGCTGTGATTATCTACTGAATGAAGGAATGAGACCCCAGCTTGCTTTGAGAACCCAGGTCCCAGAACAAGGGGCATCGCTTCTAGCAGGAGAAAATATGATCAGTTCTAATGTAGCAATTGTATTAAAAGTGTGAATCTGTTTCAATCCGTTGTTGTTTTAGGGAATACTTTGAGAGTCACGTGAAATTCATTCAAAAAACACCAAGTAAATTCAGAAATTTGCATCCAGATGAATGGGGCCGTGTAGGACTAAACCAAATCCACCTTTGTGTGCATGCGTGTGCAAACACACACACGCACACATACATCCTGAACATCTGCGAGCCATCTCAGTCACTCTGAGATGAATGTTGCCACAAGCTACATTCATGACCATCAAGAGTAACAACATGGGGCTAGGGATATAGCTCAGTTGGTAGAGTGCTTGCCTTACATGCACAAGGCCCTGGGTTCAATCCCTAGCACCCCCTCTCCCCCCAAAAAGAGTAACAGTGTTCTTCTGATTTCAGACATCCCTCTGTCTCTGACACCCATTTCCTTAAGCAAACATCAGGAGTTTTTCAAGCTCAAGTACATATTTATGGCTGCATAGCATTTATGTACTTCTTAACTATCAGGTGTAAAACTCTGCTAAAGTTTTTATTGGATTCTTATCTTTTTAAAATGTGTCACTGATAAAGTTTTCAAAAATTGTGCCTTTAAACTTTATTTTTCCAACAGTGCTGTGGTTTTCCTTAGCAAAGCATGGTGATTTTTAGGTTATATAGAACCGACTGTGCACATGTATTCAAAGACAGACACAACTGTCTTACAGGAGGACCCCAGGGAGCAGATGCTCAGGGTGTCATTAACCATAGAAACCTGTACTTCAGGGTTTATAACTGTAGCTCATAGAGCCCTAGATATATGATTCTCTAAGATCTTGGAAAAATGGTTGCAATCCTTATTCCACAATTCCAGAGATCAACAAGACACCTCTTGACACTTTAAATCAGTTCTCTCTCTCTCAAAGATGTGATGATTCTGGGTCAGCCAATCTGTAAAATGGGCCTACAGATTTCCTCTCCTCAGATGCTAGAATGATGAATAATATCAAAGAAGCTCTGGATTCTGCTGAGAGACAAAATGTTAGGCTAATCAAAGAGCAACATCAGCCAGGATCTCACATCCAGAATTGTTCTTTTATAAGAAGAGAGGAGGAAGTACGGACTCTCCTGCAATGTGGGGGCTCAGATTGTCCTCAAGTGGTCCTTGGCACTGAAGCCTGGGGGTTCCCTTCATTGAAGTCTGCCAGCTGCACCCAGAACCTGGTGGGATGCCTTTCCCCCTTGACATTTCAAGCCAACCTCCCATCCCTGATAATGCAGGAATGTTCCTCTGGCTGGTGGACCTCTGCCAACAAGTGAGCGTCCCCGCCACCAACAGAGTAAACATTACTCAACTGGCCAGGGCTCTATCACACACATTCTTCCCCTGTGTTCCTAACCTCATGCAGAGTGTGGCCCAGCCCCATTGGGTCTGGAAACTGGGAATTTAAACTCAGGCAGGAGAGAGCATGTGAAGGAGAAACTCTCCCAAAAGGAAATGTCCATGTCCATAAATTATGTGCAGACAGCTGTCTTTCCCACGAAACCACAACTTTGTGTAGGGGAGAGAAGGGGGGGCAGGGGTTAGGCTAGTCTTGATGGCCTTTTACTGTGTGCTGATAACTCTAACCTCCCCCTACTCCAAGCACGAGTTGCTTCTCTTGAGGGCATCGGCAGAGAGACAAATGATCCAGTCTGGTGAACTTGTGAGACACTCATCTGAGGCTAGAAGAATGTGAACAAATTCCCTGGCTTGAAACCCAGGAACCCTAGAAATGAAAGCTTTCAAATGAATTCGCATTGCTGCCTCGGTTTCCTCCTTTGTAATAGCACTTTTTGCCAATTCTTAATAATATTTCCTTCTAAGGAAAAAGATTAATGTTTGCAAAGAGTTTAGGAGATTAAAAATCTGAGAGCCTAGGAGGAAAAAAAGCTGGTGCGAGATGAAAGCAATTTAAACACTGGGCTAGTTTCCATTCCAGATCCTAAGGTGGCTTAGGTAGGAGCCCAATTCATAAGAGAAGAAACACAGACAGACCCGTGGGGACGGTAAACATTCTTGACTCAAGGAGTAAAAAGTTGAGTGACACTTCAGGGAAGCCCACAAACTGGTTTTCTTATAAAAAAAATCAAAGCAAATGTAACCAAGAAAAAAAAAAATCTTCCACTAAAAACATCTTGGCTGAGATCAGGAGCTAGAAGTGCCCCGTGCACCTGAAAACATCACACAGGGAGGAGGCAGAAGAACAACAGAAACCTCGAGTGTCTTCCCACTGGGTCTACCTGAGGTGCCCCGCCTCGTCCTTGCTGCATTTGGCAGGCAAACATCAGGCAGCTTGCAATGATCACTTCAGCCTGGAGATGGCTGCTCCAGGCCCTTGAGAATTTGAGCAGTCTTCATCCTTGTGAGTATTTCCCACTGTCTGCTTCTCAATGTGTCACAGATGCCCACTTGGCAGAGTGAATAGCTGAGGCTCAGAGAGGACAAGGTCATTTCCACTGCCTTTTCTCAGGGGACACTCAGCAAGTCTGTTATTTTGAACTTGACACTTTCCCCCCTTCCCCATAAGCCCCACATCAGTTTTAGATAAGTGGAGCCACCCATCATGACCCACTAATAGTTTGAACTGATTTTATAGATTTGTTCCTTGGCTGCACCCTTCAAGGGAATGTAGGCCCCATGAGGGCAGGACCTTGTCTGTTTTCTCCTTAGCACCTTGGCCAGCCTGTGCCAGGCCCTCAAATATGTGTTGAATGAACAAATTAGGAATGAATGACCTATGCTTCAAATCTGATGGAGGGCTCCCACCTCCCTCAACTTGGCTTGGAGGAGTTGAGTGGTGGAGAAGCTACAGTGGTATACATCTGTCCTCTCAAACTCCTGGTTTTTCTGTGGTTAGGAGAGGCAAATATTTTTTTGAGGAGGAAGAATGGGAGAAAGAAAGGAGAGATTAAAATACAATCAAAATTGGAGAAATAGTACTGTCAGTTTTGAGTGATTTCATGTCTGAAGGCACCAGAGAGGTCCATCAAGGGTGAGTGTGATGTGTTGTGTTAGAACCCATTTTGGGGGTCCATTAGGTTGATTTCAGAAGTAAGGAGTCAAGTCATCTAATGGGGATTTATTATGGCAACCTGAGTAACTTAAATGCCTTTTTCTGCAAAAAAAAAAAAAAAAAAAAAAAAAAAAAAACTGGGGCAAAATTAAGAAGGCTTAACCATGGGTGTTGTTAGGTGTAAAGACTGTGGGGACAGACAGTGACCTGCTGCAGTCTGGCTCCTGGGGTCTGGTCTTTTCTGAGGCTGCCTTTGCAGGCAGGGATAATATGGCTGCAACAAAGGCTCCTAGGCTTGGCTGTTGAGGAGAATGGTGATGCTCCTAGTGGGAGTGGGCAATGGGAGAAAGGCTATAAAGCTATCAGCAGACTGAGCCACTGGGTGTCCATACAAAGTAAGGTCCTATAAACAGACATCTGTATTGTGACTGAAGGGCTAATAAAATTGCCTTAGAAAAGAGAGATTTTCCACTGCAACCCATTCAGAAGCAATATCCTACTGGGAGGTGATACCCAGAGAGAAGGTCCTTTGAGGCCTGGCAAGTGTCAGAGCTGCCTCATTATGTGGGTTTGCCTGGCCAGACCCCAGCCTCTTCATCACCATCACCATCAGCAGCATCATCAGCATCATCATCATGACAGATAGCCACTGATCACCCAGCAGGCTTGTGGATGCTAGCCCCAAGGAGTACCAGGTGTTGGGTACAAAGACCTTGGAAGGTGGATAATGACTAGTTTCCCTTCAGCTGGGAGAACAGAAACACCAGTCAAGTGCTCAGGGAGCACCGTCAGAGAATTGATGTCTGCCCAGAGCCAGGCACTTTGGCTTCTGTCTCTCCAGATGGTTTCCACTCAGTGGAAACTCAGAAAGAGTAGTTCTCAGTCTCTTCTTGCCCTGGGGCTACTGGTAACAGATTATAAAAGGAACTTAACTGGGAGAACATTAAACTAACTAGTAGAATGAAACTAAATGGATTGACTAAACTAGCAAACTAGACTAGAGGAAATTAAGCTTCTGGAACATTAGGGAGAAAGTCATATTATATTCTTTGAAAACTTCCTGGTAGCATTAATGGTGATATTATTTTGTGAACTGTATACTTTAGGTAAACAGTGTTAATAGGGGTGAAGCTGGTTGACAGCTGGTTGTCTTTTGAAAAGGGAAGAGATTAAACTTGCAAAATAGAGCATTTATGCATCATGCTTTTGGACAGAAAGCTCTCTGACAGATATCTTCATTCCACAAATATGTGGAGCATCTGCTATGTGCCAGGCCTGGCTGAAGAAATCCAGCTTTGGCTTTGATGTCAGTATAACCCACAATTCTCCCACCCAGAAAGCACACAGTGAGGTAGGTGTTTACAAACTCCAGGGGCCTTCTTCACGGTAAGAATAAGGCTTATTTGTTTTTGGTTTTCTTTGGCAGGTAGGGATGCAAACCCTATAATTCACCTGGCAGTAGGATTCTAGACAGCAAAGAGGATGGGCTGTTCATTTCTATTTCCATCTATAAAACACCTAGAGATAAATGAAGCACTAACTTGGTGTCCAGTGTGTAAACTGATGTCACATAAAAAGGAGATGTTGTTTAGAGGGCTTCCACCCTTGCTGAACAAGGACTTGCTCGGATTTCACTATCAACCCAGTTCAGCAGATGTTGACCTTGTGGTAGACAGGGCCAAAAAGCATGGGCACGCAGGCTGCCACTCAGGGGCCTTGAAAGTGTTAACCTCCAGCAGTTATAGATGTCTCATTTATACCCAGTATAAATCTGTTTATTGTGACTGGCCCCACCCGATATGCTGGTGCTTGTAAAGCTCTAATGATCCCTAATAAAGGTGGAAGGCTTCTAACAGCACACAGTTCCTGAACTGGGGACAGAATGAGAGAGTGAGGGAGAGAAGGAGGAGGGAGGCAGATGATGAGCTCAATTCTAAAGTACCACAATGGCAAACCTCCCTCTGCACTTCATGCATCAGAGCTGTGGGCCCCAAGTCTAGAAGCTACACACAATCTCCAAAATAACCCATCAGAGAAGAAAGGTCCTCATGCAACACCTTCATTTGCCAGAATCCTCAAGAAGTCATAGGATTTGCCCAAGGTCACCCCTGCTCATTAGTGGCTCTGGTCTCCTGAATCCTCATTCAGGGCTTTTGATTCCAGCTGCCTCTCCTCTCCCACTTGAGCAAGGCACTATGAGGGTTATTGTCAACTCCTTCCAGAACTTTCCTGCTCTCTCTAGACTAGTAATCCTGGCTGTGCATCCAACTCTCAAGACATTTGTTGCAACTTCCTATGCTGAAACAACCAATTCTGATCCTAAAGTAGGCGGGTGGAACTTTTAAGAGTTCCCTGGATGACCTTTATGTGGTCTGGGAGAGACTTGAGAATCACAGATCTTGACAATACTTGGTTTTCATGGTTTCTGATATCTCAAATGACAAAGTACATGGGAAGGAAAATCCTTCCAGAGTGAAACTGCAAAACCACATTCTTGCCAAGAACCCAGTGCTATCCACAGCCCCTCCCTGCTCTCAACACCCCAAAGGTTCCTGAGTCAGCCTTACTGCTCACCAAGGGCATCCAACCTTCCTTGTCAGGCACTGTGCTTGGCTCTAGGTGTGTTTTATCATATTTAAGCCTTACAACAGCCCTTAGAAGATAGGTGTCATGATTCCTATTTCCTAGACAAAGAAACTGAGGCGCAAAAATGCTAAAGAACTTGTTCAAGATGACACTGTCAGATAACGGCAGAAGCACAATTCAAGCCAAGTCTATTTTGAATGCTACTCCTGGCTTCCTGGATGCACATGCTCAGTCTGATCTTGAAAGAGGCAACCTGTGAGCAGCTCATCCCAGGTCATACAGACATCCCGGGTCACTAAATGCTAAAGACCATGTCCATTGTGTTCCCCCAACATGCAGAGTATGACTCCTGAGAGGACTCAGCTCTTGATCTCCCAAAAGTGTTAGAAAGGTGGCGGCCTCCCTTGCTGATTGACTGCTTGGTGGCTGAAGTCACACAAGTGTGCTATTGCTGAGGCTGCTGAGTCAGTGCAGAGGGTAAGGCAAAGCATGCTACAGGGTGAAGCAAGTGGCTTCCAGAACATGAGCCCTCAGGAGCTTCTGAGGTTTCCTGGGCTCATTGCAGGTCTATATTCACCTCCTCTTCTTACAGCTCCTTTGCCTGAAGTTTGAGGGAACTTCCCTTCTAAGAACAAAGAGCACTAAGCTCTTCAGAGGTGGCCTCCACCAGGAAAGAACCACACCCCCTCTAATTGGCAGGTTCCCAGGGCTAATTACTAACAAGCAATACACATAAGTGGGGTACTCACACCTCCATCCATTCACAGAGGAAAATTCCCTATTAGGTATAGGAAATTCATGGTCATCTTATGAACCTGACCTCCTGCTCCATGTTTGTGAGCCCTCACCCCCAATGCCAATTCATGACCCTTTCCAACTTCCTTTTACTCTGTCTTGTATTTGCACTAAAGGCCTCATGACCCTGGATATGCCTTATGGTATCACAGAGCAGTTCTCTCAGGAGGAGTGGGAAATTGCCAAGGTGCTACAAGAAGCTAGGCACAGTCTGTTGCAAACACCAAGATGAGTATCTAGTTGGAAATACTCAAGTTCCATAAAAATCCAGATTGAAAACTAGGGATGCAGCTCTGTGTGAGGTGCTAGCCTGCCATGTTCAAGGCTGTGGCTTCAATCTTCAGCATCATCAAAAACAAAAAACAAAAACAAAACAAAACAACAACAACAAAAAAAAAAAACCAGGATTGAATGAAATCTTGAAGAGAGATGGGGAAAGGGAAAAACCCCAAATAACAAAACAAAACATGAGCCTCAGCAAGAAATGATAATAGCTATCATCTATGATGGTCTGCTATGTCTGGGGTACTTTACATATACATATACACATGCTTCATCCTATTAATCCTTTCAGCATGTGCCCAGGTAGGTATTCCCACTTTATACATCAATAAACTGAGTCACAGAGATTTTGGAGACTTGTCCAGGGTCACACAGAAGTAGCCAAAGTAAGGTTGGATTTCAGGTCTGCCTCCATAGCTCACGAATTTGCCATGCCTACTGTATTTTTTAAGAGTCTTTCCCCAGAGTATCTTCAGTGCATATTAAATGTCAGAGTTGGTGATCATTTGGCAATGGTAGGCTGGGAGACAAAGGGAGCTTAGTTGTTAATTGCGTACCTCCAAGATACTCACTACTAAAAGTGTGGACCCTGGAACACCCTCTTCAACAGCACCAAGATGCAGAAACTCAGACCTCACCCAATACCTACAGAATCAAAATCTGCATTTGAACACATGCCCATTTGATAAGCAATGCATTGTAACACTGTGGGTTAAACTTGACTGCACACTGGGCTCACCTGGAAAATTTCAACAACTACTGATGCCTAGTCCTACTCCCCAGAGACTGTGATTTCACAGGGCTGGGTTGCAACCTGGGTACTGGGACTTTTAGAAGCTCCCCAAGTGGTTCTAAAGATTGTCAAAGTGTATGAACCATTGTCCCAGAGTGGGCATGTGTTGGGGGGGGGCGGGGAGGGTGTCAGCAAACTGATAGTCTGCTGGTCAAAGCAGCCTGTTTTTATATGATGCATAAGCTAAGAATGGTTTTTCCATTTTTAAATGGATGAAAAAAAATCAAAAGAAGAATGTATCATGACAGATGAAAACTACATGCAATTCAAATTTCAGCTCCACAAAGTTGTACTAGAAGACAGCCACACTCATTTTTTTACATACAGTCTGTGGCTGCTTTTGTGCCACAAAGTCAGCTGAGTGGCTGTGACAGAGATAGCATGGCTTGAAAAGTCTAAAATATTTACTTTATGGCTCTTTCCAAAGAAGTTTGCTGATCCCTATTCTAGAGTACTTGTGAACAGCCAGGATAATTACCAGGATTGAGAGCTTCACTGGACTTTATTTTATATGGGGGATATGTTTTATATGTAACTATATATTTACACACACATGCATGTGTGTACATTATGTACACATTTATATACATATGTGTACACACACACATATTCCCTCTCCTTCCTCATTTGTGTTTTTACTTCCCTTTGAAAAGTGAGTGGAGGCAAAAGGCCAGATCTTGTGCCTTCCCATTAAGCAGGTGGCTTCAAAGGCTTGCACAGATCTCTGCCTCTCTCTGCACCTCTAGTGCTTAATTCTCTCTAAGTTCCTGTCACTTCCCATCACACCTTTTACAAACAGGTCCTAAGAGCACTTCTGCCATAAGCTGCAGGCTGGAGCTCTGTGCTTGCAGGAAGTTTCCTTCCTCCTCAGAGCAGACTGGGGTTGGTAAGAAGTCCTTGAATCCTCTAAGGATCCTTCAGGGGGATTAGACATGGCCAGTGGGGTTGCCTTCAGTGATAGGAGTCCAGTATCTGCCGGCTTCTGTACAGAGGTCAGAGCTCCACCAGCCCGGCAGCCTGGCTTCTTTGTATGCAGACCAGGGATAGTCCCCTATCAGGGGAGGCTGACAGCAGAATACATTGAAAGCTGGGCCTCTTAATCTCATTAATATCCCGATTGTCTTCTCCAATCTAGTGGGAGCCAATGGGGTGGCACCCGCAAGATAAAATGACCTTGGAATTCAAGAGATAAAATGGCAATCAGATAAAGTCCCTTAGCCGGAAAACACTGAAGCCATGTCCACCATGGAACCCCAAGTCAATATGAAAGTGTCTCCTACAGCAGCATGACCCACGACAGGATGTGTCCCTCTTCCAAACTAAAATAATCTGCAACTTAGGGACAATGGGTCTCATTTACTCTGAGAACCTTTGCTGCTGAATGAATATTTTTACAACTACCCTCATAAACTCCCTCCCCTTGTCTGCTGTCCAGGGAGGGGGCGGAGCTCCCAGAGGTGAGCTGGAGTGCCTGCACTGTCTCAGAGGCCCCATTAAGTTGTTAAGACATTTAGTGCCCCAGACAGGCCCGAATGCAAGGGCAGTTCAAATCTCCACACATGTGGGGATGAGCTGTGGAAGAGGGGGCTTCAATTTCTTCCCACAGAATCCCCCAGGGGCAACAGTTGGGGAGGAAATAGTAAACTAGCCAGGCTGGGGATCCCTACCATCTCTTTGGCCATATTCTCCCACAGCCCCTGTCATTCAAAGCAAAGAAAGATGGGCGGTGTATAACAGCTCAACACCTGCCTCCACCACTTACTAACTCTCTGAACTTGGGGAATTACACCCTAATCATCTTACTTCCCTTGAGTGCGAAATAGGGATACCAGTGCAGATAGTCTCTGCCCTTCAAGGCTGTGTGAAGCTTAAATAAGATGATGCATGTAGGTGCTCAGCCAGGGCCTGGTACCCAGGAAGCACTCAATCAACACTAGCTGATGGAATTCTTTACCATCTTGCCACTGGGTGCTTTTGAGGCTTCCCTGGGTCCTGTATATTTCTGTGTTAGGGAGGACAACAGCATCCTCACAGGCAACCTGGCCCAGAGTCAGGGTTGTCTAAGACCCAAGGTCAGATTCCTGCAGGTCACTTGAGAGGAGGTATGAAGGAGGACGAGGGGAGGCAGGCACTGTTTTGCAAGTTCTGATTTCAAATCAGGGAAGTCAAGTTGGTTGGGCTGGGAATGGGACAAATAGAGGTCAAAGGGAGGGAGAAGCAGCTGCAGAAACACCATCTCCTCTTAGGAAAAGAGGCTGAGACTCAGGATACCTCAGAGCTACCCTGGAGAGGTTCTGTCTTTTCCCTGTGCCTCATTTTCTTTCCAGGAGAATGGGCCCTCACCTCTCTACCCAAAGGTGAGGATAGGATGTATGGGTGAGTGAAGGATGATGATTTGTCCCACCCTTGTCTCCTTGAGGCAGTGGCCAGGTGACTTATCTGGGGACTGGAGCGAAATGTACAGTGAGCAAGGACACCCCAGATCATGCAGCAGATATTGCGGTTTGGGCCAAGGCTAGCCCAGCCTCCATCCCACCCCAACTTCCTCCTCCTCCTCCTCCTTCTCCTCAAGCCAATCAATACCAGCACCAGTCTCCAACCAGTCCTTTTTCTTGCCGCCGCCCTGCCCTCTGACCTTTTGGGGGCCTTTCTCTTGATTCAGCTCCAGAATGGAGGTAGAGGCCATCACTCCGAGCCTGCTCAATGGCCTCAGAATAGGCTGTCATGGGGCCTATAACCAGGGACAGCTCCTGCTGGCGAGAGCTGGGATGAGGGGGAAGCAGATAAAGGCCTTCCAGGCTCAAGATAAATGGCTGCCTGCAGCCTGCTACAGTAACTTCAGGCCCCCAAGAAGAGTAGACAAAGGGTGCCCCTGTGACACTCCCTGGAAAGATGAAGGCCCATCAGCGGCAGCCAGGCTGGTTCAAAGCCCCAACTTAATTGTCAATTAAGCATGCATAAGGGAGACAAAGCCATGACAACCCCTGGCTGCATGCTGGTGTGTGATTGTAAAGCCGAGGAGGGCCAACGCTGAAAACAGCTGATTCTGCTGACAATGTGTTTGTAGGGCACCTTGTAACCAATCAGCCGCTGACAGAGGCAAAGTGCTCCTCCTGCCACCCCTATTGTGCCGGACATTCCAGGACCAGGGTCACACTGTGGTCATCTTGGGCAAGTGGGCCACAAGGCAGTAAGCGTGGCTGGGAAAGAAGGGCTCAGTAAGGGAAAGGATGCTCTGCCTCCCTAGGGGAAAGGTTTGTCTCCCGGCTCAGGTGCTAGTGTTTGCAGAGGAGACAGGGTGGGGAGTCAGGGGCATGAGACTGGGGGACTTGTTTCCCCCACCCAGCTCAGCCTTAGAGCTTGCTAATACTGACTCTGGGTGTTGGTCTTGCCTCAGGAACACAGAGTTCTTTTGGGATTCTGCATTCAGTTTATGTTTGGGGCTTAGTTAGAGATCATGCCCTAGCTGTGGGCACTGCCAAAGCCTTCTCTGAGAGCTGGGCTCCAACCTGCTGGCCACCTACCCTGGGTCTATTACCCAGGAGCCCCATCGCAGCTCATGTGCCATCCTGGCAGCCTGACATGGGGACACAGTGCTCTGATCCTGCACCATAGGCACTAGCATGGCAGTTGCCTCTGCTTCCAGTCCAGGGGCAGGATATATCTCATACATCTCGTTATTAGAAATAATGTCTCAGAGTATGAAAGTAAAAAAAAAAAAAAAGAGTTCTGCTGCCTGTCATTCTTTCTATGACTGCTTGTTTAACTTTCTAGGAGTGATGACAAAAATTGTGTGGTCTTTTGGGGAAGGTGGTGTTCACACACTTGAAAACATTTAATCCTCATGCGGACTGTGAAGTACTACTTCTCTATTTTAAAGAGAGGAAACTCAGAGAAGTTACGTGAATTAGCCACATTCATAACCTGAGATTCAAAATTATACCTAGAGAATCCAGTCCCTGGACTGGGGAAAATGACTCTTGTGATAAGCCCTAAGTAAGAATTATGGCAGAGGAGAAGCAGCCATTGAAAATAGGAACAAAGTCCCAAAAATGCTGCTCCAGAAATAGCTGGAGGCTAGGTACGGTAGCACAAGCCTATAATCCCAGCGGCTCGGAAGGTTGAGGCAGGAGGACTGTGAGTTCAAAGCCAGCCTCAGCAAAAGCAAGGTGCTGAGCAACTCAGTGAGACCCTGTCTGTAAATAAAATACAAAATAGGGCTGGGGAGGTGGCTCAGTGGTTGAGTGCTCCTGAGTTCAATCCCTGGTATCCAAAAGAAAAGAAAAGAAATAGCAATAGGATTTTGTTCCCCTAGAAAGAATCAGGAAGCCACCAAAGATAATACTGATCCCCAGCTGGTTGTGGGGGTGCCATGCTGGTGTGATATCTTCCCTATGAACAAGTTCTGAGAGGGCAGGGCTGTGAGTTCCTGGCATTGCTGTGGGGACATGGTAACGTGTGTGTTAAAGGGAAAGTATAGCATGAGGATCCGCAGACCTAAGATCCAGTCCTTGTTTGCTCTCATTGCTTGGTGGCTTGTCAAATCACTACCTCTTTCTGGGCCTCGGTTTCTCTCTTTTAAGTCCCTCTTGTTTCTATCATTCCATGATTTATATAAAAGGTCCAGACTTCTGGGAAATCCCAGAGAATCAGATTCCCATCCATGGGGTATCCAGGCTGTGTTTCCTGCACACCTCCATCCCCCCATTCTGCTTCCAGTACCTGCTCTCTGTCCCTCCAGCCCTAGTTCTCCGTATCTCTCCTCAGGATACAGAAAGCCTAAGCTAACGACCCTATGGTGACCTCAGCACAACCCCAGCTTGTCAAAAAGCTGCTGGCCTTTGTTTGGCTTGCAGGCTCCCTGACTTTGGTGTGGAGATCACAGGTCCCAGCACAATGGCCATTGTCTTCTCAACAATGCTCCTCGCCCCAGCCACGCCCCCTGCAGCTCCCAGGCAGCCCTGTGGATCACCATAGTGGGCAAGTACTCCCATCCCTCTCCATGCAGGCCACACGCCATCTACCTGCCCTTTGAACCCTGCTTTAAACTGCCTTAAAGAGGCTAAGTTTCTTTGCCATGAGGCTGGCATTTTCCTGAGGGCTTCCCTGCCTCTCAAGAATAACCCACTTTCTTCTTCTGTATACTTGAGCCCTTCCTTTCTGTGGAAGCAGGAGCCAGAGAAACTCCAGATGAGGCTCCTATTTCACGCTGAGAACTATCAGGTTCCCAGAGACCACTGAAGAGTCCACGCTATGGGTGTGGCACGCTCAGAACAAATGTTTGCATACTGCATATACTGCCTAGGTGGTGACTCTGAACCTGTCCTGGTGACATGGTCACCCCAACTCTTGGGTCAGATCTCAGTTCTTAAGCCTTTCCCATCAGAAGGCAACTAGCAAGCAAGAGAAGGAACAGGTTTCAGAACCATCTGAGTTACAATGAGTTGCTGGCTTCCCTTCACAAGACTTCACCAAGAGAAGTAGGCTGTGCCACACTTGGTCAACATGTGTACCAAACAGACCCAAATAAGCACATCAATTCTGGGAAGCCAGCTTTCCTGGAAGAATTAAGGTGCAGAAGTACTGAACCCCTAGCTTGTGTCCAAGATAGCACTCACAGTATAGGGGTGCTTACCATACCATAGGCTGTAAGGTTCCACTCTGACAAACCCAAACCCCACAGCACGGACATCTTAATCCAGGCCTGGGCCTGGCACACCGTAGGAAGTCTGTCAGTTTGGGCCAACTCATCACTGAATAGATTTCAAGTGACTGACTCTGCCCTAACCATGATGGAGATTAAAAGCCTATAAGCAGAGGCTGCCACTAAGAGGTCCTTCCCTAAAAGCCACTGGGCTTCTCCTGCTGGAGCTAGAGAGAGTTCCAGTGTAGGACACGACCGGGGATGGCAGAGGGTATCTAGGATGCCATCCTCCATCACAGGGATTGGTGATGCACGTCTGCAAACCCTCTGCCTGCAGTTTGGACCTGATACCAACAATGCAGCCTTTGGGGGGCAGAATCTGACCAGCTGAGTCAGTGGCCACACAGGGAGAAGAACGGGAATGGCAAATCGAGCAAAGGACTATCCCTTACACCCAAAGCTTGATAAGGGTTTGGAAGAAATCCAAACAGAGCCACACACCCTTTTCACAAGAATATTCTGGCAATGGGAGTCTAAAGGCCATCCTCAAAATTTACTTCTTGGGAAAAAAATCTTGAACAAGATAAGACCAGTGGGGAAGACCAGGATGGTGAGGTCCGGTGCAGTGAGGCCCAAACCCTGCTTACCTGGCAGCTTGTTTGGAGGAGACGTGCTGGGTTGGTGGTGGGGGGAGCTGTGCGTGAGCAGGGGGTTCAGGCTGTGCGTCTGATTGGAGCTATAGGCATCCATGGCCAGCTTCTGCCGGAACGCCTCCTCCTTCCTACGGTTTGCAAACCAGTTGTAGACACGGACCTCAGTGACCAAGTTGGAGCCCAGGCCATGGGCTTTAGAGGGGGAGACGCCTCGCTGCAAACATTCTGCCCTGGAATGAACAGAGTGGGGATGGTGAGAATGGAGGGGGTGGGAGGAAGGAGGGTTCCTAGTGTTTGCCAGACATACAACTGTAGGAGTCTTGGTTAGGAGTGTGCAGAGGTGGATGGCTGAGTGGGGAGCTGGGAAAACCCTGTCCTGAAAAAAGGTAGATCCATGTAGTTATCTGATAGGATGACCAGGGGGAGGCCTTAGCACACACAGAGTAGGCTGTGCTGCCCCGGAAAGCAGGGGCTTGAGTCTTTGGTGTGGCTCTTAATGAGAAGGGAGCTAGTTCAGGGAGGGGGGCCATGTAAGGTTTCCTGACACCTCCTTGTTCTGCCATTCTTCCCATGACACAAAACGCAAAGTCCCTTGGTGGCTCTGACTAAGTCTCTTCATAGAACTATGAGAGAACTTCTGGGCTTTTAGGGTTTGGACACCCCAAAAGGGTGTCAGGAAAGTCAGATTCCTTATTCATACCCAAGAACTTCCTGCAGAGGGAAGATTGGGCGGGATATAAAGGAGAGCAGCTGGAGATGGCCAGTCTCTAGTTTTATTAGTGATGATTAAACCCCAAACCCAGGTGTGAGTAATATTTTTATATACCACTAGATGCCAGGGGAATTCTCAGCAGCACTGAGGAACCGGTGGCATGCACAGGTCCATTTCTCTGCCTCCCTACTTCCAGCCTGGGCTTCCTGGCCTCATCCTACCATTGCCAAAGCCAACCCAGCCCAGGGACAAAGAAAGGGCCCACAGGCCCTGGCCAGAGTCAAGAGAAGCTGTTTTAGAAAGTCAGTACTGGAGCCAGGGCGACTAGGGCAGGGATGAAACAAAAAGATATTCCAAGGATTTCTATAAGTTCTTTCTTAAAAATACACATAGTTATTAAGACACACAAAAAAAGAACTCTATTAGAGTCAATGTAGGCAGAGTGGAAAGAACACGTCCGACTAATTCTTAGGCTCCGGCCAAGTTTCCTTTTGGACCAATGGGTATACAACAACTGGTAGAGGCCAGAGACGGAATCTGTGGCTCAGAAATAGTTTTGCCCTGGCCTGTAAAAAGGTCAAAGAAACATTTTTTTTTCACTTCACTGGCATCATATTTTATACCAGAATTCTCCAGCGTATCTTCTAGAATAAGAATTGATGGGAGTGTTGGAAAGTATTTCATAGAAGATGCCACGTGGGTTTCTTGGCTGGAGGACTTCTCAGAGCTATTCATATATTAACATATGTTGTGACTCTATAAGTATCCAGATGATGTTTCTCAAACTTATTTCTCAATACATTGAAATGGGGGTTCTGGGAAATCCCGCTTAGCCACACTTCTCTGGACCATCAGGGTCTCAATATCCCAGGACTGAGGGGGATGGATCTTGGGTCCACAGGTGGGCTTCTGGTGGGGTTACCTGTTGCACTCCTCCACTAAGGCCTCCCTCTCTTCCTTGCTGGGGTTCTTTTGCCGGTCGTAGGCCTGGTACAAGATTTGCTGGGACGCGGGCCCCCATTTGAACCGGTTGCGTCGCATCTTCTTGTTGGTGGGCTCAGAGCAGGCGTCGTCGGACTGCCCAGGCCCCTGGCTCTGTTGACTGAACTCTGGAAAGAGAAACAGCAGCTGATCCTGACTGCTTTTGTCTGTCATATTTCCAGAGCTCTGGACTGTCTGGTTGAACTCTGAAAAGAGAAAGGAGTAGATTTGATAGGGCCGGTAGCCTTCACCCAGCAGACAGACAGACGGACGGACAGACAGACGGACGGACGGACAAAGACCCCATAATTCCTCTCCCTTCTGCTTTGCAAGCTGCTGTGACTCCACGTGGGGCTCCTGAGGGGAGGCCTCGAGCCAGGCCGCTCACTACCCACCTCAGTTGCTCCAGCAAAACCACTCGGTTCCTTTTTTCCCTGAAGGAGATCAAACGTAGCCAGCCATTGTTTTGAGATTAATTTTTTTCCTTTGGTTCCCTGGCCCTCCCACAGGAAGCAACACTCTGCATCCTGAACTCTTGTATATGGATGGCAAGGGGTTGAACCCAGCCCAGTCTCAGGCCCAGGGGGAAACTGCTCAAAGGTGCAATTTACACTGACATAACACATTCAGAGACTGCAGATAGCTCTCCCCACCTTTCCTGTCTCCTCACATATCCTAGGCATTTGCATTCTATAAGTTCTTGGAAAAATACCAAGCCCAAAACCTTTTAAATGATGCTTTGAAATAAACATTCCTGGAGCTTTGTATTAAGAAGAGAAGATGCACTTTAGATTTCAAGTGTAATTTCAAAAGCAAAGGTATGTGTGTGCATGTACGTGTACATGTGGGTGCCAGGGGTCAATTTAAGACAAACCAAGATGGAAAAGTCTTACAGATTTGCTAATAAATCTAAAAGACGGCAAGTGCAGAGACTGAAATACAGGACCTTTCTAGGAATGAGGTTCAACGAGTTGGAGAAAGATATACACAGATGGAATGGTGTTCCCTGTCTGCTTCCAGGGTCCAGGCATACATATTTTTGTTGAGTGAATGAAAAAGATGGCAATTTGGTTCAGATTATGAAATTTTATATTCACTTTATGACAGCTTAAATAAGATTCGATATCTACTTTATTAAAGAGGTTTATGATGTCCTCTTCCTCGCTTCTGCATGAAGCAGAGTTCATCAGGGGTAATTGATTCCTTTTTACAGATGAATAGACATAGAGGCCAAGCACTCTGTTGAGCAAGGACATATAATAAATTCATTTTTTAGCTCCTGATCCCCATGTTCTGGACCTTGATGTTTTTCTTTCTCAATTCCGAGTAACTCCTGCAGGTCTCAGAGCATTGGTGGCCACAACCTCCAGAGCCCTATGGTAATGACTCAATGTACCACCATTTCTTTTTTCAGTACTGGAGAATGAACCTAGAGGCCTTCTGCCACTGAACTACACCCTCAGCCCTTTTTAAATTTTGAGACAGGATCTCACTAGGTTGTGCTGACCTGCCTTGAACTTGTGGTCCTTCTGTCTCACTCTCCTGAGTCGCTGGGATTACAGGCTTGTGATACCACACCTGGCTGTGCCATCATTTTAAAATGTTCTCTTTCCTGTTCCTCTGGACAACTGGACCCCAAATCCTTAAGGTTCAAAGATCACTACTTCATAGCTGAACCCCCTCTACTAGGAGGACCCCCTTCCCAGTGTGGTCCTTCAGTCCACTTTCCTCCAGCAGTTGTGAACTCATTGCCTAAGAATCCATTTCCATCCCAGGGAAACAGTGGACTTCTAACCAACCTGGACCCAGTATCCCAGCTGCAGGTGGGTCGGCCTTGGCTTAAGCAGTAGCCAGATCATGAACTCTCCCCCTGGCAGATGGACTGAACTATCACTGGTGCCTTTGATTTGGGGCTCACCCACTTTTGGATGATTCTCAGGCCATCTTAGGACGGTTTTCTCTGGTGCCCAACAATGCCCTTAGAGATCTAAAATAGTCTCTGGTAAATTTAGAAGGAAGAAGTCACTGACTCCTTGTGATAATGTGGTATACCAGATGAGTTGCTTAACTTCCTGGTCACTCGGCCTCCCCACTTACGGAATGGGACTGGGCTGAAAGCCAAAGGGGCACTAAACAGTCTTTAAGAACATTAACCCCTGGTCAGGACAACGATGATGACCCAAATTCCTATGGTGGTCATACTTTCCAAAGTGCTTTCACGCTGCTTGTGTTATTTGGTCTTCACGGCGCTCTCTGTGTGCAATTGCCTAAGGGATGATCAAAAAGGGGAAAGAGAAGTTGCCTGCACAAGACCAGGGTGTCTGCTCCATATTTTCTCTCCTTTCTGTGGTCTGGCAAAGCACCTGTTGAGTCACTCTTGAGACATAGCCAAAGCCCATGTAGATAATCCCAAGGACCTGGGATCAATGTAAGGTTTTTCATTTGAAGCGAACAGATGTTGTCATGGTTGACATGTAGTGAGCTATTTCTATGGTGAGGTTTTGTACAACATCTTCTCACTGTATCCCTTCATCCCACCCACTGTCACAGCACTCTCTGTGAGAATTCTTACTCTTTCCATTTTACAGATGAAGAAACTGAGGTTCAGAGTGGGTAAACAACTTGTCCCAAATCACATGAGCGAGGGGCAGGGACCAAGATGCAAACTCAGCCTGGAAACTCTAGGGCTTCTAACCACCAGTTTATAAATCATATATGGCTAAAAAGAAAACCTAAATAATACACCCCCAAACTCCTCAAGTCTGATTTCTGTGCAGGTGATAAAACTGACTTCGGAAGCTTTGTCTGTGGTGGGAGAGACACAGCCTCCACTAGTGTGGGGGCTGCCTCAGTCACCTGCCCTCAGGAGGCTGCAGCCTGAATGGTGTTTGGCCCAGAGCATGCCTGGATCAGCTAGGGGGATTTGCCTGCATGTGCAAGATCTACTGACCTCAGGGGCTTGAGGAACTAGATTCCCACTAGATTGCCTTCCAGCCACCTCCAATCCCCTATTTCCTTTTGGATTCATTGGGAGGGGGAGGGAGGTAGAAAATGTTCTTTGCCCATAAAATTAACTTAGAGAGGTTGGTTTAAGCAATCTCTTTATAGGCTTGGGGGGTAGTTTAGACAAGGAGACTCTGTGTGCAGACAGGCCCATGAATATTACCATTTATTAGTTTTGATTTTTTTATGAAAATCTGTTCTCATGTACCATCTTTTTTAAAAAAAATTTTCCCTCTCTCTCTCTTTCCACTCACTCCGTTCACTTGTGTTCTTCTTTTATTCATCTCCCTTCCTAATTCTGATCCCATGCTATGTGTCTTGCCTTCATCCTTCAAGATTTGATTCAAATGTCACCTCCACTAGGAAGCCCTCCATGATGTCTCCAGGTGATTTAGTAATTTCCCTGCTGCCCCTTGTGTACACCTTTATAACAGCTCTTAGAGAGCAGCTGTCATTATTTACCCAAACACCTCAACTCCCTCAGTGGATTGTAAGTCCCTGCAGAAAAGGACCTGTGTGTCCACAGCCTGGCATAGTGTTGGGCACATATTAGGTGTGTGTATGATATTAACAGAGGAAAGAAATGTTTCTTAAGCTTTATGTCTCCTGTGACTTAAAAACAATAACAATGACAACAAAAAGTCCCTTGCAAACACTACCATCAGCTTTTGTAAATCATTCCTTCTCGAGCATCTTAAGAATTTGGAACCTCTGCCATTTTAGAAGGCCCAGCCACCCTTTCCTGCCCCCTTGTCCTTTCTGAAGGAAACTCCCAGTGAACACAGAGAGGCAGCAAACCAGAGATGGTGCAGAATGGGCCCCCAACAGTTCTCGGGCCTCTGGAGACTGTGGCTCCTGAGATTTTTCTTGGACTTTGTAAGAACTATTGAGTTGCTTCATGTCAGGAACACAAATTCTTCCAGAGCTAGTCATCGTGGATGGGGGTCAACCCATAGTTTAAAAGGCCTCCCCTGCCAAGCCACAAATGGTTCTCAATTGGCTTCTTCCCATCACTCCATGTAATGCTTCCAACAAGAGAGCAAATCACCATGCACATGAGATAAATACCTAGAACCTTTCCTTCCACAGTGAAGGGCTTTCCAGCAGACACTGAGATCACAAAGACGGTCACCATTACTTCAGAGCAGTGTGTAGCATAAAAAAACTAGTGATTTTTCAAAGTGACTATCCAGCAAGGGGGCGAGGGAGAATGCCCTACCCAGAAAGCGGTGGAAATAAACATCTTGACAAGGAGATACAGCCATGGCCCAGAGAATGGTGTGCTGCGAGAGACAAGTGTCAAAAAATTTTCCTAGGAGTAGTCCAGGTCAAACTCTATGAAAGTATGATGTCAAGGTTACTGTCCTAAAATTAAAAGACAATGTGCTATTTGTACCCCCGTCATTCCAACGCAGTGCAAGCTTCCCTAGAATTTAAACCAAAGACCTTCCTTCCAGTATCATTCCATAAAAGAAATATTGAGACAGAAAGAAAATCTGGGGATAAGGGTGGGAATAACATGAATGGATGGGTCAAAGTTCCAAGCATAGAAACTTTTATTGTGCCCTTCCTCAGTCATAAGTATAATCTTCATTAGACAGTCACCAGCTGAGGTCCCCAAACTACTGATGTTTGTAAATGTGCATAAGTACTTTAAATTGCTTCAGGATTCAATCCTACTACTCCCCCTCCCAAAGAACAGGGTCAGGTTCTGCAAATATTTATCTACACAAACACCTTTACTTTTAAATACTTTTTCCAGCAGGGAGGAAAAGAATAGTTATTATGAATGATTGGGAGTTATTGACAGCTATGAAATATCTTCTCTGGAAACTCTGGCCTGGGGCCATATATCAATGGGGGATGCTGGGTGTACTTGGTAGAAGATATTCCACTCTTTTATCATTTGGTGTCAAAGAAAAGGAAATTGGAAAGAAGGACCAAATTATTCAAGGTACAAGGCACACGGTGAAGGACCTGTCAGAGCAACTAGCTGGATGGTAAGGGGCTGGGAGAGATGAAAATGATACAAGTGAACCCACTGTGTTATCAACTATGAAGGTCAAATGCACCTGCCATCTTCCTTATATTTGCCAAGTGCTCACGATGGATCTCATGATGAAGGGGAAACCGAGGCAGCCCACAGAAGTCAGAGTGAGGACACAGATCACTCCAGATTGAGGCAGAGGCAGGCAAAGAACACTTACGTCGGAGGATCTCCCGTTGCTTCCTGACGTACCAGGTATACAGGGCGGCTCGCTTCTGGGTCTTCATAGGGGTGCCCTTGTTGAGGTGCTGAGAGAGGTGTGATTGGTTCAGACCGGTGATGTCAACCACTTCCCTCTGGGGGATGTTGTGTTGCTGCATGTAGCCTTTGATCATTTTGGCAGCCCTCCAAGGGTCCTCACTAGACAGACAAGCAGATGGTTAGGGTGCTGTGGGAGATGTCTGGGAAGAAATATGCTCTTGCTAGGGCTCTACCTACACTCTATACAAAACCTGTCTTCATGGCCTTCTCCACCTGTTCAAGCTACAACCTTGAGAGAGGTGTGAGGTTAAATCAAATCTAATCAGAAGAGGAGCTACAGGCCCCTGAACGGTACACTCTTTTCCTTCTGATGTTAGCAGAGAACAGATGACTGCTCATTTTCAGGAAAGAGCAAGGACCACCAGCACTCTCTCTCATTAAGCAGAAAGCAAACTCATGTTTTATTGTGCTTTCTCTCATTTTTCTGTAATTCAAGAGACTTAAAAAGTGAGAGGCCCACTAGGAAGCTTGAGGTGGGGCGGGCTGATCCTACAATGATAGGAGATCGTGTCAGTTTCTAAATTCACTTAATTTCTGTCTAAACCTCCTTCTAGAAGTCGGTCTTGGTCTCTTATGAAATAGGCGTGGATTGTAAGGGTCCAGCTCCTGAGGAGCAAGGAGGACTTCTTAGCCAAATATCAAATAACTTTCAGAGTTTTGGAAAAAATTTCACAAAATACCATGATTGAAGAATCACACCACTTGCAAGGCAAGCAAAGTTAAAAAAAAAAAAAATTATCCACAGCTGCACTTCCCAAATAAAACAATGGGAAGGAATGATTTCAATTTTGGAGTAAAACATTAATGATCCCAAGTGCCATGCTTTCCTGTATTTTTACATTTCTCTTCTGAGAGGGGAAGGGAACCTGGAAGGTAATGTTTCTCACAAATTTCAAGCCTGAGCTAGGAATGTAGTCATACATTTCATTTCTCATAAACATAAGTGTGCAAAAAACTCGTATTTGACTTTGAGGTTTATTTATTTAAAATGTTTTCAAAATAAAATAAAATATTTTCAACTTTTCTAATATATTTTCTTGTTTATTGAATAGAAGATGTAAAAAAGAGAAGATAATGCAGAAAATTATTCAAGAAGCAACTAATTCACATAGGTAATTTTTAAAAATGCAGCTACACAGTTAACTTAAAAATTCCTTTAGTATATGTTGATATATATATACATATCCTTTTGAGAGGACATAAAAATAAAGGGAAAAATTAGTTTCAGATGAATCTACAAAAATAGGAGTTAAAGCAGAGGCCAAAATAGATACACTACTGTAATGCATAATCATTGGTGCCTCTATGTCAAATAAATCTTGTTTAATGAATTAAAAGATCTCCAGTCATCAAATGGAAATATTTTATAAGCATTTGCATAGTTGTGATTATTTTAGCAAGACCTTGATATTAAATATATGAGAATCCAGGCTTTGAAAGAGATGTTTCTGAGAAATGCAAACTTTCAGATTAATTATATATTAGTTAATAACGAATTTCTCAAGTATTTACCAAAGAATTTCCAAAGACTACAACATAATGAAGAAACAAGAACAAAAACAAATAAAATGAGTTCCAGTTTCAAACGTGGAGAATTCACTTTGAGTAAGAGAAAAACAAGGTAATAAGCAAAATTTTGGACACTCATGTAAAACATCAGAGATCACTTAAAAACTTATTTCTGGCGAATATTTCCACAGATATTTTTAGGGTGGAAAACATTTTCAGCAGACAGGTACAATAGCTTCAAAACTTAGGGGAAAAAATATTTGGGTTTTAAAAGTTAATACTGTATCGCTTTAACAGATTCTTTTGGCTGTTTTCCTTTTGTTTAAATTTCTTTACCTGTGCTCATTTTTGCGTGCCTAAGAAATCTATCGAAATAGCCTAACGTTCTAACAAGTGCGAATGTTTCTGTGAAAAGAGGGAATTAGCTCAACGATCGAGATGATTAGATAAATAATAGTATTTCAAAGCTCACAATAAACCTTATAAACTGAGGCCCAACCTTTAAGCACGAATTAAAAGACTAGAGTTGGGGGTAAGATGGCGTAGTTATTATACCTTTACACCTCTCTGAGCCGAGAATTCACGTGCATTCACTGGGAAGAGCTCAGAGAGCTGGTTACTTTTTTAATTTTATTTGAAAAATAGAGCTCACTTTCAGGTGTTCCGCACCCGGATAAATGCTCTGTTCCCTAGGAGCGCTCACTCGCAGCCATTGTGTTCCAAGCGCAGGTGTCAAACGCCAGACCCGGCGCCCGCTTTGTCCGCGCGACACACCTCTCAAACAATGGCTTTGTTGCCCAGGAGCAGAAAAGACCTGGGGGGCCCCACTCCTGGTCGCCAAGCTTTCGTTCAGAAGCCCAGACTCCATTTCCTAGCCAGCACCCGATTTCCCTAACGCAGCCCGCTCGGCTGGGACCCGGGGACGGGGGAAGCGCGCAGTCCCCAACCTTTCCTTTCTGGCCTATCTCCTTTGTGGAGCGTCCAAGCTCCCCAAGCATCCAACCGCTCCCCCAAAGTGATCTTTTCTTTTCCTTCTTCTTCTTCTTTTTTTTTTCCGCCTTAGATAACAGGGTGGGAGGAAAAAATGCATTCGCCTGGCTCTCTGGAGCCAACTGTGCAATCACCTGGGAACCGCTAGCAATTTCTTGAAAAATTGCTTTAATAAAATCGGCCACTCCCGGGGGCTGTGGAGAGAAAGGCAGCGCTCGCCTGGGAAAGGGAGGCAAGCCTCGGGGTCTGTCCTGCGTCCCTACCTCAGCGAGAATCTCGGCCTCCCTAGCCCTCCTCCCCAACCCACTTTGGGGAGGAAAGCGGGCTGAGTCCCACGACCCCGGACCGGGCCTTGGCTCTCGGTCGGCAGGGCCCTGCTGGTGTCCGCGGCCTTGGAGTTCCGCGGGCTGCTGCAGAGATCAAGCCGCGCTGCTGCGGCGCTGGGGCGGCGCCGAGGCCTGGGGGGGCGCGCCCCGCAGCGCTGTGCGTGTGTCCTGGGGAGCAAGCCCGCGTCGGCGTTTTTATTTCCTTCCCTTTCTAAGCCGCGTTTACAACTTCACCAATGAATAACCCGCCTCTCGTTTCAACCTAATCACGGCTCTTTGTGTATCTTTCTGTTGATGATTTATAGAAATAAATTAATAACACCCCAACTCCACGTGCTACAGTTTATGTTACATCTCAGCCGCGTCCAGCCCCAAAAGAGACCGCGTGCGGAGGGGCGCCCCAGTTCTCCTCTGGTTTCCCCTGTTCCTCCGGGAGCCACGATAAGCAGCGGCCGCCTGAGGCCGGGCACAAACGGCCTAGGTCGGGATGGCAGGCGGCGGCAGCCGGGTTGGTCCACCAGGCCCTAAACACCTTCTGATCGCTCTGGCGCCCCAGACTCTCCAAGGGTCTCCTCCTTTGTCTCAACCTTCTCGACTCGCACCTTCCTACTCCCTAACCCGGGTCGGGGAGAAATTACCACCAAGCGGGGAAAAGGCGAGGGAAGAACCTCCAGTCTACAAATTATAGCAAAACACTTTTTTTTTTTTTTTTTGAGGGGGATCTGGAAGTCCCCTGGATAGCCTTGGTTAGAGGGCAAGTCGCCAGATTCTCAGCGCACAAATTCAAATGCAAGTTCATATCCCACCCCAAACTGGCGTTGCGGGAGTGCGACCGAGGCCGCTTGAGTCCGGGCGCGATTTCTGCACTGGCCCCTGAAACCTTGGAACCCGCCGTGGCGGTTAAGTGTCTGAGGCCAAGCAAGGGGTTTCTTCCTAAAGCTGAGTGGCCGGGGAGCGACGTGCAATCTAAGGGAACCGCTTGGCTCCTTGGATAATTAGTAACTAGCTGTCAAAGCGTAGGCCGGTTGGGGAAGACCAGCAAACGACCCCGGGCCTCCGGAGAGACCTCCAACCTGCCTGACTTCTCCTAGGGGCAGAACTGGTGGCGAGATGTGTGCAAGCCCTGCTTTCTCTGATTGAGACCAAATCTTTGTGAAAGGGGTCTTATCTGAATTTACCCCACCCCATCTCGGCTTGCTTAGATTTGTGGTTTCTTATGCCCAGTGCGGGTCCAGTCTCATTCTACAAGCAAAAGTTCCCCTTTACAAATCTAAACAGGCGTGGGGATTCGAGAAAATCCCGACCCTTGCATAGTTGCTGTGGAGGGGACTGCCCACCAGAGAGCTGGCCTCCCAGATCCTAGCTCCAGTGCTGCCAGTCCCTTGGTAAAGAATGGCAGATCGCTGCTCTTCCAGAGGCCGGCCTGGCCGAGCCGGGGGGGAAAAATGAGTGGCCTGAGGTTTGTGGGGTCCCAAGCCTCTGCTCCTGAGAAAATCACTGCATCTACCTGCACCTTCAGTTTCAGGGTCAAACCTCCAGTCAAAAGGTTTCATACCTTGGGTTCTTTCAGGCCGAGTCCCAGTCCCACTGGGAAGGCCCGTGGGTCTTTCCACTCTAGCCTGGGGGCCAAGAGAGATGAAGCCTTTGGCCCTAGGGTCACCTGGCTAAGGGACTGGGAAGGGTCCAGGTGTTGGAAGAGAATCGGAGCATCCACGGGGGGGGGGGGGCGGTTTCTCTGGTAGAAAACCGACGGACAGAGTGGTCGACTCAGGCTCCTTCAAAGCACCAGGCACCAGGAGCCGGGGACGCCAGGGACGCTGGCAGGTACTCTGCACCTAGGTTGCTGCCTACCTGAGCATTCGGTCCACCTCTGCCCGCTGCTCCGCTGCTTCCTCGGTGTTGAGAGCCTGCAGCTCCTTGAGGATGGGAGGGGTGTCATAGTCGTCACCGTCTTCGGAGCCCTCGTCCCCGGACAAGCGGCCCTTGGTGTGACCGTTGGTGAGGGTATGGAAGACCGGCTTGGTGTCCGGATCTGTCCCGCTTCCAGGGGACAGGGGCAGCGTCTCCAGTTTCACCCCAAAGCTTGGAGATGGCAGCAACTCCTCCAAGGCCTGGATCAGCACCTCCTTGGTGACCCCGGAGCTCAGCAGGGCGTTCAGGAGTTCTTGCTGGAGCGATGTGAGCTTGGACACCATTTTCCAAGGACGGAAAAGAAGGGGGTTAGGGGGTGGGTGGGTGCAAGTGAGGAGGGTGGAGGGGAGTTCCACAAGCAAGCCCCAAGTTCTGGAACCCCTCCACCCTTCAGCCTCCAGACACCTGTTACTCCCCCGGGGTCCCGGAGTCTCCTCTGAGAGGAGTCAGAAAACTTCTAACTTGCCATGATCGCCACCATTAGGCCATATAAGATATGCAAATTAGTGGGAAGGGCCCAGCTTTCGGCAAGATGCAAATGGTGGTGGGGAGGGGGGGAAGCGAGAGAGAGGGAGAGACTCAGGGGCAGTCGTGGGGAGCCGGAGACCTGGACCAGGAGCTCGGTTTGCCAGAGCCCATTGTACTCACGCTGGGGGTCTGAAGACCTTCTTTTACTGGTTCTGTTTATCAGCCACACTTTAGTTGACCTTTGGACTTGTTAAACAAGTGGCCTGCAGCCTAGGCGCGGGGGCTTTTCCACTGGCGCCAGGCTCGGCTTCAGCCCAGAAAGAAGAAACTGAGCTTCGGGGGTTTCAGGTGAGAGCTGGATAAAGTTGGGGGACCCTTGGAAGAAGTGGATGGAGAGGATGCGAAGAGTACACAGCCTCCGCGATCTCTGGTGGTTTACCAGGAGAGCCAGCTGGTGGAGGAGGAACTGACCCCTTGGGAATGGGCGCAGAGACCCGGGGGAAGTGGAGTGGCTTTAGGTCGGGGGGAGCGTGCCCCGGAGCGACCCCATTTATTTCTACCTCTGTTACTGCTCTCCAGGCCCCAGGCCCTCACCGGCCGGGTTTGGCCGTTTGGATTTGTAGGACTGCCGGCCAGGACAACGTAGGGAAGGGGTGAAGGAAGCCGGGAGGAGGCTTGGAAAGCGGCACGGACTAATTTATGGCCAAGAGGGAGTAGCCAAAATGGAGCTTCCCCAGCAGCAGGCGCCCAGCCTGGTCAGGCCTCGGGGGAGCTGGATGCGTGGGTGGTGCTGCCTGTTTAAAAGCGAAATATCAAAGTGCCTCGGCTTTGGAGGCAAAAATAGGACTGTGGGGACTCCTTTCTAGTAGTGAAAGCAAAGCTCGGCCTGCCGCTGGATGGACAGATGGAGCAGCGTTTTCTCCCCATCCACTCATTTCTGGTTTGTTCTGTTCCAGGACAACCTCGGTGCCCGGGGCCAGAGACGCTCTCTGCAAATGCAAGGTCATTGTGGCAGCATGCCAAGTAGAGAAGGCACCCACAAGCCACTGAAAGAAGTTTTTTTCCACCCAGGCCTGGCCAGGAAGGAAGCCAACGGCCTTTCATTATTACAGGAGTTTCTGCCACATCTCCCTGAAAGGCTGAGGGGGAAAAGAGGGCCAAAGTAAGGGCTCCCAAATCTACAGGCTAGGACCTGACTTGCAGAAGAACAGGGGAGGGGCTTCTTATAATCCCACCTACCCTGGGAGCTTCAGTTTCCTGTCTGTGAAAAGGGATACCAATAGCTAAGGTGCAGGGCAACTGTGCCATTGAATGAGACCACCTGTGTAAACCCTTGGTCTAACAATGGTGCTCACACTTTCCTGACTGGGAAGGCAGGAGGCCTGTTCCCAATAGTAAAATCTAGCCCTTCTGGAAGCTTAGAGTTCTCAGAATCAGGGACTTGCAGTGCTGGGTTTGGAGCAGCAAGGACATTAGGGACAAAAATTCAGAATCAGCAGGAAATTTGCAAAGAAACTTCTAAATACAGTCTCCTACCTCTCCCTCCTTTGAGACAAGTAGGAGGAAATTAGGCTTGGGCTAGGGATAGAGAAGAATTTCAGGATGAGGGGAAGGGTCCACCCGCTTTCATCTGCTAGGTACAGGCTCAGATCTGGGAAGGCTGGTGATGTGAGTGACCAAGGACAAGCTGTTAGGGAGCTAGGATGCCACTTTCAAATACAGGCTGGGCTACAGGTGCTTGGGTTTCTGTACTGGGAGTCAGAAAGAAGAGAAAAGCTTGTATACATGGAACCCTGAAGAAGGTTTATCCCTATCTCTGACCTTTCTCTGAGAAAAGGGGTAAGAAATTTATAGACATCAGGGCCTTTCATGTCATCTCCTTGTCTTCTAGTTTGTTGTGACATATGGCATATTCTTGAAATTCTTTCCACCCAGTAAAACTTTCTCTGCCTCCCCAACTCCCTTTAAGCGGGATAATGAAGTGGTCAAAGTAAATGTCCCTGGAGAGCAATCGTTTTTTTCTGTTTTTTACAATCATGACAGAATCATCAAGTTTTTGTGTTAACCTGGGAAACCCCATTGAAAAGCCAGTCATCACTTCCCTTTGACAGCACAGCTTTGTATTTCCAACTGCTGTGTGCTCCATCAGACTGCCAGCCAGGCCTCCTTCTCTCTCAAAATTCAGGTGCCTGCAAACCCGAACCCCAGTCACCTTAGCTGGATGCACAGGAAGTTGCACACAAAGTATAGGGAGAACTTCCTCTGAGTGTCCAGGTCTGTCTTCCAGGTAATCTGGCTACTCATATCTAGCAACTTCCCGCAGTCCTCTTGCCCACACCCACCTTGTATATGCCCCTTGGTGCAGTGTAGGTGCTCACCAAGGCATCACGTCTAGAGATCTGTAAAGATTCAATACCTATTCCTTCCTATGGAGATTTAAAAAGAAAAGTATAAATATGACAGCAAATAGTTCTTCAGGATTCAGGTTGTAGATGCTAATTAAATGAGCTATCTCCTGAAACCCTTGTGAAACTTCCCTCCTATAGAGGAAGACACAGTATGATTTGAATAATCTCTGCTTATGTTTCACATGGTATAATGTAGTGATAGACTCAGATAGTGACTCCAAAATAAGACATGGGAGAGTCTAAGGAGGTTGCTTGTAGCCACTGGAGTAAGTTAGTGGAAGGGCTGGGACTGGGGCTCAGGACTTCAGTGCAGGACTTTAGGGTGAAAGAGGAGGGTCTATGGCTTTCACTGTTTTGGGAGAAGGAAAGTTGAAAGGGAGATTCTATGGGAGTGAGGTGGAGGATACACAGAAAGAACTTTGGAGTCAAAGATACCTACACATGCAAAAGGATAATGATTCTGTAATACGTTTTTCAATATGCCTTTATTTTATTTATTTATTTATATGTGGTGCTGAGGATTGAACCCAGCACCTCGCACTGCTGAGCCACAACCTCAGCCCTGTGTTGTGTTTTTTTAAAGATGAAATGAATTAACAACTGCATGCTCCTGGATTATGGCAGGCTTTCACATATTCAGAAAAAAGAGATATACCATGAAAACATGCTAAGTGAGGCAACTGACCTCTTTGGTTCCAGATTTCTTTCTTTTTTTCTTTTTGTTTGTTTTTGGTACCAGGGATTGAACCCAGAGATGATTAACTTCTGAGCCACATCCCCATCCCTTTTTAATTTTTATTTTGAGACAGGGTCTTGCTTGCTTGCTTAGGGCTTTGCTAAATTTCTGAGGCTGGCCTTGAACTTGCAATCATCCTGTCTCAGCCTTCCAAGTTTCTGGGATTTCAGCATGGTTTGCCACTGTGCCAGGCCTCCCAGATTGTTTTCTTAAGAGTTACCAAATTTAGAGGAACCATATTAGGTTCTTTTACCAAATAATAAATTTGTAGTTCAAATCCCAAGGTTTTCTATGGGAGATGGAATTCCTAGTGTAAAATCATTTAAAATCTAGTTAGTGGGTTATTCTATGAAATTTTTGACTAAATGAACAGATGATTGTCTCTGAATGATCCTGCTAAGGATGACTTTTGTTCCTTATTTATTCAGATTTTCCCAACTGTCAGCAAGGAAACTATAGTCTAAAAATAACTTTCCCAGACACAAAAGTGTCTATGCTACGTGATTCCATTTATATGAATTTAAAAAGTAGGAACATTAACCCATAGAGGTAGAAGTTTCTGGGGTGGTAAAAGATTCTGTGTGTGTGTGTGTGTGTGTGTGTGTGTTAATATTTATTTTTTAGTTTTTTAGGTGGACACAACATCTCTATTTGTATGTGGTGCTGAGGATGGAATCGAGTGCTCTACCACTTGAGCCACAACCCCAGCCCAAGATTCTGTGTTTTGATCAGGGGGTGTTTTGATCAGGATAGTGGATACATCATCAGGTTACACCTGCAGGATTTGTGCATATTGCCATTATGTATGTTTGCAATATGTAAATTATAATTCAGTAAAAAAATAAAGCCAATTTCAAAGTATAAAATGTAAACAGTGGGAGTCACCTCCTTATCCTCTTCAAGTGTTTACAGGTAATGTGTGGCCCCTCCAGGATCTCTTCTGTTCACCAAGTATAGTCCCTCATCTTTAAAATATATAGACTAACATATTCTAGGAGTGGGCAAACTTCTTCCATAAAGGAATAGATAGTAAATATTTTAGGTTTTGTGAGCCACACAATCTTTGTCACAACTACTGAACTCTGCTGCTACAGACAATACAAACAAGAATATGTGCGACTATGTTCTAATAAAACTTTATTTGAAAAAAATATTTGGCTGGCTGGATTTGACCCATGGACCACAGTTCATCAACTCATGCAGGTCAAAATCTGTTGAGCTGAAAGCAACCTTAGAAGTCATCTCACTTGAATTCTTCATGATGAGGAAGCAGATTTCTCATTTGGGAGGAGAAATTACTTTTTCAAGAAATATGACCTGGAGCCCAGCATGGTGACACATGCCTGTAATCTCAGTGACTCGGAGGAGGCGAAGGAGGCAGGACGATCATGAGTTCGGCCCTAAGCAACTCAGTGAGACCTTGTCTCCTCTAGTAAAATATAGAAAAGGGCTGGGGGTGTGACTCAGGGGTTAAGCGTCCCTGGGTTCAATCCCTGGTACCAAAAAAAAAAAAAAAAAAAAAAAAAAAAGAAAAGAAACATGACATGGAGCACTAAGGAAATCCTGGCTTTGTAGTCAGGTTGATCAGCTGCTGTCTGGGGATAAGGAGCATGACTTTGGGCACGTTACTTTATTTCTTTCGGTCTTTATATTATGACCTTGTACAAATCTTGACAACAGTGGAATTTATGCTTCATGTGGTGGTTGGAAGAATGAATTGAAGTGACACAGAGAAACACTTTGTATGGGGCTGGCACCGCAGAGCACAAATCAAGTGCTTGGTCGGTTACAGTGCCTGGCTCAGGGGCCCTCTCCCTTCCACCCCCCCCCCTTCCTTCTAAAATGCACAGCTGACAGGGTAACACTACCAAGTGTTCAGTGTGGAACGCCTTTGGAGAGTGCTGTAAGAGAATAGCAAATTAGGTGCAGAAAGGTTCCAAATCCCACCAATCCCAGTCACTGGTTTTCTTTTTAGAAATTCCTTCCAGGCCTGAGCTTTTACTTCCCAAACATGCTGCGAATAGGTCAGCCTTGCCAGGGAAACTCCTAAGGGTAGAGGCAATTTATCTTTTTTTGATTCAACAATGCACATATTTCTGCTGGGTCATTTTTTAGAAATAAGGTGTTCCCAGGAGCTTGTAAAAGATTAAATTAAAAACCAGTGAGCTGGTATGATATTAAACTAATAAATACTACACTTAATGTCAAGAGGCTTCACTCCAGAACAATAACCTACTCCTCCTTTTCATTCTGCAACACCCTTGAAAAACAAGGTTGACAGTGGGCCCAGCACACACAGTAGGGGCTCTGTGAATAAATGTGGGTCCAGCACATAGTAGGAATTTTATGAATGTTTATTAGATAGACGATATGGGCTAGGCTGTAGCGATTAGGGGAAAAAAAGCCATAATCTTTATTAAAAGTTCTTGGAATCTGGTTTTTTGTTTGTTTTATTTTTTTTTTAACCAGGGATTGAGCCTAGGGATGCTTTCCACTGAGGCACATCCCCAGCACTTTTTTAATATTTTGAGTCAGCGTCTCACTGAGTTGCTTAGGGCCTCACTAAGTTGCTGAGGCTAGCTTTGAACTCACAATCCTCCTGCCTCAGCCTCCCAAGACACTGTGTTTACACCTAATTTGGAATCAGTTTCCACATGAATATTCAGATAAGTGTAACTGATGTGCTTTCTTGCCCCTTTCCCTCCTCACAAACCTTCAGGGTAGGAAGTGTCATATGAGGAAATAGAAGTTCCAGAAGAGTAAGGACTGGCACAAAAACACAAATGGTTGGGATTGGAGCCTTCGACTTGGGCTGAGGGCCCCCAATCTCTTGTTAAGAAGTGCCTCACATCTGCATTTTCATACCTTTCGAGCCTTCTACCTAGTCAAACAGAGGAGACACCCATAAGTACCCTGCTTGGTCAGCACAGAGAGGAATCTGATACAGACAAAGAGACCTCAAGATCTTTCCCATCAAAGGAGGCACCTGACATGTGGAGAATCCTAATATTTACACAGTGGTTTGTGACATACAAAGAGCTTTCTCCTTTCATTGAATCCTCCAAAGAGTCCCATGAAGAAGGTAAGGCAGGTATTACTATCCACAATTAACAGATGAGGCAACCGAGGCTCAGAGAGGAAGAATGACCTCTGATGGTTCCAGGATCACCACCTCCTGACCTTTTGCATCTAAAATCCGTGTTTTCCCCACGATGTTGGTTGGGTCATGGTAATATTGGCACAAAGCAGCCCAGGTACAGGCCTAAGACACAATAAGACACTCTAATTTCCACTCCCCAGGTCATGCTTGGGTGAGAGAGAAGCTCTTTTCTCTTGGACCTCGTCCCCATCACCCCACTCCTCCTTATGAAAAGGTGCCCAGAAAGAGCCCACTCTAGAGTTAGGAACCTCCACCCACTTAATATTACCTTGTGTCTCCCCCACTGATGTCTTCTCTCCTCCAGTCCAAGGGTTAGAACAGTAGACTGTGCCCCAGCTCTGTGTGGTGTGCCTGTTCAGGAGTGCTATCCAGGCCTTGGGCACAAGAGTGGCCCCCTCAGCTTCACACTAAGAGATGACCAAGGTATCCTTTTATGCCCTGGTGACCAGACACAGGCTGCATACAGGGATGCTGAGGCAATAGCCAAGATTTATTGAGCATGCACTATGTGCTGGGCCCTGTGGGGGGTTTCTGGCCCTGCTGGGATGAACGAGCTCAATTCCTGCTCTAAAGGAGTTGGTTAGATGAGGGGAGATACAGACACGTGTGCACTTACCTCTCTTGCTAGATAGAACCGAGTAGGCTTTGTAGTAAGTGATGTGCTAATTGCCTTACATAGCATCTCATTCGCTCCTCGTGATTGTCCATGAGACAGGATTTTTTTCCCAACATTCTAGTTTTCATAGCTGATGCTCAGAGAGCTCGTTGCTGCTCATCCTGAGATTCAAATACAAATATTTTCTATACCAGCCAAGAGAGAGGTGCCACAGGGATGTCAGGAGTCTGATCTGCTTCTGAAATCTGCCTCTGCTGCTTCCTAAACGTAACCTCGGGCAAGTTGCTGCTCTGAACCATGGTTTCTTCATCTGTAAAAAGGAAGACAGTCTAGAAATTGGCAGGACAGATAACATGCAAGGCCCCTGGCACACTTAATAAATAGGAGCAAATCTTAATAGAAATAGAGGGACCAACCAAGTTCTTTGGGAGCCCAGGGCCCTTGAAGGGTAAGTAGAATTTTTTTGTTGAGGAAAAATCAGAGAGCATTTTAGACTGAAAGAATAGCTGAGCAAAAGCTATTCCATGTGGGTGGAGGGCAAGCTGGGCTGTGTGGACTATTGAGGGATCTTACTGGCAATGACGTTAGAAAGCAGAGTCGGGGCTGATGGCGACAGATGTTCAATGCCAGGCCTAGAGCTCTGAACTTGTCTCCTTAGGTCAGGAGGAATCATCTCTGAAAGTTTTCAAGGAGGTGTATACCATTATTTAACTTAATTTTTCAAAAGAATACTTATAACATCAATGACTATAGGGTGCCTGTTTATTGGGTGCTTATATCCACTGCTAAGATTTACAGCATTTTATTTGATCCTTAAATTACCTGAAGTTACTCTTATTGTCTGCATTTTACAACACAGAGTGAAATGATTAACTGGTTAAACACTACCTGACTTTTCATCTTTGGGATGTCTGCATTCAGATTGTGTGTAGGCAATTGATTAAAACTTTCTGTGTCTCGGTGTTCCTATCTTTAAAATGGGAATAGAGATCGAATCTATCTAACAGGGAAGTTGTAAAGAATAAATGAGTAAATATGAAAATCAATTAGAAGATAAGCTGACAATAAGCTCTTCATGATTTCTAGCTATGAGGATGGTGACTTCCCCAAGAGGCATAGTTAGAGAGAAAGTGACCCTGTGGTTTTTTTGGTGGAGACCCCACTGGTGGAGACTCTTGCATTCTGCAGACAGGATGTGGGGGAAGGTCTGTTAGTAGGTCAGGAGCAGTTTAAAAAGAACAGAAGTTTGAGCACCTCATTTCTATGATTTGCATTAATTATGACATGCATGTACCCTCGTAGTAATATTCTATGTGTATTATAAAACTAATAAAAAGAGGGCATTAACATAGATATGAAAACTAGACCTAAGGTTTTCCTTCTTTCTTTCCATGTATCATCTTGTGCACCCCCACCCGGAGACCCCTATTCTCAAGGATAAAAGTACTACATTTTATTTTATTTTTAGATTAAAAAAAAAACCTGGTTAGAAGTAGCAGATAGCTGTCTCTCGCGAATTTTTTAAGGTTCAGAAAAAAAAAATAAGGGGAAATTGATTAGAGGTGTAGGATGAGGGCAAGGGGAAAAGGAAGACAAGAAGAGGAAGAGAATGAGAGAGATAAGAGAAACAAGCTTTTGTAAAGGGTGAGAGATAAAAGGGAGGGAGAGAAGAAAGGAAAAAGAAATAAGTAAAAGGAAAGAAGAAAGACAGGAGGGGGAGGGAGGGAGGGAGGGAGAGAGGGAGATAGAGGCAGAAGGTGAGAGTGAAGTGTCTCCAGATGCCACCGAGTCTGGTGGTGCCTGTGTCTCCAGCCGGCCTTTGCTCTGGACCCCTGTATGCTGGAGAAATGTTCTGTCACAGTCTATAGGCTGGACCTTGGCCTCTTTCCACACGTTCAGAACCAGCGGCTAATGAAGTGGCTGTGGCTTTTTGGTCCATGTCTCTTAGCCTATAGCGGGTTCCCCTCCTAGGCCTCTCTTCCCGTGGTGTCCCGAGTGATGTAGAGCCTGACCTTTTCCCATCACCGTCCTGCACACCTCATTAACTTCTCCTTGCAGCTGGAGGTGGCCATGATGGAGCAGAAGAACTGCCAAGTTCTTCAGAGAGCGGAGCTGTGCCTGGTTTCCCAGAAGCTCCTGACCCAGAGTTCTCCCCTGCAGGGCATGGGAGGTGACCTGGTTTACTGAGCCTTCAGAGGAAGTGGAGAAAATCGTGTTCCAAGGTCTTAGAGAACCCTGAGCACTATTTTCTTTTTAGATCCTTGCTATTAAAAGAAAAGACTGAGAGCTGAGGCTAGGGGCTTCAATGTAGACCAAATCAAAGGTTGCAAAATAAAGTAGTACCCAAATATGATAAAAAAATAACACAAAATAAAAACGAAAGCGATATTTAACACTTCAAAATTTTTATTTTGCATTTGAACCAGACCTGGACCAAGAGGCACGGTGATATTGGTTGTTATTGGATGAATGAATGGTGACTTTTCACAATGATCTCATGAAAAGTGGGCAGGGGCTAGGATTGTGGCTCAGCCGTAGAGCGCTCGCCTAGCACGGGCGGGACCCGGGTTCGATCCTCAGCACCACATAAAAATAAAGGCATTCATTGTGTTGTGTCCCTCTACACCTAAAAAATAAATATTAAAAAAAAAAAAAGAAAAGTGGGCAGGGACTTCATGGAACTAAGGACAACAAGAAGTGAAGGGCCGAAGGTCATGCAGAGAGTGAGTGGCGCTAACTCCTGTCCCCTGCGGTCATCCGGGCACTGCTTCCATGAGTCCTTTGGTTTCCTGAGGGAAGATCTGTCACTTGCCTGGGTGTTCTGGTGAAGTCATTCCTTTAGAACAGCGGAGTTTAGTTCAAATACCCTGAGCACCCACAAAAAGATAGACCCGGTGTTGGGTGTGAGGTGGGTTGCAAACCACAAAGCTGGCCCCTGCCTCTGGAAACACACAACCTGACAGGCACCCTCCAGAACTGTGACAGCTGCGGTGACCTGCAAGCCAGTTGTTTTTATCATTTGTTTCCTTGTCTCCTTGATGAATATTTTTCTAATCTATATAAGCATTCACCTAAAGAAAAAAGACATTTGTTTTTTTAAGTTACAAAACTAACAAACATAGAAGAGACGTTGACACATCCTTGTTTATAGCAACTTCATCCACAATAGCCAAAATGTGGAAGCCACCCTGATGTTCATTTTCTGAAGAAAGGATGAACAAGATGTGGCCTACACACGCATTGGAATATTACTCAGCTTTACAGGGAGTGAAATTCCCACACATGCTACAACACAGATGCACTGTAAGAGCATTATGCTAAGTGAAATAAATCCAAAAGGACAAACATTCTAAGATCCTACTCAGATTGGGGTAAGGCAAGGCAAAGTTACCCAAGTTTCTAATCTCTGGTTCCTGGCTACGTTTTTTTTTGGTATAGAGTTGAATGACTATTGCCAAGATTTCATATGCCTTTCTTCCTTTCCTTGAAGAAATCTTTAGTGCTCCTGCCAGATGTGTGGGTAGATCATGCTTTCCTTTTTTTTTTTCTCTGCCACGGTTGGGAAACTTATATAAACCATCTCATAATTCTGCAGCAAAAAATTCTTTTTCCATTTAATCCAATTCCAAAGTCTTTCTCCTGCCCCTTACTAAAATTACAATGTCGTCCATGCAACCTGGGCCCGAACAAGAGGCACACAATTTTTTGAAGTTTAAAAGTTATTTTTAAGACAACACTTACTACTGGGGAGAATTTCTTCTGTGTCTTGGAAAAGATGTACACACACGCACACACACAAACCTTCCCAACTTTCAATGAATTGTATAAATAACAAGTATGACTTTAATCATGAAAGTGGGCCACTTTTTAGGTTGTCTTTAAGGTTTTTTCTAAAAAACTATCTCTGGGAGGCCAGTTTTGGTTTTGTTTTTCCTCCCGATCCCTGCTGACTGACCAAGGCCTTCAAGCTGTTTACACGGGAGAGCTTTAGATATGGTTATTTGTATGGCATTGTATCAAGGCCTTCAAATATTTGCCGGGAGGTTTGGTGGAAAATGTCTAGACCAGGGTAAACACTGCAGGCCCCAGAGGAATCCCAGCAGCTCAAGCGACCATTCAAGAACCCTGCTCTATCCTGTGGTCATCACAAGGAAACCCTCTGGACTTTTGTCAGCTAGATGAACCCATCCAAGTGTCCAAGTCCACAAAAGATCTTGATCTCACTAAGATCAGTTCCTTCATTCTGTGTCTCGGAGAGATAGATGGGAAAGCCATTGACCCAAGAGTCTAGGGCTTTAATACCAACCCTAGATCTGCTACTTGCTGGGTCACTTTGGCAAGTGAATGGTTCTCTCTGGGCTCTGATTTTCTTAGTTTTAATTGAAGATGGTTGAGCAAAATGATCTCTGAGATTCCTTTCTTGGATAGTTTGTCTGTACCTTAAGTGAATCTCAGGTAGTTGTGGAATCAAGTCTGCAGCAGAAGGCACCAAAGAAAAGTTAATATGAAGAGTCTCATTTCGGGGTTGGGGATATGGCTCAAGGGGTAGCGTGCTCGCCTGGCATGCCTGCGGCCCAGGTTCCATCCTCAGCACCACATACAAACAAAGATGTTGTGTCCGCCGATAACTAAAAAATAAATATTAAAAAATTCTCTCTCTCTTTCACTCTCTCTTTAAAAAAAAAAAAAAGGGAATTATAAAAGAGTCTCATTTCAGGAAAGCTTGATTGCATGTTTAAACCTCATTATATTTCCAGCTCCTAGAAGTTTCCCAGGAGTTCATAATCTCTTGGAGTATGTAGGATGACTGCAGGCAAATGGATGATAAATCCTTTATTGATAATACGTTATAGCCCATGATGAAATAACATCACCTGTGTTTCCAGACTTGGAGGCCACCCTAAGTTTTTGTATAGGTGACCACACACTTCAAATAAATACACCATAATAAACCAGTTACTTTTATGTCTGATAAGAACTATAACATATTGACCTCCTACTGTATACTGAAACCTTTGCTAGATGATCTAAAAACCTTGAGAAGCCCCAGGGCAATCTTGTGAGGTAGACAGTGGTGTCTCCATTTGACACATGAAGGAACCAGATTCTAAGAGGCTGAGAAACATGCTCAATATCATGAAGCTCTTAAGAGTTTCCAAACTCAGCTTTTTTGTTTTCGACTTTGTTTTGTTCCGGAGCCTGGTCTTTCCCTGGACATCCCGCCTCTGGGTGTGATGGTCTGCATTTTTCCAAAGCCTGTTAATACACCCAGAGTTTGAAGTTGAGTAGGTGGATGCACAGAGGGTGTAAGGGCTGAAGAAGGAGGCGTGGGACTTGAAGCCAGGCGTCCCACCAGAACACCAGGGCTTTTCCTGATTTTGCCACCATGCTCATGCCACATGCTTTGGCTGACACAGTTTTGTTTGTTTGTGGTGCTGGGGATCCAACCCAGGGACTCTGTCACATCCTCAGCCCTGCTGACCTGGTTTTGTAAAATGTTTGGACGCCCCGTGGGGCAGACGGGCCAACCCACTCCTGGCCCATTCTTTATATACAGCTTCCTATTTTCTTCTTCACATACCTGCTTCTCCTGCCATCTCTCCTATAAGGGGCTATTACATCTTTCCACATGTTCGTGCCTCCAAACAAGGACTCATGCTTTTCTCTTATACCTTTATCAACTTCTCTCGGTGCCTTCTTCAAGATAAATGCAGGATCTGCCCACTTCTTGGCACCTCCATTGGCGTCCCCTCAGGCCCGTCTTTCCTATCTTCACATCTCATCCTTCAGTTTCTTCTCTCGAGCCTCGCAGTCTATTCTCCCCAGAGGGATCCTGTTAATTCAAAAGTCAGATCATGCTCTTCTCTGCTGATAAATACTCCAATGGCTTCCCACCTCACTCAGCGCAAAAGCCCTATGTGGGGGCTTCACTGACTTCAGCCACATGGCCTTCTTGATATTCTTAGACCACTCCAGACCCATTCCTGCCCCAAGGCCTTTGCACTTGCTGTTTCCCTGCCCTGGGACTCTCTTCCCCAGATATCTGCATGGCTTGTTTCTCACCTCTCTCAAGTCTCTACTAATTTGTCATCTTCTCAGTGAGGATTTTCCTGCTTACCCAGCTTATCTCCTACTTGATGTCCCTTAGTCCCTGGCCTTTTTTTTTTGTCATCTCTTGACAAACTATGTATTGAACCAATTAATTTTGTTTGTCATTTGTCTCCCCAACTGGAATGTAAGCCCCACAAAGGCAGGGGTTATTTGGGGGGAGAAGAGCCTGCAGTTCATTCACTGCTGTAACTCTAACACCTGGTGCTTTGGTGCTTAGTAGCTATCCACAATTTTTTTTTTGGTAATGAGGATTGAACCCAGGGGCACTTAATCACTGACCCACATCCCCAGCCCCTCCCCTTTTTTTGGTGGTGCTGGGGATCGAAACCAGGGCCTTGTGCATGCGAGGCAAGTACTCTACCAATTGAGCTATATCCCCAGCCCCTCCCCAGCCCTTTAAAAAAATTTTAGTTTGAAACTGGGTCTCACGAAGTTGCTTAGGGCCTTGCTAAGTTGCTGAGGCTAGCTTTGAACTCATGGTCCTCCTGCCTTGGCCTCCAGAGCTGCTGGGATTATAGGCGTGCACCACCAGGCCTGGCCACAAGTGAATTTTATGAATGAATGATGAATGAAACTACCTTGTTCCCTGACAGGTGCCTATCTCAGCCCTGAAGCGCCTCATCTCTTCCTGATCTGCAGAGCAGATCATTTTTATCTCAGTCACATGATCACTCTTCCCAACCATGGTACCACCCCTCATTCATCACAGCTCTTCACCTGAGCCCAGTTTCCACCTAAGAAGTTCCCCCCACAGCCAAAAGCTTGTGTGATGAGCTGTGGTTGAGCTCATCCTGTAATCTATGAATTAACAGGGACTTTCATGCAGGCACCATCCCCACTCCCCCTTAAGCCCCTGCCCTCACAGACCACCCACACTCAGCCTTAGGAGTTCGTCAGCAGTGGAGGTCAACCGTTCAGCTTATTGAATATTAATTATTCAAATGCATCTTGTTGTACGGGAAATTTTCAACCAGCAATGAAATGAAGGTGAATTGGGATGAACAGAAAGCCTGCAAATGACCTTACGGGGCAAATGACCTCGAAAGATCCCCCAAGTTTCTGGGTTGAAGAGAGCATAGAAGCACAATGTGAAATTTGCAAAGGAGTCATGTATCCAAGTTTCTTCATGAGCTATTGAATAATTGAATTGTCCTTCACAATTTCTTTAGGGAAAATGTTGTTGATCCAAAAAGAAGCGTGGTAGGCTGGGGTTGTGGCTCAGCAGTGGAGCGCTTGCCTAGCATGTGCGAGGCCCTGGGTTCTATCCTCAGCACCACATAAAAATAAATAAACAAAATAAAGGTATTGTGTCCAACTACAACTAAAAAATAAATATTAGAAAAAATAAAAGAAGCGTGATCTTGCAGTGGAGGAAATAGCCCCATGGAGAGGGTTGGTGATTGTCCAGAGACAGCGGCACCACAATCAGTTCTTCTCTTTGTATCAAGGAATGTTCACCTGTGTCTTACCTGAAATGTCTCAGATAGTCTGTGGCGGGGTATGTCATCATGGAAGTTCCCACCACTGAGAACAAGAAAGAGAAGTGAAACTCACCCACTCTGCTCCAACCCCAAACAGTGTTGAGTCAAGGTGAGAGCAGAACACACAGAACTGGGAAGAAGTTCAGAAGTGACATTGGTGCCCCAGCGGAAATGGTCCTTAGAGGTCATCCAGAGCAACCTTTGAGGTCGTCGGCACTTGGGTAGTTTGAGGGGTAGAGAGAACACCTGACTCTGGAGCCCCAGACACATCGGGAGCTAGTGACCCGGAAGGAGCCAGAATTCTCCCAGCTGGAGTCTCCACAAGGTGGTATGTCCAGGGCCCTCAGTAAAGCTGGGGGAGGTGTAATCCCACCTGTAATCCCACCTACTTGGAGGCCAAGGCAGGAGGATTGCCAGTCCAAGGCCAGCCTGGGCAACTTAGAGAGACCCTGTCTCAGAATAAAATGAAAGAGCCTGGGATGTGGCTCAGTGATGTGACCCTGGGTTCAATCCCCCACAGTGAAAGAAAAACAATGACAGCAGCAACACAAAAAAGCCCTCAGTGACATGCTGGTATCACACCCTCGTGTTCCAGATGAGAAAACAGAGACTCAGAAGGTAGAAAGAGCAGTGAGGCCAAGGAAGACTTAGGAGGCCAAAGAATATACTTAAAAATGGACCTTCGTCCCTTTGGCTTCTCTTGAGTTTACTTAAGCAGGGCCTTTGGTTCTTTTTCTTGGAGTAACTTATACATTGATTTCGTCTAGTCCCTCAGGAAGTGGCCCTTGTGAACTTGAACAAATGCCTAAATTCACTGAACCAAGTTAGTTTCTTGTACTGTCCCTTCTGTTCCATGCCAGTTTTCTGTGCAGAATGAGGGTCAGTGGGGGACAGAGGTGCAATGAACTCCCCCAGAGCCACAGCTTAGCAGTAAAGAAAAGAGGACCCTTTGACCCAGGACAGCCGCCTCAAAGCAGACTATCCCAGTGACCGTGACACACAGCAGGTACTCAGCAATCCTGTGTGGGACTCCCCCTTAGCTGCCATCCTGGGACCCTCATATGGAGTTATGCTTGAAATTGTGCAAAAGTCAAGACACATGCCTGTGATTTTTTTCAGGGGTTGAACTCAGGGGTGCTCAACCACTGAGCCACATTCCCCACATTCCCTATTTTGTATTTTATTTAGAGACGGGGTCTCATTGAGTTGCTTAGCTTCACCATTGCTGAGGCTGGCTTTGAACTCGAGATCCTCCTGCCTCAGCCTCCCAAGCCGCTGAAATTATAGGCATGTGCCACAGCACCCGGCTCATGCCTGAGATTTTTACTCTTACCCTGGAGGGCCTTGACATCTCACCAGGAAGCCAGATCTGTCACACAGGACACATGATGGACAAAATTCAAGACCCTTCCCTGTAAGACTCTGTGACATTAGTAGGATTGCAAGGAGGGGATGTAGAAGCAGCCTCTCTTCATCATCATGACAATGTAATAACAACAATATAACAACAACAACAACAACAACAACAACTGCCTTTCTTTGAGCAGTTACTGTGGTTACTCCTGGGAACATGCTAAGCACGTCACAGGTATTGTCTCATTTAATCTTCAAAATGACCCTATCAGGTTGGCACCCATATGATCTCCTTGCCCAAGGTCATATACCTCTCGGCAAAGAGCCAGAATTTGAACCCAGGCTCTTCTTACTCTAAAGCTGTGTGTTGAGTGTTGACCCCCAGCCCATGCTCAGCCTCTGCCCTACCCCGGCCTCTGTGGGTACATGGTTTCTTCAATTTAGGACTCCATCTATTAAGTTTTCTCTCCTCATGCTCTGGTCACCACGTTCTGGACCAGATCAGGAGTTCTCAGGAACAGCCTCCACAGAACAGAGTCTAGATGAATGGAAGAGAAAGGGGAATCCCTCAGTCTCTGGGCCAGCTTGCTTCCACCCCACTGCAAATGAAGGACGCAAGTGAAGCCTGCCCCGACATCATCAGTTGAGTTGGAAAACTTGAGAACCTGCTATTCCCACTTTGCATATGTCACACATGCTTTCCCGTGGCTGACCTTGCTTTCCTGACATCTGTCTTAAGCGCTAGGGATAAATCATTTCTGAAGCTCGGGTTGACAACTCTCCTTGATTGATCAGGAGACTCCCAGTTCCTGAAGGAATCATTTCCCCCCCCCCAGGACTGGTTAGACATTACTGCTCCCCCTTGTGGCCCTGATGGGGAATTGCAGCTTTCCTGCTCAAAATGACTGCAGGGCTCCCAGCATAGAAATTGCAATTTCATCGTGCTCCCTGGGGATGGATTCTAACCCAGGTCCCACTTCAATTCTCATTCCATCCTCTCCCAGAGTGGAAGAATGTAAACTGACACGCCAACTTGATTCCTTCAAGTCAGCACCATCCATTGAAAGTAAGATCCCCCTGGTATCACTCCTGCTACCACTAACAACTACTACCAAAGACTTACTGTGTGCCTGGCTCAGGGTATTTTACGTATATTAGCTCATTTAATCCCTACAACCATCCTTGAAGTTAGAAAGAATATCATCCCTGTCTTTCAGATAAGATAATGAAGACTTGGAAAATCCTGTGAATTGTCAGGGTTCACACTGCTGGTAAGAGGTGAAGTGGGATATGAATCCAAACTGTCGGGTGCCAGAGCCCCGTGCACTTCACCACAATGTTAAATGGCCTTCCCGTGGGAGAACTGACAATGGCTTTGGTGTAAGGGAGACTTGGAATCCACACTTAGTGAGGTCATCAGGCAAGTTAGTGTTAGTCTTATCTGGGTTTTTTCGCTTGCATGTAGCGGTTCTTTTGAGGATTAAATGATATGATGTCTATAAAACATGTAATAGCTGGGTTCAATCCCCAGCATAGCAAACAAAGCAAAACCAAACTAGATCAAAACAGAAACTAAACCAAAATAAATCAAAAACAGAAACTAAACCAAAATAAATCAAAACCAAAAACCAAGCAAACATAACAGAAAGACTACACACAGTCTACCCTGGCTCCTGTGGAGCCTAAGAGACATTCTATTTTGTGACTTTCCTCCCCCAGCCAATAATGCGTCCTTGAAGGATGAGCCACTCCCCACTGAGGCCACACAAACTCCTCATTAATCACTCAAGTATTTATTCATACAATCACTGATTGAGCACCTATTATATGCTAAGCATAGTGCTTGGGCCTGGGGATAAGGAAAGCAGATTTGGTCACTGTCCTTGTGGAGGGGACCCTCCTGGAGTTTTCTCCAGGAAGAAATGGGCAGTCAAAGCACCCAGCACCTGGTGCATTTGGAAAGGGAGGTGAAACAAGGACATCAATGACTAGACCCAATGAAGATTGGACAGGTGATGAGTACTGTAATCCCAGCCACTGAGGAGGCTGAGGCAGGAGAAATGGAAGCTTCAGGCCAGGCTAGCAATTTAGAGATACCCTGTCTCAACTATTATTATTATTAGTAGTAGTATTTGGATTCCTGGGATGAAACCAAAGGGAGCTTAACCTCTAAGCCACATCTTCAACCATTTTTTTCTTTTTATGTTTTATTTTGAGACAGGGTCTCATGAGGTTGCTTGCAGCCTCACTAAGTTGAGGCTGACTTTGAACCTTTGATCCTCCTGCCTCAGCCTCCCAAGCCGTTGGGATTACAGGCATGCGCTACCACCCCTGGCATCCTGTCTCAAAAGTATAAAAAATTATTTAAAAATAAATGTCTAAGAGATAGAGGAATGGATTGTCAAAAGAGAGAAAGCTCCCATCAAAAGAAAGAGAAACCCCATTGGTAGACAGATCAAGCTAAGTGTGGTGGTGCCTTATCAGTGGGAAGCCATTGACCCTCCTGCTCGTACTTTACAACTTAGTACTTCTGATAACTAGTTATTTTCTCAAAGAAGCTTCATGAGAGAGGGCGAGCCCTGGATTTTAGAGGTTCTTCTAGAACTGGTAACCAAGTAAAAGAGCTCCCAGGTTAGCCAAAGGCTGTGCTGGACTCCAGTTCTCACCACTGAGAGAGGGGTCCCCATTTCACACACAAAAATGTTGAAGTTCAAGGACACTCAGTGACTTCCTCAGTTACTGAATGCAGAAATCTAAATGCGAAACTGGATTCACTGTGTTCCAAAGGCTGCATTTGATCACAGGCCATGTTACCTCTTTCTTATACTGAAAAGGCAGGAGGCCCAGTGAACTTTCACTCAGGCCTGATCACGCGGGTGGGGGGCTGTGTCCTCCACGTGAAGGAGGCAGCACCTAATGTCACCTAATGTTGAGAGAAACAGACCAAACAAAGAGCTTCTGTGTGGCAATGTGGGAGCGGGCAGAGCACAGGTGGATCTGAGCCTGAATCTCTGTTGGGCAAGTTTTTAATCCTCTTTGAGCCTCAGTTTCCTCATCTGTAAACCAGTAGCATCTATCATCAGGCTGTATACTAAATCCATAGGGTTGTCTTAAATCAGTTAGTACAGGAGGAGCTCCCCTAGGGACAGATATACAGTAAGCACTCAATGCATGTTGATAACTATCAATATCTTTTTTGCTAGGAGAAGGGCCTATGGCATTTAAGGTTCTTTTCTTCTAGAGTCTGACAGAATCTTGGCCATGGTGCCCCTAACCTGTACATTCAAGTGGGTGTTTCATGAGCTTTTGAATCTTTATAAGGTTCTATTTTTGCAATTTCATGCAGTGCTTCAGTGCCTTGGAAGTGTCAGCTTCTGACCTGTCAGTTGGCCAGGCACTTCCCCTAGTCACCGGTTGGTTTTCTCCTGAGGGTTGAGGTGGTTTGGTTCTCTCCCCCTCTCCTCCGCCATTTGCATTGTGATGCAATTATCCTAACATCCTCTTACCTCGACTGAAAAAGACCTACCAGGGATTCCCTCCTGGGTGCTCAGCAACCTCCAGGGGAACTTGTGGTTTCAGCAAGGTGCAGACATCACGAAACCGAAACCGAGAGAGAAGAACCAGCAGGGTGGAGAAGTTACTCAAAGGTAGGAGAGAGAGAAACATTCACGTGCTTGTGTTAAGCTCAAGTCAGTGGGCAGATCAATCTTTTTTCTTCTTTCTCTCTTTTTTTTTTTTTTTTTTTTGATACTGGGGATTGAACTCAGGGCACGCAACCACTGAGCCACATCTCCAGTCCTTTTTTATATTTTATTTAGAGGCAGAGTCTCACTAAGTTGCTGAGGCTGCCTTTGAACTCATGATCCTACTGCCTCAGCTTCCTGAACTGCTGAGATTACAGACTTGCACCTGGCCTCTCTCTCTTTTTAACGCTTGTTCTTAAGACACTGGTGTAACAACATTTAAGGAAATACAAATAGAATAAATCCCCTTCTCTTTCCCTGGCCACCAAATGTTTCTCTATGATTTCCCTCTGTGATCATCTTCAGTTTAAAAAAAAAAAAAAAAAAAAAAAATATATATATATATATATATATATATATATAATATGCATATATAATATATAAAAAATATATATTGTTAATTGATATCAGAGACTGAATCCAGGGGTGCTTTACCATTGATCCACATTCCCAGCCCTTTTTATTTCTTATTTTGAGACAGGGTCTCCAAATGTTGCTTAGAGCCCTGCTAAGTTGCTGAGGCTGACCTTGAACTTGCAATTCTCCTGCCTCAGCCTCCCAAACACTAAGATTATAGGCGTGCACAACCATGCCTGGCTTTTAAAGATGGCAATTCTAATCATAGTAGGTTTCATTTGGGCTCCTTCCCTCTTCCCAAATGATATTTCAGGAAGGCTATTTGGACATTGTTGCACCTTCTGCATGCTCGTCATAGAAGACTCACTTTTCCAGGGTCTTGGTCCCAAGCAACCACTGAGATGAGTGGAACAGGCAGGTATGCAGGGATATCACAGTCACAAAGCCTCAGGTTCCAGCCTTGCTTTTGCCACTGACTACACATGTGACCTTGACTTGGTTACTGCCTTGTGCTTCAAGCCTCAGTTTGCACATCTGTGAAGCCAGGGTAAAGCGAGGTGGCAGAGCTGCTGGGAGGTTGAGAGGTGCTAAGTATATAAAGAACTGGCCCAGAATTTCTCCAGCAAATGGTGGCTGTTATAGAGATGTGATATCAGTCACCTTGTTGATGGGTTGTTGGGTAGTTCTCAGGAGTATCATAGTGAACGTCTTTTACAACTTTTCTTCTCCTTTTGTTTAATAATAACTTCCCAGGAATAAGATTATTTAGTCCAAGGAGATGAACTTTTTTTTTTTTTTTTAAGGAAAAGGAGAAAGAAGTTTTATTGCTTTGTTAGCAAAAGAGAAATACAGGAGACTAGAGTCCAGAGACGCTGATCCTGCCCATCAGGGGGAACAGGGTGTTTTTTCGTTTTTTGTTTTATTTTGTTTTTTAAAGATGCTTCAAAAGCTACATCCTAGGTGTTCTCTGTCCGGAGTTCTGTTCACTTGTTAATTTGGGGGATAGTCATTTCTTAGATCTCCTGGTGCCATTCCTTCTGGTGTCTGAATTACTTTGTTCTTGCATACAGACATTTCTGTGGGTTTGGATATGCATTGCCAATTTGCTTTCTGGAAAAAGAATGCAAATTCACCCAGTCATTGCCAAAGTAACTGATTTGTGATCCTAAGCTCCCGGCCAAGGAAAGTGTGGGACTAGTACTGCTAGCATTATAGTTCAGTATTAAGCATGTTCTTTAGGATCCAAGATCCAGCAGTTTGCATAGTCAGGGATTTGAAGACACTATGGAAATAAAGGAACTGAGGCAGGGTAGACTTCCAGAGCAGCTAAAGGAAGACATTCACCCTCTGGGTATACTCCATCGGGGCTCAAGTACTTGATGGGAAAACATGACTCTTCCCAGATTTATTTCTGGCTTAAAGACTAAAATGAAATTTCTGCCTAGAACTTGCATTTACAGTCAACTCTTTCTCTTTATTCACTGCTTCTCCCCCACCTGCCTTGGGAATTTATTAAATTGTTAAAAACAGTTCCTCTACTCATCTAATCTTGCTTTTTAAACACATTGAAGCTTGCTTTTTATAACACATGGTTGGTTTGTGTATCTCATTTAGCCAATCAGTAAACTCTGGAGCACAGATTCCATTTTCTTATTTGGGAGGCTGTGGAGGTCAGTGCTGTGGTATTTTCATATATATTGTGTGGGGTTTTTGTTTGTTTGTTTCCAGGATTGAACAACTCAGGGACACTTGACCACTGAGCCGCATTCCCCAGCCCTATTTTGTATTTTATTTAGAGACAGGGTCTCACTGAGTTGCTTAGTGCCTGGCTTTTGCTGAGGCTGGCTTTGAACTCATGATCCTCCTGCCTCAGCCTCCGGAGCCACTGGGATTACAGGCATGTGCCGCTGTGTCTGGCTACACTGTATGTTTCATCTCACATCTCGGCAGTGGAGTGAAGCAAACACTGAGTTAGGACTGGCCTGACCTGGGATGCAGGGACTGGATCTCTCATTACCTCACAATGTGAGGGTGGCAAATCCCTACTCCTTTCCCAAATTCTGATGCTTTCCATCAGCCGTGGTGACCATGTGGTTGGTGATTGTTGGTTTGCAGCTCTTGAGCTTTGATGAATCTGTTCTGAAGTTCTGGTGACAATACGCCAAGGGGATTCTAATAAAAGAATCCATCTCCACATTAAAAAAAAAAAAAAAAAGCTTCTAAAATACCCTATGGGTAATTGCAGGTAAGGCATCCCTTCCCCTTGCCGGGCCTGAGTTGATTTAGACAACTGCTCGGGTCCCTTGCCCTATGAAAAGCTGTCCCTTGCCCTCACCCCATGCTAAAGTCAAGGGTTGTTATAATTCTGCTGCACTGACCACTGTTCTGCTCTGACCTTGCACTTGGGTACCTGTGGATTTTATTGTCTTCCTCTGTCCATCTTCTAGAAAGCAAAGATTAAATATTCAGAGTTGGGGAGCTGGGCCCCCATCAACACAATTTGTATGGCCTTCAGGAGGACTTCTTTCTCATGTTTATTCTCTTTCTCAGTCTATTTCAAAGAACCATTTGGGGAGCTCATGGTCAAATTGGGTGTGTGCATCCCACTGGGGACCAGTGCAGGCCCCAGCACCTGTGCAGCTCTGGGCTCTCAGGGGACTCCATCTGAGTTTCTCTAGTAGGAAGTGACTGTGATCTAAAGGCCCTAGATACTGTTTCTAGGTCACATTCATTGCCAGTAAGAGAAAAATACCCAGGGCGATCTACTTAAATGTACGAAAAGTTAGTATTTGTTTTTCCTCATTAAGAAAAAGTAACACCACCACCAGGTGCATGGTTTCAGAGTAGCACAGTGAAGGTCTGACACTAAGCAGTGCCAGCCACAGGCATGAAGATTCCTAGGCAGATGGCCAGCCCTTGTCCTTGCAATTCCCCCTCTCCCAACACCATTCCAAGAATTCAGGCATTCACAGCCTTTCCAGGGTAGATTCCCCAGGGCAGGTGGGCATGGAGGGGCCGGGGAAACTGAAGCATGGGCCAATGTAATCTGATTAAGTGATCTGGTCCAGTTATGGCCCCAAATGCTGTAGCATCATTTGTGGGTACGTGAGAGGATGGATTCCCCCAGGCCATGATTGCAGGAGACTGCCTTGAGGATGCAGAAATAGCATTGTTCTGGAATCTTCCGGTTAATGAAACAAACTGACATGAGCTGATATAAAAATATAGATTAAGTAAAACAACAACTTGTTTTCTTTTTTCCAAATACATCATTGAACTAGAAAGAAAAAAAGAAAGAGAGGTCTCAGATTCAGATTTGATCTGGGTGCTGGAAAGTAAATTTTTGGTACCCAGTGAAGGCATACAAGAGAAACTTTGAGAGCAGAGAGAAATGGGAATATGGAGTGGGTTCCAGGGGTTACCATGCTAAAGAATGGTAACTGGAAAATTGCCTACCAGCCTAGGGAATTTACAAAGAGCACAATACCCACTGGGATTCTGGGTGGAAAAATAGACATTCATGCAAAACTGTAAGCCCCACCTACCTATAACATGTAGGTGTGAAGTCTGGATTAAGATATACTCAGATGGGGCTGTTTATGGAACTAGTTTAAATTAACAAAATCACTAATACCATTCAAGAGGCCTGTGTGAAACTGCACAAAAGATAATCCCTATGGAAGATGAGCCCACAATAACAGTTATAAACTAGGCTGGGTGTAGCTCAGTGGTAGAGCAAATTCTTAGCAAGGTCTGGATTCAATGCCCAGCACCACAAAAGAAAATAAAAAGTTACAAACTTTAATGAGAAACAAGCACCCAAAGGAGAGTTAACAGAAACAACAAATAGTATTAGTGTCCACAAACTTCAAATAATAGAACATTCTGAAAGAGATTACAAAGTGCATGTTTAAAATATTTAGAGAGGTAAAAACAGGCCAAGAATGAAATAGTAAATAAGAATAAATATATCTACAAAGGTTAATTTTTGTGTTGGTGGTGTTAGGGATTGAACCCAGGGCCTCACGCATGCCAGGCAAGTACTCTACCACTGAATTACAAGCTTTTTTTTTAAGAAAAAAAAATCTTATTTTGAGATAGAGTTGCTGAGGCTGGCCTTAAACTTGATCCCCCTGCCTCAGCCCTGCTCCCACTCAAGTGGCAAGCACCTCTGCACCCAGATTCCAACATACTTTTAATAGATATCCTTAGAGATTGCCTATAGAAAATGTACAGAGTGCAATATTGAAAAAAATATCTTGGCTTCTAAAATTGAAAAAATTATGAGACCTTAGGTGAAAGTAGTATATCAAGACCCATTAAGCTATATACTTAAATATATCATAATGAAGCTGATGAAACACCTGAGAGAGAGAGAAAGAGAGAGAGAGAAGCTACTACAGATAAATACAAACACATTAGTTATACAGGAATCTGTTAGACTGACAGAAGATCTCTTATCAACAACCCAAAGTTCCAGAACACAGTGGAAGTAATCTTTAAAGTGCAAAAGAATAATTATCAATGTAGAAATTTGTACCCAGCTAAGATATTATTCTAGAGCCATGGGGAAATAATGATATTTTCATGCAAAGTGTTTTTTTGTTACAAACTCTCAATGAATGATCTAATGAAAGATGCACTAATGAAATATACATCTAATGAAAGATGCACTTCAGGAAGAAGGGAATTAAACTTAGAGGGAAGGAATAGTTTTTCAAGAAGCAAGATGCAAAAATAAAATAAAATAAAGCATTTTATTAAATGTATATGCTAGTGGTTGGGGTCTGGCTCAGTGGTAGAGTATCTGCCTAGCTTGTGCCAGGACCTGGTTCTATTTCCAGCACCACACAACACACACACACACAAAAGACAAAAAACCAACAAAATGAAACAAAAGATACTCCCCCAAATAACAAAAAAGCAAACAACAACAGCAACAGGAAAAAAAAAATCCTGCTCTATCTAAGTCATCATTGACTATAAAATTTTACAATTTAGCAGGTATAAAAATAAGATGGAACTAAAAGTTTTGGGATACAATAGGGACTTGGGAAGGACTCAAGTATTCTAAGGTTTTTATATTCTGAGGAAAGAGGATGAACATACTAATTAACTTTAGACTCATCAAGACAGATCTTTATATTAAAATGTCAAGGGCTCCTATTAAAAAAATAGAAATAGAATGTAAGACTTCCAAGTGGAAGGAAAATAAAATAGGATCACTTTGCTAGAAGGGAGGGTAGGAGGAGGAGGGAGAGAAAGAGGAAGAGGAAGAAGGAGGAGGAGGAAGAGGAGGGGAAGAGGCACAGAATAAAATTATAGAAACAAGTCCACAAATATCACTAACTGCAAATATCTAATTGGATGAAACTAAATTTCTGAGCTCACACTTGATACCAGGCACTGTACTATGTACTGAGGATACAAAAATAGATGAATGATAACTTCTGACTTCAGGAAGTTCGTGGTCTAGTAGGGGGTAGGTCGGCGTGGGGATGGGGACAAGCAAAGCAATGATGATGATGGCCAAGTGTCATGACAGCACTGTGAGTCTGAGATGAGGGACATCTAACAGCCCACGGAGGGTCAGATATGGATTTCCAACTGTGCATCCTGAGGGATGGGCAAGAAGACAAAAAAAGATAGGAAGGGTGTCCCAGACAAGGGTGACAGCTTGTGCACACGCATGGAACATGGCACATCCTGGTCCCAATCTTCTTTTGTTAAGGATGAGGGACTCGAAGTTCAGAAAAGGAAAGGAGACCGTTGTAAGGTCACCTGGCTAATCAGTAGCAGGGCTAGGATCTGTGCCCAAGACTCCCATCTCCTTCACACCCTGCTTCTTACTCTGGACCACAGGGCCCTCGGTTTGCAGCAGGAGGTGCGGTGAGACTCCAGCCTTTGAAAATGAGCTTCGAGGGTGCGGAGGTGGGATCTGCCTCTGGCCTCTCCCAGGCTGGAGCAGAGCCAGGAGCGGGGCAGTTTCCAGGACTGAGCTGCCCAGCTCACCCCAAGGAAGCCTCGGCCTCCAGCCTCAGCACCGACGCTGGGTTTAATCATTAACTCCAAGTTCACAGGGCTGGAGCTGGAATGCACAGGAGCCAGGGAGCCAAGAAAACGATGATGGTAGAGGTGGGAAGGAACCAAAGTTTAGAATGGGCTTTTTATGTTTGTTTGTTTCTGAATGGATCTATACTCTGGACTCAGGAATAAGGGCTCTTGCTGTTACTCTCAATTTTGTTGGGGTTCACACAACATTTTGTTAGCTTGATTTCAGGACTTCCCTTCGATGTCCAGAGCAGATTGTGATCTGCTAGAGCCCTCTCTCTGTAGGGTAAGTAGCTGTCCATCGATTGATCCTACTAAATTCATCCAATGAACTTACCCTGCTTCCCAGGGAGGGAAGGACTCTGGTTTTCATTCTGTCATCCTTGGTCCCTGAAGCCTGAAACATGGTTGGTGCTCATTGAGTAAATGAGATCCTAACTTTGCCTGAAGGTATTCTAAAGCACACGTCACACACACACACCCTTTTTTATTTTTAAAAATTAAAAGAAATGTAAACTGATTATGGTTTTTAAAATTTATTTATTTATTTATTCATTTATTTTTGTCTGGTGCTGAGGATTGAACCCAGGGCCTCACACCTGCAAGGCAAATACTCTACCACTAAGCTACAGCTCCAATCCCACTGATTGTGTTTTAAAAGCTCAACAGAAGTTCACAAACCTCTTGAGATACTCTGTGGTATCATAAAATATAGAGTCATGATGAGGTCCCCTGGTCTAAAAGAGATGGAATATTCTTAAAGAGTATACTATTCTCTACTTTATCCCGCTCCACCCCCCCCACCTTTGGATGCCCACAGAGCTTATTTAAGGTGGCTTTGGCATTCCCAGGAGAGAGAGATACCATTCAAGCATGAGGCAACATTTTATTGAGGAAACCCAAGCCCCACAGAGGGCAAATTCCACTGGCATAATAAAGGTAACTGCCCCTTATAATTTCTTTTTTTTTTTTAATTTTTTTTTTTTGGATTTTTTAATGTTTATTTTTAGTTTTCGGCAGACACAACATCTTTGTTTGTATGTGGTGCTGAGGATCGAACCCGGGCCACACGCATGCCAGGCGAGCGCGCTACCGCTTGAGCCACACCCCCAGCCCTGCCCCTTATAATTTCTGAAATCTGTAGCCTGCAACTGGAAAGACTGTTAGCAATAGTGGTGGTAAGTTTGGGAGTGCATCTTAAAATGGACTTCTGGATTCCATAGAAGAAAACTTCAAATTGGAGCTGAGTGTAGTGGCACATGCCTATCATCCCAGCAACCTGGGAGTCTGAGGCTGGAGGATTGCAAGTTTGAGGCCAGCCAGGAAAGATTAGTGAGATCCCGTCTCAAAATAAAAATTACACCTGGGGATGGAGCTCAGTGGTAAGTGTCCCTGGATTCAATCTCCAGTACCACACACACAAAAGAAAAAGAAGGAGAAGGAGAAGGAGAAAAGAAAAGAAAACAGAAAACTTCTATTTGGAAGGTGAGGAGGAGCAGGTGGGCAGGGGGCATCAATGCCTCTGCCTCTTGCTGGTGAGCCCATTTTCTAATCTGTAGAGAAAGTCGTGTCTTTTTCACAAGGTACTTGTAAGGATTCGGCATGACAGCATAAAGCAGCTAGGAGATGCTCTATCACAATGCAAATATCTTCTCTTTCTCAAAAGTAGGAATCCTGGGCCTCTGAAGAGCCAGAGATGTGGAGATATATTCTGCTCTTAGAAATCACATGAGTGGTGCCCAGTGATTCAGAGCCCCATCTGGAAGGGAAAGAATCACTCTATCCATACTGGCTTAAAATGTGAACATTTGCTTATACTGTTGGTATAGCTGGTGCTGGAGGATGCTGGCAGAACAAACTTCCCTTGCAGGAATAGTTGCTCTCCTGGAAAAGCCAGCTCGCCTGGTTGGAGCTGAGCCAAAATGGTCGACTCTCACCCTGGCAAATTCTACATCATCCCATGGTCCCAAACATCACGGAAACTGGCTAATGTCAGGGAAATTTTCATTTGCAGGTTGGTGGTATATTCAACCAGTTTGCATTCATCTCATTTTAACACCTGTAGTTCTCAGAGTTCTGTACGTCTTTAAGGTCCTGGCACTTGGTGTTTGTTATGTTAGGAGATGTATCACTCCAGGGAGGATCCCAGGCTTGGATTCCTCTAGCTACCCACCCACTGTCAGTCTCAGCACCAATTTAGAGCAAATTGCTTTTGCGAAGGATCAGAAGACTGAGCTGTTCTGGACATGTGATTTCTTTCCCTTTTCCTTTTTAATCTTTCTCCCCAGCCCTAAAAACTAAGATGAAATGAGAAGTCAATTGCCAAGGGAGATCCTCTCCTGGGGCAAATTTCCTGTCTTTGCTTATGGGCACGGAGACCCTGAGGGGAGAGGCCAGTTGCAGGGCACTCTCCCAGAACCAGCCCTGGGGTGACAGGTGCAGGCAGGATGGATTTGTGCATGGGTGGGGGCAGGGAATGAAAAAAAAGAGGAGGAGGAGGAGGAAGAAGAAGAAAGACCATGTAAGGGAACCCAAGAGCTTCCCCTCTTCCTCCACCCCACCCAAACCCGAAACTGTCTTCTCCACCAAGCCAGAGAGAAAGAGAGAGAGTGGGAGAAAGAGATGGGGAGGGAGAAATCAAAGAAAATTGCAAAAGTCAATGGCCTGGAACGAGAGGCAGCTCAGCAACTGCAGTGTGACTTTGATTCCCCTATCATAACCCTGAATTAAAAATTCAGGCAATTATCTGCATGGCTTCCTTCTGATTAGAACGAGCCAGAGCCTCATTAATGCGCTGGCACAGAGGAAAGCCATTAGGGTCTGTGAAATGGAATGTTTCTCTGAGAACAGGTTCCGCTTGATGTAGAATACCCAGCAAAAAGAAATTTCACACATTTTTGAGCTCAGAGTCACAGGACGGCACCCTGCTTTGGGGCTACAGTCTGCGCCTCAGTTGTCCCCTCTCGGCAGACTCTGGGTGAAAGCCACCTTTGTTTCCCAGCCTCCCTCTGCCACCTCTACCCACGGCTGTCATGTGGAAGAAAGTTGAGGGAGTCGAGGGGCTGCCCCCTTGCTTGGTCTTAAGACATGGAGTCAGCCTGGAGGCTCAGCCTCAAAGCCTCTGAGCCACGAGGAGCACGGGAACTTCCTGGGAATTTATTGTCCTTTTTTTGCTAGAAGAACTAGAAACAAACTTGTTGAGGATAGTGAAGGCTCTAGACTTCAGAAAAGATCAAAGTATCTGCATATTCCCAGCCATCTTGGTTCCTTCTTGACTCTTGTGGTGACTTGGGCATCTTAGAGTGTTCACATAGGATCTGGTCAAATTAAGCCAGAAGTGTGGGTTTGTTGCTTAAAGAGAGGATAAAGGATTGGGGATAAAGAAGGCATTATTTATTTATGGTCCAGGGTTCCCTTTATCTATCCCTTATTCTGTAGGCTCTGAGCTTCCAGAAATGCAAATCTACTGCCCAATGCCTACGTGGGTAAGCATTCCTACAGCATAGGACCTTTGGATACTCTCATGTACCCAGCTATGGGTCTTCAAGGAGTAGCTTTCTTCCTTTGAATTACTCATAGGGGAACCAAGAGCAGTTTCCCAATTACCTTTGAAGTCCTAGTAAGTTTATCTTCGGGGAGAGTTGAGCTTCACCCTACTTTGTCTGGATTTCCTTCAAGCCAGCAGGAGGGATTTGAGTTCCCTCATTTCAGATAGCTCAAACTTCCTCTCATACAGAGATTCTCAGGACACCAAACATTAATCCTTGGAATAAACTGCATCAATAGTCTCTTTAAGAGAAAAAACAATCTTCTATGGCAAGAATTGAAAAATGGGGAAAGAATTCTTTTTGGAGGAAGAGAGCTAGTTATAGTCAATAGGATGCCAACCAGGAAAATGTTATCCTTCCGACTGAGTCATCGTTCTTCTTCTGGCACACCTGCTTTGTAAGAATGAGGGCCAAGCACCTGTGCAATACTGCAAATACAGTGAGACCGTGGTTAATGTTCCCGAGTCAATGTATTACTAAAATAATTTATATCAACAGCGCCCCCTACCGCACATGAGCAAAACAGGGCACCCTGTAGTAGGGTTTTCAGAAGTGTTTTCAGTCACCTCCCACATTAGAAGGGTACATTCCTGATCACCAGGGAGGTATTTATGAAACATGTTTTCAATGCTGCAGAAGGTTTCATGGGTGAAGACTCCTAGAGTTTACCTCACCCTCCAACACAAACAAGATGCTTGGTGGTTCACCCATGCTGCTTTGAGGGCTCTGAGCACCCCTGCTCTCTAACACTTTGCTGGACCAACCCTCAAAAGTTGGATGCTCTTGAGAATCACTTGTGGCTTCAGATGGCAGGGGCTGAGCTCAAGTCTTGAGTGGGTGGTAGTTGTCTCCCTGGGCTCACCAGCTGGGATGAGAGTAATAGGACCCATCAAAGGTCAGGAATGTGGGTCTTCTAAAGAGGGCTGCTCCTCCACGGCTCCACAGAAGACGTCTTCTTTCCACCATCTGAAATGGTCAAATCCCAGCCTTTGATACCTTACCACCTTTAAATATATAATCTCTCTTTCTGTTCTCATCATTCTTTTCTTCCCAAGATAACTCTGTTTCTACCTTTGCAACTTGGCCTTCCTTATTCACTCAACAAAAAGTTTTCTTTAGATTTATTTTTCACAGTGGTAGATGGACATCATACCTTTATTTTATTTATTTTCATATGCAGTTCTAAGGATCGAACCCAGAGCCTCACACATGCTAGGTGAGCACTCTGCCACTGAGCCACAACCCCAGCCCCAATAAAATTTTTCGAGCAATTATTATGTGCTCAAGATGTTGTTCTAGGGACAGGGGCACCGAATGAAAAGCAGATGAAGCTCCTGTTCTCATGGAGTGAACACTGGGGACACAGAAGACAGCAAGACAAATGAGTAGGCCGGTATGCTTGGGGCCTGATGCAGTGAATGAATACGGCTGGGCATGGTGGTAGTGATGGTGGAGGCTGGGCTGCCTCTTTTCCAATTCGGCATGGCAGTCTATCCTCCTCCTCTCCTTCAGAAATGGGGCTGCCTCTTCCACTAAACATCTCCCACTACTTTCTCCCCATCTTTGATGTTCCCTTCAGCTCATCTCTGCTTAATCTCCATTTTACAAAAATATACAATCATGTCTTTAATTCTGATCTCCTTGAGGACTAGGGCCCATCCTCTGCTTCTCTGGTTTGCCTCCAGAGTGGAGGGGAAGGGAACAGCATTTCTTCTGTGCTAGAAACATGATACGCTACTTCATTTAATCCCCACAAAACTGCTGCAGATTCTGTATTATTGTCCCATTTTGTAAATGAGCAATGTGAGGCTCAATTTATCCAGGGATATGCAGTGTGAAGTGGCAGAACTGGGATTTGAACCCTGGTCTATTTGGCATCAGAGCCTATACTTTTCCCACAGGTGAGTGTACATTAAAGTTGTCAATGTATAATGAGTATGAGGAAGAGATGAGCTCTGTTTCTCAGAGGACAACCATGCAAAAGAAGTGGTTAAACTACCCCCTCCAGCAGGACGCGGTGGCACATCCTTGTAATCCCAGGGGTTCAGGAGGCTAAGGCAGGAGGATCACGAGTTCAAAGCCAGCCTCAGCAAAATTAAGGCACTAAGCAACTCAGTGAGACCCTGTCTCTAAATAAAATACAAAATAAGGCTAGGAATGTGGCTCAGTATTTGAGTGCCCCTGAGTGCAATCCCCAGTATCCCCACTCAAAAAAATACCCACCCCCTTGCTGGATTATAAATCCTTTCCTTGTACTAACCAGGTGATCATAGGCACTTCACTCTCCCCTTCCTGGGGCTCATCATCCCTGTTTGTAAACCAAGATTAGAACAGATGATCTCTCAGCTCTTTCCTGACATTCCAAGGAATATAATCTGCTAAGGTTAGAAGTGGGTGGCAAAGTAATTTTCCTGCATCAAAGGTCTAAATCTGATTTTTTTTTTTTTGGTACTAAGGATTAAACCCAGGGGCACTCTACCACTGATCTACATCCCCAAGCCCTTTTATTTTTTTTTAAGATAGCATCTTACTGGGCTGAGGTTGTAGCTCAGCGGTACAGCGCTTGCCTCTCACATGTGAGGCCCTGGGTTCAATCCTCAGCACCACATAAAAATAAATAAAAATAAAGGTATTGTGTCCATCTGTAACTAAAAAAAATTTTTTTAAAGGGTCTTACTAAATTGATAAGGGTCTCACTAAATTTCTGAGGATGAACTCAAATTTGTGTCCTTTTTTTGGGGGGCGGGTGCAAGGGATTGAACTCAAGGGCACTCAACCATTGGGCCACATTCCTAACCCTATTTTGTATTTTATTTGGAGACAGGGTCTCATTGAGTTGCTTAGTGCCTCACTTTTGCTGAGGCTGGCTTTGAACTCATGATCTCAGCCTCCCAAGCTGCTGGGATTATAGGCATGTGCCACCGTGCCTGGTCTTGCACAGGACGAGACAGCAGGGCTCTAGGCTTGAGAGCAGATAGAAGTAGGAAAGTGTTGGACATGAAGTTTCCCTCTGGCAGTATGGTGCAGGTAGTAGAATGAATGTCCACCTTCCTAGGAAGGTGTGGGAGTAGAGTCACCAGACCTGAAGGGTGCCCTAAAATTGGAGCAAGTGGGCTGGGTACAGTGGCATATGCCCATAATTCCAGTGGCTCAGGAGGCTGAGGCAGGAGGATTGAGAGTTCAAAGCCAGCCTCAGCAAATTAGCAAGGCCCTAAACAACTCAGGAAGACCCTGTCTCAAAATAAAAAATAAAAAAAGAGGGCTGGGGATGTGCCTCAGTGGTTAAGCTCATCTGAGTTCAATCTCCGATACAAAAAAAAAAAAAAAGATTGGGAGCAAGGGGAAATGCAACCAGGAGGAGGTGGTACCCCAGGACCAGGATGCAGAGTGGAGGTCTTGAGGCAGGAAGTGGTGGCAGGTGGCCAGAATGGAAACTCTGCTTCATTCACTGCTCAATCCTGCAGCTAGGTCAGGAGACGGGCAGTTAATGAACGGTTGGTAAATAAACGCCATTAGGTGGGCAGCTCTAGAATGAGGTCTTTGGTTTCAGATCTCAGCTCTGCCTCTTATTAGCTATATAATGCTTGGGTAAATCTCTCACCTTTTCTATGCCTCATCTATAAAGTAGGAATTAAAATAGTACAGATCAATACTGATCTGAGTTTAAAAAAAGAGAGAGAGAGAGAGAGAGAGAGAGCAAATACAGACGTAGCACTTTGTATCTGGCCCAGCAGAAGTTCTCCATAAATATTTGCTTTTAGCAGTAGGAGATGACACTGCCCAGACCCTGACCCTGCACCCCACTGCATTAAGTAATCCCTCATCAATCCCTCCAAAACTAGCTATTAACCCTGAAGAAAATATGGGGGGGGAGACTCCAGAATTGATTAAGATCAACTTCGTATCACCTCAGTACAGTGGAGACTCCTAACAGAATATACTAAGAGCTTTTTAAAAAGAAACATTTACTTTTCTTGCAAAATCAATTTTGTTTGCTGATATCCATTTTTGAGAACAGTACAAGGGAAATCGGGTGTCCCCGGGAGAGCCTTTCTAGCATTTTAAGTGAAAGAGCTTCGTCCCTAGCAGGCATACTCACACACAGAACAACTTGTTTCTCACCATGCTTGTCTTTCTAGAAAACCACATTCCTCCAGGTGAGTTATCACTTGCAAGTCTTCTAATAGAACTCCACTTTAAGGTGAAGAGGGAGGAGGTAAGCAGATCTCTGTCCTTCCCCCTTCTCTTACTCCTTCCCCCGCAAAGACTTCTGGGCTGTCCTGAGGAAGTTCAGTACAGAGAGTTTGATTTCTTGTTAGGATTTGCTCTCCTGAAGGTGAGTGATAATGTTTATATATTCTCTTGCTGTAGTTGTTGTTGTTAAATGACCATCTGGATTTACCTGGCTTCCCACTTATCTAAATGCCAATTGGACAACCAGCTAACCTATTTGCCTGGGATTGACCCCATGTAAACACTCAAAACTCCACATCCTGGGAAACCTGTTGTTCCTGGACAAACAAAAAATGCCCCAGGGGTCCTGGATAAACCCTAAAATGCCAATGACAAATCCCGTAGACTCCTTAGTCCAAGGGCTCACTGGGAGTTTTTTGATGGAAAATGAAATTTATTCCTTGGAAATCAGAAAAGCTCACCAGTTAGGGAGGAAGGACTAAAGGATTCCTCTCAATGCATGTCCCACTCTGCACAGATTGGCCGGCCTGGCTCTGAAGCCCCTGCATGGGACCATACCCACTGCCAGGAAATGCCTTACTTGACAATGAGGAAATGGGAGGACAGGGTCAAGGAGGGTCGCGTGATAAACCTATCACATCCGTTCCAAGAGACTCTCTTGCTTTGAAGTCAGTTTCATTGGACCCCACAAGCCCCAGTGGGATGCACCAGGCCTTCACTTCACCCCGCCTGCCTGCCTGCACAGAGCCCTGGGATTTGTCCCCTTGCAAAGAAGTTCTTCTCTGGACACACGGCCGTTCAAACCTGTGTGCCCCTTTCCTTCAGTGTCCTGACACTTTGTGGTGTCCTCAGACCTCGCAAATTGGCTTGCTGCTCACAAAAGGAGTTTCTGGTCACTGAGAATGCGGCATGGCCTATTCTACACCTCTTGGGTGAGTGGGAGGGCCTAGCTGAGCTGTGGACTGGGACCCATTGAGGCTAGATGGAGTCTCTCCACCACATCCTCACTTCTGTCCCTGGGCCTCAGTGTGGCCATAGCAGAGAAGAAAGCTCCTTAGCCTGTCTTTTTCTGAAAGCCACAGTAGGGATTCCATTCAGACCTAGGGGTCAGAAAAATTTCCTTAGCCCATAGAAGGGTACAATAAACAGGCCTTGGTCAAATCATTTGTGGAGCCGAGTATAAAATGAAAATCTAGGGTCCTGGCCGGGGCTAGGGAAGCCAGTGTCTCTTTCCACAGACCCACTGTACCAGCCTACAGTGGATGGGCAGCCCCCAGGGATTGCGAGCTCTGTGACAGGATGTGCTTGGCACCTGAATCAGGGGTGGGTGGAAGGCCCCCTGCCAAGTCTGTAGTCTAGTGCCAGCCAGGGTTAGGGACAGCTACCACCTTGCCCCTAGACACCGTGGTATGTGTACCTGACCTCTACCCCACCTGGGTCTATACCCCTGTTCCTGCAGAGAGGGAAGGCAAAATTCTGCCATCCCTCTGCTAGTGTGATCCAGTCACCCCTGGAGCCAGGGTGGGCTAAGAAAGGGAAGCCTGGACAGGAGGAGGCCACCAGGGGTCAGAGGAACAGGCAACCAAGAACCTGTACAAGGAGGCGGGGAGGCAGCAGGAAGCAGAACCTTCAGTGAAATGATCTCTAAGCTCCTGGAGCATGCTCCGTTGATCTGTCAGATGCCACTTAGAAAACAAATTCAGAAAAATATTAAGCATTTTGAATGGCAGACTCATAGTATTGGGACTTCTAAGCACAGAGCCTTGTATGACGGTGCCAATTACAGACACAAGAAACTAGCCCTGACAATGGGAATGTGCAGCTAACTATGCTTCTGCGTTCTCTTTTGCCTCTGGCAAGCTCAGAGCCAAAGTCAATGGCCTTTTTTTCTTTTTTTTTTTTTGCAGGGTGAAGGGGGTGGGCGCAGGGATTGAGCTTAGGGGCACTCGACCACTGAGCCACACCCCCAGCCCTATTTTATATTTTATTTAGAGATAGGGTCTCACTGAGTTGCTTAATGCCTTACTTTTGCTGAGGCTGGCTTTGAACTCACAATCCTCCTGCTTCAGCCTCCCCAGACGCTGGGATTACAGGAAATGGCTTGTTTGTAATCACTGTGGAAGACCTGAGATTTGTGTGGCACATGTCAACTTTACTCTTGATCTTCAGCTCTCTCAGCATTTTGCTAGTTTTGACTTCTCCTTCTCATTTTCATATGCTATAAGGATATTCATTTGTCCCTTGATATCAGCAGGGACTGATTCCAGTCTCCTCCAAGGATATAAAAATCTGCAATGCTTAAGTCCCTCATATAAAATGGGATGATGTTTGCAAATCACATGTGTACATCCTTTCATATATTTTAAATTGTCCCTAAAGTGCTTCAAATATCTGACACGGTGCATAATTCAAATGGATAGTACTGGGAATGTAGCAATTTCAAGTTTTGCTTTGTGGAACTTTCTGGCATTTTTTCCAAATATTTTCAACCCATGGTTGGTTGAATCCTCATATACAGAATCACAGGGAGGGCAGACTGAAATATTATAAATAGCTTCAAATAAATAGTATAAATATTTTATCAAATGAGGCAGGTTATAAATTAAGAAAGAAAATATTTTCCTCTAAACCCTGACTTTGATCCTCAATTGAAACAGACTTTTTTGGTGATGCTAGTACAGCTGGAGTACGTGCACTCCACGGCTCCTCTGTTGCACTAAATGTTTGAAAATGCAGTATGAAGTATGTGATTGATCCACTGGCAGCAAAATGTGTGTGAGGCTGGTTTCCAGGGGTGACAGTTTTTCACGGAGTCTAAGTGGAAACAGCTGACCAGTCTCCACTTCAAAAGCACTAAGCAGTTCCCATACTAGTTATCTGTTGCTGCGTCACAAATGACCACAGTTGAAAACAACCCACATTTATAGCATTCAAGGGTCAGGAATCCAGGAACAGGTCAGTGCAGGGTGGTTTGGGCTCAGACTCCCTCACGAGGTTGCTGGTAAGGTGCTCTTAGGGCTGCAGACATCGGAAGGCCCAACTAAAGCTGGCAGGTTGTGATGGCTTCTTACATGGCTGTTGGCTGGAGGCCTCAGTTCCTCACAATGAGGGCCTCTCTCCAGGCTGCCTGAGCACCCTCATGGCATGTTAGACAGCTTCCCCCAAAGTGAGTGATCCAAGAAAACAGCAAAAATGAAGCCACAGTGCAGTTGCTGCCATTGTCTTCATGTTCTGCTTGTCGGGAGCGAATCATTCAATCCAGCCTGCATGGAAGGCCATGAGTTAGAGTCTGCCTTCTGGGAGGAAGAGTGTCAAAGGGTTTGTGGAAATGTTTTAAAACCAGTTTCCCAGCAGATTAAGTGGTTGGGCCTGAGTTGCAGTTCCACAAAAGTTCATGGTAATAATAGCATAGCAGGAAAAGCCGGGACTTTGGGTCAAATCTGAGTTTGAAATCAAGTTTTGCTCTTTGCCAGTTTATGGAATCTGGAGCAAAAACAATCATCTCTGAACTTTAGTTTCTTCATCTGTAAAATGAAGATGATAATAGCAGTTCTTTCATAGAGTTATTATAATATTTAAATGAGATGACCCATACAGGGTCAGGTCTAACTTGTATGGGACCTGATGCTTTTACAATTTGATCAAGCTTTCTTTTAAAATAAGGAATACAAAAATGCAGGTTAGGCACAAGATAAACATTTATTTATAAGAAATGGCAAAAATAATACACGTTAAAAACAAATGCCATGAATACCACAAAATCCGGAGAAGTGAGAAGCTTTAAACATTAGCCACTTGAGCCTATCACTCTAAGATACTTTCTTTTCTATCCTTTGACTACATACTTTTAGTGGTGGAAGAGGGTACCAGGGAATTGAACTCAAGGGCACTTGACCAAGGATCCATATCCCCAGCCCTATTTTTTTTTTTAATTTTATTTAGAGACAGGTTCTGAGTTGCTTAGCGCCTCGCTTTTGCTGAGGCTGGCTTTGAACTTGCAATCCTCCTGCCTTAGCCTCCTGAGCTGCTGGGATTACAGGTGTGTGCCACCGTACCTGGCTCCAATTTCGGTTTTGATCATTGAGAGCTGCTTGTTCAGCTTCACAACTTATTGTTCACAATGTCATGCACACCTTGAGGGTTGTCAAATTTGAGAACACCTTTATAAGGTAGTGATATCCATTATCCATGTCCATAGGAGGGGCCTAGGTAGGAGAGGAGCTTTAAGCTCCAGCTCTCTTGCAAATTCTCCTCTGAAAGGAGGTAAGGTACAGCACTGGTTGAGTGCCCCTGAGTTCACTGGCCCAGCATGTAGTAGGTGCTAAGGAAATGGGAGAAGCATGGAGACGACCCTTCTCTTCCTGCTCCATTGCCTCAGGCAGAATCAGGGATTTCCTATCCCTAATTTCATCTCCTTTAGATCCCTGAGAGGGCAGTGGCAAAATATATCCCTTGTTATATGCAGTGCAAAGAGCTCTGGACTCAGAGTAAAAAGACCTGGGTTTGAGTCTTTTGTTACTTAGCTGTGTGACTTTGGGCAAATTACCCAACCCTTCTGTATCTCAGTTTCCTTAACTCTGAAATGGGCCTAGCTCATTTCATAGTCATAGAGATGAATAGCAGGATATAAGAACAAGGGCTTTGTACATGTCAAGCAATGTTACTAAAGTAAAGTATTTTTATTTTAGTTACTGGCAGAGTTACCAAGGGATCAGATTGGACACTATCCAGTATCTATGAGCATCTTGTGTTCTTTGGTCTATGTAGCCTGAAGGAATTGCAAATTTAAATTGGACTTGAATCAAATTTGGCCTAAAAATCCAGATAGCAAAAATAGTCCCATGATTTCCACAAAAACCTATTGAGCTCAAGTCCTTTGCCGTGATTGGCATTAGAGATGGGGATTCAAAGGTTGATAAGACACAGTCCTGTCCCTTTGGGGATGGTAGCTCTGGCAGATGGAACCTTTTGGGGGATGGCTTCAGCTCCGGAGCCTGCTAAGTTTACAACCCAGGCCTCTCTGAGCCTCAGTGTCTCCTTTTGCAGAGGACATGGAGACCAACGAGTTAAAAAAAATCTGCAAATCTTGACGAATCTATGGACAGGTGTCTGGCAAAGCCATCAGAGGGTTTGAGGGAACCCCACTGTGACTGGTCACTCTCCTTGGAGAATTTTCAGGAAGCTTTGAAGTACCGCTAGGACAAGGGAGGCTGCCCCATCCTGGAGGCTCTTTCACTTGTAATTGACTCCTCCACGTGGGTCCTGGAGCTCGGCTCTCATAAATACATCACCCACTCAGCCCCTCCCTGCAGAAAAGGAAGACTGACAGAGGAAGGGGGGGCCAGAGGGAGGAATCGCTGAATCAAGAAGGTCCGCGGGAGTCAGTGGCCTACGGACTCGACCGAGACTCCCGAGGTTCTCTCCTTAAAGCATAAATAATTCCATCTAAGATCACAGACTCCCTCGCCATAAAATCAATGAAACCACAAGGGAAAATGATCTCCTGCATGACTGCCTCCCAGATATCTCCAACAGTCCTTTCCCCCTCCCGCAGAAGCCACCGGTCCTGGGGCTCGCAATGCAAAAGCCAAGCACTGCTGCTGAGAATTGGAGGCTAAGAGGACATCCAATGGGAGATGTGTGGCTCTCATTTTACTTGCAGAATTTAGAGCAGAAGCTACGGTCTATGATGGGTGAGTCTTGGCAGCTACTGAAGCTCCAGACCGGCTGGGAGTCAGGGGTCCTGGGCTCAGGCTCCAGCCCCTCTGGTTGAGTGTCGGTAGGCAAAGACCCTTTCAGAGCCTGGTTTCCTCATCTAGTAAAAGGAGAATAATGATGTAAACTCTGCCTGCCCTACTGGGGAGGTGACAAGATCAAAAGAGATCTGTCCATGCAAATGTTTTATAAACCATAAAGCTCTTGATAAACAACAGGTTTTATTATTATAAGATAAAAAGCACCAGTAGTGTTAATGTACCTGTTGAAACTCCTTAGTAAGTGACAGGGACCCTGACTCAAATTGGCTTAAACACGGGATTTTTTTTTGTTTGTTTATTTTTTAGTTCTAAGTAGACATAATATCTTTATTTTATATTTATGTGGTGCTGAGGATCAAACCCAGTGCCTCATGCATGCTAGGCGAGTACTCTATCACTGAGCTACAACTCCAGCCCTAGGGGATTATTTTTGACTTCTGTAATTGAGGAGGGCAGAAGTAGGACCCATTCAGGTGAAGTCTAGACTCAATGTCACTAAGGGCTTCTCCCCATATCCTTGTTCTGTCTTCTGTGGTGTCAGGTTTGGCTTCATCCCCTGGTTTTATGAAATCATTATAGTCACAAATGCCCATGGTGATGGCAAGTCTCGTGTCTTCACATGATGCTATCCAGGGAGAGAGAAATCTAATTCCCTGTCCCTTCCATTGAAGAGAGAAGTGAGGAAATCTTCTTTCCCCAGACTTAGCATATATGTACCAAATTTCACCAGTTCTTGTTACATAATTGGGGTTATGATGTGCTCATTGGCTTAAGAGAATCAAAACCCACCTCTAGATTTGCAGGCAGGACTGGGATGCCAACCAAACCACATATGAAGACTATTTTTATCGGAAGAACGTGTGGATGCTGGGTTACACAGAACAACACATATTTAGTACAGTCCACCCTTTGAGCTGCCCAATATCCACACTTACCCACATTCCTATAAATATTCCTTCAAAAACAAAAAATCCACCTTCTATAGAAAACACAGTCGACTCCTTTCCCCCAGAGACAATCCACCATGTCATGCGGCTGGGGTTCTCTGGGTGGATGTGCAGGCTTCACACATGGTGTGGACCATGGAGGCTAAATGGTAAATTTAATAGCCCCAGAGACACTCAGAAAACAATAGTGCAGAGAGAACAAAGTAATGGCTGTAAGAACTCTCCTTTGGAAAGTGAAACAACTCACACTGGTCATTGGTTCACTGTCCCCTTCATACACTACCAGAAAACACATGGATGTCACGTGGTAGTGAGAATGGGGCCTCCCCTAGTTCTGCCCCTTGAGAGGGTCTCCTTGCCCGTTTCCTTCTGTGGCCCCTGCTTTTCTCTCTGGGAGAATCTCTCCTGGGTGTTGTCCTTGCTGGGACTGCACAATGCATACGTCTAGAGGAATGTCCCTTCTGGGAGCTGTACCAATTGGGCCACTCTCTTTCTGCTGATGAGAGTTTGGGGGCCTGGAAATTACTGTCCCAGAACACTGTGGACCAGACTTGAGATCTCTCTGGGGAAAAATGACACCGTTGAACAGTTAATAAGATTCTGCTCTAATTCTGACTGACGTCATGGATAGTACCTGGAGCTGTAGATCTTATCATGGCCTATTCTTTAAAACAAGAACTTACCTGAGATGATTGCCCTCCTCACTTTGGGCCCAGGTGCTCTGACCATGTCCTTATCTGTTCAGTTTCTGTCATGGCCTCTACTCAAAAACATCCCAAACAACAGGCTGAGTGGGGGTGGCTCACCAAACTACCACAAAATATTACAGGTAACATTTATTATTGGGGCAGGGACTCTACTAAAGGTTGTGTGTATTAGCTTTCTTAACCCTCATAGCAACCTATGAGACAGGAACCATTGACCTTGGCACTTTGGGAATGGAGCAATAAAGAAATTTGCTCTGAGGTGACAGAGCAGGAGTCAAACCCTGGCAGCCTGGACCCACAGTCTCTGTGGAGCCCCAACCACCATGGCACATGGCTCACAGGCCACATCCAGGACTTCTCTGTTCAAGGCCTAAGAGGAAGTGCCAGGAGGGGTCTCTCCCAGGCTTTACTCTGATTTCCTGTTTGGGCCCCATGTTCCCTTCTTTCTTCTGCTCACTGGAATTTGAGAGTGGAAAATGGAACTTTTCCCATATTCCCAGACAACTGTAGCTATAGGTCAATGACCCAAAAGGCAACTCTTCAGCCTTTGCTTTGGGTGAGCTGGTTTCAATCTATGCTTTTTCCTTCCTTGGAAGAACATACTGAGAAGTCATCAGCGCATTCCCAAACCCTAAACCCCAAACTTTCCCTGCAGTATCCTTTCCTGTTAAAGCCTCAGGAAGCACACAGTGAGAATCTTTTAGTTGCTGTTCTAACTTAGGCAAATAAATAAATAAAAATTTCAAATAGCCGGGTATTGTGGTGCACACCTATAATCCAGTTACTTGGGAGGCAGAAGCAGGGATGTGGCTTGAGAGGAAGGAAGGAAGGAAGGAAGGAAGGAAATTTGTTAAAAACTACCAGGGGTTCAAAGAATCAACTGGAAGTTGAAGGGCATGACTGGGAAATCTGAAGGGTGACTCCCAGGAGGCGCTGCATGGTCAGTGCTGGACACGGTGGGATAGTGCTGCAGTCAGTTCCTGCCTATTTGCTCTCTCCTCAAGATTCCAGTTCTAAGGAAGGATCCTCAGATTGGCCAACCTTGGGTCACCTGCCACATCTCGGCTAGGAGCAGGTAGGACCCGTCAGACCACATGCCTGGTTCAGAAAATGTCTTTCCAAAACAGGAAACTGGGATGCCGTCAGAGAGAGAAAGTGTGTCGCGGGCCAGCCATGGGCTGTGTGTGGGAGCTATGAGCATTTGAGCATGTGAGAGGACTGGCCTGATGTTGAATGCTCTTTGGGCCATGCAACACACGTGTGCACTTTCCTCTAGCTCTGCCCGTGTTTCCACACAGCACCTGAGATGGGTGTGACTTGCCAAGATGTCAATCAATCTACTGACCACAAGACATCAGGAAGCTAGACTCAACTCCCTGAAACCTGACCCTGTGCCTTATTTGGAAAGAACATTCCATTGAACCTTCCTTTCGTGTGTCCCCCTGTATAAGAATGAAGAATTCAGGTGGCTCTCTCTGTTTCCAACAGACCCCTAAGGTCAAGAGCTGTCACTGGACCCTAAGAAAAAGGTACTTTCAGTCTGTGTGTGTGATTATTTTGTGCCAAACCCAATTCACCTGGAATGACCCTGAATGATTTAGTAGTGTGTCAAGATAAAAGTGGACCCCAGGACCGTCTAAATCCAGTGAAATTGGGTCATACTCATGGCTCTGGTCATATGGCACTGTGGTTGCTATTCCAAGTCAGTGGTGACAGAAGGTGAGTTGGACAGAGGCCTAGAGGAAATCAGATGATAACTGGGTGGTAAGACTGAGGTGCTGAGGGGTTTAAATCTAACAAAACAAAGTCTGACCTTAATGAATGTTGGCTTTGTTGTTTGGGCATTCATATCTCAGAGACACATACAGGTGCCTTGAGCTGCCAGTGTGGTGTATGTCCTCAGAAGCTCTTCATTCACCAATTGAACCATTTAACCAACCTCTCAAACTTTGAATAGTTTTCTAATCCTGGGCATTGTCTAGGATGATACCTGTCCCTAGGTAGCAAGGGGTGACAGTAGCTCTAGAACTATTTCAGTCTACCTGGAAGGAATCGTTCAATAAGAAGCCTCTGAAATCAGACACGAAGTGAAGAGTGTAGTGTGGGTTCAGATCCTGGCTCTGTGGCCTTGGACAAGTTCCTTAATCTCTCTGAACCTCAGTTTTCTCTTTCCTATAATAGAGATAATTCCGAATTTGAAGCATAATAACTCTTCTCAAATTGATTTGCAGAGCCAGTTTATTTCCAATCAGAATCCCAGGTTGTTATTTTAAACAGAAGCCAATAGGCACAGAGAGTCTAAAATATACATAGAAAGGCAAATTGCCACAGCAATCTTGAAGCAGAACTGGAAAGGTCACACTACCATATGTCATGCCTTACTGTAACGCTACAGGAAATAAGATCGCATGGTATTTTGGCCTAAGGGTAAACAAATAGATTAATAGGATAGTGAGTCTAGAAGCAGGCCAACTTCTATGTAGTCACTTGATTTATGGCAAAGACAATACTGCAGAGCAGTGGGGGAAAGGATTTTTTCAACAATATTTGTCCTTTTGGGCCTGACCTATTGTACTTAGCATCCTGTCCTCAAGGTTCATAGAAGTTACAGCAAGTGTCAAAATCTCATGCCTTTTTAAGACTGAGCAATATTCTGCTGTATGAATGTACCATATTTTTGTTATACATTCATTTGTTGTTGCACATTTGGGCTGTTCTCACACTTTGGCTATAGTGAAATGCTATTGCTACAAATGTGGGTGTGCAAATATCTCTTTAAGCCCCTGCTTTAAATTCCTCTGGTTACATACACAGAAAAGGGATTGCTGGATCAAGTGGTCATTCCATGTTAATTTTTTTAAAGGAATGACATGCCCTTTTTCTGCAGAGGCAATGCCATTTTATTTTCCCATCAGCAATGTGCAGGTTTCTAATATCCACATCCTTGCCAGTGATTTTTCTCTTCTTTCTTTCCTTTTATAATAGCCATCCTAATGGGTATGACTTGGGTTTTTAAAATTTATGTTTTGTGGGGCTGGGGCGGTAGCTCAGTGGCAGAGTGCTTGCCTAGCATATGTGAGGCACTGGGTTCGATCCTCAGCACCACGTAAAAATAACAAATAAAATAAAGGTATGCTGTCCATCTACAACTACAAAAAAAATTTAGAAAAAAATAAATAAAATTTATGTTTTGTGCTTCTAAATGAGCATTTTTCACTTTGGCTTATTATGGTCACTATTAATACTATGAAATTTAACAATTAGCATTTGATAGGTGCTTGCCTTGTGCTAGCTAAGCACTGGACTGAGTTCTTCAATTTATTATTTTGTTTAATCTTCACAACACAATTTTTGGCAATTTTTTAATTGAAATATAACATACATATATACAGAGAAGCACACAAATTACACATTTGTAGATTGAGGACTTCTCACAATGTGAATTTACTCATGTAACTAGCACCCAGATCAAGCTAAAATAGAGCCAGGCCTGGTGACACCACCAGGCCTGTCATCCCAGCTACTCAGGAGACTGAGGCAGGATGGTAATCTCAAGCCTCAGCAATATACCCAGACCCTGTCTCAAAAAAAAAAAAAAAAGTACTGGGGATGTAGCTCAGTGGTTAAGCACCTCTGGGTTCAATCCCCAAGTACCAAAAAACAAAACAAAACAAAAAAAAAACTAAAGTATTACTGCCACTTCAGAAATTTCCTAGTGTGCTCTCCTGGTTCTCCCCAATTCTCTACTACCCACCCACCCCAATAGAAAGCAAAGACAATATCTTAATTCTAAACACAGATTGTTTTTGACTGATTTTACTTTTACATAAATGGAATCATGGAATAGAAAATATTTTGTGTCTTGCTTCTTTTACTGAGAATATATTTATGTTGTTTCATTCATGTCATTTCATGTAATGATAGTTCATTCATCCTCATTGCCAAATGCTATTCCATTTTATGACTATACCACAACTGTTTATTTATTGAACCCAGGGGATTGTGCCTGTGAGGAAAGCGCTCTACCAACCAAGCTATATCCCCAGCCCTATTTATTTATTTTTATTTTTTGGTACTGGGGATTGAGCCCAGGGGCTCTTAACCATGAGCCACATCCCAGTCACTTTTTATGTTTTATTTTGAGATAGGGTTTTACTAAGTTGCTGAGGCAAGCTTTGAACTTGTGATCCTCCTGTCTCAGCCTCCCGAGTTGCTGGGATTATAGGCATGTGCCACAGAGCCTGGCACTGCAGTTTATTTATCCATTCTACTATTGAGGGATATTTGGGTAGTATTCCATTTTAGACTATTATTCATAGTACTCCTGTGAACAATCTTTTGGTAAATCTGTTGATGTACACCGTTCTAGTGGGTAGTTATATAGGAGTGAAATTGCTAAAGTCATAGGATATGCATATATTTAGATTAAATGGCTATTCCCAAAAGGATGTGTATGACACACACACACACACACACACACACACACATATTTTCATACCACAAAATATGAGAGTCCTAGAAGCTCCAAGAACCCAAGAACTTGCTGATGTTTGCTGTTACTTTTCTTTTTAGCCATTTTAGTGAATTTGTAATAATATGTGTAATGTGTAATGCTTGTAATGATTGAAATTTCAACTTGCATTTCTTTGATGTATAGTGAAATCGAGCAATATTTTCACATTTCTTGGCCACTGAATATGGTCTCTTGTACAGTGTCTGTTCAAGTATTTTGCTCTCTTTTCTACTGGGACATTTTGGTTGTATTTCTTTTTCTTATTAATTATGAAAATGATTCACTCACTCTAAAAATGCAAACTTTGTGCATTGTACATTGCAAATGTATTTTATCACTTGCCTTATATTCACTTAACAATGTCTTTTGATCAACAGAATTTTAAAATTTTAATCTAGTCCAATTAAGTTTTGACTGATGGTTAATATTGTGTCTTGCTTAATAGTATAGCATCCTACAATGCCATGATGAGATCTTATATTTGATTCCAGTTTTTCTTTTATATTTCGGTCTGTAAGGCACACAAATTGATTTTTATGGATAATATGAAGTAGGCATTTGAGTTTTTTTCACATAAATTGCCAATTGAAAAATAAATCAGATTGTTAATTTGGCCCAGTCCAAATTCTATTTAAAAAATTTCCCACAGAATCCCAATTGGATTTAACTAATTAACTTACTATCTTCAATTAATTTAGAAAATTTTTTCACACATTTAGTATTTGCTAGTTTAGATAAGTTGGCAAGGGAAGGCCTCTCAGAGACCTGATATTTGAACTCAGTTCTAATTTTGGAAAGGAAGCTGGCCATAAGAGGATTTGGAGGATAAACAGTCCAGGAAGAGGCAATAGGTAGGTAGGTGGTAAAGTTTGACATGTTCAGAAAACAACAAAAAATCCAGTATAGATAAAGTGCAATGCCCAAAGTGATGCAAGGGAAAAACTAATTCTTATAAATGTGCAATCAAGGACAAAGAACTAGACTTCAATGCTCAGAAGGAAGATGGTTTTCCAAGATAGAATTCTATACCCAGCCAAACTATCCACCAAGAGTGAGGGCAGAATAAAGACAGTTGACTACCTCGAAATTTTACCTGTAAAGCAACTTTTCTTAGGACTTTTGCATAGGCATTTCCCTGGAGAACAACTGGTTTAGACTGGAGGAGGTTTGGAAGATGTTTTTGAATATTTTTGGCTCTACGCATATCTCCTCCAATCCATTTTCCACAGTGTTGCTGAAGTGAACTTGGTAAAGTTTTAGAACACTTTGCTTACTCAGTTTAGAACCCTTAAGTGGCTTCTTATTGGTTTCAGAATAAAATCTTAACCTTCAGCGTGTTATAAAAGGCTCTTTGTTACTGGTCCCTACCTACCTCGTCAGCTTTACCTCTCACTTTTGTGGTCCACTTAAATGATCTGCTCCAATCATTGATTTTCTATAGACATTTTTTTTTCGGGGATGGGGATGGAATCCAGGCTTTACAGATTCTAAACAAGCTTTCTGTCACTGAGCTACCTCTTCAGCCCTTACAGACTTCTTAAAGCTACTTACCACACAGAAATTTTGTACCTGCTCTTCTTGGCAAGGAAACATTCCTTCCTCTCCTTCCCTGGTGGATCCTTCCTTGTCTTACAAACTTCATTATCTCAGGAGACCTCCCTTGACCACCTTGTACTCACCTCCCATCTGTCACTGGTTGTAACTCCACAGATTTCCTGTGTTACTCATCTCTAGTTCTGATACATCTCTACCTAATTATTGCTTTATTTATCTGCTCTCCTCATTTGGTTATCATTTCCTTCAGAACAATTGTTGTTTCAGTTGTTGTTGAAGTTCCTATGAGGGTTAAACCCTCCAGCTTCTCTGCCGTCTGACTATTAGGTTCACATCGCAGCTGCATCACTTGCTAGTTATCTTGGGAACTCTGAATCTCAGTTTTCTCACTTGCAAAATGATATGATGTTTTTATCTGCCACACCTGGCACCAAAAACATGCTCAATAATTAACCCATGAGAATTAATCCATGCAGATTGGCAGCTTTCCCAGAGAGAGGAACTTCTCAGCAGGAGAGTAAAGGTGATTCACTTTAACCCATTTTGATTTCTACCCTCCCTTCCCAAGTAGAGGTGCTCAGCTTCCTCTAGAACCGTTATGCCTTGAGGGTTGTGAGGAAGAGCTGAAAAATACAGTCTCTTTGCCTTCTTGAGTTTATCCATGTGTTTTTTTTTTTGGCGGGGGAGGGGGGAAGAACAATACAGGAAGAATTCAGGATATCTCACAGAACAAAAATGTCCAAATAATGTCATTGCCAGACCCTCATTTTTTATGGTACTGGGACTTGAACCAAGGGTGCTCTTCCACTGAGCTACATCTCTAGTCACTTTTATTTTTCATTTTGAAACAGGGTCTTGCTAAGTTGGTTGGTTCTTGCTAAATTACTGAGGCTGGCCTCCAACTAGCGATCTCCTGCCTCAGCCTCCCAAGTGGCTGGGATTATGGACATGTGCCCTCATGCCCAGCTTCCTGACATTTTTTTATGGGGCTGTCAAACAGGGTATTAATTTAGGCCTGCGTTTTTCTAGGCATGGGCATATTAATTAAGATGCTAAAAGGAGATGGAAGGTGGTGGAAGAATGCTTCCCTAGCATATGTAAGGCCCTGGGTTTGATCCCCATCATAAAAAAGGAAAAAGAAAAAAAATCACTGAGCCAAAGCAAAGGGATCATGTACCCATTCTGTAGATGGAAATCTCATGATCCTCTCCAAATGCCCCAAAGACCAGGAATTTACATAGTTTGTCATGAATCTACCAGGAAGAGGTCACTGGCCCCCCACTCTTCTTCCTCCTCTGCTAGGTGAATATTCTGGTTTTGTTCTTATGATGGAGCCTACATCCCCTGGAGTTGTTCTACTTTGGAGGGCTTTCAGGAAGCAAGAAAGGGTTGAGCCTTCCTAACATGATCACAAGCTCTGAATTAGAGCAAGAAATGGATGGAACCAGGTAGGGGTTCTGCCCCTGACATATATCTATTGTGGGGAGAAAGAAACAGAATCCTAACAGTGGATTTGAGACTGAGATTTCTGACCCTCAGACCTTCCTCTCCCCTCAGAATGGAGCAGTCAGATATCAGAGTGGGCTCTGAGTGGCCTTCAATGCTAACTTTTCCAAACTGAGCTTTTTCAATTTCCTTCTCTTGTCTTCTCCCCATCCTAGCCTCAGGGACCCCTATTGTCACACAGGTAGATCCATGGGCCACAGCTTGGGTTACAAAACCAGGACAACTGGTTGTCTAGACAGTACATTGAGCATAACACAGATTTGGGTGTGGTGCCATGGATTCCAGGTTGTGCTATAGATTTTCTCTATTCAAGGTGCAGTAAAGATGGTCTTTACTCCTGTCCAGAGCTTGTGGTCAAGCAGAGAAATTGGCCAGTGTGTGGCCAAAAAGAGCTCTAAAGGCAGATAAGGTTTCTCTTTAGTTTTTTTTTTCTCCAGGAAATATTAAACTTGAGACTGGCTAAGGGATGTCAGCTGAGGGCAGGAGATGTGACACCAAGCTTTACAGAGAGGCCATTAAATGTTGATCACTTGTAAACCTTTTCTTCCACATGCCTGACTATACTGTTTACTGTCAGATTGCACATTGAGGTTGTATACCTCAAAGCAGAGTGGCTCCAACTTTCTGTAAGAGCTAGGAGGCATCAATCCATTGCCAAAGAAAGCAAGGGAGCTTGCTGGAGCATTCAAAAACTTTGTCTTGATTACACAAGCCATGCAATCAGGGCGGGAACACAATGACGTGGGCAAACCCGGGAGCAGAGGTTAGAGGGTACTCAGAATTTTTGGACCCTGAAGGCATCATTGCAATAGTTTCCTTTTTGTGGAATAATCATAATAATTTTCCAGCTTTGTTCATGTTGGCTTGCGTCTTCTGATGACACCCAACATTCTAGTATTTGAAAAAGCTGATAGCTACCGTATACTCTAAAATTCCCTCTCATCAGAGTTGCCAGATAAAATAGAATTTTAGATAAATGAAGAGTAATTATTTTTTAGCAGAGGTGTGTCCCATGCAATATTTTATCTGAAGTTCAAATTTAGCTGCAAGTTACATGTTTTTATTTTGCTCAATCTGGCAGCTCGCCCTCTGATTTACTTTTAGTCATTGCAAAGTGACAAAATCAGCAGGCTTGGGGTTAATGTTTTGTACTGTGCACCACCTAGTGGTTACACAGGAAAGGGGGAACCAAGAAGCCTCTGAGGAGCACCCTAAAACAATTATGCTTCAGTTCTTAAAAGTTCTTTAATTAATTTTTTTTTTATTCTTTTACTGTCTTCTTTGGGTGTAGCATCTGCCATCGGAGCAAAAATTTAGATTGTCCAGTGACTATTTGAAATCCCTTGTGAATCATCAGGTGTTTGAACAGGGACATCCACAGACATGGCTGAGGCCTGGGACTGTCCTGTCAACACATAAATGCTAATATATAACCTCGCCCTTGAACTATTGTGGTTCCTTGTGTTCCTGCTGATTATTTTACAATACGCACGTGGCACCCCACAGTATCTATCAAGTATATTAAGTATAATATGTGTCGGGCTGGCCTGACTAAATCCAAGGAGGCCTGGCGGGAGACAATTCTGTTTACTATCCCACTTGGGGTTTTGTGGGGTAAAATGCCAAAGGAATTCGCACCATCCATCTCTGGCTACTCATTGGAATTACCTAGGGTGTTAAATATACCATGCCTGAGCCTTAGTCCCAGTGATTATGATTTAATTGATTTGCAGAGGCGATAAGACTTGCTCCTCTCCTCCTCCTCCTCCTCCTCCTCCTCCTCCTCCTCCTCCTCCTCCTCCTCCTCCTCCAGTTCCCCCAGAAGGCATTAAAATGAGGCCAGGGTTGAAAACTACTAGTTGAAGTGCTATATATGGAAAAAAGTGTGATCTTTGGACAAGTTGCTCAATTCTTTTGATTTTCGGTTTTCTCATTTGTTAAATAAGGATGGATTTATTCAACTTGCTAGGATCCTCAGGGCAATTTAATGTGATAATGTGTGCAGAGCATTTAGCCAGTAGTTAGCACCTGGGAGGTAAATGTTATTGCTTTCCTTCTCTAAACCAGAGGCTAAAGGAGTAGATTCCTTCCATTCTGAAGGAGAGAATTCAGATCTGGGATAAGCTCCATCATCAAGACACATGTACCAAGTCTTATCCTTAGGAGAGGAAAGGGACATGCCAGATACTTGACCTGGTGTGCATGGACCTTCATGGCCTTGACCTGGAAGGCAGGACCTTGGTGAATTATAATCATCTATCATAAAGCTTTGCCCATAAAAGTGGAAAGTGTTGATAATATGAAGCAACATAAGAAAAACAAAATAAAAACCACTTTCATCCCAGAGAGCATCAGTATTCGTATGTTATAGCAGTTATTTCTAGTCTTTCTCTGCAGTTTCTGCCCCCATCCCACTGGCATAATTTTGTATATCATTCTGTACACTGATTTGCCCCAAAGTGGATTGTTCTCCAATGTTATTAAATATCTTTTGAAATATCATTTAAATGACTGCATAGTATTGCATAGTATCAGGGGTTCTCAAACTTGAGCAGTGCATGAGAATCAGCTGGTGAGCCTGTTAAAACTCAGATTGGGGCCCACTTCCAGCATTTCCAGTTCAGCAGGTCTGGGGTGGAGCCTGGAGATTTTTCTTTCTCTGAAAAGTTCCCAGGTGCTGCTGCTGGTCCAGGGATTGCACTTTGAGAACCTCTTGTTTATGATGTATCTGATTACTTGTCTGCCACCCCTTCCAGACAGGGGGCAGCCACCGTGATTTCTACACCCCTGAACACTCTGCAGTTAAAGCAGAGCCTATCCTAAAGAGGCCCTCCTAGGTCCTGGGCAACTGCATAGGTTGTAGGCCATGAGTTCAGCCCTGCTGAGGAGGAGGAGTTAGATTTGCCCTCTGTAGCCCCTGAGGCTGAGTTGGACCCTTGGCCTGGAAGCAGCAGGGAAAGTGAGTTTGGCCACGTGTCTTGTCAGTCAAGAGGGGAATCTGTGAATGCCACAATTCCGTAATGCACTCTCTGTCACCAGAGATATTTCAGCGGCAGGCTGGTGATGGCTTGGGAATCCTGCAGAATTTGAGGGGGGGTAAGAAGCCTTTGTCATTTAAGTGAACCTTAAGGTTTGTGAATTTGAGTTCAGCAAAGCTAAAGAATGGAGAGTGGTCTCTGGAGGCCTCATGGGGAGGAGGTTGGTTCCTAAGGTTTAGAAGGCATAGGAGAAGATGATCTCCAAATACTTTTTGGTCAGTAGTAGAGAAGCAGAAGCTAATTGGTAGAGAGTTAGACAAAAGAAACTTGGGAGGCCTGGTTTCTAGAACATTGCACATGAAGCGTTGCCCTTGCTTTTCCAGAGAAAACTCAATGTAGACTAGATGCTCATCTTGAGGACGAACCCCTATTCACCAAAGTCAAGGTGCTAGCTAGGATCAGGGCTTGGTACAGAGCATTGACCATTGCTGTTGCTTCCTCCTCATCCTCCTCCTATTTAGACCATGTGCACTGTGGCATATTTAAGGTGTTCGTTGAAAGTATTGCATTGCACAATGCTGAAGATTTATGAGAAATCAATATTGAGATGAGATTTCACTTTGAAGCTTGAGATTTTTGCAAATCAAAATCTCACCATCTCTGCATGGCTGCTGAGGCCAATAGGCTCTTCCTTTTGTTTTGTTTTGTTTTATAGACAAGTCTGAGAGGCAGAGCTGCTGCTGTACCTGAGATTCAGCTTTGGTACTTCTGGGGTCTTCTCACAGCATACCCATTACACAACAGTCTAGAAATGCCATCTGCAAATTATCCCAGGATGAAACTCTAGAGCTCAATTTCTTCTTTGAATGGGTTTTGGAATCAATTGGAGGGTGAGAAGGAGGTGTTTGGATGAAAATTTATTTCCAAACACCCTGAAAATTTAAAGATATCTTCATAATTATAATAATAATAGTAACCACGAGGATAAGGAAGAGTGATGCCTGCTATTTATTGAGTACCCTTACTTGCCAGCATTGATCAGAATGCTTTATATACATTGTAATTTTTACTTTTCAAAGTGACCTGGTGAGTGGGGACTATAGACCCATGTTACACATTGAAGAAACTGAGTCTCAGAATTTTTATTTCCTAAAATGACACAGTTCCAAATTGCAGGGCTGTTTTTACATCCAGCCTTGTCTAATTGCATGTCCTTTGTCCTCCTAGCTCCATGTTCTGCCCCTACTACTTAATTCTGTAGATTTCTTTCTCCTTAAAGCTCATACTTGTGATGGACAGTTCTTTGCCAAGTCCAATACATGTCAATGACACTCCAGTTCCAGCCATTATTGCCTAGTATTTTGAGGCACTTGAACCCAGATTAAAACATCACTCACTTCCTTCTATCTAGCTTAGGAAGCAAAAAGTCAGTTTTTATTTTTATTTTTTAATAGCAATTACCTCTGAGTAGCTGAGTCACTTGGTGAGGGGTCTTGCTGGGATCATGATCATGATATTGAAGGCTATCTCTAAGGATCTATACAGCTCCCATTGAACAGAGAAACAAACTGATGCTGATTTATGGGAGGAATAACAGAGATATAGCAGCCTAGATGCTGTATTTGAGAATCAATCTCTTCTTCCTGTCTTAAGACCTCTTAGACTGAATGAGGTCACCTCCTATGGGCGGCCTTCTGTGACCTACCTCTTCCCTGGCCTATAAATGGCTCACTCCAGGCTCCCATAATTTTGTTGGTTTGCTGTGCTGGAGATCTGGGACCTTACATGTGCTAGGCAAGTGCTCCACCATGTGCCCCATCCCCAGATCTTTCTCACTCCCCGTGCCATAGACCTCTGACCTCCATCTCAGCACAGTGTGTCAAGGCAGGGCTTGGCATTTGTGAGTATGCATGTCACCTTCTCCAGACCAGGAGCTCCCAGGACAGCATGGAGTGGGTGGGTCTGGACTGCAACAAGCTTCCTCAGTGAGTTTGTGAGTATCCAAGAGGAAGTGCCCATGTTGGGTGGGCTGGAAGGAGCCATCCTTGTAGGCTTTCCATGGGGACTCAGGATTATAGGGATTAGTCACCAGCTTTGGAAGAGCTTTGAAAGCCTTTGCGGTGTTGTGATGAGGTAGGTCTTGTCCACATTACAGCCTGTGATTTTTTTTAAATTTTTTATTCTAATTTGTTATTTATGACAGCAGAATGCATTACAATTCATATTACACATATAGAGCACATTTTTCATGTCTCTGGTTGTAAACAAAGTATATTCACACCATTGGTGTCTTTATACATGTATTTAGGGTAGTGATTTCCATCTCATTCCACCATCTTTATTACCCCCTTGTCTCCTCCCTTCCTCTCCCTCCCTTTTGCCCTTTCTAGAGTTCGTCTATTCTACTATGAATCAGCCTTCTTATGTCAGAAAAAACATTCAGCATTTGGTTTTTTGGAATTGGCTAACTTCACTTAGCATGATATTCTCCAACTCCATCCAATTATCTGCAAATGCCATGATTTTATTCTCTTTTGGTGCTGAGTAAAATTCCATTGTGTGTATATATACTACATTTTTTATCCATTTATCCACTGAAGGGCATCTAGGTTGGCTTCATAGTTCAGCTATTGTGAATTGTACTGCTATAAACATTGATGTGGCTGTGTCCCTGTAGTATGATGTTTTTAAGTCCTTTGGGTATAGACCGAGGAGTGGGATAGCTGGGTCAAATGGTGGTTCCATTCCCAGTTTTCCAAGGAATCTCCATACTGCTTTCCATATTAGCTGCACCATTTTGCAGTACCACCAGCAATATAGGAGTGTGTCTTTTCCCCCACATCCTCGCCAACATTTATTATTGTTTGTCTTTATAATAGCTGCCATTCTGACTGGAGTGAGATGAAATCTTAAGAATAGTTTTGGTTTGCATTTCTTTAATTGCCGGAGATGTAAACATTTTTTTATATATTTGTTTATTGATTGTATATCACCTTCTGAGAAGTGTCTGTTCAATTCCTTGGCCCATTTATTACAAATCCTCTGAAAGGGAAACAAGGAAAACTACCCTCTTTACAATAGCCTCAAAAAAAAAAAAAAAACATTGGGAATCAACCTAACAAAAGATGTGAAAGACCTCTACAATGAAAACCATAGAATGCTAAAGAAAGAAATTAAAGAAGACCTTAGAAGATGGAAAGATCTCCCTTGTTCTTGGATAGGCAGAATTAATATTGTCAAAATGACCATATTACCAAAAGCATTATGCAGATTTAATGTAATTCCAATCAAAATCCCAATGACATTCCTCATAGAAATAGAAAAAGCAGTCATAAAATTTATCTGGAAAAATAAGAATAGCTAAAGCAATCCTTAGCAAGAAGAGTGAAGCAGGTAGCATCACTATATCAGACTTTAAACTACACTGCAGAGCAATAGTAACAAAAACAGCATGGTATTGGCACCAAAATAGGCTGATAGACCAATGGTACAGAATAGAGGACACAGAGACTAACCCACATAATTATAGTTACCTTATATTAGACAAAGGCGCCAAAAACACACATTAAAGAAAAGATAGCCTCTTCAACAAATGGTGCTGGAAAAACTGGAAATCCATATGCAACAAAATGAAATTAAATCACCATGCACAAAACTCAATTCTAACTGGATCAAGGACCTAGGAATTAAACCAGAGACCCTGTGTCTAGTAGAAGAAAAAGTAGGCCCAAATTTCCATCATATCAGATTAGGCCCCTACTTCCTTAATAAGACTCCTATAGTGCAAGAATTAAAATCAAGAATTAATTTTAATATAATATAAAATAAGTATTTTATATTATATTAAAATTATAATATAATATATAATATAAAATAAATATTTCCATCCCGATATAAATAAATGGGACGGATTCAAACTAAAAAGCTTATCCTCGAGCAAAAGAAACAATCAGAGAGGTGAATAGAGAGCCTACAGCTTGTGAGCAAATTTTTACCACTTATACATCAGATAGAGCACTAATCTCTAGGGTATACAAAGAACTAAAAAAGCTGAACACCAAAAAAAAAAAAAAAAAAAAAAAAAAAACACAAAAATAACCGCAACAACAAATAAACCAATCAATAAATGGACCAAGGAACTGAACAGCCTGTGATTTTTAGGAACACTCAGAAAGTTAATCTCTTCTTGGTGACCCCACATCTTCTGTACATATACCCATCTCAGGACTTAACACTCTCACTACTTCATTTAGTGAGTAATTCTTGAGAGTCTGCTGGGGACCAAGCCTTGTGCCAGGTGCTGGAGACACAATGGTGAACAGAACAGTCCTGGTCCCTGGTCCCATGGAGCTTACAGAGGAGAGGCATGGCTTATTAATCATGGGACCGGAATGATTTTCCCCAGTACACTCTGAGCTTCTTGAAGGTAGAGATTGGGGTACATTTGCTTTTCAAAAGTTTTATTTTAAAATTTCTTTTATGATTCATGTACTTTAATATTCACCCTTTTAATGTATACAGTTCTGTGGTTGCAGTACATTCATGAGGTTCCACATCAACACCATCTAATTCCAATGCTTCATCACCGCAGAGGAGACGCGGTATCCATGAATGTCGCTCCTTCCCCACCCATGCTAGCTCCTCGCCTACCTTCTGTTGTACAGATTCGCCTTTTGGACATTTCTTATTTGCATGGGGACATTTCATATAAACAGAATCATGCGATATGTGGCCTTTCGCATCTCCCTTCCTCCACTGAGCTTGTTCCTAAGTTCTTCCACATCGTAGTATGCATCAGAACTTAATTTCTTGTTGTGACCAAATTCTATCCCATTGAATGGACGTACCATAGTTTATCCATTCATCAGTCAAATGATGGTGACATTGACTCTTGTGTTTTGTACCTCAGTGTTTTCTTCCCTTCTTCTTGCCCTTCTTTCCCACCTTTCTCTCTTCTCCATCCATCCTTCCCTTCTCCTCTTACTCCTTCTTTCCCATCCAGATACTTCTTATTCCACATCCACCATGCTATGGCATTGTAAGGAAACATACATTAAACTTCCAGACTGAGAGAAATTGAAGGGCACTATCTTTTAAAGTTTTTAAATTATTTTTTAAAAGTTTTAAAATAATCTTAGATTTATAGAAATGGTGCAGAGTTAGTACAGAGTTCCTGTATCCCATTCCCAATTTTGCCTTCTAACATCTCCTATTACCACAGCACATTTGTTCCAATAAGGAACCGGCACTGTTACCACATTATTCACTCTATACTTTATTCAGATTCTACTAGTTTCCCCCTAGTGACCCTTTTCCCATTCTAGGCCTCATCCCTTATGCCACTAGGCACTGAGACCCCACCTCTCCTTAGCCTTCTCTTCTCTGTGACAGTTTCAGAGGCGCTCTTTGTTCTTGGTAACCTTCACAGTTTTGAGCAGTATTGGTCAGGTTCTTTTCAAATAAATATCCCTCAGGTGGGATTAGTCTGCTGTCTTTCGCCTGGTTAGATAGGAGCTATGATTTTTCCGGGGATGGCCAGAGAGTTGAAAAAAGGTACCATTCATAAATTGCTGTGAAGTGTCCTGAATTAAGAAGTGAGACTCAAACTGCCAGGGTGTTCAAGGAACTCAAGAGAAGCTAGAGGTGCAGCTCAGTGGTAGAGCACTTGCCTGGTATGTGGGAGGCCCTGGGTTCAGCCCTCAGCATTGAAGAGAGAAGAATCTGAGAAGGTCTTCAAATGGCAGGAATAAAATATAGAAAAATTCTTTGGAACTTTTTCCAAAATGAGCTGCATGTTGCCTAGCAATGAGACTTGGTTGGACAAACATGACTTGACCTTCAACTCCCCCATTCACCCCTTACAGGGTGGTGTTGGGTGAGACAAGCCCTCTTCCTTGGCCTCTGTAGAACTAGGAAGTTGGAACTGATTGCCTTCAAGGCTTCCTTCTTCCCATTGTGTGGTTTATGCTCTAAGAGAGGACCCAGAGCTCCCCTCCATGTTCAGTGAATTCCAGAGTTGGACTCCCCTTTGCCTCTGTATCAGCGCCAGGTTGTTGTATTCAGGGGACATACACCCCAAGAAGAGGCCTCACTCCAATCCTATTTTCAAAACCTGACTGGCAGACAAACACACAAGAGAAAACAAGCCCCAGACCTTTACAATGTGGATCCCCACCTGGAGGGACCGATGAGCGTTCCAGGGCAGCAGTGCCCAGAGCAGGACCCCTGTGCTGGCCGTCCCCGCTGACACAGCACAAGAGCCAGAATGACTAGGGTCATGGCAGATCCACGCACCGCACCACGCTGCAGACTCGTTCACCTCAAGGGTCTGTTTTGGTTCAGCAGCTCCTGTGACTTGAATGAGTTAATCACTGATGACAAGAGATTAATTTATAACCGGACAGCAGACAAGATAGTTCAGGCTCTGGCGGGATGGCACTGAACTGTGGCGCGGGGCATTGCTCAGAAGACACCTGGATGTGCAGCTTGGTGCCGAGGCTGGGAACTTAAGGTCCCCCTTGATTCCTTAGAGGCCACCTGGGCCAAAGAGAGGGAGCACGTGCTGAGGACTTGCCCTTCTTCTCTTAGCATATGTGTCAGAAAACATGTGCAGGGACCAGCCAGGCCTGATAGAAATGTCAAGTCAGGAGGGAGCATTGGCAGGCTAACCCAGCTGAGGCCCCTTGGCCAACTGTGTGACCAGAGGGGGCAGGGGAGGGCTGGGGAGAAGGGAGGTAATAACAAGTGTGGAAGGAGGGATGGGAGCCTAGGGTGAGGGGTCATTCCTCCAGCCTGAGTCACGCAGATTGTGGCCTGCTCTGGGAAGTCAGGCCTGTGAGGATCTTCTCTCCCATTCCACACATGTCCCCTCTCACACACCCCTCATCCTGGGATCCCCAAAGATGGGAGTGAGGCATGATGTGCAGGTGCTTCTGGGGTCTGACCTTTGTATCTGAGATGCTGCTTTTATACGGGAAAAAAAACGACTCTCCCCTGCCATGTTGGAGACGCAAGGCCGTGGTCTTGGGTGTGGGTGCTGCTACTCTGCCAGCTTTGGTGATCCTAGGTTTCCCACTAGAACAGTTTGGAATTCTGAAGTCAGGCCTATGGATCGAGGAAGCCCCCAGTGATACTGCCCCAAAGCCACTGGACTCAGGAGGCCTTTCCATGAGTCCACAGTCCAGCTAAAGAGATAAGAAGAGAAAGTGGGAAGGTGAATGGAACTGAAGACAGGAACAAGGCCTATGTGAAAGTCGGGGTGCAGAGGAGCTCCCCTGTGGGCTGCTGAAATATGGGCTCCCTGAGAGGGTGCTGGGAGCCCTGCTGAGTGACAGGTGACTTTGGCTTGCTCTTCCTGCTGTAGCCTGATTCTAGTCACTCAGATCCAGCCCCTCCACCCTGCTTCTGTCAATGCAGCCCATGCAGGGTCCCCTCTCACTGGGATAAGCTGCTCCTCCACTCAGATGTCCCTCTGGGCTTTCTCCATGTCCCTCTCTTCTGTCAGCCATCAAGACCCAGCGGAGACCAAATGGAAGGCCTTCCACGCACCTTCACGTGGGACCTCGGCTCCTTCTCCTTGGTTCCACAGCAGCCCATGTCTCGACAGGGTTCTCCATCCTCGAGGAGACCCCAGGAAGCCAGCGAACCCCAGCCCTGGCTCTCAGTCTCTTGGGATGGGGCTTGGGAACCTGTTTTCCTTCATCTTCACACACCCTTTGGATTCCAGGCCAGGACTGGGTATGTCTTTTCTGGGTCTGGGCACAGGGCTTAGGTCATGGTGACTGCATGTCACTGTGCCCAGACAGCCCCCTAGGCTTTGGCAAAGAAGGGAAGCAGAGTAGGAGGCCCAGGCCTTTTAATTTGCACCATTTTCATTCGTTTATGTTTCCCTCTCCATATCCCTGACACCATCCTGGGTCCTGGGGTACGAGAGCAAAACGTAATCCCTGATCTCGTCGGCTGCACATGGCACATAGTCCGGTGGGAGAGACCTGGTGCATCAGATTCCTCATGTGTTCCATGACAAAGAGCAACAAGGGTCCAACAAAGGTGCTCAGAGAAGCCATGGTGGGATCCTGGTGCAGGTCTGAGCCCCTCAGGTCACCCAGGATGGTTTCTAAGACAAACTTCTTCTCACAGCACCCCGCCCCCCACCAGCCCCTGCCAGCCTTCACTACTGGTCTCCTGAATCTGCTCTTTGTGTCAGCTTTTGGAAATGGTATGTTTTTAAACAGAGAAGAGACCCATTTTGTTCATGCCAGAGTCTGTCTGCTAGCATATACAGTGCCCTATTGAATTCCGAAGAGGTGCACCGTCATTTGAACAGACAAAACCTTGGCACATGACTTGGCCAGTCTGGCAGGCTGGACTTGAGCCCCTATTCACTCCTTCCAACCCACTCCCCTCAGCCAAGTGTACTTGTACAGTGAGCAACTTGGAAAACCATCTGTGGGGATCCTGCTAGAGACTCCTCTTGAGCAGAACGTTCTGGCTTCTTGGCACATCCTCATAGCTAGAAGATTCCTGTATCCTACAAGGACATAATTATATCTTCTATGGGCATAAATCTGTTTAAAGATTTAAACAGGAATTTATATGCATTTTTTGAAGAATTGGGTATTTTTCTTACCTAAATGGAAACATGGCTTCTTTATATATGGTCCAACAGAGTTCTTTCATATGGTAATTAACTCACATACCCTGGATAAGCCCTAGACTTGGCATAAGGTTCAAAGCAGAAATTGCGTTGGGATGAGACACAGGGATGTTTCTGGATCAGATTTGCTGTTAGCCACTGACACTGGGGTAATTTGGCTCTCTGAGTGGCAGTGAGTCTCAAAAACCTGGTGAAACAACATCTTTGGAAAGAAAGCTCAAAATGTCTTTAACTAGAAAGAATGGAGGAGACCTTGCTATGTTTGGGAGCTAGAAAGAGAAGCATTTTGCGGTGGAAGATGAATCTCATCCCACGCTGGCCACATCAGTGGCTTTGAACTGGAGTGGCCCTGGAGAGACCCCTCGCCCAGATCCTTTCATCTACCAATGGGGAAGCTGGGACTCAGAGAGAGAAAGCGGATTGGCTTAGGCCACAGGGTGAGTGACAGAGCCGGGCTGACACTAGACAGGTGCTTTCTTCTGCACCTGGACCTGGTGTGTGAGGCCAACGGTGTACATTATGGGGAGAGAGTGAGCCACATGGGTGACTGTGGGAGGATGGTGACAGGGGAGGTCTAGGGCAGCATGGCCCCTCCTCTTCCAGATGTGGAAAGTTGCTTTTCCTAGTTAAGAGGGATTAGGGTTAAGTCTCATTGGGAGTTGTCACTAGGAATTGAGTGGACACTGGGACCCACAGAAGAGGAAGAAGGAAGTCAATCTCCCAGTCACAGATGAATACACTCATAGCTGTTCCACGAGGAATTGCAATAATTGATTTGGGGTGTTGGAGGATATCGTGCCCAAACAGCACCCTCCCTTGGGTACCACACTTTTCCATGTGGGACATCAGAAGACACGTTTTCAGTTGTGAGGTGAAGATGAGCTCAGGGTGGCTGGCACAGAGTGGGTGCTCAGCAAATGGTGGCCTCTCAGTAGAGATCCTATTAAGAAGACAGGGAGAGGACGGGAAAGGCATATAGCCATCCTTCCAAGGATGCTTTCAGGAAGTGTGGTTTTCCCTTCCTGCAGATGAGCAAACAGAGAGGGTACATTTCCTGTCCAAGGTGACACAGTTCCAAAGCCACAAAACTTGGCCTCTTTGGTTCCGTGTCATTTCCACTGGGCCATGGTGACTTTTCTTAGACTCTGCTTCTGTGTCCCTCCCTCACAGCCAATCCCTGAGTCCCAATGCATTTGAATGGAAGGGCCGGCCATCAATGTAGGAAGGTCTGACTTTGGGACACAAATGTGTTTGTTGTTGAAGCATTTGAGAATGCTGGAAATGGAAGTCCCTTTCTCAAAGCACAAGATAAGGGGACGTTCTGGGGCCACACCCAGGTCTGTTTGTATTTTACTCCAAGACAGTCTTGTTTTCCTTAGATCAGAGCTCCCTCAGGGAGCCAGGACCCTGTTCTGATTCATGCTTCAGGGTCAGCACAGGACTTGGGGCTCTGGTTCAGAGGGAGAACACGTGAGGGAGGCCCCGGGTTCCATTCCCACAAACAGCAACAACAAAAGCCAACCTAGACCTCTCCTCCAGGCTGATTCCTCATAGCAACACTGAGGAGGAACTGTCCCCAGGAGTGGGGGTCCCTTTCTTCCCTTGCCTCATTGGCTGCTCTGGTGACCAGGTAGGAGCAGGTACAAATGAAGACCTTTATCATGTCTTCTATAAAAACTGTTCTATAGATGAGGCAATTGTGAGTTTTTATCCACACCTATTTCACTCATGAATTCCAACAAGATCTAACTCTAATACTCAATATGCAACAATTCTATTCCTGTTAAGGCTGTGGGTGAAAATGGGAAGACAAGTTGAGAAGGTGAACTTCTCTACCTCCGAAGGGCACAGGCAGGAGCATCAACCAGACTTTTTTTTTTTTGAATGGAAGGGTCTTTATTCCTTCTCTGCTGCCTGTATGATTGTGGACAAGTTGCTTAACTTCTCTGGGCCCACATGTCTGCCAATTATTCTTTCAGTGCAAATATTTTATGATTATAAATCCTGAGAGAAGCACACATTCCCCTGGCCCATGATGCTTGAGGTTAGAAGTATCTTTTGATACTTCTTTTGATTGGAATAGGGACAGACATTTAAAACAATGACTTGAGTTGTTTATCCTTCCTTCCTTCCTTCCTTCCTTCCTTCCTTCCTTCCTTCCTTCCTTCCTTCCTTCCTTCTTCCTTCCTTCCTACTGGGGATTGAACCCAAGACCTCATGTATGCTAGGCAAACAGATGCTCTACCGCTGAGCCACCCCACCAGCCCTTCTTATCTTTTTATTTTGAAACAGGGGCTCACTAAATGACCTGAGCTAGCTTTGAACTTGGGATCCTCCTGCCTCAGCCTCCTGAATAGTAGAGATTATAGGCCTGCATCACCTTACCCAGCACTTGAGTTCTATCCAACCACGCCCCCTGAGCCTGTGGGTTTGGTAGGTCACTCAGGCTCTAGAGTCATTAACATTTTACACTGTAGAAGTATTTCCCATTTGCTTAAAAGGAAATCTTAAAAGTGAAGAGGTGTTTCCAAACTCTACTGAGGCAGAGCCTCTGAATTGGAGAGCTGGACCATGTAGTCTCTAATCTCCTCAATGTGCAACGTGGAGGCCCGGAGTCAAGAGAGGAGGTTCCCAGGATTCCAGGGGAGTTTGACACAGAGCCCAAGTCAGCACCTGGCTGCCACCACACTCTATCCAATGCTGGTGCCTCCCGGCTGTGCAGCTTCATAGACAAATAAGAGTTGATTGAAAGGGTAAAGGATCATAAAAAGCATGCCATGCCTGAAGAACAACTTTAACACATGTAAAGAGAGGCCCAAAGATTTTTATTTTTATTTTCAGTTTAACACACATCAAAACCCAGCAGGTCTTCCAACACCAGCAATTTGCATTTTCTGAAGCCACCTCAGTGAGCAGCTCTGAAATAAATTAAAAAGAATGGTCAAGGCTGAATGCACACGGAGGTTTCCATGTGCTCAACTCAGCAGATTCAGGTATGACCCCTACAGAGCTTGGACTCTGAACCGGCACTAACATTCTCTATGCTCAATGACCATCTCGCACAATGAATTCATCTGTGTAATTGTGCTTAGCTGTCCCAAGATTAACTCCATGTTTGCATGAAGATCAAAATGCTTGCTTTTAGAAGTTTGGTTTTCTACAATTTCTGTCTTATCTGGGGAGGCATGCATGCTTGGAATTTCCTGGGCTTTTCTTTTTTAAATCTCTTGGAGGGATTGAGAATGGGAGGGAAAGATGGGGTGGGGTGGGATGTTTTACCTTCTTATTGTTCTTTTTTTTGAAACAACAATTGGCAATTTTTCTTTGATATTCTTTTGTCAAAGGCAAGCCAGACCCTAGGGATCTTAAAATGGGTAATAGCATTATGGCTTGAACACCACCCACCACCACTCCTAAATCTTATACTAAGTAGGTCATGACCTAGAATTCTGCTTTATTTAAAAAAAAAAAAATCTAAGGGCTGGGGATGTGACTTAGTGGTAGAGCACCTGCCTAGCATGTGAGAGGCCCTGGGTTCCATTCTCAACACCGCCAAAAAAAAAAAAAAAAATCCTAATGGATTAAATTTACATACATACACGCACAGAATACCGCTCTGAAGTTCCTATCTCGATAGGTATTTGTGTGTATGCATATACTTCTGCTCCACTTGCGCCTTGAGTTTTTGTTTAGTACCCCTTGGTAGTGAGATGTCTGCTCTGTGTTTTTCCAAGGACAGCCACTTCCGAGCCAGAAGGAGGCCGACCCACATTCCTGCGCTGGAAGGGTGGTGGCCTGATTCAGATCAACGGGGTTTACTTTCTGATTTCACCTCGCTTGCACTTGAGTGACAAGTTCTGGGAGAAAAGTTGGCACAGTGCACCGAGGTCCATGATAGGGAGCTGTGGGGGACAGACAGCAAGCCGTCTGAATGGGGTGGAGTGTCCCCACTTAATCATTACCGCTGCTGACATTAGTGAAAAAGAAGCAAGGCATAGCGTCTGCATGGGACCTACAATGAGTGGAAAGGAGGCCAGATTCTTAGGAAGTGGGAGGTAGAGAGGGGCAGATGTCGGGGAGAAGCCTGTGTGATATTGCAGGTTCAGTGTGCACTTTTTTTTTTTTTAAGTGGAGGAAGAATCCAAACTGCCCTGGCTATTTCAAAATCCTAATATCAGGGAGGAGCAGGTGTTTTTCAGCCTTCCTGTGTGAGCCCAGGACACAGGGCAGCTTTGAGAACAAACACATCCTTTCTCAAAATAGGAGGCCAACTATTTACTTATGCAAGCGATGCTATGAGAAGGCATTATAGATTGAGTCACAGCTGTTGAGCTTTGGACTGACCACCAAAAGGCTCCTTCCCAGGGAGGAAAAATCCTGAGGCTCTCAGTGGACCCGAGAGCACTGGCTCAAATAACAAGTCAAGGGAAGAGCTGCCTCTGCCTACCTGTTGAAGCTGCCCAGGCACACCCCAAAACAGCTTGCAAACACAGACGACAAGAAGGGACATCAAAACCTGCTTTTACAAATTATGCTGTGACCTGTTCAAAGTTGGATAAGCAGAATTAGAGCATGAATGCAATCCTAAATAAAAACATCATTTGTTCAATCCATTCATTCAACAAATATTGAGTAGGATATGCCGACGTGGCTTGACAGGGGATGTGTGGTAGGATTACCCTGCACCTTGAAGGTGCCCGCTTAAAATTTGAGGTTGCATTTAAATTGGAGCCAGCTGCTGGACGGTGGTGCTTAGTCTGTTCTGTAAAATGAGACCTGGGCTGGAAACACTGGGAGATGGAGAGACACCGTAAATTTGGTTGAATGAGTGATGCCAGGTCCCTCCTTCTGCAGAAATTCACGGGTCCAGTAGTCTTCCCAGGGCATCCACTACTGGGTGTTACTTAGGAAAGAGCCCAGCGAGGTCACTGACACTTCAAGGACCCAAAGAGAACAGTTTGCAAGAGGATCTGCCTCTACTTCATGGTTTCTGAGGTTAAATTCAGATCCTGCAGCTAGAAAGGGATTCCCAAGGAGGCAAAACTCTCCCACTCAGAGCAGTCAACTTTGGTCCTGAGGAAGCTTCAGGAGGGCTGAGTGGAAAGAGCACTGGAGTGGGGGTAGGACAGTGGATTGTCCCTTGCTCAGTTTCCTGTTTAATGGGTGGACTCAAGTTCACTGAGCTTTTATCTGACTTCCACCGTTGCCCTGCCCTGGTGGCATCTCTCTGTCCTCTTTGCCTGGCCTGTTTCAGACTCAGAACTGGCGCAGCACCAGCGAGTTCATGGTTTTACAGACCCCGAAACGTGCTTTGCAAATAAATGACGAAGACATTAAACGTATTGCATGCAAACCCCAAGGTCTTGAGCAAGGACAGACCTTTGGAATTGTAAGAGGAGTGTAGAAAACACCTGTCCTTGAGTTTTAGACCAGAGGGGAGGGGCAAGTGACCACGGACAGGAGACACTCAGGTGCTAGGAGAGCTGTGTGCCACCTCCCTCAGTGCGTGGTGCTCTGGGCGGTGGGGTGGCAGGAGGGCAAATCTTTTAGAACAAATCAAAATCTCTAGCGAGGAAACCAAATTCAGTCTTTCTGAATCCTTAAGGGGTCTATAGCAAGGCTGGGACAATTTAACAACTTAAACTTGGTAATCTGTCCCTTCTTCTCCGATAGCACTCTCCCCTAGACCCCACTTTGTATCAAACAGAGAAAATGGGGCTCAAGCTCAGAGAGTTTATGAGTCTAAAAATCTTATATATCGTTCTGTTTTATTGTCTTTCTTTTGGTGCCTACTTCCCATGGTCAACAACATTATTTTCCCAGTTTTAAGTAGTTTAACAATTCTCTTAAAATACACAAATTCAAATTTAAAAAAAACTGAGTTGATTCTATAAAAATATTCATAGTGTAGGTACTATCCAGGTATGACAACATAGGACAGATGGCTCCTGGGACACCACCAGCAAGCTCTAGGTTCCAAGAAATAGCCCTGCCCCAAATCCCTGGACCTCATTCCCCAGCCAAGCCTTGCCCAAGCAGCCACTTTCCTGGTATGTGACCTTGCCCCACTTCACCTTTGCACTGCCCGTTGAAATCTTCAAGGCCAAGTCCAAGCCTCACCTCCTAGAAGCTTCTAGAAGCCAGCAGCCTGCGTTCAAATGCCAGCTCTGTCACTAACAGGGTGACCTTGTAATATGTTACTCAGACTTTTTGAGCCCCAGTTTCCTAATCTATAAATAAATAAATAAATCCTATAACATTTACTTACAGTTTTATTTTTCAAACATTCAATGAGACTATGTGAGTGAAATTGCCTAGTTTATAGAAGAGAATCAGGAAATAGCTCTGTGATCCCAGCAATTCAGAGGTAGGAGATGGCAAATTCTAGGCTAATCTCAGCAACTTAGTGAGATCCTGTCTCAAAATAGAAAATGAAAGGGCTGGGGATGTAGCTCCCCTGGGTTCAATTCTCAGTACCTAAAAGACAGAGGGGGCACGGAAATCTCCATGACCCATGTGGTTTCCTTCTGGACAAGCTGTATTCACTCTCCCTTGTCTCTGGTCTCCTTACCTATAGATTACCTTGGATCAGAGGTGTCTGTGTTGTGAGGTAGGTCAGAAGCTCATTTTGCTCGTGCCAATATCTCCCTCCATACCTTTAGCACAGTCCTGGTTCAGGTAAGGATACTGAGCAGCCCCTCTGGGTGTGGCTCCCTTTTTCCTGGGATATTTGTTCCAAAAGCCTCTGAGTGTGCCTGGGCAGCTCACAGCATCTCATCCTGCAGACTTCATGGGTACCCCGAATCCAGCCTGTCTCCACCTGAGCTTTGTGGAGCCTCACCTCTCCCCAGCTAGAACAGTGGTTCTCAACTTTTGGTGTCCCTCCACGCCAGCCTAGGGCAGTGTCTGGAGATATTTTTGGTTGTCATGGCTAGGGTGAGGGGTTCTTACTGGCATCTTAGAGGCAGAGGTCAGAGATATTGCTAAATGTGCCCCAATGCACAGGAATGACCCCGTCCCATGTGTCAGTGGTGCTGTCACTGAGAAGCCCTGACCCAGAGGCACCCTACAAGTGGGCCAAGGACTTCTCTGCTCACAGCCCTCCCTCTCATGGCCCTTGTGAGATGATCCAAGGTCTTCATGATGGAGGATGAGTCTTGCTCCCCACCTGCTGTGCCCCTGCTTTTCCTGTCCCTGCTCTCTGGCCCTTCTCTCTCTCTGTCCTTCACTGATCTACTGTGTCTCCTGCTGTGCCTCTAATACACTTGTTGCACACCAGGTGCCCTGTATCCAGAATGCTCCTCCTTGGATGGTCGCTTAAGTTTCTGTTCAAAGGTCTCTTTCCCAGGGAGGCCTTCCTGGTGGCCTCATGGAAAGCCAGACCCTCACCCCTCACTCTCCCCCTGGCGCGTGCTCTGTGCTTCTCCATGGCGCAGATGATCACCTTACACCCTAATTCATTTATTGTATTATTTTTTTTTTTATTATTTTCTCTTCATACTAGAGTATAAGACCAACAAGAAAAGCTTTTCTTTTCCTTTTCATTTCTTGATCTTGTTCACTGATATTTCCAACTGCCTGGTGCTCAAAAATTATTTACTGAACAATGAATAAATCAATATCATTCTGTTCCCTAGTTGTTCCTCTTACCTCTATTTTCCAGCTAATTTATGAAGCTACCACTTGTCTGATACCCAGGTACAAAATCTAATCTGAGGTTAAGCTTGAATCTTCCCTTTTGCTATTTTTAACAGCTTTAGTGAAAAATGTGATTCGTTTCCATACGACTCACCCATGGAGAGTGTGTAATTCAGTGGCTTTCTGTTTATTCCCAGTCAAGGAACGATCACTGCAATCAATTTCAGAATGTTTTCATTGTCCCAAAATGAAGCCCTGCACTTCTTAGACATCCTACCCCCAAAACACACAGCCCCCTTCCCCCAGGCCCTGGCAACCACTAATCTGCACTTCATCTCTATGGGTTTTCCTCTTCCAGACATCTCATGTACATGGAGTCTAACATTTGTGACTGGCTTCTTTGACTCGGCATAACTTTTCAAGTCTCACCCATGTTGGGGACTATATTACTATCTCATTATTTCCATAGCCATTGGATAGGTAAACAACATTTTGTTCACTCACTCATCAGTTGGTGGACATCTGGGTTGTTTCTAGTTTGGGGCTCTTGTGCACAAGGCTGCCATGAACATCTGTGCAAGAATTTTTGGGTGAACATACGTTCTCATTTCTCTGCGGTGTTCCTGGTCACGCGGTAACTGTGTGAGGCCTTTCGAGGAGGAGGAGGAGGAGGAGGAGGAGGAGGAGCATGCCAGCTGTTTTCTCCTCTCTTTGAGCCGGCTGGTGTTCTCCCCCTTGAATCTGTGCCCTGCTCCATCTCCAGAGAGACTCCTCTGTAGTTCTCCCCTGGAAGGCTGCAGTGCCTCCTAATGGGGATCTCTCCAGTGGGTCACCCTCAGCTGCACCCTCAGCTTCCAGGGGAGGGAGTATCAATGTCCCAGTGCCCAGGCCACACCTCACTGGATTACAGCAGCCTCTCTGCAGGTGGGACCAGGCACTGGTGCTTCCTGATGCTCCCCAGGTGACTATAATGTGCAGCCAGGGGTGGAGAACCCTACAGGGCCTTCCTTCCTTCCGTCCAGGCTTCACCTGCCACTCAAATCTGACTGTGGTCCCACCCTCTTCTAGAAACCCCTCATAACATATCCTGAGCTCCCAGTTGCTCACACACGTGCCCACCATTCATCCGCCATGCTTAACCACACACACTTTCCCAAGTGCCAGCTGGTCCCTGCCTCCATGCCTTGGGAGACCACTCCCCCAACCTGAAGTGTCTTTCCCCATTTTTTCACCCTCCACTAGGAGTCTTCCTGGCTACTCTCTCTTGGTGGGCTGGGTGGGACCCTCTGTCTCCTTAGCCCTGAGCCAGCCTCTCTGCAACCCCAGGGACAGCCTCACTGAGCCTCACAGCCTCACTCTCAAGGCCAGGGCCCATGTGTTATCCATATTTCTAGCTACAGACCTGCAGGTGGTACTCGTGTTCACTGGTGGCATGTGAGGGTGGGAGGCGGAGGGGGAATGGATGCCCACTGGTCCACCTGGGAGCAGGGACCCCCTAGGCAGCCTTATCAGCTGTTCATTCACACTCTTCTGAGCTCCCAAAATAATCCTAGGGGATGCAGCTGGCCCCAATCTCCTCCCTTCCCCTGGACCACAAGTTCTAGCACATTCCTGTCCCAGGGTGACGTCTACCTGCAATTCCCCAGCCTCAGCCAGGTGCCAGGAGGTGTTGGCACTGCAGGGGTCAGGGTGGGGCAGTCTTCCCCCAAAGCTAAAGACAAAGGCCCCAACCCAGACTATAGCATACAAGTCTACCTTCAAAGGGCCAGACTGGGGTGAAATGTCCTTGTCCCTTCCTCCACTATGAATTTCCAGGCTCAGGAAGGCAATTGCCTCCTCATGACAAAGCTGTAAAGAGCAGATATGAACATGGGTAGAGTGCAGACTGTCCCTCTGGGCGGGGCGAGGCCCACCTGCTCGCTACCCATGGGGCTTCTTCTCCCCTGGCTCCCCACACTGATTTCTCTGTCTCTGGAGGGAGTTGGAGGCTGTAGGGTGCTGGAGGCCTCCATGGGTCTTTGTCCTGGAAATCACTAGGTTCCTCCCCGCTGCTCAGCCCACGTTGATGACCTCCTTTCCCCAAGATCAGAGGAGCACCGTGAAGGGAGTCATGACCTGCTGCCACCATGTGACCCTGGGTGACTCATTTCCCCTCTAGGACCTTCGTTCCCTTGAGGTTTAGCGGGTGGGATGGACTGGACAGTCCTGGAAGGCTTTGCTCCAGTGGAGAGCGCAGCTGGGTGAAGGTTCTCCTCTCAGGTCTGAACTAGCAGAAGAACCATGTTTGGGAAGACCAACGTCAAACATGGCCCAAACCAACAAGCCTGGTCATAACTACTCTTTGTATTTTGATTTCTTCTGTGTTTGGCCTCAACATAGCATGGTGGCAGAGCCGTGCAGGGGACAGCATTGGTCAAAGGAAGCTCCAAGACCCGAATTCATGCCTGCTCCACCCTCGATGGGCAGTGTTATCAGGGGTAAGCCACTGTTTTCTCAGAGGCCTCAGTTTGCTCATCCCTGAAAGCAGACATTTGAGCTGTGTGTGGTGGGGCATTGGCGCATGCCTGTAGCCAGAAGTTGAGGCAGGAGGATCACAAGTTCAAGACCAGCCTGGGCAAGTTGGTGATACCCTGTCTCAAAATAAAAGGGAGCTGGCGATGTAGGTCAGTGGCAGAGTGTACCTGGGGTCAATCTTCAGTACTACTGAAGAGAGAGAGAGAGAGAGAGAGAGAGAGAGAGAGAGAGAGAGAGACTCTGATTGATTTAGTACTTTCCCAATTAATTCGACAGATTTCTCAGAGCCTTCGGGAGGGTGCCTGGCCTGGGCCTGGGTGGGAGATAGAAAGGTGAATGGACAGGAGGAGCTACTTGAGGCCTGGTAGGAGACTGCGAGGTAACAGGCATTTGTGATGTACTGTTGCAGTATTAGTGTTCTATTTCATTAAAAATATTTTTTGTAGTTGTAGGTGGACAAAATGCCTTTATTTTGTTTATTTTATTTTTTTTAACATCAGAAATTTATTAGTTGCTCAAAACATTACATTGATCTTGACATATATTTTTATGTGGTGCTGAGAATCAAACCCAGTGCCTCATGCATGCTATGCAAGCGCTCTACCACTGAGCTACAGTCCCAGCCCCAGTATTGGTGTTCTTAAGGAACACAACTGGAATTATTAAGAAGGGTTGGTTCTACAATCTTCAATACCCTCTTTCTTCTTGGCTAGAAAATGCTTGCTATAAAATTCAGTTCTAGGGCTGGGAATGTGGCCCAGTGGTGGTCACTTGCAAAGCATGTACAGGGCCCTGGGTTTGATCCCTAGTACCACAAAAATAAAGAAAGAAAATTCAGCAATAAATAGCTACAGCCCACGTTCTCAAGCAAAAGGTGGTCAGACTCTATCCAGTCCAGGAACCAAATGAGACCAGTCTAGTATAAATTGGTCACCTGGCCACTGAGCTTTCTGTTAGGATGTTAAAGAAGTCTGGGCTTGTATGAGAATACAAGTGCAGTGGAATGAACAGAGGGGGAAGGCCCACAGAGACCTGCAGGAATGAGCAGGGAGACATTCCCAAGCCATGCGGAAAGGAGGGTTTGGGTATTAGATCAGCAGTGCAAACAGCTGGCCAAGTGCTTGGGAAGTGATGAAGTCACATCTCGGCCTCACGTCCCTCATTCAAGGTGCAAATAGAGATTAAAGTGTTACATGGTGGCACAGGAGGCTGAGGCAGGACAATTGAAAGTTCAAAGCCAGCCCCAGCAACTTAGTGAAGTCCTAAGCAACTTAGTGAGATCCTGTTTCAAAATAAAAAAGTAAAAAGGACTGGGGATGTAGCCCAGGGGTTAAGTGCCTCTGGGTTCAATTCCTGGTAGCCAAAAAAAAAAAAAAAGAGTTACATGTAAATCAACTAAAAATTAGAAAACAGCATCCAACATTAGAGAATTGGTTAAATTATTGTATATCAATACAATGGACTATTATGTAATTATTAAAGCCATGTTTTAGAAGAATCATCAATGCTTACAACCTACCATTAAGTAAAATAGTAGATTACAAAAAATGTCTTATGACCACAGCTTTGTAGTTCAGTTCCCCATGAGACATATGAGATTGTGTACTTGCACAAACACACATTTGAGGTGTATATAAGTCCACATGTACACACATACAAAAGTCTGTAATAAAACACTGAAATGACAACATTGGTTTTTCTCAGGGGATAGCAGGTAATTTTTACATATACACACTTCTGTGTTTTTCCCCAAGTATTCCACATTAAAGACACGCTACTTTTATAATACTGGAAAATACATGTTATTTAGAAAATTGTTTTATAATAGCTCTAATATTAAAATAATTAAAACACTTTGATAAAGAAAAGTGAAGACAAATTCAGGGAGCAGACCCTGTGAAGACTGGGAATCCACTGTATTGAGCCATCCTATTTTTCCCAGGACGGTTCCATGGATCAACCAAACACAACTTTGTAATTGCTCTGGCACCTGACACCGGACACCTGACGCCTCGCCTTCTCTGGAGAGGAAAATCCTGTCCCACTGTGGGAAAACCACCGCTGTGAGCAGAAGATGGCTCAGGGGTGGCCAAGCTAGTCTTGTATCCATTTCCAGAGCAAAAATAAAGCTGATAGTTTTTGTTCTCTCAATTAAGACTTTTCTCCTATAATATTTTTTTTGAGGAGCTGGGGGTATAGCTCAGTGGTAGAGTATATGCCTAGCATGCAGGAGCTGATGTCCACCCCCAACCTGCCCCAAATTTCTTTAAAACATATGATACCTAATGTTAGTCTGATATGTTAGAACTCCATATGAGACTCAGACTTAGTACTGATTATGTATTTAACTATCTTAAGTTCTCTGTATCACCATTTCAGCAGACACTGTTTCAGGAGATTAAGACTACAACAACCTAGGTCTGTGTTTCAAAGTTCCCAGGTGATTCTGCAACACCGCTGTGCACACAGGTTGAGACCACCATTGTAGCATGTTCCAAAGTGGCAGTTCTCAGACTTTGCTGCCATCAGAATCACTTGTGCAGTTTTAAAAACTTCCAATGGCAAGGCCATATCTCAGACCACTAAACTCAGAGGGCACCTGCCCATCAATGGGCCTTAAAGGTCAGGCAAGGTGGTGCATGCTTGTAATTCCAGCAGCTTGGGAGGCTGAGGAAGGAGGATCATGAGTTCAAAGTTCAGCAATTTAACAAGGCCTTAAGCAACTCAGTGAGACCCTGTCTCTAAATAAAACATAAAAAGGGCTGGGAATGTCGCTCAGTGGTTAAACGCCCCTGGGTTCAATCCTCGTACAAAAAAAAAAAAAAAATTCACTTGGATGATTTCAATATACATCTGGATTTGAACTAATGTTTTTAATGACAGCAACCCAATAAACAGCTTGTAAAAGCAGAATCTGAACTACTTTGTGTTCTCTGTCTCCCTCTGCTGGCCTTTCTACCACACTGCTGAAATTTACTGCCACTGGGTATCCAAGTGCTTGCTGGTACTTTTAAAAATTTGCTAAGAAAATTAAAAAGAACCAAAGAGGACTGAAATTTTTAAGGAACTAAAAAGCTATAAAGTATATTCTTGTCTGTCACAGGATGTTTTAGGAGTTTTAAATGCATTAAAATAGGGCTGGGATTGTGGCTCAGAGTCAGAGCGCTTACCTAGCACACGTCAGACCCTGGGTTTGATCCTTAGCACCACATAAAAAAAGTAAAATAAAGATATGTGTCCACCTATAAGTAAAAAATAAATATTTTAAAAAATGCATTAAGATAAAGCAGCTAAGAAAAATTTTGCAATATTTGGCAAATAAAAAGTAGCCAATAGATATTAGTTATGACCATTCACAGTAAAGCACAAATTAGAGCCCATCTTTTGAGTACCAGTGATTCATTTTTAATGAATGGTTTTAATTCATTCCAAAATATTCTTAGTCACTTAGTCCTATTTGTCCCTGGCATACTGTTGGCTAAGGGTGACCAGTAGTGAGAAGAAAGACTGGTCTTCTGGCTAGAAAGACAGTTTTGATTTTCCTTCTTTGACTGCCTCGGAAAGCAGTTATGTTTTACTGTTTGTTTCTATTCATTCTATTATTTTCTGAGTTGATTTACTTTCTTCATTTCTGCACATAATCATCTGTGAATTCAGTCTCTCAGGCTGGTGTTATGTAACGATAATTTGGAATTGCTTGAAAAAATTTTTTAAATTTTATTTTTGGCTTATTTAATCACATTGGCTATTAAATTGTGTACAATATTGGGAGACAGTAATGACACTTAGGTTTGCTTATTTTGATTCTGAGTTTTTAAAGGAGAAGTCACTGCTAAGATATGTTTTATTATATTGGTGAAGTATCTTTTAAATTCCTTATTGTTTTAAAAGGAATTTTGCTTGGAAAAAGACAATATTTTTTTATACTCTTGTAGCATCCATAAAAATGACTGTTTGGCTTTTTCAATTTGGTGTGATAGCATTTTTAAATTAATGTGATAGCATTTTATTAATAGAACTTGCCTGCATTTCTTTAGTAAATCCTAGTTGGACATGGGGTGGAAGAGAGCAACAGCTCTCATGACACTCCCAGAGAGGGTGTTCCACCAATGTCCTCCTCTCCCATTATAACCGTAAGCCTCTGCTCCTGATGGTGGTGGTGGTCCTCAGGGATGTGGACAGAAATGACAAATGCACATACAATCATTATCTGATACTTGCCCCCCCCCCCCCCCCCGCTAACCCTGGCACAATGTCATCCAGTGGAGCTGAGGACCCTTTAGCTCAGGCTTGAGGACTCAAGGTGTGCACTGGAAGCAGCCAGACCTCCTTCCTTCCTCAAGGTTCCCCCGCAGTGTGCTGATGGAGACATCCCAGCCCAAGGAGGATGCCAAAAAAAGAGCAGCAAGGGGCCCCTACCAGGCCTGAACGAGGTGCTTCTCATGTTGTGTTACTTGCTTCTGAACAACTCGTGAGAAACTGTTAGCCCCACTTTAGAGATAACTTGCCAGAGGACATAGTTATTAAGTAGCAGAGCTGTCCTTTAAAACTGGGTGTAATTTTGGAGCTTGTACAAGCTGGATCTGTAGATTCTGAAGACTGGCTCTTGGGATGGGTGAAGAGGCAGAAGCAGAAAAAGGGTCAATGTGGCCTATCCCTTGCTTCCCCTTGAGGAACTTGTGGGGACAGTACTGAGGCTCTTGTTGGCAGACTGGAAATCCTGTGGTGGTGCCTCTCCACTGATGGATCCAGGTTCCCGAGACATCCCAGCTATCGCCTCACCTAAAAGTACAGCTGAGGGAATCCAGCTGTTGTCCTCACAGGGACTGCTGGAATGTTGGCAGTATCTCTGCCCAGGACACCAAAAATGCAAGGAAAGAAATGTTTGATATTTATTGAGTGCCAGAGATGTTCTAAGAACTTTCCATGTATTGATTAATCTAATCATTTTAACATCATTACAAAGAAGATACCATTATCTCCATTTCACAGATAAAAGACTAAGACACAAGAGGTTAGGGAACTTCCACAGACAGAAATCTACAGAGCCTGGGTTTAAGCCCAGCTCTTCGTCACTGCCATTTTAATGAAGTAAAGGCTGAATGAACCAAAGTAACTCACTACGCTCTTAGGTTGGAAAGATGGTGTGGTGTCACTTTGGTCAACATTCACCTATGACTACCAAAATCAAGGACGTCTTTGTCTCTATGTTCAAGAGGAGGTTTCAATCTGCTCTCATCTCTGTAGGACACCCGCCTCACTACTGACTAATATCACAGAGCGGGGTTACATGGATGTCTTTCTAGAGTTTTAGAAGAGAGTGGCAGTTAGCAGGTTTTATATTGATCTCAGAAAAGGTTCGAAGATGAGTCTCAATGCTGTCCATCTAATGAAGAAGGCTCCAGCCATTGTAGCTCCAATCTTTCTTTTAAATATCAAAACAAATTTCAGAGTATAACATTTTAAAAAACTTCTTTATGGTGTTGGGGATTGAGCCCAGGATCTCATGCATATTAGGCAAACTCTGAATCACTGACCCACATCCCCAGCCTAGAATTTAATGTTTGAATTAGAATTCTGAATCAGCAGGGCTTTTTGCATTAAAGTAAGTTCTAACTCTATTTTCTGGGTGGCTTCAGTACTAGTAGTGTTACTGAGGCACCAGCCCAAGGTGTTGACAGGTGTCTGCCCTCTGATGCACGCGCAGGAGGCCTCAGTAAGAAAAGCAGCATCCCTTTGAGACTGATGCCCAGACCCAACTCCTGGAATTTCTAGAGATGCTTAATCTTTTCTTTCCCTTTATGTAAACACGAACATCCATATCAGGCCTGGAAACCTTTGTAGAAACTACAGGTTCAAAAAAAAAAAAAAAGATATAAATAAAGGAGATTTTGTTTGAGATAAGCAAAAGATAAGAATGACATTTCATAAATATTTTATCAAGAAACCCACCAGTAAAAGCTCAAAAAACCCCCAGGCCATTAAGGTATATAAGCCACATTTTTACTTAAAAGTGCAAGTCAAGAAGCTGCCATTTAATGTATTAAAGACAAAGAAGTTCCAAGATTTGAGAAGAGTCAGAATTCCTGTAGGTCAGGACAGGTTTGATTCAGTCTCCCGGGTCCTCTACAGCAATCCATATTCAGAATCATCTCCAAAGAAGGTTAAGTTTAAAAAATGTTCTTTTGTGTTTTCACTATGCCTGTGGTCTAATTCTTTGGAAACTAATTCTCTACTAGTGGAAAATGAAGACTTTAGGAAATCTGAGTGCTGTGTCCCCTTGTCACTGCCTCAGTAGCAGTTTTGAACAACACGTTAAAGGACAGAAAAGAGCAACTCAAAGACAAAGAGAAAAACTTAAAACATAAACCCTTAAAATAAATATCTAAATGGTAATTAAGTACTAGATCACCAGAGCCCATTCTCTACATCTTGATTCTTATTTATCTTAGGTCAAAAGTAATTGTGGAATATTTTAATTGGTTTTTAAATGTCCCTAAGTTCCTTTTTGAAATAAATTCTAATAAATTGTTGGCAGGCAAAAGACAAATGCAAAATCTAAATGTAAATAATTGTTCTGTGAGAAATGACTTTCACCACTACTTGGGCATTATCAAAATATAGTTTAAAAACCCTTCTATTCAACCACTGAAATTACACAAGTAATCATTTCTGAAGGCACAAATTAAAAGGTGGAAAAACCACCATAAATTGAGGCTACTCTTCTCAAAAGATAATCTGCATAGGAGTCGGTGTTGTGGCCTAGGCCAGGGCTCCTGCATGCTAGGAGTTCACTCTGGCCCCTGAATCGTGGACAGGCTGAGGGGATCCTTGAGGTTGGCACTGGGGGAGCCTGGCACAGCAACTACTTACTAAGAGGAACTTTTTCAGGATTTTATCAGCTGATGCAGTTGTTCTAGTGCAGACTGACTAAGCATCTGATCAGCTCAAAGCTTTCTCTAAGTGTGACCTGACCAGAACAGGAGATTGTGGCCACACTATTTTCATTAGCTTATTATAAAAGAAAAAAGTTCCTGGAGATACACAACATTCTAATTCCTTCCTTTTTCTGAGACTAAACACCCTTCACAATTTCCCAGTGTGCTCAGCCAACACTACAACCTGATGCCTGGGGTATGGGTTGCACAGGTTAGAGCTTTCAATACCCTGACCATGACCAGTGCAGTGCAGCCACTCTCCAAAGCAGCTGAGCCCTTTGAGAAGACATCAAATAGCTGCTAACCTATTCTAAATAAATAGTGGATAAACTGTTCCTGTCTGTTAAAATTAAATCCCACATAACCTATGCTCAAGCTTGCATCTTCTTATGACCACGTTTGACATCTGGAAAGTATGGTGGAATAGTCACCGATCTGACAACTCTAGAAGTGTCACTTGTGACCCAGAGGCATCAAAATAAATAGTCAAAATATTTTCTAAAAAGTCCATGATAGCTCTTCCGGCTGTGTCCCCAGTTAGTGCCTGTATACTGCTTATATGCTTCAGGGCCATTTTGACCACCTGGTCTCTTTCTTGTGGGCTATGGGCTGCTCCAGGATCATCTCCCTCTGTTCCGGATTTTAAAAACTGTAGGAGATAGGACCGGACCATATCTCCATTCAGTTCAAGGGTTTCTTTGATGCAGGGCAGGTCTGAGGCGCTGGCCAAGCTTAAGAGGTGAATCAGTGCCTGGCAGATCTGGGTCCGCAGGCTGGCACAGTACTTGAATTCCAGAAAGTCTGTGGTGTCTTCACTCTTCTGCAAGGCAGTGACCAATGCGTTCCAGATCTGAGCATACTGCTCTACAGACCCATACTGCTCTCTCTTGCTCGGGATGGAAAGGGCAGTGGCAGATCTGATACGCACTTTGAAGTTCTTGCATGATGTTACAACAGACGTCAGGGCATCGTAGGCTTGGGAGGTCCATGGGGCTGTCCCTAGGAAGAATATCGTCATTAAGACCATTAAAGGTATAAAAATAAGTTGGGGGTGGGCAGTGGAGAAGGCATGCACACTAGTGCTCCATATAGTCACCAAATGTGCCCATTTATTTCTTATAATAATCCCGTAAGATCAGAGTGGTGAGTGAATAATGGTGGGATCCTAGGTAAGTGACTGGATACTGACCCCCAAACCTCCCTCTTCACCTAGCTCAGCCTGCAGCATGCTTAGGACTTCTACTACCTAACATAGGACTTTGGCTGATTCAAAAAAGATTTCTTCTCTAGGAAGATTTTCTCCAAAGGGGCAAGACTTGGAAGGAGCATTGAATGAATTGCAGCCCTACCTGTCCTCAGTTGGACGTTGTTGAGCAGTATACAACCCATACAACTGTATGCAGCAGCCCTGTTCATGCTAGCAAAAAGAATATTTCCTCGCCCAGATTAGCATACACACATTGCTTTGGCCATAGCAACTTTTGCATTTTATTGTGAAGAAAAAGAAAACTTCTAATTTCAAGATTTTTTTCTTCTATTCCCATAGGCTCAGAAAAATCTTCCTGCTTCCCTCCTCCCCAGTTACCTTTGTTTTGGGGTGTCCTTATTCTTCAAGACCAGCCTGAAGTAGAATGTAGCTTCTTTAAGTCTCCCAGCCCTTCCTTATTCTTTGTTGCCTCTGAAGACAGGCAAATAGGCCCTTTCCAATTTGTGGATGCTATTGCTATTTACAATGGACCACTGTTTGAGGTCCTTGAATCTCACCATCCCAATGCCATCTCTAGTCAGTTTCCTGTCTCATTTTCCTTTTGTGGTTGCTGATAGCTCTATCTCCTCAATGGAAAACGTCATGAGGCTACTTCTCTACCAGCTCCCTCTGGTCCCCTTACTTGATGAAGGCTCTGCAGGCTGAGAGGATTTCCTCCTCTCTAGGAACATATTTTTAGATTCAAATTTTGTCAGAGAGACAGACGTATAAGGCAAATGCTGACCTTCAAAGTGAGTGCTGTCTGGGGCTATAATCCATACACCTAAGCAGCTGCTGGCCCTGAATGGTATTTCCTGCTACATGTCATGTTATGATGATATGACTGACAGACACCCTCCTTAGATGAGGCATCTACCTCTGTTCCGAGGGCTCACAGGATTTCATATTTGTACCTTTTTTCCCATTCCATTTTTTTGATATTTTTCTTGACTGTTAAAACCATATATGTTCATTGTAGAAAACTTAGAAAATGAAAACAGAAAACAAATCTACTCATTATTCCATTCAGAGGCAACCAGTATTCATAATTAGGTCAATTTCCTTTTCCTCTTCTCTACCCATCTGTTGAGATTTTACTATAGAAAGTATTTAATATTCTGCTTTAGTTTTTGTTACAAAAACTTAGAATTATTTTCCCAGTTTATAAAAAAAAAACTTTGAAAATATAATTTTAAATGGTAACAAAATATTCTGTTGAATATGCATACAATAATTTATTTTGCCATTGCCCCAAATTTGGGGTTCCATTGTTTTCTAATACTGTGACAAAAAACATTGTGAAAAAAAAGTTTGTCTGCTAGAGTGAAGAGGGAAACCTTCTTACCAAGAGGAAGGGCAGGATTTTTAAACACATTTCCCATGGCGTAACAGGCATTCCATCGAACTTTCATGGCAGCCTCGATCAGAACAGTAGAAATCAGAGCCTGGATAGACTCCTCAATAATTTCAGCAAATATGGGTTTTTCTATATGAGAAGGTTGCAGAAAATGAAGCAAGTTTCCAAGGGCCCGAACTGCATTGCTTTTTACCTACAATAAAATGTAAAAGCCTTAGAAATCTGTTTTGCCAGAGATGTTTCAGAAAATATAATTTTTGCTTTAAAAACCCCAGGAGACACTAGATTTCTCAAAGCAGGAAGACTAATGAAATGTACCTCCTGTAAGGATGCAAGTCCTTGGAACTCTGCAAGGTCACATCTGGTTAATTTTCTGAGCCATCAGAAAGATGAGGTCTATACAGCTCCTCTCCTAGATTGCTGGTGCTAGACTGCACTTCAGAGAGGTGTGTCTTCCCTTATAGAGATGGAGCACCAGGCCCAAGACAACAGGACCAGGCTGCTTTGCAGCAAGGCTAGAAGGAGAAGCTAGGCTTCATCACTCCAGCCCAGTATTTTCTATTAGATCTGAATGTCTTAATTTTTGCAACATACTAGAATTATCCAAGGTTTTGTTTTTGTTTTTAATACCTATTTCCTGGACTCTAACCCAAAAATTCTGATTGAATTACTTTGAGGTAGGGCTTCTCAGGTGATTACTAGGTTCTCAGAACCACTGTACTAAATAAAGCATTGGTCTGGGTCAGGTACTATGCTAGGTGCTTTACCATAAGGCACCTCAGAGTCTAGTGAAGTATATGCAATGACTCCCATATTCCAGGTGAGAAAACTGAACTTCAGAGAATCTAAAGAACACACCAGAGTCACCTACTATAAAAGGGGAATCCAGGACTTGAATCCATGTCCACTTGACCTAAGGCCCAGGCCTATGCTTTTTGAGTTTATATTATGTAATAGGAGATATTCAAAGCCAGGGGCTCCTCATCTTTTTGATTTGTCAATTCCACTTACAAATGTTTTGGGAAATAACAGAACAATATTAGAAAAAATATGAATATATCATGTAATATTACAATGGGCTCTGATATTTTTCATGACATTAGAGACAATAAAGAAACTGTACAAGTGTAGAGGGGGCCTAGTTATATCCTGAGTATACTTTCCACTCCCTTTGAAGAGGAGACATTTGCTGTGACAGTTTGAAGAACTTTACATCACACTGAGCTACCAGCTATGGTACGACTATAAACACCCAAGTATTTAAACAAGAAATACTAGGTGTTGTTCTTAGTTTACCTTGTCCTTGTCCTTGGAGGCTTCTATTGCTGACCGCAACATTTTTAAGAGCAGGAGACCAGAGAACTCTTCTTGGAAACTTGGGTCTGGTATTTCCCTGTACCACCCAAAGCATACAAAATAGGTTAAAAGGTAAACCCCACTTAAATATGTACATATAAAAATATACTCACTTAGTATAACTACAAAAACTGTAGGAAAACAGCTTAACAAAGCTGTTCAGATCACAGCAAGAACTTACAGGATGTATGTATCTCTCTCTTGCTCTCTTTTTTTCCTAGTGTTTCTGTGGATTGAACCCAGGGGTACTCTACCACTGAGCTACATCCCCAGCCCTTTTTAGTTTTTGAGACATTGCCCAGGCTAGACTTGAACGTGTCAGTCTCCTGAGTAGCTGGTATTACAGGCATGTGCCACTGTGCCTGTTTCAGTATGTACTTCTTGACTCAGCAGTTCGATACCAAGGAATGTATCCAAAGGGAATACCTCAAAAGGGAAATTTTATGCACAAAAATGTTCACTGTGGACAGAAGCCTACAAACCTGAAGTCTAAAAGAAATGCTTAGGCATAGTGGGTTAAAAATTCATCACATAGCAATGACCAAATAAAAAATAAGTACTTATTAGAAGCCAATAATGGAGAATGCTTATACATGTGACTTACACATCAGTTTTACAGGGTTAAGAGATAAAAAGCAGGATACCTGTGTACGAATAACAACAAATATTTCTGAGAAGGGGGATGTGGGTGTTCAGGTAGGAGATAGGTTTTATACTGAATATGCCTTTGTACTGTTTCAATCTTTTTTAACTTGTGAATATATTATTTATAAAAATATAAACATTATATTTTAAAAGTAGAGTAACCATTACTAAGGTTTTGGATTTCTATTTTTATATTTTCTATAATGTGGATATATTTTTTTATATCAGCATACAGTATTTTTATACATGTAATTTTTATGTATATAATTAATACATATATATTTTATACATACAAATATATATAAAATATTATGTATATTTTGTACATAGAATTCCCAATATGTGTTAAGAGCAGCTAATTAATCTTATTATTTAAAGGAATATAAAACAAAATAAATCAGTAAGACTGATAATATGGGGGAATTACTAATAATTCTCTCATAGTAGGGATAAAAGATACTCTCTTGGGACCTCCACCTTAGAAGTCACCCAGGGAAAACAGGCTGAGTCACCTACATGTTGACAATCAGAGTGTCTGTCAGGTTGCCCAGGGACCAGGCTGCTTTGGCACGGACATTCAGAGACTTGTCTTGAAGTGACATCAGTATGGCATTTGCTGTGTCTGCAACAAATATGACATCCTGTAAGATGAACCAAACACTGCATTACTTTGAGTTCACAATGCTGCTTCTGAAATTCTCAAATTTATTTTACACAAAGCTACAACCTTTATTGCAAAATTTGATTCAAACCTGGCCTGTGACAGTTATCTGTGAATTCTGTTCTTCAGGAAGTGTTGTTCTGACAATAAAATACATTTCCAAAACACACCCTATTCACTAGAAACTTCTCAGTAAGAAGATCACAAATAAGAGTGATGGAGAACTTCATTTCTTTCTTAGTAAAACCATCAGCTTTTTAAATTATTACTATCACATGGTACTGTCTCATAGCCACTCATAAGCATTCACTGAATACCTAGGTCCCAGGTGGTGTGCTAAGTAATTTGAAATAAACGAACTATAGGCATTACCAAAATTTTGTAGCAATTAAAGAAATCAGATTACAAAAAAAGTTAATTTCCTTTACTGCCCAACTCAGGAGCTTTATATCCACAAACAAGTGGTGATATGGATTATAAATAGAAAAAGAAGAGCTAAATGAGCTCACTCTGACCTGTCTGAGACAAGGAAAAAGCACATAGACTCCAAGGGCCCGCGATGTCGCAGCTTTCACTAAACGGTTCTTGCTGTCATTCAATCCGAGTAGCATTGTAATGCACAAAATCTGCCTGTCATTCTGCAACGAGAAGGGTGACAAAGGGAAAAGCAAAATGAAATAATTATGAGCCAAAGTTTCCCCAAAATGACTATGAAGTACCTGTTCATATTCAGGAGCTGAATGCACTGTGATCTCAGGGCAGGCTACCCTGTGTTAGCGCAGGTTCCATTCAGACTCAACATTGACCTGAGAATCCACTTTGTGCAAGGCACACACAGCATCTCATCACATCCAAGCTTTCTACTGTGTGAATTAGGCAATTTTTTATCCTTTTATTCCATTAAACTTGCATTTTTTATAAGAGCTAATTTACATAAATAAAAACGGATGCAAATTCTGCTGAAGATTAAAGAAAAGCAGCAGTTTGGATACTGCTATGGTCTAAATGTTTATGCCCCTGCCACATTCATATGTTGAAACCTTACCCAAAAGGTGACAGTAATAGGTCCTAGGGCCTTTGGGAGGTGATCAGGTCATGGGGACAGAACCTTCGTGAGTGAGATTAATGCCATTTTAAATGAGGACCTGAAGAGCTGTCTTGCCCCTTCCACCCCGTGAGCTAGACAGGGCCACCTATGAATCAGAGATTGAGCACCTAACACCACCAACTCTGTAGATGCCTTGATCTTAGAACTTCCAGCCTCCAGAACTCTGAGAAATAAATTGCTGTTTTTTAAAAGTCACCCAGTTTATGGTATTTTATTTTAGCAGCCCAAATGGGCTAGGACAAATACCATGTGTTGGCATCATATCTAAATATTTTCACCTACTTTTATGTTATTTTTCACATGACTCCCATCTTAAGATAATATTATTAAGTTCTATAAAAGTTAAGACAGTCCCAGAGCTACTGTGCTAACTCTTCTACCGCCCACCTTCTAAAGCACCGGGAGAAACAGCTGTCTGACAGATTAAAAGTTCTCCCGTTTGTTGTTCCCACTGCCCTCACGCCAAACTCAAATACAATAATCTCCTCTTCCTTATAGATAACACTGAAAATATTTCAAAATAAAAAAGAATCAAACTTGAACTGTGATGCTCAGGGCAGTATGAGAGGAAGAAAATGGCTTGAGCTACCGGCAGACTGCTGAAGGCCTCGGGCAAGATGGAAGACAGGGCGTCACAGGCGCTCGCCTGGAGAGTTGGGTGCTCTGAACTCTGCAGGGCTCGAGGTAAAGGACCTTTTAGCATCACAGTCCAGAACATCACCACCTGAAAGAGGCACAGTTAGAACTACAGCCTGAGATGCACAGTGGAACCAAGTGAAGCTAAGCCTACCACATGTGGCCTTAGCTATCACATGTTTCCTTAAGGTACTGGCTTTCTGTAAATGCTTCATTGGTTCTTCCATGGTGATAAAAAAGACTTTAGAAAACAACTAATCAAATCCTCGTATTTTATTGACTAAGAGACTACAGTGGAATGAAGTCAGACAGCCACAGTGACACTGAGGAGAAGGATGAAGATGACAGTAAAACAGCTAATGGTTTTCAGAGAGCTGATCACATTCTGGGCATTGTTCTAAGTGCCTGAAGTACTTCAACTGATTTTAACCCTCAGCATAACTTACATCTCTTTTTTCACACAAGGAATATGAGGCACAATGAGATACTATAACTTGTTAATAGGCAGCAGAGGTCAACTAGAATCCAGATAAACCGACATTTAGTTAGGGCTCTTTCAACCTGATCCCCTGTGACACAGGGTGTCAAAATAGTCCAGGGACCATGTATTTTAGATCAAGGAGCACAGGATCCAGAGGCTGAGTTGCATAAGTCCTGCAGCTGCTGCTTCCTGTCTACAGCCTTGGGCAAGTGACTTAACCTATCTAAACTTTGGTTCTTTTTCAATAAAATGGGGCAAAGATATCTATGTTGTAGAGTCTGTGATAATGATACTGTGTGCAAAGTTCCTTCCACAGGACACTCTTTTAAAAGTTCTTACACAGTGGATACTCTTAAATTGGGCAGTAGGCTCTTTTTTCAGCATTTCAAAGAATTATATCACTTCAAAGTCCCTCAGGTAGGCATCTGAATGCTTTTATTTCCATGCTTTATAAAAATCCTGGTATTTCGCATTCATTTGCAAATCCACCTGTGGTTTTGGTAACCCCAGTTTCTGTCCTATATATATGGGCCTGGGTTTTGCTGTATATTCATGCAATAGTCATATCTTCCTCCTACTTCAGCTCCTGGAAGCCCAGTCTGGGCCCTCCCTACTCCAATCCATTATAATGTAGACAGGTGTGGTTGCCAGCCTCCAAGGTAACCCAGAGTTATTCTCACCTACTAATGTTTACACCTCTGTGCAGTCCCCTCCTGCACTGAATAGAGCTGACCTAGTAACCAAGGGATGCTGTGAAAGTTACAATGTGAAGCTTCTGAAGCTAGGAATAAGACACTCTGCAGCTTCCATCTTGCTCTTCCTCTTGGATCATTTGCTGTGAGGGAAGCGGGCTGCCATTCAACAGGACAGTCAAGCAGCCCTGTGGAGGGGGTCCTTATGGGGAGGAACTGAGCGAGCCTTCTGCCAAAAGCCAATGCTAACTTGCTGGGTAAATGAGCAAACCACCTTGGAAGAAGAGCCTCCAACCCTGGCATGCTGAAGTTGACTGCAACCCTGGGCGGCATCTTGACCACAGCCTCATGAGACCTGGACCAGAACCACATGGCTAAGCTAGACCGTGTGAGAAAATAAATGTATATCACTTAAAGCTGCTACATGGCTAGGGTTGATTTACTACTTAGTAGTAGATAAGTAGTATAGAAAGTCTATCTTCTTTAGAGATGAGTGTGAACAGTTAAGAGGCCATCCAAAGCCACTTTCTAGCAAGGAGAGAAGTTTGGATTCGAACCTAGTTCTGTCTGATAGCAAACCTCATCTCATCTCTCTGTGAATGGTTACATGAAATCTTTAATGGCAGCCCCGAGAAGGGAGGAGGGTTAGACATTATTTATATACTCGAAGGATGATGGAAATTGTGAAGGGAAAAGAAGGGGCAGGATGAAGAGGGCACAGGGAAAAAATATCACTAACACTAAATTGATTTTGCTTTTGGCACTGAATAGAAGAAACCTTTAATGGTGGCCTCATCCAAATAACTGGCACAGTGTAGGGACAATAGAAACAACCTGAGATCACAGGATTTTTATAGTAATCACGGTTTCCCCCATAATTGGGGGTTAAGGAAATTAACATTCACTGAGCACCTACTATGTGCCAGCACCTTTACATTTCATTCACTTTTTCAGCAATCTTATGATTTAAGGATTATCCTTCCTCTTTACGATGAGGAAACTATGCTTATAATCCCACATCCATTAAGTGATGCTCTCCAAATCTGATCTTATGCCTTCTGATTCAAAATCTTTCCACCATTTTATGCACAAGAAACACTGATTTTATTATTCTTGGTTGAACCTTACGTATAATCCTACTACATACTGAATTACAAATAAAAACTATTCATGTTAGTTTCATGTCATGCTAGATTATAAACCATAGCTTGTGACATTGGAAGAAATAATATTATCTATTCCACTTTATCACTGAGGTGACAAGTAAAACTGTAACTGAAGCATTAAGAAAAGCAAGAACTATGAATAGATATGCATTTACCAAGAAGACTGGTACTCTCTGCTCAGGTGGTATGGTAGAATCTGGTTTATATTGCTGTATTAAGCCTGTGCCCAGTTCTTCCAGAAGCTGCCGAGGTAAAAGAAATAACTGTCAAAGCAGAGCATTAGAACTACAGAGGTAACACATCAGCTCACTTCTGTTTGGAGATCACTTCAAATCATAAGGAAAAATAATTTCTAAGCGATTTTCCTTCTTTTCTCATTAACTCTTATAAAAGAGGCATTCTTTTGAGGAAAAAATCAATAGCTATATGTTGTTAATTTAATACCAAAACAATTCTTTGGGTTTATAGGTAAGAATTAAAAATAGAGGAATGTATAGCTTCTTTACCTGACGACTCCTTAAGAAATCTGGCTTCTAATGAAAATTACCTTGGCTCCATGAAGCTGAATGGATGGATCTGCTTCTCCCATGCACTTGCAAATCACCTCTCCAAGTTCCATCAAGTAGACCTGAGCCACAGAAAAGTAGCCCCTTGCCAGGTGAGCCAACACCTACGCAGAGAGCAGGAAATTAATCTCAAAAATCTGAATGCAAGGTTGCAGTATCTAGAAAACAATTTCAATATTTGAGAAATCACTTACACTTATCAGGTGACTGAAATCTGATGTGAATGAAATGAAAAACAATCAAAATCTTTATTTTATTGCTAACATCAAGTAACTATATCATAATTCTATGATGCTTTATAGTTTATTATTGTTTTTCATTTAATATTATCTCATGTCTCTGAGTAATCCTTTGAGGTAGGTATTAACTGAATTCACAGCTGAAGAAACTAAGGCTGAAAAGGTTAAAGGATATATTTAATGTTATCCAAATAATCAGCAGCAGTTCTAAGCCTATGTCTTAGACTACATCTGAGAATAGAAAGAGCAAATACTTTTATTCAGAGTTAAAAGTATATTCCTTTGAAGGAGCATTTATTTTGTTTCATTAAGCAGATGCAAAATGAGAGAATTTATTGAAAATTAAAGATTTAAGTTGCAGAATTCCAAGATTAATCATATAATTCCTTTCAGAACTATTATACCTATTACACCCATCTGTCCCACCTATCATATAATACCTGAGATACCTACAATAGCTTTTACAATATTTTACAACCAAAGCCCCCCTGCAACCTGATCAAAATACCAAAATAAACCACCCACAGCTAAAACACAACTCCCACTAATGTCATGTGGCTTTTTTTTTTTTTAAATATTTATTTTTTGGTGTAGATGGACACAACACAATGCATTTATTTTTATGTGGTGCTGAGGATCGAACCCGGGTCCCGCCCATGCTAGGCGAGCACTCTACCTCTGAGCCACAATCTCAGCCCCAATGTGGCTTGTTTTTACAATATTTTATATGCCTACTTCTCACAGTCACCCTATGAAAAGGGAATGACCACCTCCTTTCAGAAAGGAGGAAATGAAATCTCTACCTGTAGGGCCTCCAGTCGCATGGGAGATGGTTCAAAAGTGCTTCCCGCTGCAGAGCCAGTATCCCCACCTGAATAGCAATCCTCTTTGGGCAGTACAACAGTGGAAATACAAAGTCTAATGAGCCAACAGGGCTCTAAAGACCCCTTTGGTGAGCTAACTGATGTTTCTTCCAGAGAGGATCCTGCAGGGGCTTTCTTCCACCAATCAGCAGGGCTGAGGTGAGGAGTTGCTGAATTGCTACTGCTGAGTCCAGAAGAACAGGGCTGTTGCAGAAGTAGCTGGACTTCAGGTAAAGGTGCATGAGTGGACACTATAGCTCCCAAGAGTGTGAGACTTGACACACGGACATTGACATCTGTCAAAGGAAAGTCAGAGCCTATTACCTTAGGAACCACTCTCATAAGGATCAGTTACCTCTGCAGGTAGGTAAGAATTATTAGATCCTTGTTTAATTAGGTCTAATTAAACTTCCAGACCTAATTTCAAGTTCGTAAGAAACACATGGGACAACATCATAAAGAAACAATCTGACACTGAGAAAATATTACATAATCCATAAGACAACTGACTGGGAGTCTTCAAAAAATCAGTATAATGAAAAACAAACAAAAAAGGGTGGAGGGACCACACAATTAACAAAGACTAAAGTGATACAATAACTGAATGTAATGCACAAAACTTGAATGAACCCAGAATTTTTTTAAAAAAGCCATTAAGGCTAAAATGTCCAGCACCATTTGTTGAAAACAATATCTCTGCTTACTTTGTCATAGAGAAGTTGATTATATGAACATAGGTTATTTCTTGGCTCTCTACTCTAGTCCACTGATCTGTCTATCCTTTTCCCAATTCTACACTGACTTAGTTACTAATGTTTTATAATAAGTTTTGAAGGTGGGTAGTGTCAATCCTTCTAACTTTGTTTTCTCACCCAGTGCTATGTGGCTACTCTGGGATTTTTTCCTTTTATAAACTTTAGAATCAGTTGACATGAAAATAATGACTTGGTATTTTGACTGGGATTGTACTGAATCTATAGATAAGTTGGGAAGAATTGACATCTTGATAATATTGAGTCTTCCTATCCATAAATATGAAATATCTCTACCATTTGTTTAGTTCTTGAGGAAATTTGGGTTCTTTTAATCTTTTTGCCACTAAAAGTGATGAGAGGTCTTAAGGTAGGAGGAGTTTATTTTATCTTTCTGAGTCCTGCTTTACACACTGGTGTAAGGAGTGGACTGAACTTAGTTTACACAGCAGGATCTCACTTAGGCCTCATAAAAGTCTTATGGAGGGCTGGGGTTGTAGCTCAGTGGTAGTTGTGCTCACCTAGCATGTGTGAAGGCACTGGGTTCAATCCTCAGCACCATATAAAAGTAAATAAAATAAAATACAGGTATTGGTCCACCTACAACATATATAAATCTTATAGAGTAGGTATAATTCCTGCTGTTAGGAATTTCAGGCTCAGTAAGGGCCATGGCAATGGGATTGTGCTACAGACTCTCAGACTGACTCTAGAACCAGTGTTCTTCCCACGATGTCACAGAAAACATCTGTTTCCTTCTTGCTCTACAATTCTGACACAAAAACTCATCTTTTCCAAACGTGTTCTGATCTGAAAGCTTGCAAAATTTTCAGTTTAACAGAGTAAAATAGAAAATAAGAAATAAGACTCTGCATTTGGGATCTGAAGTTCAGGGATGTTATCTGAGCCTTCAGAAGAGATAACATTAAAGAAGTTATGTTCTATATTCCAATTTTTGTTTCCAAGAAGATGATGATATCTGCCTGTCCTTTCATCCATTTTCTACTTATGCCTAAAGCTAATAATCCACTTGCACTTGGCTCATTCCTAATTCTAAAGGAACACTCTAGTCACTGCCATGAAGCATCAAAGGGGCATTAAACTTTACAATTCATTCTCCATCTCATTTTCTTCTGTAGGGGTTTGAGGGGGAAAAAGTAGAACATCACTGGTAGCTGTGAAAAGCTGAAGAGAAAAAGTAGAGATCTCTTAAGAGTTGCAAAAATGCTCTGAATACTTTTTAAAAAAATTTACTAATATTTTCCATTTGACTGAATAAAGAAGTAATTGGTTTTAAAACACTACCAACCTTTGTGGCGGATATAAGGTTTTATCTGGTTCCAGACTTTGGTCAACAGGCTGAGTTTCAGACGGTTGTAAGGGGCATTTGATACTAAATTTGCAAGGCACTGTAAATCACAAAAAAATAGCTCATCAATAGGCCTGACTAAATCATAGCATAGAAACAAAATTTCATAGCACTTAGTTTAAAAGATCTTTTATGCTTAAGGAAAATCCTTTTCTTTTTTTTTTCTTTAAAAAAATAACTTGTTTAAAATTTGATACATTGGTACAACTTAATACTAAAGCAAAAAGAGTATTTTTAGCAAATCATTTATTTGGACATAGAGATATTATAGGTTACATCAGACAGGTAGGTACAATCTTCCAAATAGGATATCTTTAATACATTTATTATTTAGTTATATTCTTAGGTTAAGTTACTTTTGGACTATGTAAGATATTATACAACACTGAACCAGAGAAACCTTTTCTGGAACTCACAGGTACCTTGGAACATTTACCTTAATTATCTGAGTTAGGGTCTGTGAAGACGACTCTGCCACCAAAGCTAACAAAAGACATCTGTGCAACTCCCTAATGCTGGAAGCAATCATAACAGAGAAGGGAGTGAAAGCCCTTTTGTGGTCACTGGTATCTTCAGCAACAGACAGAAACTGCTTCGAGCCTTCCAGTATAGCAGATAACACTTGCAGAGCACAGGCACGTGTCTGAAATTTCAGGATGGCCACACTCGTTAGTTAAAAATCAGGAGCCACAGTCTCTTTTTCCCACATATATTTAATGTTCAAAGTACTTAAGTCATCTTAACAAGAAGACTAAAGGAAATGAGATTATCTATCAAGTCCTGAAAGCAGCCATGAACTAGCTCCTTTGTACCCCACATCTAAAAATGAACCTTAAATCACATTGCTATTAGGTTTTCTTATAGTAAGGCATAAACATAAGTAACACTATAACACAAACCCCTGAAATTCTAAACATGAGAATAATTTAAAGATAGAGGCCTAGTTTATTCAGCATACAGCCAACTAAAAAGAGAGAACTAAAGAACCCACAGGGTAGGAAAAATATGCATGACCTAAGAGCCTATTTTGTATCAAATTTCCTGAGAACATTCTGCTTTATAGTCTATTCTGAAGCATCTAAGTGCTCTAAGTTAAACAAGACGGCAGGATCTAGTGTATACTCAGCGAGCACCATAAGTGATCCAACTTTTAGAAACACTCTCATGTGTAAGAAATAATATTGCTTGTAGTGAGAATATCTGATAAACAAAATAAAAGCAGTCATGGGCTATTGTATGTCAGGAAAGTATTCGTGAATCAAGATTCTCTTTATAAGGTTAAAAGATTACTTTTAACTGGTCCTCAGATGATTTTGTGGTACTAAAACTCAGACATGAAAAAAAAAAAAAAATGAAAGCCAATTGAACCAAAACAGAATATAGGTAACAAATGCAGATCTATTACTACAGAAAAGATACTGTGCCCTCTTTGGCCAGTTCACCCCAAAATGCCAATTAAACACTTTTGGGTCACATTTTTTTTCAAAGCAGAGAATCAATGTTACAATTCTAGGATCTAATCTAAATATTGACTCAACATGAAACAAACATAATCTGAATTTGGAGTAAACAAAAAGGTTTTCCAGAAAGCCTTCAACTATATTATCTTCAAATAACCAAATAATAAATCACTTCTCAGGTCTTTTGAAGAGTGGCATCATAAAAAAAATCTAAAGATTTATTGCTCTGAAAACAAATGTGAAATATGTAGCATGAGTCTTCAGAATTACACACGCCCACTTAAGTTAGGGGACTGACGATGCATTAGAAAACTGTGCTTATGTGTGAGGAGCAAGACCATGAACACAAATTAGCTGATCCAAGAACTGAGATCAGGAGCTGGCAAACTCTTTCTGTAGAGGGCCATAGTCCATATTTTATATTTTAGACTTGTAGGTCACACTGTCTCGGTCACAACCACTCAACTCCGCTCTGGTAGAATGGGCACTGTGTAAAGGAATAAATGTGGATGTGTTCCAATTAAACTTTACTTACGTTACAGATAATGGAATCTGAATTCCACATATTTTTCACATATCATGAAATTTTATTCTCCTTATAATTATTAAAAAAACATTTAACAGCATCTAAATCATTCTTAGCTTGTAGGTCATACAAAATAGGTGGTGGGCTAGATTTGATTTGATTATAGTTCATAGTTTGCCAACTGATGATTGGATGGCTGGTCTGTCCTGAAAAAGATAGACGTTATACTAAAACTTCACTTCTTTGGAAGGTAATTAAAACTCACAATTACAGAAGCTCACAAACGAAATGAAATTAAAAATCAAGTTGTGAAAAGAAATGAACTGATGTTCAAAAAGACAAAAAATTGTCGCTCAATTAACTTCGGTATCTTAAGGAGGAAAACATCCATGATTATCACAGATGGAAACAAAAGGGATGTTATTGAAACTTGTTCATTTTTTTCCCACTGAGGTATAAAAATGCATAGAAAATTTGATACTTTTTATAGTTCTGAGTTAATTTCCTTTAAATCCTGTTTAATGTATCTTTGTTATCATAAAATTGTTACTTATGATACTGAATCTGGTTCAAGTTCTGCTTCATTTATTCTCACATCAATACATAATATCCTGTTTACCAGTTCCAATCAGCACTTCCAGCAGAAATTACTGGTGTACAAGCAAATCATAATAGGTACAACTCTCCAGAGAGCTCATTTTGTTGATTATGCTTTACTGTCTGAATATTTACAATGATGGATGACTTTTCAATCTTATAAACATCAGTGTGCATAGTTCTGCCAGTGTGTATTCACCTCCTTGGACATGAAGGCTTGTCTAAAGTTAATGAAATAAAAAAGCGCCACCCACCTTTTTGCTTTTAGAATATAGCAGAAATGTTTGCTGAAATAGTTCAGTCAATCTTAATTTTCTTCCTTCTTATGTTTCTAAGTTCTCAAAATACTTTTGATAAAGAAGACAACTCTCCTGAGAGTAGGTCCTATTAAGGTTTCCATGCAGAGAACCAAGCTATTCTCTTCTTTGGCTTTGTCCAAATATTAATTTTTTTTTTTTCAGTGATACAGATTGAACCCATGGTCTTGTTCATGCTAAACAAGCACCCCACCACTGAGATATAGCCTCAGACTCAAGTACTAATTATTATTCACATGTTTCAGGGTTATTTTTTTATGGATTACATTTCCAAAGTTGGTTGTCTTGAAAGTGAATGTATCTGAACCTTGTGAAAGGGCTAGTAGATTTGGAGACATTCAAGTAAAGTTTAATTGTTCCTAGTTGGGCATATAAAAGTAACCTGATTACTTATCACTCCATAACAGTTAAAATTCTAACCTTTTCATTTTCTTATCTTGTTATGCTATTATCTAGACTTTATTTGTATCCACTTTTCATAGTTATTTCAAAGAGAAATAAAAATTCATGATGGAATTTGAAAGTCAGGATAATTCCCAAGGTATTAAAAGAAAGGTCTGCCCTTTAGTTTGTTCTTTAGGCCAAACTCTTGATGTGTCTCCATAATATGCCTTTATAATCCCTGAGAAAATTGTACAGAAGAAATTCTTACATTAGTCATGTTATTTTTATTGATAATTTGTTCTGTCTCTGCTGGAAGCATAAAATGTGCATTCTGAAGCACATTTCCTACACGGAAACATAACTTCCCAAGTACTATCACATTACCAAATCCTAAAGAAAATTTCTCAATTTTCTCCTTCCCAATTAACTGATTTAGCATTTCAAGTTCCAATTTCCTGAAAGTAATCTACTGTTTGTATTCCAATTGGAAGACTCCAATCACTTTTTCTTCTATTTCTCACTAGAAAAAGATTTTCAGCACATCTGTTTCCATTTTTTTCCTCAAAGTTTCTAGAAGTCTAAGAACCTCTCTCATCAACATCAACTACTGCAAACCTTTTCCAGCATGTGGCTTGGTGCACAATTAATTACACTCTGATCAGTTTGCAGAGGTATGCTCCAAACCTCATTTTGGACAATAATCACCACTTATTTAGACCCTGCCAAGCTAATATTTTATAAAAATTTCGAGTATAACCATTTGCCATTACACTAAACTGAATAATTTCCATTGTCTTTTCTTGGATGGCTTGTTATTTCTGCTTCTCCAGGACTTGCATGGGGCTTTAAGCGGGATCTAGCACATCTCCAGAAGCAAGAATTTCTTCTGTACATTTTTCTTACCATATTTCTTGTGAACACTGAACATAAACAGCAAGAACATGTCTAAAGGGGACCCGAATCCAGGAGATGGATAAGATAGACCACTGTGCCACATCCCCAGCCCTTTTTAACATTTTTTTTTTTTTTTTATTTTGAAACGGGATCTTGTTAAGTTGCTTAGGGCCTAAGTTGCTGAGGTTGACTTTGAACTTGTGATCCTCTTGCCTCAGCCTCCTGAGCCACTGGGATTATAGGTGTGAGTCACTGCCTGGCTTAAATGTAAACATTTAAAAGATTATAAATTATTTCAATTAACTCAGTTTCATCAGATATGACCTCATATATCATTCATCCCCTAAGATTGAATGTTTCTCATTCCCTTAGCTAGGCAGTTGGAGTGTCAGTGGTTAACTTGGCTTCTACTTGCCCCACAGCAACATCTTCTTGGCCACACTGGCAGTTCCCCCTAGTGAAAAGCATTCAAATATGCATTTAAAATTCCTTGTAGTAGTTTTCCCTTTAATTATGAGAATGGCTTCATTACTGGTATCTTTGCTACCATTCATTTTTCATTTTTCTCCCATTTATTATTGATTCAGGTGAGCTGCAAAATTTCTGCTAATCTAGTTACTTACAGTATTTGAAATGTACCACAGAATTTTATTGTGTATAATTAATGCTAACATAAGCTTCCAAAGGATCATCTAGAAGTTTTTTTTACCCAGTAATTAGCTATTCAAGGAGATGATTATAAGATGTTCCAATCTATTGTGGATTACTACCCATTTTAAGGAGAAACCTTAATTAAAATTATTCACTTTCAATGGGTAGTTTAGTTCTGAGGATGTTCAGATGCCATTTGGCATAACTTTTTAATATACTTTATTGTAAGGGGACTCTAAATAGCAGGCTACTTTCCTTATTTGATTGAGACTAACTTCTAGAGAGGAACTTACCTATTTAAGCAGAGGCAGATATTTGAAATATCAAGATATCATGAAATATCTTGCTATAGCCATCCAGGCTAACAAAACCATCTTTTTCCTTTTTAAAAAATAATTTTTTTCTTATTAAAATATGCAAATATTTATAGCTAGGCGTGGTGGTACAAGCCTGCAATTGCAGCTAATTGGGAGGCTGAGGCAGGAGAATCCCAAATGCAAGGCCAGGCTGGGAAATTTAGTGAGACCCTATCTCAAAGTAAATTTTAAAAAAACACTCACTTGGGGCTGGGGCTGTAGCTCAATGATAGAGTGCCTGCCTCACACATATGAGGCACTGGGTTTGATCCTCAGCACCACATAAAAATAAATAAATAAAGATATAACAACAACAACAAAAAATTACTCAGTTGTACAGTGCTTGCCTAGCATATGTGAAGCCCTGGGTTTGATCCCTACTGCCACAAGAAGGAAAAAAAAATTAAAAAAAGAAGCAAGTATTTATTATATATGATTTTTTTTTTAAATACGAAGAAAATCAGTGGGATCCTACTACATACACAATTCTATGTCTTGTGCTTTCACAAAACACTATGAGCATTTTTCTGAGCATTACACATCCTTTATAACCATATGTACCATAATAATTTTGTTGAGTTGTTTAAGCCATTTCTGATATTTTGCTATTATAAATTCCATGATAATAAACATTTTCATAAAGGGGAGACACAGCAACTTCAGTGAAGCTCAAAGGAGATACCCAAGTTACAACTCTGTGTGCTCAGGTTTCAGAAAGCCTGAGGGCAAGAAGTGGCCTCTATACAATTCCCCTCAATGTGCTATTCACAGAGCCCATTTCCTATCCCCTCTTATCTGTCCAGGAGTTCTCAAGTCAGGAACTGGGTCAGGATTACTCAGAGCAGTATTCAATTAAGATTGGATGGTGCTGAGATAAAAAACAAAATGTGTAAATTTTCCCTTCCTGTTATAAAGCTTAGAATTTAAATGCTCTTACCTTGGGAGAAGGATCTTTTAATGCAAGTGTCATTAAGGACACAGATTGTGGGCTTCCAAGCTCAGGCGTATCAGGAACAAAGGCCGACCAGTAGCCATATAGAACTTTTTTTTCTATTGATTTTATAGTAGAAAGAAAACAAGCTAATGCTCCTTGGCGAACTTTGGCTTGGTATGACCTTTCATATCCAAAATAAGGAAGAAAAGTTTTTAAACAGCTTTTTAAAAATGCAACATGAAATGCTATTTATTCTAGACAATTAAAATCATACATTGAGAAATTAAACCTACAATAACCCCTAAAGATGTTGCCATGATATTAAAAATTTTTTAAAGATATGATCAATACATGTTAAGACAATTTGCTTATCTAATAAGGTATTAAGGCTGACAAAAACCACAACTCGATAGAATATAAGAGGGCAACATTTTGATGTTAGGAAACTAGTATTAGACATGAAACACTGCAGAATATCTATCCACCCATTCAACAAATATCCCATGAATGACCCCATGTAGGAATCAGACATTATGCTGGGTTGGAGGACAAATGAAGCCCCTGCCCATGCTAAGTGGAGGTGATTGATGGAAAGCTCAAGAAATAATAACACATTTGAAATACACTAGGGCAGAGGTTAAGCCAAAGGGTCACACAGAAGGGGCTCTTAAACCAGAATGGGAGGGATTGAACAAGTTTTCCCAGAGAATATGATTTTTGAGCTTATTTTGAAGAAGAGTAGTTGTTAAAAATACAAAATGGCCAAAACAACAACAATAACAACAAAACCCACCAAGAATAACAGCAACAAAAAGAAAGAGAGAAGAAAAGACTATACCAGGGAAAGGAACATACAAGGACAGATCAAGTGAGCAAAGCAAGTTCAGAGTAATGCAAAGCTCCACATAAATGAGAATTCTCAAGTTTCAACCCAGGTAGCAGTCAGGTTTTTAAGCAAAGCTATAAACTGACATGCAACTTAGGATATTAAAGTATAAAAATATAACAAAATACTACTACCTCATTTTACCCTGTAAGCCTCCTTCAGCATCAGAATAGTCTGACTCACTACTGCTGACTCTTTTCCAGCTGGAAGTGGTGAAGGGTGAGGAGACCCGCTCTTTTCCCAGAGTTCCACTTCCATCTACTGGCAAACCTTGGACGCCCAGGGAGGAGGAGCATCGAGTGTTCCTGTCATGCATGTTCACTCTGCTTGTGCCAGGGCCTTGGACTGCTTCCATCTCACTACTAGATTCTTCTTCCTCTTCCTCTCCTTGTGGGGTTTTCTTTGGCTTAATTTTGTATTTTTTCTTTTTATTCTGATTTTAGGAGCAAATGAAGACATACATACGATAATTATTTATAAATGACTTTTAACAAAATCACTGGTACTTCCTCATTTGAAAATGACTAAATATGTTCCCAACACATAGTTTAAAGAAACAAGAACTAAGAGAAGAAAAGAAAAAAGTAACACTTACTTAGTATCTATGCATCAGACACAATGCTGAGTACTCACACACACCATCCTGGACTTAAGAAATAAGGCATGAAGTCCATGGGTCAGAGCAAAACATGTGGTTTGGGTTCAAATTCTACCTCTGTAACTCTGGGCAAAGCACTTAGCTTCTCTGAGCTTGACCTTCCTGATCTGTAAGTATGAGGCACCTACCTTGAACAGCATAGTGAAAGTGTTCAGCCTTCTCAATAGAGATTAAAGCCTATGGAAATGATGCTAGTGCCTATTTTCTCAGCTCTCCCAATTAAGATATGCAAGATGGTAATCCATTACACACACTGCTGGTACTAGGGCCCTGGGGCTACACAGAAGAAGATGCTAAATAAAAGCCAGTTTCTTTTTCCCTACTTTCTTCTTTCTGACATCTAAATATCTTTGAAACCTGTGCCTTCTTTCAAATTCTCAAAAGTCCTTATCTTTCAAAGTCCTTATCTGTAAGAGGGAAGGTTCTTATCACTTCTACCTCAGACTACTGGCTGTGGCCCAGACCCATACTCTTTTATTTACTACCATGGTGGTTCTCTTAAGATGCAAATTCAATCACATCATTCTGCTATTTAAGATTTTTTCCTCACCTACAAGATAAAAACCCAAATTCTTAGCATACTATACAAGACCCTTAGGATTTGCCTTTGCTGCACATTTATTTGCCCTCCCCTTTCCCTTCATGAACCCGAATCTCTACCCTACAGTTAACATATGAGCTATGCACACTCATTCTCTTATGTACCTTTGTTCCCTCAGAACATTCTTTCCTCTCTCTGTACTGTTATTCACTCCTGAATCTTAGTTTAGTCACTACAGCTTTTAAAAGATTCTTCCTCCTCTATTTGGACGGGGTATCCTGCATGTGTTTTGAATACTCTGTGAATATTTTGATGAAAGAAATCCTAATATTACTGTGAAGTTTATTTATGCATCTTTGCTTCCCACTCCAAACTCCTAAGAATAGCCAGTGTTGGTATATTTCACAATGGTATATTAGCACAATGTCTGGTGTTTGGTCAATGCTGAATAGGTGAATGAATGAAAGAATTCTTAATCTTAAGCTTTTTTTTTTTTTAATCAGGTATTACATTTTGGATGTAAAATCTTGGCCACATATCTGTATGCTATAGGTTCTCCAACAGAAACATGAAGGAGACAGCAGCTATCAGGGAAGGCTGAGAAATGTGGTAAATGTCAGAAGTGTAGAGACACTGTGCGGACCGGTAGGTGGTCTTCTAATGGTCTACAGAAGGGCTACCAATTTATGGCCCATTGTCTGTTTCTGTGAATACAGTTTTACTGGAACAGCCATGCCCTTCCATTTACACAGGGCATCTCTGGCTGCTTTTGCATTATGACCATGAAGTGGGTAGTTGCAACAGAGAGCTAAAATATTTACCAGTCAAGTCCTTAACAGAAAAAAATTTGTTGATCCTTGGTTTTGAGAAGTCTGGGGATGAGAATGCTTGATTTTGTATATAAAGTGAATGCTTATTTTTGTAAGGTGTTACACTGTCTGGACCGCTTAGAGCATAAGGTGCTTTAAATTGTACTTTCAATAGTCTGATAAATTTAAATTTACTTTGCTAAGTACCTTAAATTGAAATCAAGTTCAAGGTGGGCTTTTGGGGCAGTGGCAATGCAAATCATAGAAAATACACAAAGCAAACTATTCAAAACAATCTGCAACTTAAATTCAAATAGACATAAATGTACCACCGTTGGTCGAGAAGCAGTGGATTCTGACTGTTGTGGTTTGACAGGTGGTCGCCCATCATACTGAGGAAGTGGAGTGGGGTATAACACCGTGGGCATCTCTATGTTTAGTCCAGGAAGTCCATGAAACATGGCTTTCTAAAAAGTGATGAATAAGGAAAACACACACATAAATATAAATCTTACAGCAGAATTATGCAGCATGCTCTGGATCAGGACACAAACAGATTAAGATTTAAAGACTATTAAGTAATAAAAATGGGACAGAACCTTGACACCTTGAAAGTTTAAGGCTTAAAGAAGAGCTTAATCTCATCTATCCTAAAGCTGGATCTGGTTTGGCCACATCAGATTAGGTTTGATTTTAGCATAACTTTATGTAATTATTTAATCCCATCATCTTATCCAGTTATTTTATCTATCCACTAATTTTTAAACTAATTTATCATTTTTATTTAGTCATCTGTCTCTAAATCTAGCTGTCTGTCTCTATTTGAGGGTAAAAGAAATGGCACATGGGAAAAGTTAAAATTTTAGTTTTAATAAAGCTATATTGTCACAGATAGCAATGACTTCAGGTGAGCACAAAAGCTCCTTTTTTTTTTTTGTCTAGGCTGAGATAGCTGGATCCCCAGAGTGGTGAGTTCATGTCCCCCTGCTTGGCAGGTTTGGAAGCTAGTGACAGCAGTGTGCTGACACATGTCTTAATTAACCTGCCTTCTACATGACAGAGGATGCCAGCAGAAGCCCTGGCTCTTTTCTCAAGTACAATAAGGTAAAAGCTGGTTCAAGATAAGCTGTGATTAAATTATCTTCAGATCTTATCTCACAACTTGTTCCTTCCTAAGATTCAAAGATAATTTTTAAATTTTGGTATATTTATTTAAAAGAGGCTATTATCTATTCTTAATATTAACTATGCTTATATATATGAACATTGTATTCTGCTCTCTTAGAATATATGAGAACTTTTGATACCTTCAAAGTTAGCCTTTGAATGATGATATGAAACGGTACTCACACCTGGGGTTTAAATGGGAAAAACACGAATCATAATGAAGAAGTGCCTTACCTTTAGTACAGCTAGAAGAGCTCCAAGTTCATCAGTCTGTGTTAGTTTCATTTTTCCACCATTTAGAAGTGACTGAATGCCTTTTAATGCATTTTGTAACAACTAGGGGGACAAAGAGAGACTTAGTTAGAAGGCAGAATAAATTTTGGTTGTCCAGGGATCTACTCTTCAGCGTCACTTAAGATGGAAGAGGAAAAGTCTCTAGATGATGAAAAAACCTTTTGAAACACACAAAGCAGAGGTTAAGATCCAGAAAAATGACCTGATAAATCACTTTGAGTTATTTTCTAGAAGAGTACTCTTGAGAAGTCTTATAATACAGACTTATAAACCAGCATATATAAATAGTGGACAAGGAAAATAAAAAGGAAGAGATTTAGTGGGAAGACTGTGATAAGAAATGAAAAAGTAATAGTAGAGATCAAAAGCAGGGAAGTTCTCCAATATGGCAACCTCAGTAGCTCTTAAAGTCAAAGGTGTAAATGTAGAAGCAGATGGTAAATGATAAAAATGTAATCTCTAAAGGCAAATTCTGGATCAAGATTGATTTCTTGATTCAGTAATCTCACTTCTAGGACTCCATCCTTACTCCCTATAGGGGAGGATGTGAACTGTAGCCCTGTTTGAAATAGTGGAAAAACTTTTAAAAAGCAATTTTTATCCAATTTGATGATCATGAGAATGATTACCTAAGAAGCTAACCTCCTAAATGTGAAACTCAGCAACAACAGTTGCAGGTACTCTGTCAAGCACTTTAAAAGCTCTATTTTTATTTATATTTCACATGAACCCTACAATGTAGTTACATTAGTACCATTTCAGCAAGGAACATGTAGGCTCTAACCAGTTAAGTAATTTGCCCAAGATCTCCTAGCTACAGAAATAAGAAAGCATGAGGTACATTAAGAGGTACTGAAAAAACGTACCACAGACATTAAGATTAAAAAAAAAAAATACAGAAAGTTTCAAAACAGCATATTAAACATGATTCTATTTTAAAAAGATAAACATACTCATTCATATATAGAAAAAAAATCTAAAAGCACAGATCATCTCCAGTGATTATATCTGAGTAGGGGACTATAAGAAACTTTTACTATCCTGGATCTGTAATGTATGAATATGTCAACCTGAATTTAAAACATGTTAAGAAACTACCATATTTGCATATAATTCTTTTAAGAAGAAATAAAATAGTACAGATATTATTGAAGTCTACTTTCTTCCCTTTCATCTTAAACATCAGGTACTAGTCTGAAACTAGACTGTTTTTATACTCAGGAGGAAAAAGAATGAGAAGAGCTTTCTTTTAAAACTTAAAATGCCAAACAAAACAAATAAAAAAGGTTTCTTGTAATTTAAACCCAAAGATATGGTTCAGTCTTTTTGGCTTACAAACATTCTATGTAGATATATATATATATACATATATATAGACAAAACTAATATAGCAGCCAAAATTAAACTTGTTGGTAACAGCCTCAGTTCAACTCTTGCTTCTAGACATATCTACATCAATTTGTAAGATCAGCAATAGTCCTACCTACCATGCAAAATGTTATGTCATCCATATCTGATGATTTTGGAGACTGTAAAGTGGTCAAGAAAGCTTGGAAGCAAATATTTTGGTAGGGCTCCTCCAGGTATGGCTGTCCTGGCACACTAAAACACATATAGAGAAAACAACTCAGGCTGTGTCCTTTGAAATGGTGCCTTCAAAAGAATAATAGCAGTAATAGAAACTAATAGAGTTGTAATACACCCCTGAATGTGACTATACTTAGAAAAACTGTGCACTTTGGCGGTTAGTTACTGCTGTAGCACAGGCACAGTCTCCAGTAAATATAAAGAAGGATGAATGGTTTCCATAGGGAAAAATTACAGAAATTTGTAGTGTAAGAAGTATGGACAAAGAGAAATTTTGAGTTCTGCTTTCCATTTCTAAGAGAAAAATAATGTAAAGAGGTTCTGTAGAGTTAGAATCACATGATTGAACCTGTATTTTTAGCCACCATACACCACTGTGCTACCTAGATACAAATTCAAGTTTGTGCTGTTCATTTTCTACTGCATATTGTAGACTAATTACATCTTCTTAAGAGAGAAGAAACCAACCTTGACAGATAAATCTCACCAGAGCTTAAACTGGTATGACTATACCCTTCTAAAAGACAATATGACTAGAATTCATACCAATAGAAAACAAAACATTGACTATCACTTTTAGCATATATATTTTTTCTTCATTATGAACTTTATTTGATTAAAATCACATCATATAATGACCTTATTAAATAACCTGGGAAATGCAAATTGAGATATTTTTTCTAAGTTGCTCTTGTTTCAGACAGATGAAACAATCTATAAAAGGGCCCGAGAGATACTATCTTCTAACTACTGGGAAAACTGCCTGTATCCACATACCTGAGACATAAGTTTGCCATGCAATGCACTGCAGCTCTCCTGACTTCAGGGTCAGACTGAGCCAAGTCACTCAATGTTGTTAAGAGGCCGGTCTTGCCTAGCAAGTCTGGAAGGTACTACAACAAAATAACAGTCAATGTTGGTTTAGGAAAAGCTTCCAGGAAAATATTACTATTTAGACAGATTTTATTTTTTTAACTAACGGGCAGTTAAATGTCAAAAGACTAGCTATTAAAAAAAAAAAAAAAAAAAAGACTAGCTGTTAGGTAAATCTTTCGGATGGGTGTAGTAAATATGCCAAAAAATGGCAGAAGGATCATTACTAGGTAGTTGCTAAAGCTTTTTAGACATGGCTGTGCAGATGATGGGTAATGATAATAATGATGGTTAACAGTTAAGAGTGCCAAGTATTTACAAGGCTAAGATTGTAAATCAAAGCTACATGTCCAATTAATGGCAGGATAAAAACCTAAAGATAGGTCTGTTGACTCCAAAGCCTCTGCTCCTCATCTTTCAAAAAAAAAAAAAAAAAAAAAATCAGGACACAGTTAAAATTACCTTTTGACATTTTGAGCCATTATAGTAAACCAGAGCTGCCAGGGCTTGAAGGATTTCCATGTGTGTCCAGGAACTACACTGATGAATAGCTGAAATAGTATATCCCATCAGGAAATCCAAGTTCTGTTCATCAACAATCACCTACCGAGAGAGGAAAAAATACAGATGATCTAACTTCTTAAAAATGTTTTTGTCTTTTTAGAGATTATCTATGCTCACCTGAATCAAGTTGTGCAAGGAGTATATATCCACCTTTTTGGGGTCGAAAGGATCACCTCTAAATCTTTGAAAGTTTGATCAGGTTAGAGGCCTTTGACATGTCCCAGGGTCTCGTTCACTTCTCCCTTTAGTCCCTCCACTCAAAGTAAAACCTTGTAACTTTCCCTTGAACTAACTATACACTGATAGCTGTAAATATTAACCTACAGGACTTAAAACACTGAATTGTCTTAATTCAATTAAACTACCTTATACATAGTAATCATTCAATATATGGTGAATAAATATGCCTGCTAACTACCTACTGTGTTGCTAGCATGGTGTAGGGAATACAATGAGAAATGGCACATCTCTGTCCCTCCTTATTTTATAATCTTCTTGGCACAGATCAGGCTAATCCAACTATCAATTTATGGACATGACAGGACAAATAGTCATCAAATGCCAGAAAGCTGGTTATGGACTATAGGTGTCACAAGTACACCCCTGAGACTAGTCAATATTTGGAAGCCACCTCCCATCAGTTTGAAACATTCTAAACTTGAAAACAGCCTATCTCATGTAGTAGAAACTGTTGGCTACCTATCGGCATCCATGCTCTCTTTCCCTCATGGCAGAGTTCTGATTCTACTCAAATGCCCATTTCTCTCACATAAAACCTCTAGCAAATCCTAATTAGTTTAGTAGTTCTCAACCAGAGGCAATCTTGACCACCAGGGAACATCTGGCACAATGTTTGTACACATTTTTGATTGTTACAATTAAAAAGGTGCTGTTGACATCAAATGAGTAGACGTGATGATTGCTGCTAAACATATCCTACAATGCACAGGACAGCTTCCATAATAGAGAATTATTTAATTCAAAACATCAATAGTTAAAAAAAAAAAATCAATAGTGTCGAGGGTCAGAAACCCTGAAGTAAGTCCACTGTGGCTGCACAGTGTAATCATTTAGGAAGCTTACGCCCTCTAGGTGATGCTAATGTGCAGTCAAGGTTGAAATCATTGTTTTAAGCACTCATGGTAATTCCATTCCCTTTTTCAGAGACTGGTTTAGAGAGATGTTTATATGACTTAAGTCTCCAATGAGATATCAGGAGAGTCTACTGGAGAATTTATGGGACAAATTTCCTCATTTGTAAATAAAAGAGACACAAAATTAACAGGGATAATCTGGCTTCTGTGGAATGTTATTTAGTTATTTTGCATAGGATGCCTAGAATGGAGGCAGCCATCTTATGACTATCAGAGAGGCTGAGTATAACACACACTGAGGACTGCAGAATGGAAAAATGCTAGTAAATCTCTTATTATTAAGGGACTCTAGAGCTGCTTCCTTTGGGACTTGAAGTGTGGCATTAATTGTTTCTTCTTTTTTATTGTTTTGGTACTTAGGATTGACTTTTCTGTTTTTTGAACCCAAAGCATCCTAGTAGACATATGCTAATTGATAACGCTTTTCACTCTCAATTACATTCATGTACTCATGTGTAACAGTCTTAATCCTAAAAATCAAAGTGGGTTTATCTAGCAAGTTGGAAAAGGTTCTAGAAATAGGTAGGGAGCTGCAGTTTAGATCTTGATATAAATAACTGGTGTCTTTTTATCCTGGTGTACCCTCTTCCCCAAGCTACTTCTTAGGTTTTATGTACATAAAAAATAAATTAAAAAAATGATAGTTTGAGGAAAGAGAAAAAATATTGGTAGGAAAGAATTCTGGGATCATTTCAATCCTGAGATGTATCTTGGTCAACCGTACATACCACGAAAAAAAAAAAAAAAGTCTAAGGTCAGGAGGCCTGGTTGACACAGTGGTTACTGAATCAACAGGAATACTTCTAATATGCTTCTAATAGACAAACTTCTAGAATTGTGCAGAATAATGTTCTTCTGGTCAGAGTTATGTTTGTTTTAGTATCATTTTAATTTTTTTGGTACTGGGTATTGAACCCAGGGGTGCTTTCCACTAAGCTACATCCCCGACGTTTTTACTTTTACTTTTTTTTTTTTTTTTTTTAGGTGGTGCTGGGAATTGAACCCAGGGCCTTGTGCGTGTGAGGCAAGCACTCACTCTACCAACTAAGCTATATTCCCAGTCCCCAGTATTTTTACTTTTTATTTTAAGATAGGGTATCATTAAGTTGCTGAGGATCTCCCTAAGTAGCTGGAGCTGGCCTCAAACTGGTGATCCTCCTGCCTTAGCCTCCCAAGTTGCAGGGATAACAGATGTGCACCACCATGCCTCGCTTGTTTTAATATCATACTGAGGCATTTGCTTTTCCTAGTGTCTCAAAAGATTAGTTTATCATACCTACTATGGATATAGTATTTCAAAAGCATTTGCTTATTCTCAAAGTTCATGATCTGAATCCTAAAGTTACATACATGATTACCTGTAATCTGTTTAGTAAATGGTGGATCAGCTGAGACACTTTGCTGACAAGATGATTCTGATTAAGAGGCACCAGTCGGCAAGCTTGGACAAGAAGAGCACTGACATCCTACCAAGAAAAAAACAATCAAACAAAAAAACCACACAAAGGTAACATTCCCACTAATCAAGTGAAAGCCACCCCCATCCCCGCACCAAACACAGGAAAATGGGAGAATTAAACTGAATGTTCATACTGAAGAATGGGAAAAGATGACATCTGAATGAAATGTGAGGCAGAAAAAGATGAAATAACAGCACAAAAATAGGGTGTGCTAAAAAAGAAAAAGTATAAATATCATTTTTGTCAAACTAAAGACTCCAGAGTCTCTACCATGTATAGACAATAGAATTAAATAACCAAAGAAAGGCTTCCAGCATATAAAAGCACATAATGAAGTTAAATATACCAAAAAATGAAACCAACTAGATTTTCAATGTCATTAGGAAAATTGGAAACGACACATAAATTTTACGTAAAATTGGGGAATTATTAAAAAAAGAAGAAACTATTTGCAAATCATATCATTCTTTACTGGTGTTTACTGAATATAAAGGCTCTGAGCACCTACTATGTGCCAGGTAGTAGGCTAGGTCCTTGGGCTCCAAAAGTGAAGCAAACATTTTTCTGAACCTCAAAGAGCTCAGAGTCTAGTGAGGGAGACAGAAAATACACAAATAATTAAATTAAGTGCTGAAAGAATTAAGTACAAACATTGTGGGAAAATAGTGATTATGCAGTATTGTGTACAGTTATATAGAATCTGGAATGAATTGAAGGATGAATAGAATTTTTCCAAACAGATCAGCTATCAAAAAAACACTTCAAGAAAAAAAAAAAATGGAACTGTGTAAAGACTTGGGAGACGCAAAACACCAGCAGCAAGAATAGTACCTTCGAAATGCAGACAAGACACAGAAGGAGGAGTGATAGGAGAGAAAACTGGAAAAGCACATATTTTTGCAAAAATATCAAAGCATACAAATAAATCAAAAGTCTTCCTGACTTCTTCTTAATCCCACTCACACTATTATCTTGCTGTGAACACTTCTGGATTTTTTCTGCATATATAAACATATGCATATTTTAAAATTCTTCTCCTTTCTTGAACCCCATATTGACTTGCATAAATTGTTGGGCAATTTTGCTTCAACCATTTACCATATGTATAGATATTCCCAGATCAGGTTTTCATTTTTATAGGCAGTTTTTTTTTTTTTTTTTTTAACCAAAGGAAAAATCACTCTGGCAGCACAGCAAAAGGGTTGGACCAGAGGAAGGCATTCAGTTTAGAGAAGACCAGTGCAATAGTCCAAGCTAGAGTCATCTTGCCAAAGGCACTAGCAATGGGAACAAAGAGAATAGTATGGACTGAGAAACATGTTTGAAAGAGATTCTGAAGAATCTGGATCGGACAGGCTCCAAGTCAAAGGAAAGGGAAAAGAACAAGGGTTTGTGTTTTGCATGTCCTGGAGGATGGGATGGATTGGGGATGAAAGTGTGTAGAGGTAACATTCATTTTTAAAAACTGTCAAGCTTGAGTTGCCTGTGAGCATGAGAAGGCTGTGGCTCAAGTGTTTAGAAAATTATTAAGTGATATCCAAGACTTGGTGTGTATAAAAAAGATTTCTCGGATAGCGAAAAGAACTTCTAAAGAGGAGGCAGAGGGGGTAGAGGAAGAACGGAAAATACAGGGACTTTGTTACAGACTGAGGCTCCACTTCTAGCTGTTGTTTGCCAACAACGTGATAATGGATCTTTGTGAACTTCAATGTTTCCATCGGCAAAAAAACGACCTAATAATTATGCACACTTTAAGATTCCTGGAATGGTTCATGGTAAAGTACACATTAAATAAACAGTAGTTATGAATTTAATTGACAAAAGCGTTTGGTATGCATAGAATGAAAGTGGAGCGTGAGAATGGAAAGGTGGTGCCAGATGCGAGGTGTTAGAGCAGAAATCATCAAACTGGGCTTTGAAAGATGAGAGTTTGCCAACCACTGCAGAATCTTTCAGACGGAGGACAGCAGAGAATATGCCAGGATCGGAGGGAGCAAGCCAGCCTGGATTTAAGTCATCCGGGGCGCTGGGTGAGAACAGCCAGGAGAGGCAGGCTGGAGTTACCAGCTGGGTTCCCTGAGGGTGGGGCCGTGGCAACAGCGCGGCTCCCGGTCTCCCACAGGCGAGGCGCCTACCTCTGCGGCCACGCCGCCGCCCTCGCTGTAGTTCTCGGAAATGAGCTGGTCAAAGAGCAGGTGGATCTCGGTGCGGGCGGAGCTGCTGTCATCCGGGCGCAGGGCGCGGAGCCTGGCCGACAACCGGCGGAACCCATTGTGCTGCTCAGGGGGCGGCTCCCGCGGCGCCTCTCGTAGCTGCCCGCACGACGGCGAGCCGGCAACTTGCACCCCCGCCATCTTCCCTACGTAAGGCCCCTGGAAAATACTTCCGGGGCATTCCCGGGTTCCGCAATCTAGTTCCGGAATGCCTAATATGGACCAGAAAGGCCAACGAAGAGGTTTCCATGACTGCTGTACCCTTCAGCCGGGTACCTGCAGGTGCTGTCTGAAATCAGCTTAAAAATATTTCGCCCGCCCACCTCTTCTGAGCGCAGGCTGAAAAGTGGAGTCTCTATTTGTCCTCTCAGAAAGTTTGTTTTTGGGCAGGGCTGACAGTCCTGTTGAGTACTAGAGTTTCAGATTAGGGCTGCAGTTGGAGAAGGGTTGCAGTAAATGGCAATGGCGGAAACTGCTGGTTCTCAGAAGTCCTTCTACTCCTCTTACAGCGTGTTAGAACCCCTGATTTTTCCCCAAGCACAAATGCACCCTGACTAAAGATTACATTACCCAGTATTCCTTGCAATTGATTCTATCTATGTGATTAAAATCTGGCCAATAAAATATAGGGCAGCTTTCCAGTACTTTGGTGACAGCTGTTTCTTTGTTCCCTTTGCTTCTCTTCTGACAGTGAGTGTTCTTATGGGTCATGAGCCACCTCTCACCACTAGGAAAGTAATTTTGAAGTTTAAATTGAACTATAGAAAATATAACCTGCCTGGGGGTGACCTAGTTGGCATTGGAGACCCCAAGATTTTCTGAAAGCTTGAAGGCGAGAATGGGAAGTAAAATAGCCATTTAAACAATGATCAGTTTTCAGTCACCCAGGAGGTGAAGACTGGACATTCACATTTGGGTAGACTGAGAAAAGCATCTTTAGGACTTTTGAGTTCTACAAATCTTCACCTCTGGCTCCTGGAAAAATCTTGAAGTCATCTGAATATACATGTTTTATCCTCAGAATAAAACACTGGTCATCATTGAAAATTGTGAATGTGCTTTTTAGCAGAGCTAGTTCTTTGAAGAATTTGAGCTTCTTTGGGGAAAAATGTTTATTTTTTTTGTTTGGATTTAGATTCCATTATGCTTGTATATTATTGTTCATTCTTGGAATAAGTGTACATAAGTGTTATATATGTGCATGTATGCATGTGTATTTGTGATACTGTTCAAGCATTTTCTCAGAGAAAATCAAAAGCTGAAACTAGTCTCTAGATGTTTTAGTTGGGACTCCCTCAAAATAGAGCCTCAGACAAGATTGGTATGTGAGTCATCTATTCAGGAATAAACAGGGAAGGAAGGAGAATCAATATAAATATATGCTATTGAGTTGGGCATTGCAAGAAGTTTCTTATCACTCAATCCTTGGAGTTTTTTGTTTTTAGTTGTAGATGGACACAGTATCTTATTTATTTATATGTGGTGCTGAGAATTGAACCCAGGGTCTCACACCTTCGAGGCAAGTGCTCTACCACTGAGCTACAGCCCCAGCCCAATCCTCTGGAATTTCTGAGAAATCTTATGGAATGCTCTCAGAACTCCCTCCTGAGGAATGGAGGACAGAAGCATATATCTGCCAGCTTTTGACCTATATTGTCAATTATCACCTGGCTAGGCATTAGCTCTGTAGTTAACATGCACCAATGTGCAATGTTTCCTAGAGGAGTCTCCTGTTGCATAGTTAAAGCAGCCCTGAGGCAAAACTGAGATGGTTTGGGATATAGAGTATATGTTTGAGGCAAGGTTCTGACAAGTTATATTTGACAACCACTACTAAATAGTTTACTGAGGTAAATCATTGCTGTAAGTATGGTTCTAAGCGTTTAAGACCAAAAGTATTTGAAGTAGTGCTTAAGAGATGTTCAACACACTAGGATAGAAGGATGTAAGGCCTGGTCCTTACCATACTGGAGTTGGTGTGAAGAGACTGGGAATAATCTGGGTTTAGAGGGGTTTGTAGTAGGCTACAACATAGATTACCCATATATAGTGTTATTTAATATTGAATGACCCAGATATTGTAACGTATACCAATGTCAATCTGTTGAGTCATGATAGATTATATCCTTGTGGATAGAAATAAATATTCCTATTTCATGGTGATCAGCAACTGAAGGAAAAATTTATCAAGCTCTCAGGGAAACTTTTGAAAGCCCATTTCATTGACTTGAGGTTAGACAGTAGCACCCCAACACCCACCTCCAACTCTGAGACTATGAAAACTAACAGTCTCTCCCAAGAAAATTTCCTCACACATCTTTGATCCTTGGTACTCTCAACATTTAAATAGTCTTAGAGTGATTGCGGAGCTGTAAGGAGTGTTAAACAAGTTTATAGCCATTTCCCTTTTAACTTCTTCATTGGCTGATGTGGAACCTTATTCTGGAATTGCATTTCTTTCACATTTGCAACGTAAATCAAGCTTGCATACCCCCACTCTAGTTCACATCCTTGTATATTTTTTCAGAACATTTATGATAATCTGTAGTTATTGTTTTTGTTTGTTTGTTTATTTACATGTTATCTGTTTCCTCTTCTAGAATGTGAGTTTCATGAAGGCACAAATCTTGTCTGTGTCATTGACCATTGTATATTCAGTGCTAGCAAGCACATGGATGCAGTAGGCATACACCTATACTTGTTGATAAAATGAGTAAATTCACTGTTTTAATTGTTTATCCAGGGCCCTCTAGTTTTCATCTATTGGGCGATGGCACTTTTTATGAAAATGCTTTGTAAACTATGAAGTTTTATAAATTTTGCATTCAAATGATGAGATATTATTATTTTCTCTCTTTATAGTGAATGAAATGATGCTAGAAAGCTTAAATAGTTTGTCAAGTTCCACATTAACAGCATTGGTCAAAATCAGACTTTAACCTAGGCCAGCTAAGTCTTAGGTCTGTGATTATGAAGAACATAAACAAGAAATTATTAGACATTTTTACCTCCCATATTTTTTGTAATGGGGGGAAAAACAGAAATGAGGGGCTGACTTTCAGTATCCAGATTAAAACTAGAAACTAGAGACTGGGAAGGAGAATTGGCCTTGTGTCTTGTTCTAGATTCTTGTAAAATTAAGGGTCAACAGCCCATCTATTTGGTAAAAATAATAATAGTAATAGTAGTAAACATTTATTGAATATAGTTATCTCTTGGAGTTCATGATTCATTGGTTCTAGGACTCCCCTGAGGATATCAAAATCTGAGAAGGCTCAAGTCCCTTATATAAAATGGCATAGTATTTGCATATCACCTGCAGACATCTTACCATGTAGTTTAAGTCATTTCTAGATTACTCATAATATCTATTGCAATGTAAATGTCATGTAAATAGTTGTTATACTATATTGTTTAAAGAATAATGAGAAGAAAAAAAGGTCTGCACATTTGGTGGCAGGCACAATTTTTTTTTGTTCCACATATTTTCATCCTGCAGCTGGTTGAATCTATGGATTCAGAACCTGTTTGGATATGGGGAACCAACTGTTGGGACCACTATGTCAGGCACTATGCCAAGCACTGTACAAGAACTAAACTCTTTGTAGGTCTATGATGTCTATACTATTGTACTAATGAGGAAACTGAAGCACAAAAATGTCAGGATATTTGCTGAAGGCCACACAGCTGCATGTGTGCCTTGGTTTGAAATTCAGAGTAGATGGTTCTAATTACTGTGTTATAATGCCTATCCCTCAGAGTTTGACACAGGATAAAAGTGTAGGCCCCAACACCTATCTTATGAAATTATGTAATTAATTTTATGCAAATTACTAAATTTACCCAAACTCTTTTCTTACTTATGAAATGGTCATGATAAGTATAGTCAAAAGATTGTTGTAAGAATAACTTAGAAGTTGGGCATAGTAGCATATGCTTGTAAGGAGGCTGAGGCAGGAGGATCTCGAGTTCAAAACCAGCCTTAGCAATGGTAAGGTGCTAAGCAACTCAGTGAGATCCTGTCTCTAAATAAAATATAAAATAGGGCTGGGGATGTGGCTCAGTGGTTGAGTGCCCCTTAGTTCAATCCCTGGCATTTCCCCCCTCCCCACAAAAAGAATAACTTAGATAATGCTTGCGAAGAATTTAACATATTCCTTGTCGCATTGAAAATATTCAACAAATGTCATGTATCTTCCTCCTCACCTTCCTCATCTTCACTGCCACCTCTCACCAAATAACTCAAGTAGTGTGGATGCTTTTAAAGTGATTATTTATTGAAACAAACACCTCCTCTTCCCTTCCTCCATACTACTTGTAGTCTCCATCCATAGGTCCTGATTTTCATTTCTCTTTCCAGTCAAGAATCTCCAGACAGTCCCATCATTGCAGGCAGAAACTACAGGAAGAGATGAGCAGTTATTAGAGAAGATGGCCCTTAAGATAACTCTTTGAGAAATGGACAAAAAATTTATATGTGAGACCTACTCTTTTGGGGACCTGGATCCACAGAATACAATTCTGAAAATCCATAGCAGCTGCAAGTGGCCAGCAAGGTCCTGAGCATTCCAAGGATTGCAGGTGGATTGGGCAAGTAATATGTTTTGAAGACAAATGGTTTGTTTTAAAAATGTATACTGATTCTATTGTGTTTAGTACAACTTAATTTATAATCAAAACTGAATCATGGTGGCTTTTTACTATGCTTTCTTCAATTAATAGCTACTGAAAATAAAGAAACTACCACATGTATCCCCTGAAATATCTTTTATAGGAGAGGGATGCTTATAGGTCAACAAGACAATATCTATCAAATGGTCAATAATTATACTTGGTCAATAATTATGCTTCTTAGAATTTACCCCAAGAGAATTAATACAGGCATGTTTAATTTACTATTCATTATAGTCATATTAATATTATAAAAATAAGAGCTATCTTAGAGGTTACCAAGTACATGAGCATATATGATGGGCTTAATGCCAGTAGAGATGATGGAATGGAAGACTCACTTTTAATACTAAAATTTTTCACTAGTGATTTTTAAGTCAAATAATTGAGAAATTGAAATAGGTACAAGATTCTCATTTTAAAATACATATTATATATTTATGTTTAAAATATGCATCATCATGTTAAGCAGACATTTTTGGGGGTTGTGGGATTATGGGTTATTTTTATCTTCTTTTTTTTTCCTAAAAAAAATAGCCTGATTTTTTTTTTTCCCCAGGATATACCGGGTAAGGAAATTATTTTAAAAGTTTGGAAATCACTATCTTGTGATGGGATACATCTTTTATTGGGGGTGAAGAGGGAAAGGCTACTAGAAGACAGGCTTCTGTCGCATCCAATTTTGGAAAGTCTAAAAGGGAGCCATGTGTACAACCTGCCCGGGTAGGGCAAGTTTGGGGAAGCAGGATGTTTTTACCTGTGTTTAGTCAGAAGCACAATCATGTCCACACCCGGTGCTGACACAGTGCTCCCCTGGTCCACAGTCCCAGTCACCTCTGCAGAGCTCAGCACAGGCCCCTAAGTTAGAACAGACCAGCTGAAAACCACTGTGCCTGAGGCTTAAGCACTGGGGATGACAGTCCAGGATTAAGGAAGAAGTTCCACTTCTTTCTTTCAATTTAGTATTATAATTTATAAATGATTACTGGCAGACTAATACTCATTAACGTATTGTATATCTCAGTTAAATAACCTCAAAAGGAAAGCCTACCTTAGAGATGGGGAGAAAGTGTTTGTGTTTGTGGAGGGTAAGTGCAAAGAGGCCCCCTGAATGTCCTTACTTCCCCACACTGCAAGGAAGGGGAGACTCACATTTACTGACTATCTTCAAGGGTCCCCTGCAGTCACCTTGTGCGATGAGTCTAACTATCCCCATTTTATAGGTTTTTGCAGCTGGGGTTCACAGATGTGACTTGCCTGCTAATAGATACAGAAGTGGGATTCACCCCTGACCTGCCTGGTCCCTCGGCCTTCTGCTGGCCCACATGGTGAAATTGACCTGACATGAAGAGTACATCTCTAAATTTCAAGGAGTCACTCTTGACCTGAGTGGAGAGTCCCCAAGTTCCCAGAGTTTCAAGATTGGTTTTTGGAACCAATGAAGTAGGACTAAAGATCTGGTTAAGATCTCACAGGGGCTTCTAGCAAAGTATCATGCAGTGCTGTAGATGAATGTATGCTGTGCCTAGATTGGCTACTTAGCTGTTTTCAGGAATTGCTCTACCTGATTCTATCTCTGGACTTCTCTTGGCCTTTGTTTCCTCCTCTGTAAAATGGGGCCCTTAGATCTAGCTGGAAAAAATAAAGCTCATTCTCCATTGTGAACTCCAATCAATGGAGGTGGCTCTTTGGTACTGTGCTGACCAGGCTCAGATGCCATATCCATGTTCAGAGAGAAAAGAGTGCCATGATTGACTAGCAGTATCTGAGGGGTGTAACAAGGGCCCTGGGGGATGTCTATGATGTACTTTATAGGAATTAGTGTGATCCCTCCATGTTCCCAGTAGCTGTTGTTGATTTGTTGTGAGGACATCAAAGATCCCTTGTCCCCACTGATGGCAGTTTAGTCACTCATAAGTACTTACTGTTGATTTCTTATTATATATCAAGCATAGAGGAAGTTATTCAGGAAATATAGAGATGTAAGACAAGCAGCTCGGAATCTAACAGTTGAGATAAGACTTACATTCCAAGTACTAAAAATAAAGTAGCAGGACTGGTTGTGGCTCAGTGGTAGAGCACTAGCCTAGCACATGTGAAGCACTGGGTTGGATCCCCAGCACCACGTAAAATAGATAGATGATAGATAGATAGATAGATAGATAGATAGATAAAACAAAGGTAGTGTGCCCGTCTACAATTTAAAAAAAAATTTTTTAAATGTTAAAAAAAAAAAACCCAACAATATTTCACAAGTGTCCCAAGAGAGGTAGATCCAGAGGACTCAGGGGACTCAGAGGAAGTAAGTCATTACTTCCAATTAGAGTAATTGTAAAAGGTGAATCTTGAAGAGCAGGGATATTTTGAAGGCAGAATTAGTGGGAGGAGGCAGGTGGAGTGTTGTGAGAAAAGAATTACTAGCAAAAATTCACAATGGAAAAATGCAACCGGGTTGGAGTGAGGGGGAGGTCAGTGACGTGCATAGCGTCCAAAACTTAAGGAGGAACTTGTGCACAACCTTGCGATCTAGTGCAGCTTTAAATCTTGAACCCTAGGCACCTCATCGGTCTCACTCCCCACCCTGGAATAAGAGGAATCCAGGAGGAATGGCAATTGGAAGTCTGCATAAGTATTATGAGTAGCTGGAAGCTAAGCAGGAAATGGAAGCAGGGGACAAACAAACAAAAAAAGGCAGGCAGATGTCCAGGACCTGTGGACTTGGGATTTCATTTGATAGGCCAAGAGAGGCTATTCACTTGGGAGGATCATTCTGGTGTGGGAGAATAGGATGGAGCAGGATTTAACAGCCATGCAAACTGCAAAAGGAAAACTCTAGAGTTAGGGAAAGGTGTTAGAAGCTGTTGAGATGGAGCAATCAGGCCAGAAACAGTGGGGCAGCGAGAGTTGAAGGAGCAGGTGAAGAAACAGTTTCAAAGAATGAACCAAAATGGGATGGGGTGGGGGGAAAAGAGCAAAGAAGAGAGAGGAGTAAATTGAATCCTCTAATATTTAGGGAGAAGAATAAGATACAGTGAAAGATAATCAAGGAGAGAAGAAAGCTTGAGGACTAAAGGAGGGCAAAGAATAGTAGATGCTGTGGAGGTTGAAGACTTTGCAATTGAGAAGTCAGGGGATTTGTCAAGGGGACCACGGGGAGAAGCTTCAGGAGAATAATGGCGGCAGGAATCCACAGCCTGGATTCATGCCCCCATTATTCTCCTGAAGCCATTATTCTCTTCAAGCTGTTAGGAACCAAGTTACAGAGAATTAAGAATACTCCTTTGAAAATGGTGGTGGTAAAGGGAGAAGAAGTCATGATGGTTCATGTTTAGCATGCTAAAGCAAATATTTTCTCCAGATAATTCAAGAAAGAAGCTAGTGAAGAGGGAGATGGAGGATGGCTGATGAGGGGACAGAAGGAGAAGAACAGAGAGTCCAGATGGCAGAATGAACCGGGAGAAAGAGAGAGAGAAAGCAGGGGCAGGAGAGAACTCCTGCTCAGGGAAGCTGCGTGGTGGCCACCAAAGTGTGTGTGTGTGTGTGTGTGTGTGGGGTCCTTTCAATGTCTGTTTAAGGAGAATCTTTCCTCCTTCTCCCCATTCCTCCTGCACACACTGGTACCTGAAATTCTACGTTCTAGAGTTTTCATTTGAAGAATAGGGCCACTTTCTGGCTGGACTCACCCAAAAGTTGCAATGGTCTCACCGCAGCCTGAAGCTCCTGTAACTCAAGGCTGAGGAAGATGAGTGCCACAAGGAGAAGGAAGCCTCCCAACTTCATGTTGCTGTTGGAAGTCTTAGGTGCACATGTGGCAGGGCTCAAGAGTAGCTGAGATTTATACCCTTCCACCCACTGAGCTGGCATGCAACCAGGGCCTATGGACCGTGGAAACCAAAGCCCTGCCCAGAAACTGGTGTTTCGGGAGACCACACCATACCTGACCCAGGAAACACCATGTTACTTAAACAAGCTTCTGTGCCAAGGGAACACCCTCCTCTACCCAACAAATAGGACTCCTAAACTGGGAAAGCTAGGGTGGGGTGGGTGGGGTGGGAAGATGGGCACTAACCTTCATTACTAACCTTCATTCAATTTTTCATCTTCAATATTAGTATTAAATATCTGCTGTGGGCCAGGTATGTACTACGTGTGTTGAGTATGTCCAGAGAAATTCCAATCTAGGAGCTGGGTACCAGGTAGCAAGGGTGCCATCTGCTCTTGCACGTCTCCCCTCCCTGCTCCCAACTTTCACCTCTATAATTGAGAGCATGGGGAGCTATCAGAGATGCTTCCCTATCCCTGCTGGTGACACAGTGGGCTACCTTATTCTCCCTCTGCCTTCGTCTAATGCTTTCTGCTGCTGGGCACCTGGCAGGTACAATGGTCTTTGCCTGAATATATGTCATTTTCTTGAGATAGAGTTCCACTTTGCCTTGTTTAGAAAGTAGGGTATTTCATGTTTGAGACCCCAAATTTCCTATATACATGTTACTCTCCTAGGGTGCCTCTCATCCTGCAGTCCTGGAGTGGGAGGTGGGATGGGGTGTAGAAACCAACCAGCTTAAGGAGTGAGATTTCATTTCCTCCTTCTTGCAGAAACTTCTGATCTAGATGAGTGATTTTCTAAAATACTCTTTTCCTTCCCCAGTGATTCTAGGGGGTGGGGAGGGCATGTACAACTTTGGCCATGAATTGTGTCTCACAAGATATATTAATGTAAGATAAAGAAGATGTTTGGGCTGGTTAGAGGTAGCAGGATCAGTCTGCAGCCTCTTTATAGGTTCCTGGGGGAGATGGTTGACTTCAGTTTAGAAAGTAGGGTATTTGATGTTTTACTGGGTTCCTAATTCTGGGACTACAGGAAAAGACCTTTCCTATTACAGTTCATTTGTCACAGTTCCTGAAATGTTGCCAGCTGGTGGTCCTTTGGGTAAACAATTGACCTCATAAATCACTAGTATTTGAGAGAGTTAAGAGGTACAGTTATAGACCATGCATAAAGCAGTTTGCAAACTGTCTTTACTCAATTTTGCCTAGCTCAAAACTGAGGTTAATTAGTATTTAATTTTTCTAACAGGACTAAAGCCTGATAAATACCTTTAGAGACCCTAAACACTGATAAAGTTATGATGATATCTCCATATGTAATCCAGATTTTTTTAATATTTATTTTTTGGTTAGACACAATACCTTTATTTTGTTTATTTATTTATTTTTATGTGGTGTTGAGGATCAAACCCAGGGCCTCGCGCATGCCAGGCGAGCGCTGTACCGCTGAGCCACAACCCCAGCCCTGTAATCCAGATTTTTTAAAATACTAAAACTTGAAATAGAAATATTCTTTTGAAATTACACAGTATGTTGAAATTAAGCTAATTTTTTTGGGGGGGAATGTCTCCATCTGATTTCAATTGGATGTCCTAAGCATGTGCTTATTTGGCCCTGTAGGTTGCTCAGAGCCAAGTGGGACCTTCAGAGCCTTGGAAATGGCTCCCAGCCTGCCTGCTTGCCTCCTCTCTTGCTTCGCACACACTCCCCACTGTTCCTGGACTGGTTGCTGCACCTTGCCTAGTACAACACGCTTTACTAACACATCCAGGCTGTTCTTTGAACTTGAATTTCCTTTTTTCCTTTCTTCTCTGTATGTCCAAATCATTTTTATTCTATCAATTTTTAGCCCCAAATGTAATGTCTGAAACTTTTCTCAACTCCAACACCTGGGAGAATAACTTTCTCTTGGCATTTGTCATAGTTCTTATCATGAATATTAGACTTAATTACTATTATTATTATTATTATTATTTTACATTTCTCTTCCTTGAAAATCTTGATGGCTGAATGGGGTCTTATTTATCTTTTGTCTTTAGTACTCAGTGATGGGTATATATTATTCTCAGTAATTATTAAATGAACACATGTTAGAAAAAGAGAAAGAAATGAAGGGGGATTTTGGTTAAATACTGGGGTCAACAGAACAATGGTAGAGTGGGTGGGATTTGGGGAGCAAGAGAGATGATGGGTCTGCATAGATACCATAAGTTGTCAGAGTAGAAGTTTCAGAAAGACACAACTGGCAGGAAGGACAGCTTTGGAGCTGAACATGCTTCCATCTGAATCCTGCCCTGAGGTCACTTGCAGGATATGTGATTGTAGGCGAGTATTAATATCAGTGAATGAAAAACTGCATTCATTTTTTCAGAAATACTCTTTATGTCCTACTGTGTGCCACAACCTGTGCTAAATGCTGGGAATGTGGTGGGAGCAGGACAAGCTTGGCACTTGCTTTCATGGAGCTTCTACTCTGAGGAAGGAGATAGAGTAAACACACATTCTCCAGAAACCATGTTGGTATAAAAGACAGAGACTATTGTTCACATAAATTTGAAGTGCAAACCAAATGTCACCCAAGACTACCAAGAGAAATCCCATTTGCATTCGCACAAATGACTGAGCTTTCCACCTACCCTAGAAAGAATCAGCAACCCCCAAACCATTCCCCAGTTGTTGATGCATGACTGTCCTACCTGGATTTAACTGTACTGCAGCTAGTTTATGCTGCCAGTTAAGCAAACATTTAACTGTGGTTAAATAGACATTTCTTGGTCTATAGCACCTCAAGATTTTTTTTTCTCTTGTATCAACTAAGAAGCCTAACAAGACCTATGTCTGAATAAAAGCCCATCCCAGATGTGAGCCAAGGGTGTAACAATCCATTAATGCTCACTTTATTCTAGGTTAAACTCTTCACAGATGTTCTTGTGTTTTTTTCACTCCCAACAAGATAGTGAGGTGGTTTGTCAGGTAAGACTCCAAATGCCAAAAAGGAGAACTTAGTATGAAGATGCAAGGGGGATATTTCTGTTTTACTTTCACATCTATTTAATCTTTCACTCTCTGCTGAGCTTCTTTCTGTTTTTCAAGCCATGCAGTGGGAGGAAAGTGATCACCAGAATGAGGAAGGAGAGAATTTGGTTGGCCCAGTTTGAGCTAGGCATCTCCCCTACTGTTCATACAAAGCTGCTGAGAGCTCTATGTATATTTTGTGGGTGGGGAGCATTCAGGGAGCCACTGTAATTAGAACAATATTCTAAATGTTTTTCAGTACAGACAGGCATCCCTACCATTATTGACATTTTACAGTTGAGGAAACTAAGTCACAGAGAGATTTGGTAACATGCTCAAAATAATAGTTAAGTGGCAGAACCAATAGTACACATTATTTATTGTCAGACTAGGTCCAAATTCTTAGAAAATAATTTTTGACTCTTCTCTGGAGTCAAATATTGAGGTCATGGAATTTTGCTCCATCTAGAATTAGTGCCCAATAATGACCAAGATTTCATTAGAAGAGGAAAACCACTTTGAGTTAAGCTAATTGCTATAGAGGATTTTGAGTACTCAATCAGATCAAAGGTAGATGATGTCATCCTCCAAAAACTGTAACTATGGTTTTATGAGAGCAGAACATGGTCCTATTTTCTGGCTGTGCATAAAGGACATGGGGTATGAAAATAGGACTGATGCAAAATAGCAGAGTGGTTAGGATTCAGGGCTCTGGAGAGGGAAGATCTGGTGTGCACTGGGTTCTACCACTTGCTAGTTGTGTGACCTCAGGAAAACTAATTTCCTTTTCGGATTCTCACTTCACTCATCTGTAAGCTTGGATCATAGTCCCTACCTTGTTGCTGGGCAGGCTGAATGGAAATTAAAATACACATTCATGTTTTTGGCACAGAGTTCTAAAAACTGGCAGATACTATTGTGAATTATTTTTATAAAAGGGAATGTGTGTCTTTCTATTCCATGGTGTAGGGCACATAGCTTGTGCAAAAGTGTACCAGATCATTAAGGAAATACTACAAAATAAATAAAGAGGAATCAGAACCTGTACGTTATTTTGTTCTCCTGAATACTCAAACTGAGCCATGAAGGGACCCCAGGGCTTAAGCTAGTATTACTGTCAGCTCAACAATTGTATGTGGGTTAATGGATGTCCATATGGAGATCAAGAAGCTCAGCGCGTAATCATCAATTTCTGACAAAATAGTCATTAGCCAAGGTAGAGTCAATAAAGTCACAATAAGTCTTCTATAAACTTTCCACAAGGTGACAAAGAGCATGGTAATTGTCTAGGGAGACTCTCCCTACCCAAAGGGCTCCTGCTTCCAGTGAGAACTTTCACGGGGTGAGGGCGTTGTTGCCAGCAATGACTGGCAAGTACTTGGCTGTTCCACTTTCCACTCCCCTGCCCCCTACGCTCTGAAACTAGAGCATGAGACCAAGGCTCAAGTTGCTGGCACAGACTGCAGGATAAGATCTGGACACCATGAGAATGACAGGCATGTCTTCCCGCCTACACCTCTTTATCTTTTACCAGACCTAGAGTGTAGCAGTTAAGAACCCGAGCTCAGAAGCCAATTTACCTGGACTCAGATCCTGATTCTAACTTAGCAGACACCTGAGTGATTGAAGACAAGTTATTTTACACCAATATCATGTTTCTAGGTGAAGTCCCCGTTGATGATAATGTGGTTGGGCAGAGACAAGGTAAGATTAGTACTCTTCCTCCCCCTGAGCTGGACCAGTATGTGCAACCTGGGTCAAGACACAAGCATTTGGAAATCAATCACAGATAGATTGCTGACCTTTCTGGATTGCATAGAAATTTGTTTAGCATTGAGTAATGATTATATTTTCATACAAGCTCTCTGAGTTGAGGAAAATGACTTCTTCTGCCTTATCATCAATACTACTAAAGAATGGAGATCATTTTGGAGGAAAGAAATGGGGTGGGGAGAAAGGAAACTGGCCTAATTTGGATACTTCTATGCACCACATTTTTTTCCCCTTGCAGTCACTATGGCATGTGACAATTCTAGCAGATGTGATACACCCACATCTAGTGTGAGGCCTTTGACTTCCCTCCTCTCCAAGATCTTCCTTCTGTTGCTTGATGAAGCCCATATGCAAATTCTCTTGAAAACCACGTGTTGGAGTTGGTGAAGACCCTAAGTTGAATTACCACTGGGATGAAAGTGCATGCTCATTAGTATGCCAGTTTTGGATTTTTATGGGGGGAGGAAAAAACTTCCACTGAGTTAAAACAATAACTCAGAGTTTATTTGTTGTAGAAGCTGAATAATGCAATGTGAATTCTAATTATCAAATCACTTTCAAGAAACCAGTTTGACTTCTTTCTTTTATCTGCCACCACCATCAATCACCACCACTGTCACCACCACTCACTCTCCTCTGTGTTCCTAAAGAGAGTTATTTTACACCAACTTTTGAGGATTCCTAGTTTCTTTTGGGGTACTTTTGGGGATTCCTAGTTTCTTGGAGTCACTATTAATTTTTTCTGAATAATAGTAGTGGCACAGATGGTAAGGAATACTACATTGTTATTACATCTAAGTAGTGCCAACCCATACTGTAATGCAGATACAATTTCATTCCTATGTTAGTCAGATTTCCATCACTGTGACAAAAATATCTGAAAAAAGCCGCTGTTAAAGAGGAAAGGTTTATTTTGGATCAGTTTCAGATCCTAGCCATTGGCTCCATTGCTTTTGGGTCTGTGGCAAGGCAGTACCTCATGGTTGGAGCATGTGGTGGAGGAAATGGCTCACCTTATGACAGCAGGGAGACAAAAAAGAGAGAAGGAGTATGTGTGGTAGCCCCCAATATTCCCTCAAGGGCATGCCCTTAATATTACTTCCTGCAGCTAGGCCTCACCTTTTATAAGTTCCACCTCCCAACCATGCCAAAGGCTGGTGACCAAGCCTTTAGCATGTGGGGCTTTGAATAGGGGGTTGTGGGGAACTCTCTTCCAAACCATAGCACTGCCTATAGGCTGGTGAGGCCCAAAGACTTTGGTGTTACATCATTATGCATTTTGTTGAAACAGAAGAGGGAATATTTTTGACCACTGGAATTTCAACATGCAATTGAGTGAATGAAGCTCAATGAAGAGGAGAAGAGTAGAGTTGAGAAATGTTTTGCAGTTTGACCAGTCTGAAATGAGTACAGATTTCTGGGCCACCAATGTTCATTGCACAAATGTACCAGTCAGAAGGCAGTTGTTCTTCCATTGAGCATCTTGTGTCTTCAGACTGTAGGAACTTTGCCTGCCACTGTCAGATGAGATGCTATTCTCATAGCTCAACTCACAGGTCCCCTGTGTGTCTACCACAGTTTTGGAAGGACTGAAGCCACACAGGGGCTGTTTAATAAACTTGACCCAACATTTCACATTCTTAGTCTCCCCAAAGTTAACCAAAATCCTATAATGAGTCACTAACTGGGCTTCAAGAGACCCTCCAGTGTCAATTTTTAAGCCCTTGATCCTCTAGAGCTTCCTACTTCAGATGAGTGGCGAGTGCAACTTCTTTCAAAGGGGTTAACTGGATTCAAATCTCCAGTTAAACACACACCTTCAATTTTTATTTTTGGAGTTAGCATAGTGTAGAAAAAAGAGGGGGTTTTGGAGCCACTAAGCCCTGGATTTAATGGCAGGTGCTACTATAGCCTGGTGATGTGACCTCGGTAATCTTTCTAGGTTTTTTCATTAAGAATTAGAGTCTCATAATACTCAACTCATGAGGCTGCAATAATAAAATGAAATAATGTAGGGAAAATATCTAGCACCCCATAATATATCAAATAAAATGCTCTCCTTCTCCTCTGCATGTATTTCTTATCTTCAGTTAGGTGTTAAGATCCTAAAGATAAGAGGGTAATCTTTAAAACCTCTGTGGAACACTGAATAACATAATTAGAATCACAATTTTATTGTCACTACCTTAGGCATCATTCTCCAGACCAGAGGACCCATAAGGCTCTCAGCTACTCTACCAAGTCCCAAAGTCATCTGTGTTGGGTGTGATAGCTCTGGGGATTCTAGTATGAAGTGATGTTCAGGCTCTGTGAGTATCATTAGCCAAGTTTCAATGTGTGCAGCAGACAGAGATACTTGGTTGGAGTGTTGCAGTGGGGTGGAGGTGGGGGTTGGAGCCAATCTCAGGGAAAGGGAGATATACTCTCTGAGGAGGGAGAGGGTGGTAGAAGGGTGAGAAAATGAACCAAAAAGTTCAGATGGACAACTGTGTATGGAATGTCAATGGTAGAGAGTGTGGTTGTTGGATTGAAACATGGAGTCAAGGTATGATGATTACAGTACATTGTCATAAAACAATAGAGAGATAGAATAACTGGAGTGAAATCTTTGATTAAATAAGATGGGGTATTATCCAGGATATAAATAGAGAAGTTGGACTTACATAGGAGTAGGGATATTTTTTTTTCCATTATCACAGAGGGCAAAGCAGAGCAAACAGGTACAAATATAGGGGAATAAAAAGGAAGGGGATTTTTGCCAAGTTGTGCCTATTTTCTTAGTGAAGAACACAGTGTGATAGCTGGTGAAAACTGATAGTATATCCTGGAGTGAGAGGAGATGAGATGAAGATTTGAAGAGGGAGAAGTGTGAAATAGTCATCTTGAATCATGGGAAATAAAATGTAATAGAGATTTATAGGTTGCATTGATGTGAGATTTATAGGCTGCATTGATGCCTCTCTGGTCTGTGGTGGAGAAGAATGACCTACATGGAAGAGAGCCAACCTCCTCAGCAAGACTATTCTAATCAGCCTTGAGGTATGAGTGAGTGTAGTCAACATAAACAGAACTGCCCAGTTGAGCCCAGCCTGTCAGTGACCCCCTGGCCAACCTACAGATTCATCAGAATGATTGTTATGTATATATTTTAAAATAATTTTTAGTTGTAGATAGACACAACACCTTTATTTTATTTATTTATTTTTATGTGGTGCTGAGGATTGAACCCAGTGCCTCAAACTTGCTAGGCAAGCTCTCTGCCACTGAGCTATAACCCCAGCCCCGATTATTATTTTTAAGCCACTGAGTTTTGGTGTATCTTGTTGTACAATGCTACTGTGATTATAATATCTGATATGAGGAGTCAGGATCTGGCTTGAGGCTGCCTCCAGTGCCTAGAGTCCCAGCGTGAGGAAATGCAACTTAACCTTGATGTACCTAAGTTGAAAACCTAACTTAGAAGTATATATGTGAGATTTAGATTTTTTTTTTCAAAAAACTAAGAGCTCATAGGCTGTGTTCTAGTACCACTACTCAGGAACTCCAGGATTTATCATAGATTCAGTGAAACATTTTTGTGAATGCTATAAAGAGTTGAACAATTGTTACATGTATTTTAAGTCATGAATGATGTTGTACAGAACACTTTGGCCGCAATCTTGGAAGCTGTTTATGTTGATTTGCTAAAAGAAGATACAGACTTGCCATGTCAGATTTAAAACTTCCGAGGATGCTCAAGCGGTAATGAATGCAGATACTGAAATTAAAAAAAAAAAAAAAAAAAGAACATTGCTGGAAACTCGAGGTCCTTTCTGGTGATCATGAACAGAGATATTGGCAGAAGATTTTGGTAGACAGAACAAATTTAATCATCCTCAGGAAAAGAAAAGAGGCACTGAGAAATTAATCATCAAAGCTGAGAAGATCAGACTAGCAAAGACTCAACAGCAAGTTAACACATTAGATTTTCTAAATATGATTGAAAATATTGAAGTTCACCTCTTAACTTCACTGAATACTTAAGCGATTCTTAGAAAAATCCATTTTTATTAATGTAGTACTACATAACGAATGTATTTCTAAAATCTATATTTGATTTAAAAAATACCTTTGTTCCTTAAGTTGTAAATAAGACTTTTTCTCTAGAGAGAAGTGCATTGTATACTACAATTTATTATTAAATACTTTATTTGTTGAAGTTACATAAGTCAACTCAAGTGGTTTCATAAATAAACATTTTGAATATTTAAAAAAGTATATTTATGGGAAATAGCTGAGTGTCAGCCAATCACAGGCTACACACTGATCAGATCCTGTCTAACTAAGGCAAATTCACAGACAAGTCCAATAATGCTGGTTCCTGTGCCTCATTTCCCTGCTCTGTCTATGAATATTCCCATCTCACTTGCAGAGCATAGTTATATGAAGATCTGGTTCTGAGGGATGCTGGATCTGTGAATCATTCCTTGCTCAGTTCAACTCTGTTGAATTAAATTTGTCTAAAGTTCTTTTTTTTTGCAGGAGAAAAGAGAGGATAAGGGTAGTAATGGATAAGGAGGTCAAATATTTGTTTGAGGTGTAGTAGTAATGGAGATGGACTAGCATCTTACGTAGAAATAATAGCTCAGGTTGAAAAATGCCACAGGAATAATTTTGTTCAAAGAAGGATAATTTTGGAAGCAATCACCCCATCATCTCCTAATAATCACCAGAATGGAACGCTTAATCTAAAGTTATTTTAGATCCTTAGAGAGCAGCCAGGAGAAGCAGCTGACTTTGGAATAAAGAAGACATTTGGGAATGGTCATGGGAGGAGTCCAAGGTTTGTCATTATCCCAATGGATAAATCATCCTAAAATGTCTGCTGCAGCCCACCGAGAGGGTGAACAGTTAACTGAATGCAGGCTGTGAGCCAGCCTGAGAAAATAAAAGTCAAAAGAAATATACTAAGAAATAAAGACAAAGGACACAAAAATGGCGATGCAGCGGGATCCAGTGAGTGACCCAAGCTCTGATGGAGACTGGATCTAACAAAGGAACAAAAGCCCACACATTTATTATATAGGTGTGAGCATTAAAGGGTTTCAGTGTGAAAAACTTCTTGAGGTAAGCAGGAAGTTGAGAAAAACAACTTGGCTGGGGCTTAGCAGTTTACACCCATCTATTCTTCCTTCGGGCAGCTGGTTTTTGAAATCAAGGCTTTTGAACTACTGAAATCCATGACAAGAATGGAATTCTCCTACCAACAGGAGTCACCTTGCAAATGGGTGTTACCCTGGCACTCTTGCACCACAAGGTTCCCAGAAGCAGCATCGCACTGCCCATGTTCAAAGCAGTCTGCTCACAACACTAAAGCATGAAGATTATATTTACACTTTCCAGACAGTTCTGGTCTTTGCTGTCACGCAGCTTTCTCCATGTGCCACTCTGACTTCAGTGGGCAAGGGGCAGGTGGAACCCCTCCTACCCCTGCCAAGGCCAGTGGGGACTCTTCCTCCTCTCCATAAGCAGCTATCTTCTACACACAATCTGAAGAGTGACCACACCTGGTAGTGCATCATTTTTGTCTCTTGGGACAAGATCCATCTTCTGCGTTCATTTCATCACAAAGCCCCAGCAGATCCTATAGGCAACCTTGGATGATTTCTGGGTCTTTGTCCAGTTGAAAAATAAAACTGTCTACTCAAACTCGGCTACTCTGTAGAAGAATGGACCGGTTGCCAAGAGAGAGGTCTGAGTGCCCCATCTCTGAAGGATTGTGAGCATGTTCCCTTCTTCACACCCCAAGAGGACACATACCCATGACCAGAAACTATAATATCCTGGGGAAAGAGCATGTAGCATTATCATTAACTCCCTTCTTTTTGTCCCTTTGGGACTAGATAGTTAAATCTCAGATCACAGAGCCAGCCTCCTACCAATTCTGTGTGTTCTCAGGTGCCAATCAAAACGGAATCCTACAGCCTACTGGTATTCTCTGCCTGAAAGAGAACCTAATACTGTACCCAGAGCTGCTCAAATAGGGTCCCATGAATCAGTAGCATCAGCATCCTATAGAAGAAGTGCAGATTCTTGGGTTCTTGGGCTACACTCCAGAAAAGAACTGAAAACCAGAGTCTGAGAATCAGAAGCCTAGATTTTAATTATCGGCACCTCTTCCCCAGTGATTCTTATGCATGCCTAGGTTGGAGAACTGTTGTACAATCAGTCCCATCAAATTAGGGGCTGGAAAATGCAGGCTGGATATTATTATACTTGCAGATCAAGTAACATAGGTCTGGTAGGTGACAATTCTCTACTTGGTGCTTCATCTGTGGGAGAGACCTCCTTCATCTGTGGGGAGTCCCTGACACACTCTCCCCAGCTCCCAAAATGCCTAAGCTTGGCCCATGAGCCTTGCGATAATGTGAATCTGTGTTAGAAAACTTTATTTTTGTAGTCACATGTAGTCTTAATTCCTCTGATCCTAGTTTCCAGTCTACTTTGATGCATGTACCAGATTTGCAATGGCAACAACTGATCCTAGCCTGTCAGTCAAGAAAGTAAGGGATGTGAAGATTCTGTGGTGAAATAGCATCTGTCAGGTATAAATGTTGGTAGAATGAATGAATGGATGTGTGTGTGTGTGTGTGTGTGTTTAAGAGACAGAGAGAGGGAGAGAATTATAGAAATTTTTATGTAGCATGTCAAGGTTAGGTGGTTATCTTGGGGAGGAGATTACAGATAATTTACATTTTTATTTGTGGTATTTTCGAGTTTTCTATAATGAGCATGTATTACTTATACAGCAAAATAAGAGAAGAGTTCTGTGCTCAAAAAAGTGGGGACACACAACTCTATGATGTGCTTTTCTGTTGAGATGCACTAGCACGAAAGCAGAGACTAGGGGCATTAGTGTCTTAAGCAAGGAAAGTTGGGGCTGAGCCAAGCACAGTCTCCCTGTGTTGTGTGGGGTTTGGGGACTTGGAGAGGGTTTGTTGCTTTCACCTGTTTCCCTGGGCTGGAGAAAAGATGCAACCACATCCCTTCTTGACACACCATTCTCCAGGCCCACCATCCCAGGTTCCTCAGCAGGGGTCCCACCAGTTGCTCACAGTAGAACAGATTCTGTGAGCATAAATAAGTCTCAAGGATGGGTCTCTAGAAGTGTGGATCATTTCTATGTGTTGGGAATCTTCAATCTCTTCTTTTCTGGTTATTTTGAACTTTATAATAAATTGGTGTAGACTATAGCTACCCACCACGGTATAGAACACTACAACTAATTCCTCCAATGTAACTGTACTTTGGTTCCCATTATCCAGACTCTCACCCAGACATCCTTCCTAGTTTCTGATAACCACTATTCTACTCTCTATTTCTATGAAATCAAACTTTTTTAGTTTCAACCAATGAGTGAGAACATTGGGTGTTTTGTCTTTCTGTGCCTTATTTCAGTTAACACAGGGTCCTCCAGGTTCATCTGTGTTGTTGCAAATAGCATTTCATTTATTTTATGACTGAGTAATATTCCATTGTGTATATATAAGGCATTTCTTCCTCCATTCATTCATGGGGACCTTGGTTGATTCCATATCTTAGCTAATATGAATGGTGCTGCAATAAACGTGTCCAGGAATCCCACAGATATAAAGACCTCATTTCTTCTGGATTTATAACCAATAGTGTGATCACGGATCACGTGGTATTCTATTTTCAGATTTTTGAGGAACCTCTTCTCATTTTTCATCATGGTTGTACTAATTTACATTCCCACCAGCAGTTCCTGCCATGAGGGTTCCCCTTTCTCCACATCCTCATCAGCATTTGTTATTTTTTGTCTTTTTGATAATTGTCATTCTGTATGGAATGAGATCATGTCTCATCATGGTTTTGATTTGCATTTCTGTGATAATTTGTTTTCTGGTTTCTAGATGCCCAGGAGCTGCACCACTCACTGTATTACTGGCAGCCCCTGCTTCATGGGGAGGTACAGTCAACCTTGAATAAAGGGGCACGGATCAGCAGAGAGTTTCAGATTAGACTTGGCTGAATTAGGCATCAGTAGGTTTTACTGAGCAAGAAAATGTTTTCAAAATTTCAGAGGCACAAGACTTGGAAAGCTGAGTCACTGCATAGAAAGGATGCAGGATATGATGTGGGCTTCCTAGTTGATGAGAAAGAGGGAATAGTTTATTGGAAGTCAGTCATACCCAGTCATCTATGAATTGTCTAAGGCTTCTTTCCCAGCAGCAGCAGCAGCAGCAGCAGCATTGAGTAGTTGCAAAAGGGACCTATGGTTACATAATATACAATATTTCCTCTTTGGCCCTGTATTGTCCCTAAAGAAAAAGGGAGCAGTAATACTCCATGTCTCTGAATTCTCTGTTTCTGTTCCTGAAAACCTAGTCATATTAAGGGAACAATGAGAGCAAGCCTGGGCTGGAAAGTCCAGATACATCTTATCTTGAAGGACTCTGGCTTTCTCTTATGGACGCCAGGAACTAGGGGGAGTTAGTGTTATCTGTAGAAAGCTACTTTCTTTCATGTACCTCAAGACAGTTGCTCCTTGGGATGCTGGTCAGACAGCAAACTAAGCAAGCTGATGATATTGTTGCTGCTGCAGCCTACCATACAAAACTCCTCTGTGAGTGGGGATGGGTGTGGAGCTGAGAGCACTGTGGGAAGGATACCTATCACTCATCCAGCTGGCCACCACTGGACAGAACACAGTAAGGGAGAGGAGGCATTGCTTGGCAAAGCACCGTGAGGGACTGAGGTGCTATCTGTCAGCCTGTTGCTGCTGAACTCTTCTTGGAGCAGTCTGTGATCTATGTAAGCATTTCCAAAATAAACTGTATACCTCCCATGCAGTCTGCAGGTATTTCTTTTGGCCTGTCAGCAATGTACCCCATTGCTTGGTCATGACTGGGCTGCATATGAGACAGACCCTTTATAGAAAAAAATTCCCCAACTGTTGGAAAAAGCAAACAAGAGAATACAGAAAGAAAAAGAAATGGAGATAGACCTCAGTAAATCAGCAATGCTTTATTAAGCAGCAGAAGGACACATTTTCCAGAGGGAAAATGGCAACTGGCTACAATAAAGGTCTGAGTGTTTTAGGGTTTAGAGGGGCTGAGTCCTACAAGGAAATGTGTTGGAGGGAGACCTTGGGCAGTCGGGGGAATGGTTGTAGATTAGGAAAATTGCAACGTGTTCACAGCCCATCTCTCCCTTTCTCCTTGGGGGTTGTTTTTCTCCATATCCTTCCTTCCAGACTCTGAAGGGGGACAATGAATAGGGACATCAGTATCATATCTGGATGCTTCCTGCTGAAAAGGGGTGAAGTAGGGGGACCGAATCCCCTTCAGAGATCCAGGAGAGAATATAGAGGGATGGGGTGTCTTATGCTCTTGTAGGATCCCTGTGGTTGAGGCTGAAGAGGAGTGTACATGGAAGGAGCCTTGAGGTCATCATAGGCACCTTTTCTTTGTTGTGGTTTCAGGAACTCAGATTGTGAGCGCAGAAGGAGAATGGTTGGGAAGCAGTTTGAGCTAAATGGGTCACCTAACTAAGAAGCTGTAAGAAATTAAGAATACAGGGACGAAAGGTTATTATTAAAAAGATGAATACTAAGGGGGATATAAGAGGAAGTTACCAGGAGATCCGTTGTTTTAGATTCCCCAGTGAGGACCACCAAGAATCAACGGGTTCTCATCTCTGCTGTTCCAGGCAGTGCTGGAGCTATTGAACCGTGTCTCTTACCAATCCTGATTGGTTTACATAGAAACAGCATTCTCCCTGAGGAAGAGGCAGAGTCCACCATGTTTGGCAGTGACGGGATCTAAGCCCCAACATTTTTGCAGTACAACAGATGCCAAAGAGTCCAATTGGTTTTGTAAAGTCAGTACTGAGTCAGCCACCTGCTGGATGTCTTCAAAACCTGTTATAACAAATTTTTTTATAGTAGTGAATAGAGGTTCCTAATCCTGCTGCTCCCGTGCCAATTCCAACAGATATCCCTAGCCCTATGAATAAGGGAATACACTGAAGGACTCTCTTGTGTGCTGTGCACTTTTATCTGGATAGGCAAATTTTGGTTGTTAGGTAAAACAGCAATTTGAGGAGTGAAAAAGACTAAGGTACAGAGGCAAGTCCAATTTTTGGTAGGCAGGGGTAAATATGAGTCTTGCAAAGGAAAATGCCTCAGAATTTGGGGGACACCATAGCTGTGGGAAGTGTGTGTCTTAAGTTCCATTAAAAGAGCTATTGTCTTTTCTTTTAAATGCTCAGGTATGGCTGTACTTTTGTTATAACTGTTTTTGTTAGGTGTTTAAGACCAAGCTGGTCATATTGACCTTGTTCCTACTGAGTTCCCACAGGGGGTTACTCTTGGGAACTGAAGAGCAGCTTCTTATCTCCTTTAGTGCCATCTTCCAGGATGGGTCAGGGTATCCTTAACCATGTGGCTTCCCTTGGAACCATCAGGGATGTTGCCTTCTCCAACAATCCTCCTCTTTGCAGCATGTGCACTGGTCAGCCTTCTGTTCTCCAGGGTCTCATTAATATCCCTGATCAGGAGGACTTATGGCCCAGAGTCACAAAACCCTTAGAGAAGTCCCCTTGTTCCCTGGGTTCAAGCTGACCTCAGAGGGCAAGAGCCAAATGTTGCCTATTTTCTTTCTTGGCCCCTTTATTTCTTAACTTTACGCTCCAAGTTTTGGTCTGAAATATCCAGCAAGTCAGTTTCACCAGTCTTAAAGTAAGAGTACTGGGTTTTACATTTAATGTCTACATCTTTACAGTTATTTACTCCTTTTATTTAATTAGGGTCAGTAGTAGTGCTGAAAGGACAATGATGACAGCCCTAGGAGTAGCTGCCCCCAGTCAGAAGCCCTCGTGGATGAAGCCATGGGGCCCTACTTGGGGGAAGAGAAGGGGTTTATGGAGGAAGTCCAGCCAACCATAGGAGACCCATTGGGAAGAACGTGCTGACCTTCACTGCACTTTGCAGAGAGCAGGAAAAGGTGACTCTGGGCAGAAAGAAATGTCCCCAAATAGAGTGTGGCTGTAAGAATGAGTCAAGAATGGCCAGCAGCCACCTGCCTGGACACACACTTGTGGTCTCTTTGTGCAAAGATGCCAGGTGCTTTTTTCTTTCTTTCTTTCTGGTAATTGGTTTAGAAAAAAATTCAGAACCATGTAGATAGTGGATATTCATTATTAGTTCAATTGGGAGACAGCAGGTTTGCTAGAAAGTGTTTTGGCTTTGGAGGCAGAGACAAGCTTTGCAATTTTCCAACTGCCTGATGTGAAACAAGCACGTTACCTCTCTAAGACCAAATTCCCATGTATCTTAAATAAGGATAATAATTATTTCAAAAAAGGTGCTATGAAGATTAAAGGTAAAAGTATGAGATTTACAGATACTCATCTGCTCTGGCATGGATTACCAGTATGAGTGGAAAGGTCATGCACTGGAGAGTGATAGCCAGAAGATGGCGCAATGGGGCAGGCTGCCATCTCTGCTTTGCTCCTGAGCCATTTGCCTGAGTTCTGCTGGAGGGAGTGTCTGGCACCAGTTTAGCACAAATTGAGGGACATTGTTAGGTATGGTTAAAAAAATTCAGGGGGAAGCCATTGATTTGAACTAAGATCCTACGCTAAACCTAACAACCAAACAAATATGGAGTTTAGCTATAGTAGTTGAGCTTTAGTAAATTGCTGGAGACTCTAGAATCAAACTAACCAAGGAAGTTGTAACCTGTTAATATTGTTTCTACATGGTACTTCCTGTTTCCTATAAATGCTGTCAGATCACGTTATTGGTTGGGGTTCTCTGAACCCACTTTAATTTGTGAATTCTTTTGTTTTGTTCTATTTTGTTTATAAATGCTCAAGTAAACTTTATTAGTTTAAGATTTTTCCTTTGGACACTACAGTGTTCTCCTGGTGTCAACATTTGCAGTGCAGACCAGGTGACTCCGGGAAGAGGGTAGAATGTCATCATAACAATGTAAACAAAAGGAAATAGCATTTGGCTTATTCCTCAATTTTCTCATCTGAATAATGGGGTGATATGAATATTCATATCATAGAATGTCCTCAAGGTTAACAAAATAATGTTTTCAAAAAGATCTAGCACAAAGAAGTTGCTTGATATGTATTCTCTCATTCTTTTCCCAGTCTGGGGGTGCTAACTTATTGCAAAGGATTGTTGAAACATTCCCCCAAAACAAGTAAGTATTTCACGAATATAACTGAAGTTTTTTTAAAGCATGTGATTTAAAACTGTAAACTTATATAAAATTATTATTGTCATTAGTGAAAATTAAACTTTATTCAGCATTTGAGGGTTGAGCAAACTTTTGGCATGAAAAATATATCCTCATAAAAAGCATTTAGGCAGTTTATCTTTGGATGTAAAACAAACAAACATGCATGCTCTTGAAGCCAGAAACATTTCAAGGAATATTCCCTGAGGAAACAATCAAGGATGCATGGAAATATTTTAGTTCTATGAGAATCTCTTGATACCTAAGTTATTAGAGAAGCTTGAATGTGCATTGGTTAAGAATGCACATAAAATCTTCCAGGATTTTTTTTTTTTTTTTTAGGGTAATGGGGATTGAACTCAGGAGCACTTGACCACTGAGCTATGTCCCCAGCCCCATTTTGTATTTTATTTAGAGACAAGGTCTCACTGAGTTGCTTAGTGCCTCACTTTTGCTGAGGCTGTCTTTGAACTTGCAATCCTCCTGCTTCGGCCTCCTGAATTGCTGGGATTATAGGTGTGTGCCACCGTGCCTAGCCTCTTCCAGGATTCTAATACTTGAAAATGTTGGGTAAGAGTCTCATGAACAGGAAGTGCAAGAGCAGAAGGAGATCTCAAGCATTTGGATATGTTTCTGTCACATTTTTGCACGGTCACACAATTGTGAAAATTCAGGTAGCACCAAACAAACCCTTAATTAGTTTCAGGTGGGTTTGCCTCAATGGACAGGGGAACAATGAGGCCATAGTCCTTCCTGTGGTTCCATTTCTTTCCCCTACAACCCTGTTTTTTCTGGACTAGTGCACCAGGTGCCTGACACAAGGAAAGTTTTTAATTTCATTTAAAAACTTTAAGTCTTTTCTTAAGTATAAAATAAAAAATTTCAATATGTTTTATAATAACCCAAAACCCATCAATTACCTAGGAATAAATTAGCAAAATTGTGCAGATTTGAAGATTTAATACTATAAAGATTTTGGTTTTCCCAAAGCTGAACTATAAATTTCGAATAATCAGCCAAATCTTAGAAGGATTTTTTCTCATGAAGTTAGGCTGATTCTAAGATTGAAATGAAAATTCCAAAAGGCAATAATAAGACAATCTTAAGCAAAGTTGCAGGACTCAAGTTACCCTTTACTAAGACTAATAATGAGACAGTAAATGGGGACAGTGTGGTGTTGGTGCATGATGGCAGACTAACCAATGTGTCAAAAACATGCAGTCTCCTAATTTATGACAAATGAACCACTGCAAAGCAAACAGATGGGGAAAGAAAGCCCTTTTTAATCAAGGTGACTGGATTAACTGCATTGTCCACATAAAGTATATCCACACAAAAGAACCTTGACTCCTATGCCAAACAAAAATCTGTTCCCAACAGATCATAAAACTAAATGTGAAAGATAAAATAATCTAAAAGATAATGTGGGAAATAGTTCTAGTTTTGGAATAGGCCAAGATTTATTAAATATTACAGAAACATTATTGACCATAATAATAGATAAACCAGATCTTATTAAAATCAGGGAATTTTTCTTCATTGAAGGACACAATTAAGAGAATGAAAAGGGAAGACCCATTGGGGGAAGTGTATGTGATTACAGGTAGACTACACTAGTTGTATCCAAAATCCCTTTTAAATCAGTAGGAAAATTATAGACAACCTAACAAAAAATATGCAAAAGGATTGAATGGATACTCCATCAAGGCAGAAGGTGGAAGTTGTTAAAATACAGAGAGTCTGGGAAGATAGTTTTGATTCTGCAATGTGGGCATAATTTTTGAGTCTTCTAAAATCCCCCTCCCCCATTAAAAACATTCAAAACAATTAAAATAACAAAATTCAGAACACATAGACAACAAAATTAGAGGCATAGTATCTTCTCAAACTCCAAATTATGAATGGGTGGGCAGGGACAAACCACCAGCACCCATCAGAGCCAAGAGGTCTCTACTCGGGGGAAACTTGAGGAAGAAATGAGGTGGTATTGGAGAAGACAGGGATAATGTTCCCATGAGAACTTCCTGAGGAATCTACTGGAGACTGAGCTTCAGCCAACCAAAGCAACTGGTGGGAGATCAAGAGGGAACCAGTAAGGCCTTCAATTGTATATTTACTACAAAAGTAAGACCAAATAATGTTCTAAGCACAAAGTATATGCAACATCTGTATGTTCTGACTATCTAACTGCAACATACCTATCAAAAGGTGGGGGAGCCAGGTGTAGTCGTGCACACCTGTAATTCCAGCTACTAGGGAGGCTGAGGCAGGAGGATCACAAGCTTGAGGACAGTCTTGGCAACTTAGTGAGACGTATGTCAAAGTAAAAAATAAAAAGGGCTGGGGATATAGCTCAGTGGTAAATCACCCCTTGGCTTAATCCCTAGTACCTGAAAAAATATTCTTCTCACCATGATTTTAAGAGTATTCGCTTCCCCTGTTCAGGTTTGACCTCTGGACACAGCTGCTGGGAACTCTCACAATTCATGGTGACTTCGACTGACTCCATTTGCCTCCGTCAACTGTATATTTGCACATCTTTCTTGACCACATTTGGATGAGAAGGGGCATGTGCTCCTGCTGCAGGGAAGAAAAAGTCATGGGGTGAGCTAACCTTGTGACAGACTCTTGGGAAGTTCAACTCTATTTTTCCATTTAACAGAAGCAAACCCCAAAGAAGGAACCGTTGTTCTCTTCTGCATGTGTGTTGGGGGTTACTAGGGATTAAACATGGAGCTTTGCACTTGCTGGGAAAGCACCCTACCATTGAGTTACATCCCCAGCCCCTATGTCTATTTCTTATATGAGGAATTTAAACCTTAGAAAATATGTTCAAACTGACCATGATATCAAGAAAGAAATACTAGAGCTAAGATTTTTATTTTTATTTTATTTTTTTAATTTTTAATCGTAGATGGACACAATACTTTTATTTTATTTATTTTTATGTGGTGCTGAGAATTGAACCTGGTGCCTCACACATGCCAGGAAAGCACTCTACCACCGAGCTTAGATTTAATCTCTTATCTGTATAACTCCAAAGTCCATGTAACATGGCCTTTTGAGTCCAGTTGAGGAGTAGTTATGGGAAATACCTGCCCTCTCAATATATATTTTTGATTAAACTTTTGATATAGAATAGTTTTAGATTTACAGAAAAGTTACAAAGACAACACAGACATTTCTCAAATTCCCCACACCCCTTTCATAGATTTTTTTTTGACAAATTCTATAAAGCAATTCAGGCAAATTTGTGTGGTAAGCCATTGTTATAGATCGTGGCCACCATTAGAAGATGGCGCCGGCTTCCACTGTGGCCTGTGGTAAACAACTCCTTTTATGGAGAGTTGGCGCGCAATCCCTGACCGCCCTATGAGAAAGATCCACGTGGCGGCTTAAGATTGGGATGCGGGAGGCTTTATTAGGCTATGCTTGGGCGCTCGGCGGGGGGTCGCTAGAAGATGATACTTTAATCAAGGCCTGAATAAACTGCTGAAAGAAGAATCCTGTGTCGTGTTTTCCCTTGCCGGCGAGGGGTCGCGACAAATTTGATTATAAATATTTTTATTTTATAATAAATCAAAATCTCAGATAGGCATATCAATGTTCCCAAATTGTTTGTCTTAGAGCACACACTGGGGGTAACAGTGACCAGGAACTTGAAGGGTGCTGGATGGAGAATTCAGTTTGACGTGGCAGTTTGACTTCCAGATTCTTCCACATTTCAGGTTTTCTTTTTAAGTATTTTTTTAGTTGTAGATGGATACAATACCTTTATTTACTTGTTTGTTTTGTATTTTATGTGGTGCTGAGGATTGAACCCAGCATCTCACACGTGCCAGGCAAGCACTCTACCTGGCACTCTTCCAGCCCTCCCACCTTTCAGTTTTTAATGAAAAGCTTTCAGTTGGCTTTTTCCTTTTCCCCAGGGCCTCACTAACTCAGGCATGGTCCACAAAGGCTGGGACAAATCCAGGGTGCAGTCTTCAAACCTGCTCAGTGTCCACCCCTCTAACCTCAAGGTCTCATTGCTGGGCTCAGTTCATCTATGGAAATGACCTCGTTCCTTTGGGTAGATCTATTCCCATTTGCTCCTCATTCTGTCAACTTGACTGCCTACTTTGAATGAATTGGGTGAGACTTCCAGGGAGAAGTAAAGGATGCCTAGGTTAGAAACAGAGAGAGAAATGGAAGATGTGGTTTTCTGCCTGTGTTCTCTAGCGCAACCTCACACCTCAGAACTCTGTCAGAGGAGGCATTTTGTCTCTCTCAGGCTGTTTCTTCCCAGGACATCATGTGACAAATAGAGTGAAGATTGATGACAATCAGTACCATCATTGCCCTTGAAGGGTCTTGCATGTTGGTGAGCACCTGGAAAGAGTGTGCTGGGCTTGAGCCATTTGAGCAGACCACATCAGGTCGGCCATGTGGGAAGGACATGGGTTGGTCTGTCGCATTCCATGACTAAACACTCAGGGTCACTCTAGGTGAACTGGGCTGCATGAAATAACCACACAGAGACAGACAAATACCAAATACCTTTTTCTTTGAGTCCTGTAATGGCTTCTCTGACTTTAGGGGTCCATAGAAAGAAAGAGAGACAGAGCACGTGCTGAACCCTTTTATTGAGGAGAAACCATTCAAATGAAGCAAGGGGTCTGGTTTCAGGGAGTTGAGTCTAGCTTCATGATGTCTGCTGTCAACAGATTGACTGACATCTAGGAAGGCCATGCCCATCTCATGAGCTGTGTGGAGATCATGGCAGAGCAAGTGTAAAGACCAGAGCAAAGCTCACCCAAACAGAGGAGCAACGTTGGTTCAGTCCACTTTGTGTGCTCAATGCTCATAGTTCAGATACACACAGCCCATGGCTGGCTTGCCGCATCTCCACATTCTCATCACTCAAGACTAAGGGACGCTTGTTTCCTATGTGGCATCTCCCGACATTGGTCTTGTTCTTGAACTGTCCTTAGAGATGCCCAACATATAGGTGTAAGAGTAAGGGGTTAAGGAAGAGTCTGAGCTGGTATGAGATGAGAACTACTAACCACAAAATGTAAGTGTGAACAAATAGAATGCAACTCATTTTTTACCCAGTCTACAAAAGCCAAAGGACATTGGGGTTACATAGATGTGCATGCATATGTTGTTAAGATAAAAAAAAAAGAGATGAACCCTGGGACTTCAATCCCCACAATTACATATGAGAACTTGAGATGGAGAACTTGAGTATGGAGATTCCTCAGAAAACTTGGAATGGAACTACCATCTACCCAATTATCTCACTCCTTGGTATATACCCAAAGGGAGAGAAAGAGAATATAATGGAGCGGGTATCACTTTTGAACATGCTGGTTAATCAATGCCCAGAGTACATCTGTTGAAAATCCACCAGGCAGAGAGCACAACTCCCCAGGTGGAACTCTGTAACGAAGACAAATTCTCTGGCCACCAAACTGTTCTCTCCTATTCTCAGAAGTCAAGAGCACCTCAGATTGATAGAGCATTAATCTCCAGGATGTATAAAGAACTCAAAAACTTAACACCAAAAAAAAAAACAAACAAACCCCAAATCCAACAAATAACCCAATCAATAAATGGGCAAAGGAACTGAACAGGAACTTTACAGAGGAAGAAATATGACTAGTCAACAAATAAATGAAAAAATGTTCAATATCTCTAGCAATTAGAGAAATGCAAATTAGAACTATTTCAAATTTAACAATGAATTAAACCATTAATTTAATACAAATCAAACTATTGCATTAGATTAGATGGAATCTCACTCCAGTCAGAATGGCAATTTTCAAGAATACAAGTGACAATAAATATTGGCAAGGATGTGGGAAAAAAGGTGCATTCATACATTATTGGTGGGACTGCAAATTGGTGCAACCACTCTGGAAAGCAGTATGGAGATTCCTCAGAAAACCAGGAATGGAACAACCATCTGGCCCAATTATCTCACTCTGTGGTATATACCCAAAGGAATTAAAATCAGCATACTACAGCGAGGCAGCCACATCAATGTGTATAGCAGCTCAATTCATAATAGCTAAGCTATGGAACCAAGCTAGGTGCCCTTCAACAGATGAATGCATAAAAAAATCATGGTATATATGCACCATGGAATATTACTCAGCCATAAAAAGAATGACTTTATGACTTGTGGGTAAATGGATGGATCCAGAGACTATCATACTAAGTGAAATAAGACCATCTCCCAAACCAAAGGTCAAATGTTCTCTCTGATATGCAGATAATAACACACAATGAGGTTGTGGGGAGTAGAAGAGTAGTTTGGTGGATTAGACAAAGGGAAATGAAGGGAAGAGGGGGATGGGAATAGGAAAGACATAAGAATGAATTGAACATAACTTTCCCATGTTCATTTAAGAATACACAACCAGTGAAACTCCACATCATGTACAACTGCAAGAATGGACCCTAATTAGAATAAGCTATACTCTATGCAGATATCAAAATACACTCTATTGTCATGCATATCTAAAAAGAACAAAAAATAAAGAGAAAAAGAGAGAAGAAAAAATAATTAATCGGAATTTTAGAGTCTGAAAGTCTCATGTATTGCCTTTTGAGGGGGGCAGAAGACTTCTATTTATTGCCATGTCCATTTCTCTTCAACCTTCAAAACTTTTTGCCATCACCTCTCATTGTCAAAATAAACCCAAAAAGCTAACAAAAATTCTAGGAAATATAAGTCCCAGGCTCCTCCCCTGTGAACCAGGAGAAAGCTTACAAAAACAATGAAAACAATGTTTTTGTTGAAAACAATCTGGAACAGCCCACCCACAGTTAATTCACCATATTTGTATTTCACTGAATCTAAGAAACAATTATAAGATGAACCATTAAATTCTTGTGCAATTAATAAAGAAGAGATTTTGCCAGTTAAACTTTGAATTGCCATTTATTATATTTTACCCTGATTTTAAAGGCATCCAAATGTGAAAAAAAAAGTATGTGTAAGTAGGTGGAATGCAGTAATTTCCAAAATGTCAATAGTAACCACCACATCACACTTCCACCTGACATTGTGATTATCCATTGCACAATTGTAGACAAGGATTGCTTCTCCCGAAAAGGGGAAAACCCAAATCCCACTGAGAACCATGTGTAACTCTGTAACGTTCATGTCTCTTTGAGTCATTCTACCTTTATTAATCTACAGACTAAATTGTAAGGGCAACCATTATTTTTAAGCGTGGTTGACTTGCTTTGGCCAATGGGACAGTGAGAAACGTGAAGCAAACAAAATCGAACAGGTCATGCGCACTTGTATCTTAATCTTGATGGCTCTTGGAATCCTGCTACTGATATCTAAAGAGGCTTGGCCTAGACTTATAGGTGATAAAACACGTGTGGCCCAGTCATCTTTTTATAGCTTTGTATCTTCCTCAAACTCCGGTGTTAATGCAGGAATGTTCAGAGGTGTGATAACTGGATTGCAAGAGCTGTAACCTAATCAGTCTATCCTAGTTTAAATGGACTGACTGGGTGGTAACTGTAGGCAGGTGGAGCATGGCTGGAGGAGGTGAGTCACTGGGGCATGCCCTGGAAGCATTCATCTTCCCTGCAGCCCCTTCCCCTTTCTCTCTCTGCTTCCTGCCCACATGAGCTGAGTAGATTTCCCCCACTGTGCCCTCAGCCATGATGCTCCATCTCACTTGAGTCCAGAGTGATGAAACTGTCTGATCATGGAATGAACTCCTGAAACCATGAGCCAAGATAAAACTTTTCCTTCTCTAAGTTGTTCTGGTCCAGTATTTAGGTCACAGTGATTAAAACAGAAAATGACTAACGGATACCTTAATGATCAACCCATCAACCACCAGACATGTAAGTAAAGCCAACCTAGACCTTTCATCTGCCGTCTGAAAACCCAGGTGACTCAAGACTCAGGAGTGATCCATCAGAGATCCTCTTAGGTGGATCAAATCTGACTTCCCAGCCAATCCACAGAATTTTGAGCTAATTCAGTGTTTGGTTTTACTCTTTTAAGTCTTCAGTTTTGGGGTCATTTGTTATATAGTTAGAAACTAACTCAAACCCAAACAGTGAAGTTGCTGCTATACCCAAGTTAGAAACACATGGTGTTAGCTTTGGGAACAGGAAGCAGGTGGAAGCTGGAAAAGTAGCAAGGAAATTGTTGGAAAAGTCTAGAAAAACAATGAGGGCACTAAGAGGATGGAGAAATAGCAACTCCTGTTATGTACTTATGAAATGTTTGGCAAAACTGTTGCCTGTCATAACCTGGAAGTTTAAAAATTTACTTAATGACCGTGTAGACTTCAGCAAGGTGATTTTTAGAAAGCATATTGAAAATGTCAGTTGGCTTCTTTTAGCTGCTTGTGATTATTTATGGGAAGGGTATGATCTGAATGTTCACGTCTCCCTAAAATTCAGGTTAACATCTAATCACCAACATGATCATAATGGTAGGTGAGGAATTTTAGGAGGTAACTATGAGGGTAGAGCATATAGGAGCGGGACAAGTTTCCTTATAAATTGGCCCAAAGGAGCGAGTTCATTCATTCCACCATGTGAGGACACAGTGAGAAATCAGCAGTCTGCAACCTGAAGGTCAGCCCTCACCAGAACCTGATCAAACTGACATGTTGATCTTGGATTTTCCAACCTTAGAACTGTGAGAAATAAATTTCTGTTGCTTATAAACTACCCAGTTCGTGATATTTTGTTATAGAAGCCTGAATGGACTAAGAAAGAAAGAGAGATAAGTAAAAGAAGGAATTGTTTCATTTTTAAGCAACAATAGGAACATAGAAAGACTAGGAATTTTGAGGTTAGAAAATAAAACTTACTCATCTGTGGTCTCTCAGACCAGTAAAATATTCTCAAAGTAATAAATAGCTTCAGAGTAAAGAGCTAATAAAAACATCGCAATAAGATGTTTGTTAAGACACTTTGTTAAGACCTCTGTAAAGGAATGTTTGATAGAAACTTTGAAGTAGATAAAATAGCTTCTAAAATTTTTCAGGTTTTCTCCAACAGAAATGTAAAACACTCAAAGTAGAGATGGACATGTTTGCAAAAGGGTTGTGGTAGAGGCTTTTGGAACATAGAAGAGATTTGAATTAGTTTCATTGGAAACCCTTGAAGTTTTTAAGAGAATGGCATTGTTAAAAGCTCTACCATTTGGACATTAAGGCATAGGATGTGCCCGAATGAGAAGCAAGAGCAATGTTAGGGATAGAGACAACAGCTATGGGAGGCCAAAGCTGCACAGGCTAAATGGAGGGGATCTAGGAGTAAAGATAACAACAGTGAACAAGAGCTCTGGAGGTCAAGTGTTTTCTGTTTGGATTTTCCCCTGAGAAGTGTTTACTTTTCTAATACTGATTCCTTACATGCTGGCCTCCATAAAAACCAGCAGTTCTGAGGGCTTCAAGTAATCAACTCTGAGCACCACTGGGACCCAGACAGCTGATAAGACCAGGGAGTGGTGGTAGTGCCTTCCAGACATCAATGCTGAGCTGGAGAATAGGGTTGGAGTCTAAGTTCCTGCAGGTATTGCTACTAAATCCTAACTCCTAATCACTCCTGGCAGGATCTGGTGTTCCCGATTCATGCCACTTGGAAAGTCCCACATCTCAAGGGTCAGGGATGCCCTCCTGGAGTCTGGTATATAGTCTTGCTGTATTTTGTTATGTTGTCTTAGAATTTTATGTTGTCTTAAAATGCAATTTCTCCGGCTTCTCTTGAGTCTTCCCCTTGGTAATCGCTGCCCCAGCGGGCCTGCTCTGTGGGACATGTTTATTTAATTTTGTTTCTGCTTGACCAAACTTATGTTCACAGAATGCCCAAGAAAATATTGTTGTGCCCTTTGTCTTGTTTGGAGATACAGACGTTGCAGGGGGAAAGGACCTGGCACTGGGACCTCATCTCTTACCTACAGATGTCCCAAGGGCTTTGCTTTCATGAGCCATGCTGCAGTGTACGAAGATGGTGCCGATCTGGAGGGTGGAGGAAATGCCTAACTGTGAGAAGAAAGACTCAGCCTGACTCATGCACAGATTAAATTTATTTGGGACACAAGAGCTTTAGAAAGCAGTCACCCCACCATTGTAGATCTTCCAGGGATAGGGAATAGCCGAGCCTGGGATTCATGGATTCACAAGAAATCTTCTGGGCTGGTCACCAGGTACACTTGTCAATCTCCATTCACCTTTTGAGATTGGTAATCCTTTAAAATTAAATGGGATTCCTTTAAAATTAAAAGCCCCACATTATTATTTTTCTTCATCATTTTCTAATAACCTGTATGTCCATCCCGACTTCCTCATGCAAAGAATGGAAACTGAGGAATTGCTCCCAAATCCTGGACAGGCACCAGCAGAGGTTAAACAACCAGAATAATATTCTCAGGCTAGTAAGGCCTGGTAACTCCCTGGCTTTTGTTCCAATAAGTTGTGTTTCTGTAAGACAAACGGATACAAAGTAGCTGCCTTCCCAGTTTTGGCTGAATGGTGATTACATTCATTTTTTTTTCTTTTTATGTTTCCTGTTATTTCTGATGCAGGGGGGCAACTGAATCCAGTGTACTAGAAACCCAGCTGGGCCTCTGGCTGGGGAACCGGTGACAACATGGCTGCCAGAGCCACTCTTCTGAAACACAAGTTTGATCAGGACATTTCCTCTGCTTAGAAACTGCTGGCTACTTAGCACTGACACTGTGGTAGGCATGCTCACCGCTCTTTGGACGAGGACTTGTTGTAGTGTCCCTCCCCACAACCTCCACCCCCACGGTGACATCTACCCATTACCATCATTTTTCCATCTTCCAGGAAAGCTCCTTTCTCCCACCAGCTGGACTGCCCTTCCATGTCTAGCAGATTATGTGCATCTTCAAGCTCTCGCTTCAATGTTCTCCACTCTCTGACGACTGCCCCACACACCCCCACACTCTTTGCTCCCACAGAACTTAGTAGAAATCTGAACAAAGCACCAGGTTGTGATACGGGTTTGTTCCCCAACGTGGTTTATGTTGGCCTTTTTATCTCAACTCCAGCCCATGCCTGCCTGACAGAGGAGGTACTCAAATACACTGGTGTTCCCATTTCTTCCCTTCTTCCTCCTAGGATCACCTATTTTCCTGGAAGAGTTAAGGTACTTCGGTTGGGGTAGAGGAAAGAGAGTGAGAAATCCTGGTTCATGTCCTTGTGAATCTAAGGTCACGGTTACTTGTCTCACTTGAGCTCCTTGGGGCTGTCATTGAATAGGGCTTCTCTTCTAGGACAGGGCTATAGATAATGCAACCAGGTTGTCTTTCTATCATTTGTTTCCAACTTCTCTCTCCCGGAATCATGCAGACTTTTGAGAGCAGTGGACAAGGCGGCATCTGTCTGCCCCAGAAAAGCCCACCAGGAACTGGTCTGCCCGCATGGAGCCCTTGACTGGTTTATACTCACTTTGAAAACAGCGTCCTGGCAGGTATGACCACAGCCATTGCTGCAGCACTTCATTCCCTTGGGACATGAATCATCTCCTGTGCACATTTCAACACAAATCCCACTGACTCCTTCAGGCACTTCAGGGCATTCTCCATAGTGTTGCAGTTCTGAAATGAACAATGGTGTTTTTGGAACCTGGAGTGGTCACTAGGACAGAGAGGAGAACTGATGCTGGAGGTCTGAAGCCCTCGTCACCACAGGACTCCGGCTTCTTCCTTTCCTTCCTTGGTGCTCCTGGACCCCCTCAGATTCATCAGCACCACTGTCAATTTTAAGTCTTTATGCTCACAGTCTAGCCCTTGAGAGAATGTTCTTGGAGCTCTAAAGCCTGAAGAGACTCAACGGGAAAGGAACCTGCACTGTCATCCTGGAAAACCTCTGATGTAAGACAGCCACCTGCCTACCCTGCACAAATCTGCGTTCACCTCAGAGCAACTGCCCCTGGGAGTCACATCTAGGGTACATCTCCTAGTTAGTGAGACCCCTGCCCCATTCTCTACACCCAGCTTCTGTTGAACTCTACTCACTCTCATAAGGATGGGAAATGCAGGGTAATCTCTCCTACAGGTCAAAGGAAATAAGTCTGATCCCTGCAGTGGGCATGTGCCTGCCTCCCAGACTACCCTCAGGCTCCAGACTGGGCTCCCAGCCTTCTCTCCTCTCAACTGGGATCCCCCCAGCATAATCCAGGAGAGAAGAAAGCTTTAGGACTAAAGGAGGACAAACAATATTAGATGCTGTGGAGATTGAAGACTTTGCAATTGAGAAGTCAGGGGATTTGTCATGGGGACCACGGGGAGAGAACAATGGGGGCAGGAATCCACAGCCTGGATTCCTGCCCCCATTATTCTCCTGAAGCCATTATTCTCTTCAAGCTGTTAGGAACCAAGATACAGAGAATTAAGAATACTCCTTTGAAAATGGTGGTGGTAAAGGGAGAAGAAGTCGTGATGCTTCACGTTTAGCATGCTAAAGCAAATATTTTCTCCAGATAATACAAGAAAGAAGCTAGTGAAGAGGGAGATGGAGGAATGCTGATGAGGGGACAGAAGGAGAAGAACAGAGAGTCCAGATGGCAGAATGAACCGGGAGAAAGAGAGAGAGAAAGCAGGGGCAGGAGAGAACTCCTGCTCAGGGAAGCTGCGTGGTGGCCACCAAAGTGTGTGTGTGTGTGTGTGTGTGTGTGTGTGTGTGTGTGGGTGGGGGTCCTTTCAGTGTCTCTTTAAGGAGAATCTTTCCTCCTTCTCCCCCGTCCTCCTGCACACTGAAATTCTACTTTCTAGAGTTTTCATTTGAAGAAGAATAGGCTGCTTTCTGGCTGGACTCACCCAAAAGTTGCAATGGTCTCACCGCAGCCTGAAGCTCCTGTAACTCAAGGCTGAGGAAGATGAGTGCCACAAGGAGAAGGAAGCCTCCCAACTTCATGTTGCTGTTGGAAGTCTTAGGTGCACATGTGGCAGGGCTCAAGAGTAGCTGAGATTTATACCTTTCCACCCACTGAGCTGGCATGCAACCAGGGCCTATGGACCGTGGAAGCCAAAGCCCTGCCCAGAAACTGGTGTTGCGGGAGACCACACCATACCTGAACCAGGAAACACCATGTTACTTAAGCAAGCTTCTGTGCCAAGGGAACACCCTTCTCTACCTAACAAACAGGACTCCTAAACTGGGAAAGCTAGGGTGGGGTGGGTGGGGTAGGAAGACGGGCACTAACCTTCTTTTTTATTTTTTTATTCCTTTAATTTTTATTGTTGGTTGTTCAAAACATTACATAATTCTTGACATATCATATTTCACACTTTGATTCAAGTGGGTTATGAACTCCCATTTTTACCCCATATACAGATTGCAGCATCACATCGGTTACACATCCACTGTTTTACATATTGCCATACTAGTGTCTGTTGTATTCTGCTGCCTTTCCTATCCTCTACTATCTCCCATCCCCTCCCCTCCCATCTTCTCTCTCTACCCCATCTACTGTAATTCATTTCTTCCCCTTGTTTTTTTCCCCTTTCCCCTCACTTCCTCTTGTATGTAATTTTGTATAATCATGAGGGTCTCCTTCCATTTCCATGTAATTTCCCTTCTCTTTCCTTTTTCCTCCCACCTCTCACCCCTGTTTAATGTTAATCTTCTTCTCATGCTCTTCCTCCCAACTCTGTTCTTAGTTACTCTCCTTATATTAAAGAAAACATTTGGCATTTGTTTTTTAGGGATTGGCTAGCTTCACTTAGCATAATCTGTTCTAATGCCATCCATTTCCCTGCAAATTCTATGATTTTGTCATTTTTTTAATGCAGAGTAATACTCCATTGTGTATACATGCCACATTTTTTTTAATCCATTCGTCTATTGAAGGGCATCTAGGTTGGTTCCACAGTCTTGCTATTGTGAATTGTGCTGCTATGAACATCGATGTAGCAGTGTCCCTGTAGCATGCTCTTTTTAGGTCTTTAGGTAATAGATCGAGAAGGGGAATAGCTGGGTCAAATGGTGGTTCCATTCCCAGCTTTCCAAGAAATCTCCATACTGCTTTCCAAATTGGCTGCACCAATTTGCAGTCCCACCAGCAATGTACAAGTGTACCCTTTTCCCCACATCCTCGCCAGCACTTGTTGTTGTTTGACTTCATAATGGCTGCCAATCTTACTGGAGTGAGATGGTATCTTAGGGTGGCTTTGATTTGCATTTCTCTGACTGCTAGAAATGGTGAGCAATTTTTCATGTACTTATTGATTGATTGTATGTCCTCCTCTGAGAAGTGTCTGTTCAGGTCCTTTGCCCATTTGTTGATTGGGTTATTCGTTTTCTTATTGTTTCATTTTTTGAGTTCTTTGTATACTCTGGATATTAGGGCTCTATCTGAAGTGTGAGGAGTAAAGATTTGTTCCCAGGATGTAGGCTCCCTATTTACCTCTCTTATTGTTTCTTTTGCTGAGAAAAAACTTTTTAGTTTGAGTAAGTCCCATTTGTTGATTCTAGTTATTAACTCTTGTGCTATGGGTGTCCTATTGAGGAATTTGGAGACCGACCCCACAGTATGTAGATCGTAGCCAACTTTTTCTTGTATCAGATGCCGTGTCTCTGATTTGATATCAAGCTCCTTGATCCATTTTGAGTTAACTTTTGTGCATGGCAAGAGAAAGGGATTCAGTTTCATTTTGTTGCATATGGATTTCCAGTTTTCCCAGCACCATTTGTTGAAGATGCTATCCTTCCTCCATTTCATTGCTTTTAGGCCCTTTATCAAATATAAGATAGTTGTAGTTTTGTGGATTGGTTTCTGTGTCCTCTATTCTGTACCATTGGTCCACCCGCCTGTTTTGGTACCAGTACCATGCTGTTTTTGTTGCTATTGCTCTGTAGTATAGTTTGAGGTCTGGTAACGCTATACCGCCTGATTCACACTTCCTGCTTAGAGTTGTTTTTGCTATTCTGGGTCTTTTATTTTTCCATATGAATTTCATAATTGCTTTATCTATTTCTACCAGAAATGCCGTTGGGATTTTGATTGGCACTGCATTAAACCTATAGAGAACTTTTGGTAATATTGCCATTTTGATGATGTTAGTTCTGCCTATCTATGAACAGGGTATATTTTTCCATCTTCTAAGATCTTCTTCTATTTCTCTCTTTAGGGTTCTGTAGTTTTCATTGTATAAGTCTTTCACCTCTTTTGATAGGTTGATTCCCAAGTATTTTATTTTTTTTTTTTGAGGATATTGTGAATGGAGTGGTTGTCCTCATTTCCATTTCAGAGGATTTGTCGCTGATATACAGGAATGCCTTTGATTTATGCATGTTGATTTTATATCCTGCCACTTTGCTGAATTCATTTATTAGCTCTAATAGTTTCTTTGTAGACCCTTTTGGGTCTGCTAGGTATAGAATCACGTCAGCTGCAAATAGTGATAATTTAAGTTCTTCTTTTCCTATTTTTATGCCTTTAATTTCTTTCGTCTGTCTAATTGCTCTGGTCAGTGTTTTGAGAACTATGTTGAACAGAAGTGGTGAGAGAGGGCATCCCTGTCTTGTTCCAGATTTTAGAGGGAATGCCTTCAATTTTTCTCCATTCAGAATGATGCTAGCCTGAGGCTTAGCATAGATTGCTTTTACAATATTGAGGTATGTTCCTGTTATCCCTAGTTTTTCTAGAGTTTTGAACATAAAGGGATGCTGTACTTTGTCGAATGCTTTTTCTGCATCTATTGAGATGATCATATGGTTCTTATTTTTAAGTCTATTGATGTGGTGAATAACATTTAATGATTTCCGTATATTGAACCAGCCTTGCATCCCAGGGATGAATCCTACTTGATCATGGTGCACAATTTTTTTGATATGTTTTTGTATCCAATTCGCCAGAATTTTATTGAGGATTTTTGCATCTAGGTTCATTAGAGATATTGGTCTGTAGTTTTCTTTCTTTGAAGTGTCTTTGTCTGGTTTAGGAATCAGGGTGATGTTGGCCTCGTAGAATGAATTTGGAAGTTCTCCCTCTTTTTTTACTTCCTGAAATAGCTTGAAAAGTATTGGTATTAGTTCCTCTTTAAAGGTTTTGTAAAACTCTGCTGTATACCCATCCGGTCCTGGGCTTTTCTTAGTTGGTAGTCTTTTGATGGTTTCTTCTATTTCCTCAATTGATATTGGTCTGTTTAGGTTGTCTATATCCTCCTGACTCAATCTGGGCAGATCATATGACTTAAGAAATTTATCGATGCCTTCACTATCTTCTATTTCATTGGAGTATAAGGATTCAAAATAATTTCTGATTATCTTCTGTATTTCTGAAGTGTCTGTTGTGATATTGCCTTTTTCATCCCGTATGCTAGTAATTTGAGTTCTCTCTCTTCTTCTCTTCGTTAGCATGGCTAAGGGTCTGTTGATTTTATTTATTTTTTCAAAGAACCAACTTTTAGTTTTGTCAATTTTTTCAATTGTTTCGATTTCATTAATTTCAGCTCTGATTTTAATTATTTCTTGCCTTCTACTTCTTTTGCTGTTGTTTTGCTCTTCTCTTTCTAGGATTTTGAGATGAAATATGAGATCATTTATTTGTTGGATTTTTCTTTTTTTAAGGAATGAACTCCAAGCAATGAATTTTCCTCTTAGAACTGCTTTCAATGTGTCCCATAGATTCCAATATGTTGTGTCTGTGTTTTCATTTATCTCTAAGAATTTTTTAATTTCCTCCTTGATGTCTTCTATAACCCATTGATCATTCAGTAACCTATTGTTCATTCTCCAAGTGATGCATGATTTTTCCTTCCTTCTTTTATCGTTGATTTTCAGTTTCATTCCATTATGATCAGATAAGATGCATGGTATTATCTCTACTCCTTTATATTGTCTAAGAGTTGCCCTGTGACATAATATATGATCTATTTTTGAGAAGGATCCATGTGCTGCTGAGAAAAAAGTGTAACTGCCTGATGTTGGGTGGTATATTCTATATATGTCGATTGAGTCTAGGTTATTAATTGTGTTATTGAGTTCTATAGTTTCCTTATTCAACTTTTGTTTGGAAGATCTGTCCGGTGGTAAGAGAGGTGTGTTGAAGTCTCCCATGATTATTGTATGGTGGTCTATTAGACTCTTGAACTTGAGAAGAGTTTGTTTGATGAACATAGCTGCACCATTGTTTGGGGCATATATATTTATGATTGTTATGTCTTGTTGGTGTATGGTTTCCCTTGAGCAGTATGTAGTGTCCCTCTTTATCCCTTTTGATTAACTTTGGCTTCAAATCTATTTTATTTGATATGAGTATGGACACTCCTGCTTGTTTCCGAAGTCCGTATGAGTGATATGATTTTTCCCAACCTTTCACCTTCAGTCTATGTATGTCTTTTCCTATCAAATGCGTCTCCTGTAGGCAGCATATTGTTGGGTCTTGTTTTGTGATCCATTCTACTAGCCTATGTCTCTTAATTGGTGAGTTTAAGCCATTAACATTTAGGGTTATTATTGAGATATGGGTTGTTCTTCCAGCCATATTTGTTTCTTTATGTTACTAAACGTGGTTTGTTTTCCTCTTTGGTTATTTTTCCCCCTTTACTGTCCTACCTCCCACTGTTGGTTTTGATTGTTATTTTCCATTTCCTCTTCCTGTAATGTTTTGCCGAGGATGTTTTGAAGAGATGGTTTTCTAGCTGCAAATTCTTTTAACTTTTGTTTATCGTGGAAGGTTTTAATTTCATCTTCCATCATGAAGCTTAATTTCGCTGGATACACAATTCATGGTTGGAACCCATTTTCTTTCAGTGTTTGAAATATGTTATTCCAGGATCTTCTAGCTTTCAGAGTCTGTGTTGAAAGATCAGCTGTTATCCTGATTGGTTTACCCCTAAATGTAATCTGCTTCCTTTCTCTTGTAGCTTTTAAAATTCTCACCTTATTCTGTATGTTGGGCATCTTCACTATAATGGGTCTAGGTGTGGATATCTTATGATTTTGCACATTCGGCGTCCTGTAGGCTTCTAGGATTTGGGATTCTGTCTCATTCGTCAAGTCTGGGAAGTTTTCTCGTATTATTTCATTGAATAGATTGCTCATTCCTTTGGTTTGGATCTCTGTACCTTCCTGTATCCCAATGACTCTTAAGTTTGGGCTCTTTATGTTATCCCATATTTCTTGGATGTTCTGCTCATGGTTTCTTAACAGTCTTGCTGAGCTATGTTCTTTTCAAGTTGAAATACTTTGTCTTCATTGTCTGATGTTCCATCTTCTAAGTGTTCTACTCTGCTGGTAGTATTCTCAATTGAGTTTTTAAGTTGGTTTATTGCTTCCTGCATTTCTAGGATTTCTGTTTGTTTGTTTTTTATAACCTCTATCTCCCTGTATAGTTGATCTTTTGCTTCTTGGATTTGTTTATGTAATTCATTGTCGAAGTGATCTTTCATTGTCTGATTTTGCTGTCTAATGTGTTCCTTGAGACTCCAGATCATCCGAAGCATGTATATCCTGAATTCTTTATCTGACATTCCATCTGCTGCAGATATTACCTCTTCTAACGCTGAGTTGACCTGCATTGCTTGTGGTCCTTTCTTTCCTTGTCTTTTCATACTGTTTGTGTTTCTTTCTGCTTGGTGAAACTGTTGTGTTATTGAATTATCCCCCTATATATTTACATTGCTCTTGTATAGTTGCAAAGTCTCCCTCGCAGGTGCGGGTGGCGGTTCTGCCACTCCTCCAATTGGTGCAATGTGCCTACCACGCCGGCAGACCGCTGGGCCTGTTCTGCTGGTCGGTAGCAGGTCCGCCTACCTTGCAGGCGCGGGCGGCGGCTCTGCCCCTCCGCGGGCCACTGGGCCTGTTCTGTCTGTCGGTTGCAGGTCTGTCTACCTTGCAGGTGTGGGTGGCGGCTCTGCTCCTCCCCCAACTGGGGCGATGTGTCTACCACGCTGGCAGGTCGCTGGGCCTGTTCTGCTGGTGGGTCGCAGGTCCGGCACGGCACTAACCTTCATTATGTGCTTCCATTCAATTTTTCATCTTCAACATTAGTATTAAATGACTGCTGTGGGCCAGGTATGTACAATGTGTATGGGGTATGTCCAGAGAAATTCCAATCTAGGATCTGGGTACCAGGTAGCAAGGGTGCCACCTGCTCCTGCACTTCTCCCTCCCTGCACCCAACTTTCACCTGTATAATTGAGAGCATGGGGAGCTATCAGAGGTGCTTCCCTATCCCTGCTGGTGACACAGTGGGCTACCTTATTCTCCCTCTGCCTTTGTCTGATGCTCTGTGCTGCTGGGCACCTGGCAGGTGCAATGGTCTTTGCCTGAATGATATATGTCATTTTCTTGAGATAGAGTTCCACTTTGCCTTGTTTAGAAAGTAGGGTATTTCATGTTTGAGACCCTAAATTTCTATATACATGTTACTCTCCTAGGGTGCCTCTCATCCTGCAGTCCTGGAGTGGGAGGTGGGATGGGGTGTAGAAACCAACCAGCTTAGGAGTGAGATTTCATTTCCTCCTTCTTGCAGAAACTTCTGATCTAGATGAGTGATTTTCTAAAATACTCTCTTCCTTCCCCAGTGATTCTAGGGGGGAGGGCATGTACAACTTTGGCCATGAATTGTGTCTCACAAGATATATTAATGTGAGATAAAGAAGATGTTTGGGCTGGTTAGAGGTAGCAGGATCAGTTTGCAGCCTCTTTATAGGTTCCTGGGGAAATGGTTGACTTCAGTTTAGAAAGTAGGGTATTTGAGTTTTACTGGGTTCCTAATTCTCGGACTACAGGAAAAGACCCTCCCTATTATAGTTCGTTTGTCACAGTTCCTGAAATGCTGCCAGCTGTGGTCCTTTGGGTAAACAATTGACCTCATAAATCGCTAGTATTTGAGAGAGTTAAGAGGTACAGTTATAGACTATGGATAAAGCAGTTTGCAAACTGCATTGAATACTACAATTTATTATTAAATACTTTATTTGTTGAAGTTACATAAGTCAACTCGAGTGGTTTCATAAATAAACATTTTGAATATTTAAAAAAGTATATTTATGGGAAATAGCCAAGTGTCAGCCAATCACAGGCTACATACTGATCAGATCGTGTCTAACTAAGGCAAATTCACAGATACGTCCAATAATGCTGGTTCCTGTGCCTCATTTCCATGCTCTGTCTATGAATATTCCCATCTCACTTGCAGAGCGTAGTTCTATGAAGATCTGTTTCTGAGGGCTGCTGGATCTGTGAATCATTCCTTGCTCAGTTCAACTCTGTTGAATTAAATTTGTCTAAAGTTCTTTTTTTTTGCAGGAGAAAAGAGAGGATAAGCGTAGTAATGGATAAGGAGGTCAAATATTTGTTTGAGGTGTAGTAGTAATGGAGATGGACTAGCATCTTACGTAGAAATAATAGCTCAGGTTGAAAAATGCCACAGGAATAATTTTGTTCAAAGAAGGATAATTTTGGAAGCAATCACCCCATCATCTCCTAATAATCACCAGAATGGAACGCTTAATCTAAAGTTATTTTAGATCCTTAGAGAGCAGCCAGGAAAAGCAGCTGACTTTGGAATAAAGAAGACATTTGGGAATGGTCATGGGAGGAGTCCAAGGTTTGTCATTATCCCAATGGATAAATCATCCTAAAATGTCTGCTGCAGCCCACCGAGAGGGTGAACAGTTAACTGAATGCAGGCTGTGAGCCAGCCTGAGAAAATAAAAGTCAAAAGAAATATACCAAGAAATAAAGACAAAGGACACAAAAATGGCGATGCAGCGGGATCCAGTGAGTGACCCAAGCTCTGATGGAGACTGGATCTAACAAAGGAACAAAAGCCCACACATTTATTATATAGGTGTGAGCATTAAAGGGTTTCAGTGTGAAAAACTTCTTGAGGTAAGCAGGAAGTTGAGAAAAACAACTTGGCTGGGGCTTAGCAGTTTACACCCATCTATTCTTCCTTCGGGCAGCTGGTTTTTGAAATCAAGGCTTTTGAACTACTGAAATCCATGACAAGAATGGAATTCTCCTACCAACAGGAGTCACCTTGCAAATGGGTGTTACCCTGGCACTCTTGCACCACAAGGTTCCCAGAAGCAGCATCGCACTGCCCATGTTCAAAGCAGTCTGCTCACAACACTAAAGCATGAAGATTATATTTACACTTTCCAGACAGTTCTGGTCTTTGCTGTCACGCAGCTTTCTCCATGTGCCACTCTGACTTCAGTGGGCAAGGGGCAGGTGGAACCCCTCCTACCCCTGCCAAGGCCAGTGGGGACTCTTCCTCCTCTCCATAAGCAGCTATCTTCTACACACAATCTGAAGAGTGACCACACCTGGTAGTGCATCATTTTTGTCTCTTGGGACAAGATCCATCTTCTGCGTTCATTTCATCACAAAGCCCCAGCAGATCCTATAGGCAACCTTGGATGATTTCTGGGTCTTTGTCCAGTTGAAAAATAAAACTGTCTACTCAAACTCGGCTACTCTGTAGAAGAATGGACCGGTTGCCAAGAGAGAGGTCTGAGTGCCCCATCTCTGAAGGATTGTGAGCATGTTCCCTTCTTCACACCCCAAGAGGACACATACCCATGACCAGAAACTATAATATCCTGGGGAAAGAGCATGTAGCATTATCATTAACTCCCTTCTTTTTGTCCCTTTGGGACTAGATAGTTAAATCTCAGATCACAGAGCCAGCCTCCTACCAATTCTGTGTGTTCTCAGGTGCCAATCAAAACGGAATCCTACAGCCTACTGGTATTCTCTGCCTGAAAGAGAACCTAATACTGTACCCAGAGCTGCTCAAATAGGGTCCCATGAATCAGTAGCATCAGCATCCTATAGAAGAAGTGCAGATTCTTGGGTTCTTGGGCTACACTCCAGAAAAGAACTGAAAACCAGAGTCTGAGAATCAGAAGCCTAGATTTTAATTATCGGCACCTCTTCCCCAGTGATTCTTATGCATGCCTAGGTTGGAGAACTGTTGTACAATCAGTCCCATCAAATTAGGGGCTGGAAAATGCAGGCTGGATATTATTATACTTGCAGATCAAGTAACATAGGTCTGGTAGGTGACAATTCTCTACTTGGTGCTTCATCTGTGGGAGAGACCTCCTTCATCTGTGGGGAGTCCCTGACACACTCTCCCCAGCTCCCAAAATGCCTAAGCTTGGCCCATGAGCCTTGCGATAATGTGAATCTGTGTTAGAAAACTTTATTTTTGTAGTCACATGTAGTCTTAATTCCTCTGATCCTAGTTTCCAGTCTACTTTGATGCATGTACCAGATTTGCAATGGCAACAACTGATCCTAGCCTGTCAGTCAAGAAAGTAAGGGATGTGAAGATTCTGTGGTGAAATAGCATCTGTCAGGTATAAATGTTGGTAGAATGAATGAATGGATGTGTGTGGGTGTGTGTGTGTGTGTGTGTGTGTGTGTGTGTTTAAGAGACAGAGAGAGGGAGAGAATTATAGAAATTTTTATGTAGCATGTCAAGGTTAGGTGGTTATCTTGTGGAGGAGATTACAGATAATTTACATTTTTATTTGTGGTATTTTCGAGTTTTCTATAATGAGCATGTATTACTTATACAGCAAAATAAGAGAAGAGTTCTGTGCTCAAAAAAGTGGGGACACACAACTCTATGATGTGCTTTTCTGTTGAGATGCACTAGCACGAAAGCAGAGACTAGGGGCATTAGTGTCTTAAGCAAGGAAAGTTGGGGCTGAGCCAAGCACAGTCTCCCTGTGTTGTGTGGGGTTTGGGGACTTGGAGAGGGTTTGTTGCTTTCACCTGTTTCCCTGGGCTGGAGAAAAGATGCAACCACATCCCTTCTTGACACACCATTCTCCAGGCCCACCATCCCAGGTTCCTCAGCAGGGGTCCCACCAGTTGCTCACAGTAGAACAGATTCTGTGAGCATAAATAAGTCTCAAGGATGGGTCTCTAGAAGTGTGGATCATTTCTATGTGTTGGGAATCTTCAATCTCTTCTTTTCTGGTTATTTTGAACTTTATAATAAATTGGTGTAGACTATAGCTACCCACCACGGTATAGAACACTACAACTAATTCCTCCAATGTAACTGTACTTTGGTTCCCATTATCCAGACTCTCACCCAGACATCCTTCCTAGTTTCTGATAACCACTATTCTACTCTCTATTTCTATGAAATCAAACTTTTTTAGTTTCAACCAATGAGTGAGAACATTGGGTGTTTTGTCTTTCTGTGCCTTATTTCAGTTAACACAGGGTCCTCCAGGTTCATCTGTGTTGTTGCAAATAGCATTTCATTTATTTTATGACTGAGTAATATTCCATTGTGTATATATAAGGCATTTCTTCCTCCATTCATTCATGGGGACCTTGGTTGATTCCATATCTTAGCTAATATGAATGGTGCTGCAATAAACGTGTCCAGGAATCCCATAGATATAATGACCTCATTTCTTCTGGATTTATAACCAATAGTGTGATCACGGATCATGTGGTATTCCATTTTCAGATTTTTGAGGAACCTCTTCTCATTTTTCATCATGGTTGTACTAATTTACATTCCCACCAGCAGTTCCTGCCATGAGGGTTCCCCTTTCTCCACATCCTCATCAGCATTTGTTATTTTTTGTCTTTTTGATAATTGTCATTCTGTATGGAATGAGATCATGTCTCATCATGGTTTTGATTTGCATTCCTGTGATAATTTGTTTTCTGGTTTCTAGATGCCCAGGAGCTGCACCACTCACTGTATTACTGGCAGCCCCTGCTTCATGGGGAGGTACAGTCAACCTTGAATAAAGGGGCACGGATCAGCAGAGAGTTTCAGATTAGACTTGGCTGAATTAGGCATCAGTAGGTTTTACTGAGCAAGAAAGTGTTTTCAAAATTTCAGAGGCACAAGACTTGGAAAGCTGAGTCACTGCATAGAAAGGATGCAGAATATGATGTGGGCTTCCTAGTTGATGAGAAAGAGGGAATAGTTTATTGGAAGCCAGTCATACCCAGTCATCTATGAATTGTCTAAGGCTTCTTTCCCAGCAGCAGCAGCAGCAGCAGAAGCAGCAGCAGCAGCATTGAGTAGTTGCAAAAGGGACCTATGGTTACATAATATACAATATTTCCTCTTTGGCCCTGTATTGTCCCTAAAGAAAAAGGGAGCAGTAATACTCCATGTCTCTGAATTCTCTGTTTCTGTTCCTGAAAACCTAGTCATATTAAGGGAACAATGAGAGCAAGCCTGGGCTGGAAAGTCCAGATACATCTTATCTTGAAGGACTCTGGCTTTCTCTTATGGACACCAGGAACTAGGGGGAGTTAGTGTTATCTGTAGAAAGCTACTTTCTTTCATGTACCTCAAGACAGTTGCTCCTTGGGATGCTGGTCAGACAGCAAACTAAGCAAGCTGATGATATTGTTGCTGCTGCAGCCTACCATACAAAACTCCTCTGTGAGTGGGGATGGGTGTGGAGCTGAGAGCACTGTGGGAAGGATACCTATCACTCATCCAGCTGGCCACCACTGGACAGAACACAGTAAGGGAGAGGAGGCATTGCTTGGCAAAGCACCGTGAGGGACTGAGGTGCTATCTGTCAGCCTGTTGCTGCTGAACTCTTCTTGGAGCAGTCTGTGATCTATGTAAGCATTTCCAAAATAAACTGTATACCTCCCATGCAGTCTGCAGGTATTTCTTTTGGCCTGTCAGCAATGTACCCCATTGCTTGGTCATGACTGGGCTGCATATGAGACAGACCCTTTATAGAAAAAAATTCCCCAACTGTTGGAAAAAGCAAACAAGAGAATACAGAAAGAAAAAGAAATGGAGATAGACCTCAGTAAATCAGCAATGCTTTATTAAGCAGCAGAAGGACACATTTTCCAGAGGGAAAATGGCAACTGGCTACAATAAAGGTCTGAGTGTTTTAGGGTTTAGAGGGGCTGAGTCCTACAAGGAAATGTGTTGGAGGGAGACCTTGGGCAGTCGGGGGAATGGTTGTAGATTAGGAAAATTGCAACATGTTCACAGCCCATCTCTCCCTTTCTCCTTGGGGGTTGTTTTTCTCCATATCCTTCCTTCCAGACTCTGAAGGGGGACAATGAATAGGGACATCAGTATCATATCTGGATGCTTCCTGCTGAAAAGGGGTGAAGTAGGGGGACCGAATCCCCTTCAGAGATCCAGGAGAGAATATAGAGGGATGGGGTGTCTTATGCTCTTGTAGGATCCCTGTGGTTGAGGCTGAAGAGGAGTGTACATGGAAGGAGCCTTGAGGTCATCATAGGCACCTTTTCTTTGTTGTGGTTTCAGGAACTCAGATTGTGAGCGCAGAAGGAGAATGGTTGGGAAGCAGTTTGAGCTAAATGGGTCACCTAACTAAGAAGCTGTAAGAAATTAAGAATACAGGGACGAAAGGTTATTATTAAAAAGATGAATACTAAGGGGGATATAAGAGGAAGTTACCAGGAGATCCGTTGTTTTAGATTCCCCAGTGAGGACCACCAAGAATCAACGGGTTCTCATCTCTGCTGTTCCAGGCAGTGCTGGAGCTATTGAACCGTGTCTCTTACCAATCCTGATTGGTTTACATAGAAACAGCATTCTCCCTGAGGAAGAGGCAGAGTCCACCATGTTTGGCAGTGACGGGATCTAAGCCCCAACATTTTTGCAGTACAACAGATGCCAAAGAGTCCAATTGGTTTTGTAAAGTCAGTACTGAGTCAGCCACCTGCTGGATGTCTTCAAAACCTGTTATAACAAATTTTTTTATAGTAGTGAATAGAGGTTCCTAATCCTGCTGCTCCCGTGCCAATTCCAACAGATATCCCTAGCCCTATGAATAAGGGAATACACTGAAGGACTCTCTTGTGTGCTGTGCACTTTTATCTGGATAGGCAAATTTTGGTTGTTAGGTAAAACAGCAATTTGAGGAGTGAAAAAGACTAAGGTACAGAGGCAAGTCCAATTTTTGGTAGGCAGGGGTAAATATGAGTCTTGCAAAGGAAAATGCCTCAGAATTTGGGGGACACCATAGCTGTGGGAAGTGTGTGTCTTAAGTTCCATTAAAAGAGCTATTGTCTTTTCTTTTAAATGCTCAGGTATGGCTGTACTTTTGTTATAACTGTTTTTGTTAGGTGTTTAAGACCAAGCTGGTCATATTGACCTTGTTCCTACTGAGTTCCCACAGGGGGTTACTCTTGGGAACTGAAGAGCAGCTTCTTATCTCCTTTAGTGCCATCTTCCAGGATGGGTCAGGGTATCCTTAACCATGTGGCTTCCCTTGGAACCATCAGGGATGTTGCCTTCTCCAACAATCCTCCTCTTTGCAGCATGTGCACTGGTCAGCCTTCTGTTCTCCAGGGTCTCATTAATATCCCTGATCAGGAGGACTTATGGCCCAGAGTCACAAAACCCTTAGAGAAGTCCCCTTGTTCCCTGGGTTCAAGCTGACCTCAGAGGGCAAGAGCCAAATGTTGCCTATTTTCTTTCTTGGCCCCTTTATTTCTTAACTTTACGCTCCAAGTTTTGGTCTGAAATATCCAGCAAGTCAGTTTCACCAGTCTTAAAGTAAGAGTACTGGGTTTTACATTTAATGTCTACATCTTTACAGTTATTTACTCCTTTTATTTAATTAGGGTCAGTAGTAGTGCTGAAAGGACAATGATGACAGCCCTAGGAGTAGCTGCCCCCAGTCAGAAGCCCTCGTGGATGAAGCCATGGGGCCCTACTTGGGGGAAGAGAAGGGGTTTATGGAGGAAGTCCAGCCAACCATAGGAGACCCATTGGGAAGAACGTGCTGACCTTCACTGCACTTTGCAGAGAGCAGGAAAAGGTGACTCTGGGCAGAAAGAAATGTCCCCAAATAGAGTGTGGCTGTAAGAATGAGTCAAGAATGGCCAGCAGCCACCTGCCTGGACACACACTTGTGGTCTCTTTGTGCAAAGATGCCAGGTGCTTTTTTCTTTCTTTCTTTCTGGTAATTGGTTTAGAAAAAAATTCAGAACCATGTAGATAGTGGATATTCATTATTAGTTCAATTGGGAGACAGCAGGTTTGCTAGAAAGTGTTTTGGCTTTGGAGGCAGAGACAAGCTTTGCAATTTTCCAACTGCCTGATGTGAAACAAGCACGTTACCTCTCTAAGACCAAATTCCCATGTATCTTAAATAAGGATAATAATTATTTCAAAAAAGGTGCTATGAAGATTAAAGGTAAAAGTATGAGATTTACAGATACTCATCTGCTCTGGCATGGATTACCAGTATGAGTGGAAAGGTCATGCACTGGAGAGTGATAGCCAGAAGATGGCGCAATGGGGCAGGCTGCCATCTCTGCTTTGCTCCTGAGCCATTTGCCTGAGTTCTGCTGGAGGGAGTGTCTGGCACCAGTTTAGCACAAATTGAGGGACATTGTTAGGTATGGTTAAAAAAATTCAGGGGGAAGCCATTGATTTGAACTAAGATCCTACGCTAAACCTAACAACCAAACAAATATGGAGTTTAGCTATAGTAGTTGAGCTTTAGTAAATTGCTGGAGACTCTAGAATCAAACTAACCAAGGAAGTTGTAACCTGTTAATATTGTTTCTACATGGTACTTCCTGTTTCCTATAAATGCTGTCAGATCACGTTATTGGTTGGGGTTCTCTGAACCCACTTTAATTTGTGAATTCTTTTGTTTTGTTCTATTTTGTTTATAAATGCTCAAGTAAACTTTATTAGTTTAAGATTTTTCCTTTGGACACTACAGTGTTCTCCTGGTGTCAACATTTGCAGTGCAGACCAGGTGACTCCGGGAAGAGGGTAGAATGTCATCATAACAATGTAAACAAAAGGAAATAGCATTTGGCTTATTCCTCAATTTTCTCATCTGAATAATGGGGTGATATGAATATTCATATCATAGAATGTCCTCAAGGTTAACAAAATAATGTTTTCAAAAAGATCTAGCACAAAGAAGTTGCTTGATATGTATTCTCTCATTCTTTTCCCAGTCTGGGGGTGCTAACTTATTGCAAAGGATTGTTGAAACATTCCCCCAAAACAAGTAAGTATTTCACGAATATAACTGAAGTTTTTTTAAAGCATGTGATTTAAAACTGTAAACTTATATAAAATTATTATTGTCATTAGTGAAAATTAAACTTTATTCAGCATTTGAGGGTTGAGCAAACTTTTGGCATGAAAAATATATCCTCATAAAAAGCATTTAGGCAGTTTATCTTTGGATGTAAAACAAACAAACATGCATGCTCTTGAAGCCAGAAACATTTCAAGGAATATTCCCTGAGGAAACAATCAAGGATGCATGGAAATATTTTAGTTCTATGAGAATCTCTTGATACCTAAGTTATTAGAGAAGCTTGAATGTGCATTGGTTAAGAATGCACATAAAATCTTCCAGGATTTTTTTTTTTTTTTTTAGGGTAATGGGGATTGAACTCAGGAGCACTTGACCACTGAGCTATGTCCCCAGCCCCATTTTGTATTTTATTTAGAGACAAGGTCTCACTGAGTTGCTTAGTGCCTCACTTTTGCTGAGGCTGTCTTTGAACTTGCAATCCTCCTGCTTCGGCCTCCTGAATTGCTGGGATTATAGGTGTGTGCCACCGTGCCTAGCCTCTTCCAGGATTCTAATACTTGAAAATGTTGGGTAAGAGTCTCATGAACAGGAAGTGCAAGAGCAGAAGGAGATCTCAAGCATTTGGATATGTTTCTGTCACATTTTTGCACGGTCACACAATTGTGAAAATTCAGGTAGCACCAAACAAACCCTTAATTAGTTTCAGGTGGGTTTGCCTCAATGGACAGGGGAACAATGAGGCCATAGTCCTTCCTGTGGTTCCATTTCTTTCCCCTACAACCCTGTTTTTTCTGGACTAGTGCACCAGGTGCCTGACACAAGGAAAGTTTTTAATTTCATTTAAAAACTTTAAGTCTTTTCTTAAGTATAAAATAAAAAATTTCAATATGTTTTATAATAACCCAAAACCCATCAATTACCTAGGAATAAATTAGCAAAATTGTGCAGATTTGAAGATTTAATACTATAAAGATTTTGGTTTTCCCAAAGCTGAACTATAAATTTCGAATAATCAGCCAAATCTTAGAAGGATTTTTTCTCATGAAGTTAGGCTGATTCTAAGATTGAAATGAAAATTCCAAAAGGCAATAATAAGACAATCTTAAGCAAAGTTGCAGGACTCAAGTTACCCTTTACTAAGACTAATAATGAGACAGTAAATGGGGACAGTGTGGTGTTGGTGCATGATGGCAGACTAACCAATGTGTCAAAAACATGCAGTCTCCTAATTTATGACAAATGAACCACTGCAAAGCAAACAGATGGGGAAAGAAAGCCCTTTTTAATCAAGGTGACTGGATTAACTGCATTGTCCACATAAAGTATATCCACACAAAAGAACCTTGACTCCTATGCCAAACAAAAATCTGTTCCCAACAGATCATAAAACTAAATGTGAAAGATAAAATAATCTAAAAGATAATGTGGGAAATAGTTCTAGTTTTGGAATAGGCCAAGATTTATTAAATATTACAGAAACATTATTGACCATAATAATAGATAAACCAGATCTTATTAAAATCAGGGAATTTTTCTTCATTGAAGGACACAATTAAGAGAATGAAAAGGGAAGACCCATTGGGGGAAGTGTATGTGATTACAGGTAGACTACACTAGTTGTATCCAAAATCCCTTTTAAATCAGTAGGAAAATTATAGACAACCTAACAAAAAATATGCAAAAGGATTGAATGGATACTCCATCAAGGCAGAAGGTGGAAGTTGTTAAAATACAGAGAGTCTGGGAAGATAGTTTTGATTCTGCAATGTGGGCATAATTTTTGAGTCTTCTAAAATCCCCCTCCCCCATTAAAAACATTCAAAACAATTAAAATAACAAAATTCAGAACACATAGACAACAAAATTAGAGGCATAGTATCTTCTCAAACTCCAAATTATGAATGGGTGGGCAGGGACAAACCACCAGCACCCATCAGAGCCAAGAGGTCTCTACTCGGGGGAAACTTGAGGAAGAAATGAGGTGGTATTGGAGAAGACAGGGATAATGTTCCCATGAGAACTTCCTGAGGAATCTACTGGAGACTGAGCTTCAGCCAACCAAAGCAACTGGTGGGAGATCAAGAGGGAACCAGTAAGGCCTTCAATTGTATATTTACTACAAAAGTAAGACCAAATAATGTTCTAAGCACAAAGTATATGCAACATCTGTATGTTCTGACTATCTAACTGCAACATACCTATCAAAAGGTGGGGGAGCCAGGTGTAGTCGTGCACACCTGTAATTCCAGCTACTAGGGAGGCTGAGGCAGGAGGATCACAAGCTTGAGGACAGTCTTGGCAACTTAGTGAGACGTATGTCAAAGTAAAAAATAAAAAGGGCTGGGGATATAGCTCAGTGGTAAATCACCCCTTGGCTTAATCCCTAGTACCTGAAAAAATATTCTTCTCACCATGATTTTAAGAGTATTCGCTTCCCCTGTTCAGGTTTGACCTCTGGACACAGCTGCTGGGAACTCTCACAATTCATGGTGACTTCGACTGACTCCATTTGCCTCCGTCAACTGTATATTTGCACATCTTTCTTGACCACATTTGGATGAGAAGGGGCATGTGCTCCTGCTGCAGGGAAGAAAAAGTCATGGGGTGAGCTAACCTTGTGACAGACTCTTGGGAAGTTCAACTCTATTTTTCCATTTAACAGAAGCAAACCCCAAAGAAGGAACCGTTGTTCTCTTCTGCATGTGTGTTGGGGGTTACTAGGGATTAAACATGGAGCTTTGCACTTGCTGGGAAAGCACCCTACCATTGAGTTACATCCCCAGCCCCTATGTCTATTTCTTATATGAGGAATTTAAACCTTAGAAAATATGTTCAAACTGACCATGATATCAAGAAAGAAATACTAGAGCTAAGATTTTTATTTTTATTTTATTTTTTTAATTTTTAATCGTAGATGGACACAATACTTTTATTTTATTTATTTTTATGTGGTGCTGAGAATTGAACCTGGTGCCTCACACATGCCAGGAAAGCACTCTACCACCGAGCTTAGATTTAATCTCTTATCTGTATAACTCCAAAGTCCATGTAACATGGCCTTTTGAGTCCAGTTGAGGAGTAGTTATGGGAAATACCTGCCCTCTCAATATATATTTTTGATTAAACTTTTGATATAGAATAGTTTTAGATTTACAGAAAAGTTACAAAGACAACACAGACATTTCTCAAATTCCCCACACCCCTTTCATAGATTTTTTTTTGACAAATTCTATAAAGCAATTCAGGCAAATTTGTGTGGTAAGCCATTGTTATAGATCGTGGCCACCATTAGAAGATGGCGCCGGCTTCCACTGTGGCCTGTGGTAAACAACTCCTTTTATGGAGAGTTGGCGCGCAATCCCTGACCGCCCTATGAGAAAGATCCACGTGGCGGCTTAAGATTGGGATGCGGGAGGCTTTATTAGGCTATGCTTGGGCGCTCGGCGGGGGGTCGCTAGAAGATGATACTTTAATCAAGGCCTGAATAAACTGCTGAAAGAAGAATCCTGTGTCGTGTTTTCCCTTGCCGGCGAGGGGTCGCGACAAATTTGATTATAAATATTTTTATTTTATAATAAATCAAAATCTCAGATAGGCATATCAATGTTCCCAAATTGTTTGTCTTAGAGCACACACTGGGGGTAACAGTGACCAGGAACTTGAAGGGTGCTGGATGGAGAATTCAGTTTGACGTGGCAGTTTGACTTCCAGATTCTTCCACATTTCAGGTTTTCTTTTTAAGTATTTTTTTAGTTGTAGATGGATACAATACCTTTATTTACTTGTTTGTTTTGTATTTTATGTGGTGCTGAGGATTGAACCCAGCATCTCACACGTGCCAGGCAAGCACTCTACCTGGCACTCTTCCAGCCCTCCCACCTTTCAGTTTTTAATGAAAAGCTTTCAGTTGGCTTTTTCCTTTTCCCCAGGGCCTCACTAACTCAGGCATGGTCCACAAAGGCTGGGACAAATCCAGGGTGCAGTCTTCAAACCTGCTCAGTGTCCACCCCTCTAACCTCAAGGTCTCATTGCTGGGCTCAGTTCATCTATGGAAATGACCTCGTTCCTTTGGGTAGATCTATTCCCATTTGCTCCTCATTCTGTCAACTTGACTGCCTACTTTGAATGAATTGGGTGAGACTTCCAGGGAGAAGTAAAGGATGCCTAGGTTAGAAACAGAGAGAGAAATGGAAGATGTGGTTTTCTGCCTGTGTTCTCTAGCGCAACCTCACACCTCAGAACTCTGTCAGAGGAGGCATTTTGTCTCTCTCAGGCTGTTTCTTCCCAGGACATCATGTGACAAATAGAGTGAAGATTGATGACAATCAGTACCATCATTGCCCTTGAAGGGTCTTGCATGTTGGTGAGCACCTGGAAAGAGTGTGCTGGGCTTGAGCCATTTGAGCAGACCACATCAGGTCGGCCATGTGGGAAGGACATGGGTTGGTCTGTCGCATTCCATGACTAAACACTCAGGGTCACTCTAGGTGAACTGGGCTGCATGAAATAACCACACAGAGACAGACAAATACCAAATACCTTTTTCTTTGAGTCCTGTAATGGCTTCTCTGACTTTAGGGGTCCATAGAAAGAAAGAGAGACAGAGCACGTGCTGAACCCTTTTATTGAGGAGAAACCATTCAAATGAAGCAAGGGGTCTGGTTTCAGGGAGTTGAGTCTAGCTTCATGATGTCTGCTGTCAACAGATTGACTGACATCTAGGAAGGCCATGCCCATCTCATGAGCTGTGTGGAGATCATGGCAGAGCAAGTGTAAAGACCAGAGCAAAGCTCACCCAAACAGAGGAGCAACGTTGGTTCAGTCCACTTTGTGTGCTCAATGCTCATAGTTCAGATACACACAGCCCATGGCTGGCTTGCCGCATCTCCACATTCTCATCACTCAAGACTAAGGGACGCTTGTTTCCTATGTGGCATCTCCCGACATTGGTCTTGTTCTTGAACTGTCCTTAGAGATGCCCAACATATAGGTGTAAGAGTAAGGGGTTAAGGAAGAGTCTGAGCTGGTATGAGATGAGAACTACTAACCACAAAATGTAAGTGTGAACAAATAGAATGCAACTCATTTTTTACCCAGTCTACAAAAGCCAAAGGACATTGGGGTTACATAGATGTGCATGCATATGTTGTTAAGATAAAAAAAAAAGAGATGAACCCTGGGACTTCAATCCCCACAATTACATATGAGAACTTGAGATGGAGAACTTGAGTATGGAGATTCCTCAGAAAACTTGGAATGGAACTACCATCTACCCAATTATCTCACTCCTTGGTATATACCCAAAGGGAGAGAAAGAGAATATAATGGAGCGGGTATCACTTTTGAACATGCTGGTTAATCAATGCCCAGAGTACATCTGTTGAAAATCCACCAGGCAGAGAGCACAACTCCCCAGGTGGAACTCTGTAACGAAGACAAATTCTCTGGCCACCAAACTGTTCTCTCCTATTCTCAGAAGTCAAGAGCACCTCAGATTGATAGAGCATTAATCTCCAGGATGTATAAAGAACTCAAAAACTTAACACCAAAAAAAAAACCAAACAAACCCCAAATCCAACAAATAACCCAATCAATAAATGGGCAAAGGAACTGAACAGGAACTTTACAGAGGAAGAAATATGACTAGTCAACAAATAAATGAAAAAATGTTCAATATCTCTAGCAATTAGAGAAATGCAAATTAGAACTATTTCAAATTTAACAATGAATTAAACCATTAATTTAATACAAATCAAACTATTGCATTAGATTAGATGGAATCTCACTCCAGTCAGAATGGCAATTTTCAAGAATACAAGTGACAATAAATATTGGCAAGGATGTGGGAAAAAAGGTGCATTCATACATTATTGGTGGGACTGCAAATTGGTGCAACCACTCTGGAAAGCAGTATGGAGATTCCTCAGAAAACCAGGAATGGAACAACCATCTGGCCCAATTATCTCACTCTGTGGTATATACCCAAAGGAATTAAAATCAGCATACTACAGCGAGGCAGCCACATCAATGTGTATAGCAGCTCAATTCATAATAGCTAAGCTATGGAACCAAGCTAGGTGCCCTTCAACAGATGAATGCATAAAAAAATCATGGTATATATGCACCATGGAATATTACTCAGCCATAAAAAGAATGACTTTATGACTTGTGGGTAAATGGATGGATCCAGAGACTATCATACTAAGTGAAATAAGACCATCTCCCAAACCAAAGGTCAAATGTTCTCTCTGATATGCAGATAATAACACACAATGAGGTTGTGGGGAGTAGAAGAGTAGTTTGGTGGATTAGACAAAGGGAAATGAAGGGAAGAGGGGGATGGGAATAGGAAAGACATAAGAATGAATTGAACATAACTTTCCCATGTTCATTTAAGAATACACAACCAGTGAAACTCCACATCATGTACAACTGCAAGAATGGACCCTAATTAGAATAAGCTATACTCTATGCAGATATCAAAATACACTCTATTGTCATGCATATCTAAAAAGAACAAAAAATAAAGAGAAAAAGAGAGAAGAAAAAATAATTAATCGGAATTTTAGAGTCTGAAAGTCTCATGTATTGCCTTTTGAGGGGGGCAGAAGACTTCTATTTATTGCCATGTCCATTTCTCTTCAACCTTCAAAACTTTTTGCCATCACCTCTCATTGTCAAAATAAACCCAAAAAGCTAACAAAAATTCTAGGAAATATAAGTCCCAGGCTCCTCCCCTGTGAACCAGGAGAAAGCTTACAAAAACAATGAAAACAATGTTTTTGTTGAAAACAATCTGGAACAGCCCACCCACAGTTAATTCACCATATTTGTATTTCACTGAATCTAAGAAACAATTATAAGATGAACCATTAAATTCTTGTGCAATTAATAAAGAAGAGATTTTGCCAGTTAAACTTTGAATTGCCATTTATTATATTTTACCCTGATTTTAAAGGCATCCAAATGTGAAAAAAAAAGTATGTGTAAGTAGGTGGAATGCAGTAATTTCCAAAATGTCAATAGTAACCACCACATCACACTTCCACCTGACATTGTGATTATCCATTGCACAATTGTAGACAAGGATTGCTTCTCCCGAAAAGGGGAAAACCCAAATCCCACTGAGAACCATGTGTAACTCTGTAACGTTCATGTCTCTTTGAGTCATTCTACCTTTATTAATCTACAGACTAAATTGTAAGGGCAACCATTATTTTTAAGCGTGGTTGACTTGCTTTGGCCAATGGGACAGTGAGAAACGTGAAGCAAACAAAATCGAACAGGTCATGCGCACTTGTATCTTAATCTTGATGGCTCTTGGAATCCTGCTACTGATATCTAAAGAGGCTTGGCCTAGACTTATAGGTGATAAAACACGTGTGGCCCAGTCATCTTTTTATAGCTTTGTATCTTCCTCAAACTCCGGTGTTAATGCAGGAATGTTCAGAGGTGTGATAACTGGATTGCAAGAGCTGTAACCTAATCAGTCTATCCTAGTTTAAATGGACTGACTGGGTGGTAACTGTAGGCAGGTGGAGCATGGCTGGAGGAGGTGAGTCACTGGGGCATGCCCTGGAAGCATTCATCTTCCCTGCAGCCCCTTCCCCTTTCTCTCTCTGCTTCCTGCCCACATGAGCTGAGTAGATTTCCCCCACTGTGCCCTCAGCCATGATGCTCCATCTCACTTGAGTCCAGAGTGATGAAACTGTCTGATCATGGAATGAACTCCTGAAACCATGAGCCAAGATAAAACTTTTCCTTCTCTAAGTTGTTCTGGTCCAGTATTTAGGTCACAGTGATTAAAACAGAAAATGACTAACGGATACCTTAATGATCAACCCATCAACCACCAGACATGTAAGTAAAGCCAACCTAGACCTTTCATCTGCCGTCTGAAAACCCAGGTGACTCAAGACTCAGGAGTGATCCATCAGAGATCCTCTTAGGTGGATCAAATCTGACTTCCCAGCCAATCCACAGAATTTTGAGCTAATTCAGTGTTTGGTTTTACTCTTTTAAGTCTTCAGTTTTGGGGTCATTTGTTATATAGTTAGAAACTAACTCAAACCCAAACAGTGAAGTTGCTGCTATACCCAAGTTAGAAACACATGGTGTTAGCTTTGGGAACAGGAAGCAGGTGGAAGCTGGAAAAGTAGCAAGGAAATTGTTGGAAAAGTCTAGAAAAACAATGAGGGCACTAAGAGGATGGAGAAATAGCAACTCCTGTTATGTACTTATGAAATGTTTGGCAAAACTGTTGCCTGTCATAACCTGGAAGTTTAAAAATTTACTTAATGACCGTGTAGACTTCAGCAAGGTGATTTTTAGAAAGCATATTGAAAATGTCAGTTGGCTTCTTTTAGCTGCTTGTGATTATTTATGGGAAGGGTATGATCTGAATGTTCACGTCTCCCTAAAATTCAGGTTAACATCTAATCACCAACATGATCATAATGGTAGGTGAGGAATTTTAGGAGGTAACTATGAGGGTAGAGCATATAGGAGCGGGACAAGTTTCCTTATAAATTGGCCCAAAGGAGCGAGTTCATTCATTCCACCATGTGAGGACACAGTGAGAAATCAGCAGTCTGCAACCTGAAGGTCAGCCCTCACCAGAACCTGATCAAACTGACATGTTGATCTTGGATTTTCCAACCTTAGAACTGTGAGAAATAAATTTCTGTTGCTTATAAACTACCCAGTTCGTGATATTTTGTTATAGAAGCCTGAATGGACTAAGAAAGAAAGAGAGATAAGTAAAAGAAGGAATTGTTTCATTTTTAAGCAACAATAGGAACATAGAAAGACTAGGAATTTTGAGGTTAGAAAATAAAACTTACTCATCTGTGGTCTCTCAGACCAGTAAAATATTCTCAAAGTAATAAATAGCTTCAGAGTAAAGAGCTAATAAAAACATCGCAATAAGATGTTTGTTAAGACACTTTGTTAAGACCTCTGTAAAGGAATGTTTGATAGAAACTTTGAAGTAGATAAAATAGCTTCTAAAATTTTTCAGGTTTTCTCCAACAGAAATGTAAAACACTCAAAGTAGAGATGGACATGTTTGCAAAAGGGTTGTGGTAGAGGCTTTTGGAACATAGAAGAGATTTGAATTAGTTTCATTGGAAACCCTTGAAGTTTTTAAGAGAATGGCATTGTTAAAAGCTCTACCATTTGGACATTAAGGCATAGGATGTGCCCGAATGAGAAGCAAGAGCAATGTTAGGGATAGAGACAACAGCTATGGGAGGCCAAAGCTGCACAGGCTAAATGGAGGGGATCTAGGAGTAAAGATAACAACAGTGAACAAGAGCTCTGGAGGTCAAGTGTTTTCTGTTTGGATTTTCCCCTGAGAAGTGTTTACTTTTCTAATACTGATTCCTTACATGCTGGCCTCCATAAAAACCAGCAGTTCTGAGGGCTTCAAGTAATCAACTCTGAGCACCACTGGGACCCAGACAGCTGATAAGACCAGGGAGTGGTGGTAGTGCCTTCCAGACATCAATGCTGAGCTGGAGAATAGGGTTGGAGTCTAAGTTCCTGCAGGTATTGCTACTAAATCCTAACTCCTAATCACTCCTGGCAGGATCTGGTGTTCCCGATTCATGCCACTTGGAAAGTCCCACATCTCAAGGGTCAGGGATGCCCTCCTGGAGTCTGGTATATAGTCTTGCTGTATTTTGTTATGTTGTCTTAGAATTTTATGTTGTCTTAAAATGCAATTTCTCCGGCTTCTCTTGAGTCTTCCCCTTGGTAATCGCTGCCCCAGCGGGCCTGCTCTGTGGGACATGTTTATTTAATTTTGTTTCTGCTTGACCAAACTTATGTTCACAGAATGCCCAAGAAAATATTGTTGTGCCCTTTGTCTTGTTTGGAGATACAGACGTTGCAGGGGGAAAGGACCTGGCACTGGGACCTCATCTCTTACCTACAGATGTCCCAAGGGCTTTGCTTTCATGAGCCATGCTGCAGTGTACGAAGATGGTGCCGATCTGGAGGGTGGAGGAAATGCCTAACTGTGAGAAGAAAGACTCAGCCTGACTCATGCACAGATTAAATTTATTTGGGACACAAGAGCTTTAGAAAGCAGTCACCCCACCATTGTAGATCTTCCAGGGATAGGGAATAGCCGAGCCTGGGATTCATGGATTCACAAGAAATCTTCTGGGCTGGTCACCAGGTACACTTGTCAATCTCCATTCACCTTTTGAGATTGGTAATCCTTTAAAATTAAATGGGATTCCTTTAAAATTAAAAGCCCCACATTATTATTTTTCTTCATCATTTTCTAATAACCTGTATGTCCATCCCGACTTCCTCATGCAAAGAATGGAAACTGAGGAATTGCTCCCAAATCCTGGACAGGCACCAGCAGAGGTTAAACAACCAGAATAATATTCTCAGGCTAGTAAGGCCTGGTAACTCCCTGGCTTTTGTTCCAATAAGTTGTGTTTCTGTAAGACAAACGGATACAAAGTAGCTGCCTTCCCAGTTTTGGCTGAATGGTGATTACATTCATTTTTTTTTCTTTTTATGTTTCCTGTTATTTCTGATGCAGGGGGGCAACTGAATCCAGTGTACTAGAAACCCAGCTGGGCCTCTGGCTGGGGAACCGGTGACAACATGGCTGCCAGAGCCACTCTTCTGAAACACAAGTTTGATCAGGACATTTCCTCTGCTTAGAAACTGCCGGCTACTTAGCACTGACACTGTGGTAGGCATGCTCACCGCTCTTTGGACGAGGACTTGTTGTAGTGTCCCTCCCCACAACCTCCACCCCCACGGTGACATCTACCCATTACCATCATTTTTCCATCTTCCAGGAAAGCTCCTTTCTCCCACCAGCTGGACTGCCCTTCCATGTCTAGCAGATTATGTGCATCTTCAAGCTCTCGCTTCAATGTTCTCCACTCTCTGACGACTGCCCCACACACCCCCACACTCTTTGCTCCCACAGAACTTAGTAGAAATCTGAACAAAGCACCAGGTTGTGATACGGGTTTGTTCCCCAACGTGGTTTATGTTGGCCTTTTTATCTCAACTCCAGCCCATGCCTGCCTGACAGAGGAGGTACTCAAATACACTGGTGTTCCCATTTCTTCCCTTCTTCCTCCTAGGATCACCTATTTTCCTGGAAGAGTTAAGGTACTTCGGTTGGGGTAGAGGAAAGAGAGTGAGAAATCCTGGTTCATGTCCTTGTGAATCTAAGGTCACGGTTACTTGTCTCACTTGAGCTCCTTGGGGCTGTCATTGAATAGGGCTTCTCTTCTAGGACAGGGCTATAGATAATGCAACCAGGTTGTCTTTCTATCATTTGTTTCCAACTTCTCTCTCCCGGAATCATGCAGACTTTTGAGAGCAGTGGACAAGGCGGCATCTGTCTGCCCCAGAAAAGCCCACCAGGAACTGGTCTGCCCGCATGGAGCCCTTGACTGGTTTATACTCACTTTGAAAACAGCGTCCTGGCAGGTATGACCACAGCCATTGCTGCAGCACTTCATTCCCTTGGGACATGAATCATCTCCTGTGCACATTTCAACACAAATCCCACTGACTCCTTCAGGCACTTCAGGGCATTCTCCATAGTGTTGCAGTTCTGAAATGAACAATGGTGTTTTTGGAACCTGGAGTGGTCACTAGGACAGAGAGGAGAACTGATGCTGGAGGTCTGAAGCCCTCGTCACCACAGGACTCCGGCTTCTTCCTTTCCTTCCTTGGTGCTCCTGGACCCCCTCAGATTCATCAGCACCACTGTCAATTTTAAGTCTTTATGCTCACAGTCTAGCCCTTGAGAGAATGTTCTTGGAGCTCTAAAGCCTGAAGAGACTCAACGGGAAAGGAACCTGCACTGTCATCCTGGAAAACCTCTGATGTAAGACAGCCACCTGCCTACCCTGCACAAATCTGCGTTCACCTCAGAGCAACTGCCCCTGGGAGTCACATCTAGGGTACATCTCCTAGTTAGTGAGACCCCTGCCCCATTCTCTACACCCAGCTTCTGTTGAACTCTACTCACTCTCATAAGGATGGGAAATGCAGGGTAATCTCTCCTACAGGTCAAAGGAAATAAGTCTGATCCCTGCAGTGGGCATGTGCCTGCCTCCCAGACTACCCTCAGGCTCCAGACTGGGCTCCCAGCCTTCTCTCCTCTCAACTGGGATCCCCCCAGCATAATCCAGGAGAGAAGAAAGCTTTAGGACTAAAGGAGGACAAACAATATTAGATGCTGTGGAGATTGAAGACTTTGCAATTGAGAAGTCAGGGGATTTGTCATGGGGACCACGGGGAGAGAACAATGGGGGCAGGAATCCACAGCCTGGATTCCTGCCCCCATTATTCTCCTGAAGCCATTATTCTCTTCAAGCTGTTAGGAACCAAGATACAGAGAATTAAGAATACTCCTTTGAAAATGGTGGTGGTAAAGGGAGAAGAAGTCGTGATGCTTCACGTTTAGCATGCTAAAGCAAATATTTTCTCCAGATAATACAAGAAAGAAGCTAGTGAAGAGGGAGATGGAGGAATGCTGATGAGGGGACAGAAGGAGAAGAACAGAGAGTCCAGATGGCAGAATGAACCGGGAGAAAGAGAGAGAGAAAGCAGGGGCAGGAGAGAACTCCTGCTCAGGGAAGCTGCGTGGTGGCCACCAAAGTGTGTGTGTGTGTGTGTGTGTGTGTGTGTGTGTGTGTGGGTGGGGGTCCTTTCAGTGTCTCTTTAAGGAGAATCTTTCCTCCTTCTCCCCCGTCCTCCTGCACACTGAAATTCTACTTTCTAGAGTTTTCATTTGAAGAAGAATAGGCTGCTTTCTGGCTGGACTCACCCAAAAGTTGCAATGGTCTCACCGCAGCCTGAAGCTCCTGTAACTCAAGGCTGAGGAAGATGAGTGCCACAAGGAGAAGGAAGCCTCCCAACTTCATGTTGCTGTTGGAAGTCTTAGGTGCACATGTGGCAGGGCTCAAGAGTAGCTGAGATTTATACCTTTCCACCCACTGAGCTGGCATGCAACCAGGGCCTATGGACCGTGGAAGCCAAAGCCCTGCCCAGAAACTGGTGTTGCGGGAGACCACACCATACCTGAACCAGGAAACACCATGTTACTTAAGCAAGCTTCTGTGCCAAGGGAACACCCTTCTCTACCTAACAAACAGGACTCCTAAACTGGGAAAGCTAGGGTGGGGTGGGTGGGGTAGGAAGACGGGCACTAACCTTCTTTTTTATTTTTTTATTCCTTTAATTTTTATTGTTGGTTGTTCAAAACATTACATAATTCTTGACATATCATATTTCACACTTTGATTCAAGTGGGTTATGAACTCCCATTTTTACCCCATATACAGATTGCAGCATCACATCGGTTACACATCCACTGTTTTACATATTGCCATACTAGTGTCTGTTGTATTCTGCTGCCTTTCCTATCCTCTACTATCTCCCATCCCCTCCCCTCCCATCTTCTCTCTCTACCCCATCTACTGTAATTCATTTCTTCCCCTTGTTTTTTTCCCCTTTCCCCTCACTTCCTCTTGTATGTAATTTTGTATAATCATGAGGGTCTCCTTCCATTTCCATGTAATTTCCCTTCTCTTTCCTTTTTCCTCCCACCTCTCACCCCTGTTTAATGTTAATCTTCTTCTCATGCTCTTCCTCCCAACTCTGTTCTTAGTTACTCTCCTTATATTAAAGAAAACATTTGGCATTTGTTTTTTAGGGATTGGCTAGCTTCACTTAGCATAATCTGTTCTAATGCCATCCATTTCCCTGCAAATTCTATGATTTTGTCATTTTTTTAATGCAGAGTAATACTCCATTGTGTATACATGCCACATTTTTTTTAATCCATTCGTCTATTGAAGGGCATCTAGGTTGGTTCCACAGTCTTGCTATTGTGAATTGTGCTGCTATGAACATCGATGTAGCAGTGTCCCTGTAGCATGCTCTTTTTAGGTCTTTAGGTAATAGATCGAGAAGGGGAATAGCTGGGTCAAATGGTGGTTCCATTCCCAGCTTTCCAAGAAATCTCCATACTGCTTTCCAAATTGGCTGCACCAATTTGCAGTCCCACCAGCAATGTACAAGTGTACCCTTTTCCCCACATCCTCGCCAGCACTTGTTGTTGTTTGACTTCATAATGGCTGCCAATCTTACTGGAGTGAGATGGTATCTTAGGGTGGCTTTGATTTGCATTTCTCTGACTGCTAGAAATGGTGAGCAATTTTTCATGTACTTATTGATTGATTGTATGTCCTCCTCTGAGAAGTGTCTGTTCAGGTCCTTTGCCCATTTGTTGATTGGGTTATTCGTTTTCTTATTGTTTCATTTTTTGAGTTCTTTGTATACTCTGGATATTAGGGCTCTATCTGAAGTGTGAGGAGTAAAGATTTGTTCCCAGGATGTAGGCTCCCTATTTACCTCTCTTATTGTTTCTTTTGCTGAGAAAAAACTTTTTAGTTTGAGTAAGTCCCATTTGTTGATTCTAGTTATTAACTCTTGTGCTATGGGTGTCCTATTGAGGAATTTGGAGACCGACCCCACAGTATGTAGATCGTAGCCAACTTTTTCTTGTATCAGATGCCGTGTCTCTGATTTGATATCAAGCTCCTTGATCCATTTTGAGTTAACTTTTGTGCATGGCAAGAGAAAGGGATTCAGTTTCATTTTGTTGCATATGGATTTCCAGTTTTCCCAGCACCATTTGTTGAAGATGCTATCCTTCCTCCATTTCATTGCTTTTAGGCCCTTTATCAAATATAAGATAGTTGTAGTTTTGTGGATTGGTTTCTGTGTCCTCTATTCTGTACCATTGGTCCACCCGCCTGTTTTGGTACCAGTACCATGCTGTTTTTGTTGCTATTGCTCTGTAGTATAGTTTGAGGTCTGGTAACGCTATACCGCCTGATTCACACTTCCTGCTTAGAGTTGTTTTTGCTATTCTGGGTCTTTTATTTTTCCATATGAATTTCATAATTGCTTTATCTATTTCTACCAGAAATGCCGTTGGGATTTTGATTGGCACTGCATTAAACCTATAGAGAACTTTTGGTAATATTGCCATTTTGATGATGTTAGTTCTGCCTATCTATGAACAGGGTATATTTTTCCATCTTCTAAGATCTTCTTCTATTTCTCTCTTTAGGGTTCTGTAGTTTTCATTGTATAAGTCTTTCACCTCTTTTGATAGGTTGATTCCCAAGTATTTTATTTTTTTTTTTTGAGGATATTGTGAATGGAGTGGTTGTCCTCATTTCCATTTCAGAGGATTTGTCGCTGATATACAGGAATGCCTTTGATTTATGCATGTTGATTTTATATCCTGCCACTTTGCTGAATTCATTTATTAGCTCTAATAGTTTCTTTGTAGACCCTTTTGGGTCTGCTAGGTATAGAATCACGTCAGCTGCAAATAGTGATAATTTAAGTTCTTCTTTTCCTATTTTTATGCCTTTAATTTCTTTCGTCTGTCTAATTGCTCTGGTCAGTGTTTTGAGAACTATGTTGAACAGAAGTGGTGAGAGAGGGCATCCCTGTCTTGTTCCAGATTTTAGAGGGAATGCCTTCAATTTTTCTCCATTCAGAATGATGCTAGCCTGAGGCTTAGCATAGATTGCTTTTACAATATTGAGGTATGTTCCTGTTATCCCTAGTTTTTCTAGAGTTTTGAACATAAAGGGATGCTGTACTTTGTCGAATGCTTTTTCTGCATCTATTGAGATGATCATATGGTTCTTATTTTTAAGTCTATTGATGTGGTGAATAACATTTAATGATTTCCGTATATTGAACCAGCCTTGCATCCCAGGGATGAATCCTACTTGATCATGGTGCACAATTTTTTTGATATGTTTTTGTATCCAATTCGCCAGAATTTTATTGAGGATTTTTGCATCTAGGTTCATTAGAGATATTGGTCTGTAGTTTTCTTTCTTTGAAGTGTCTTTGTCTGGTTTAGGAATCAGGGTGATGTTGGCCTCGTAGAATGAATTTGGAAGTTCTCCCTCTTTTTTTACTTCCTGAAATAGCTTGAAAAGTATTGGTATTAGTTCCTCTTTAAAGGTTTTGTAAAACTCTGCTGTATACCCATCCGGTCCTGGGCTTTTCTTAGTTGGTAGTCTTTTGATGGTTTCTTCTATTTCCTCAATTGATATTGGTCTGTTTAGGTTGTCTATATCCTCCTGACTCAATCTGGGCAGATCATATGACTTAAGAAATTTATCGATGCCTTCACTATCTTCTATTTCATTGGAGTATAAGGATTCAAAATAATTTCTGATTATCTTCTGTATTTCTGAAGTGTCTGTTGTGATATTGCCTTTTTCATCCCGTATGCTAGTAATTTGAGTTCTCTCTCTTCTTCTCTTCGTTAGCATGGCTAAGGGTCTGTTGATTTTATTTATTTTTTCAAAGAACCAACTTTTAGTTTTGTCAATTTTTTCAATTGTTTCGATTTCATTAATTTCAGCTCTGATTTTAATTATTTCTTGCCTTCTACTTCTTTTGCTGTTGTTTTGCTCTTCTCTTTCTAGGATTTTGAGATGAAATATGAGATCATTTATTTGTTGGATTTTTCTTTTTTTAAGGAATGAACTCCAAGCAATGAATTTTCCTCTTAGAACTGCTTTCAATGTGTCCCATAGATTCCAATATGTTGTGTCTGTGTTTTCATTTATCTCTAAGAATTTTTTAATTTCCTCCTTGATGTCTTCTATAACCCATTGATCATTCAGTAACCTATTGTTCATTCTCCAAGTGATGCATGATTTTTCCTTCCTTCTTTTATCGTTGATTTTCAGTTTCATTCCATTATGATCAGATAAGATGCATGGTATTATCTCTACTCCTTTATATTGTCTAAGAGTTGCCCTGTGACATAATATATGATCTATTTTTGAGAAGGATCCATGTGCTGCTGAGAAAAAAGTGTAACTGCCTGATGTTGGGTGGTATATTCTATATATGTCGATTGAGTCTAGGTTATTAATTGTGTTATTGAGTTCTATAGTTTCCTTATTCAACTTTTGTTTGGAAGATCTGTCCGGTGGTAAGAGAGGTGTGTTGAAGTCTCCCATGATTATTGTATGGTGGTCTATTAGACTCTTGAACTTGAGAAGAGTTTGTTTGATGAACATAGCTGCACCATTGTTTGGGGCATATATATTTATGATTGTTATGTCTTGTTGGTGTATGGTTTCCCTTGAGCAGTATGTAGTGTCCCTCTTTATCCCTTTTGATTAACTTTGGCTTCAAATCTATTTTATTTGATATGAGTATGGACACTCCTGCTTGTTTCCGAAGTCCGTATGAGTGATATGATTTTTCCCAACCTTTCACCTTCAGTCTATGTATGTCTTTTCCTATCAAATGCGTCTCCTGTAGGCAGCATATTGTTGGGTCTTGTTTTGTGATCCATTCTACTAGCCTATGTCTCTTAATTGGTGAGTTTAAGCCATTAACATTTAGGGTTATTATTGAGATATGGGTTGTTCTTCCAGCCATATTTGTTTCTTTATGTTACTAAACGTGGTTTGTTTTCCTCTTTGGTTATTTTTCCCCCTTTACTGTCCTACCTCCCACTGTTGGTTTTGATTGTTATTTTCCATTTCCTCTTCCTGTAATGTTTTGCCGAGGATGTTTTGAAGAGATGGTTTTCTAGCTGCAAATTCTTTTAACTTTTGTTTATCGTGGAAGGTTTTAATTTCATCTTCCATCATGAAGCTTAATTTCGCTGGATACACAATTCATGGTTGGAACCCATTTTCTTTCAGTGTTTGAAATATGTTATTCCAGGATCTTCTAGCTTTCAGAGTCTGTGTTGAAAGATCAGCTGTTATCCTGATTGGTTTACCCCTAAATGTAATCTGCTTCCTTTCTCTTGTAGCTTTTAAAATTCTCACCTTATTCTGTATGTTGGGCATCTTCACTATAATGGGTCTAGGTGTGGATATCTTATGATTTTGCACATTCGGCGTCCTGTAGGCTTCTAGGATTTGGGATTCTGTCTCATTCGTCAAGTCTGGGAAGTTTTCTCGTATTATTTCATTGAATAGATTGCTCATTCCTTTGGTTTGGATCTCTGTACCTTCCTGTATCCCAATGACTCTTAAGTTTGGGCTCTTTATGTTATCCCATATTTCTTGGATGTTCTGCTCATGGTTTCTTAACAGTCTTGCTGAGCTATGTTCTTTTCAAGTTGAAATACTTTGTCTTCATTGTCTGATGTTCCATCTTCTAAGTGTTCTACTCTGCTGGTAGTATTCTCAATTGAGTTTTTAAGTTGGTTTATTGCTTCCTGCATTTCTAGGATTTCTGTTTGTTTGTTTTTTATAACCTCTATCTCCCTGTATAGTTGATCTTTTGCTTCTTGGATTTGTTTATGTAATTCATTGTCGAAGTGATCTTTCATTGTCTGATTTTGCTGTCTAATGTGTTCCTTGAGACTCCAGATCATCCGAAGCATGTATATCCTGAATTCTTTATCTGACATTCCATCTGCTGCAGATATTACCTCTTCTAACGCTGAGTTGACCTGCATTGCTTGTGGTCCTTTCTTTCCTTGTCTTTTCATACTGTTTGTGTTTCTTTCTGCTTGGTGAAACTGTTGTGTTATTGAATTATCCCCCTATATATTTACATTGCTCTTGTATAGTTGCAAAGTCTCCCTCGCAGGTGCGGGTGGCGGTTCTGCCACTCCTCCAATTGGTGCAATGTGCCTACCACGCCGGCAGACCGCTGGGCCTGTTCTGCTGGTCGGTAGCAGGTCCGCCTACCTTGCAGGCGCGGGCGGCGGCTCTGCCCCTCCGCGGGCCACTGGGCCTGTTCTGTCTGTCGGTTGCAGGTCTGTCTACCTTGCAGGTGTGGGTGGCGGCTCTGCTCCTCCCCCAACTGGGGCGATGTGTCTACCACGCTGGCAGGTCGCTGGGCCTGTTCTGCTGGTGGGTCGCAGGTCCGGCACGGCACTAACCTTCATTATGTGCTTCCATTCAATTTTTCATCTTCAACATTAGTATTAAATGACTGCTGTGGGCCAGGTATGTACAATGTGTATGGGGTATGTCCAGAGAAATTCCAATCTAGGATCTGGGTACCAGGTAGCAAGGGTGCCACCTGCTCCTGCACTTCTCCCTCCCTGCACCCAACTTTCACCTGTATAATTGAGAGCATGGGGAGCTATCAGAGGTGCTTCCCTATCCCTGCTGGTGACACAGTGGGCTACCTTATTCTCCCTCTGCCTTTGTCTGATGCTCTGTGCTGCTGGGCACCTGGCAGGTGCAATGGTCTTTGCCTGAATGATATATGTCATTTTCTTGAGATAGAGTTCCACTTTGCCTTGTTTAGAAAGTAGGGTATTTCATGTTTGAGACCCTAAATTTCTATATACATGTTACTCTCCTAGGGTGCCTCTCATCCTGCAGTCCTGGAGTGGGAGGTGGGATGGGGTGTAGAAACCAACCAGCTTAGGAGTGAGATTTCATTTCCTCCTTCTTGCAGAAACTTCTGATCTAGATGAGTGATTTTCTAAAATACTCTCTTCCTTCCCCAGTGATTCTAGGGGGGAGGGCATGTACAACTTTGGCCATGAATTGTGTCTCACAAGATATATTAATGTGAGATAAAGAAGATGTTTGGGCTGGTTAGAGGTAGCAGGATCAGTTTGCAGCCTCTTTATAGGTTCCTGGGGAAATGGTTGACTTCAGTTTAGAAAGTAGGGTATTTGAGTTTTACTGGGTTCCTAATTCTCGGACTACAGGAAAAGACCCTCCCTATTATAGTTCGTTTGTCACAGTTCCTGAAATGCTGCCAGCTGTGGTCCTTTGGGTAAACAATTGACCTCATAAATCGCTAGTATTTGAGAGAGTTAAGAGGTACAGTTATAGACTATGGATAAAGCAGTTTGCAAACTGCATTGAATACTACAATTTATTATTAAATACTTTATTTGTTGAAGTTACATAAGTCAACTCGAGTGGTTTCATAAATAAACATTTTGAATATTTAAAAAAGTATATTTATGGGAAATAGCCAAGTGTCAGCCAATCACAGGCTACATACTGATCAGATCGTGTCTAACTAAGGCAAATTCACAGATACGTCCAATAATGCTGGTTCCTGTGCCTCATTTCCATGCTCTGTCTATGAATATTCCCATCTCACTTGCAGAGCGTAGTTCTATGAAGATCTGTTTCTGAGGGCTGCTGGATCTGTGAATCATTCCTTGCTCAGTTCAACTCTGTTGAATTAAATTTGTCTAAAGTTCTTTTTTTTTGCAGGAGAAAAGAGAGGATAAGTGTAGTAATGGATAAGGAGGTCAAATATTTGTTTGAGGTGTAGTAGTAATGGAGATGGACTAGCATCTTACGTAGAAATAATAGCTCAGGTTGAAAAATGCCACAGGAATAATTTTGTTCAAAGAAGGATAATTTTGGAAGCAATCACCCCATCATCTCCTAATAATCACCAGAATGGAACGCTTAATCTAAAGTTATTTTAGATCCTTAGAGAGCAGCCAGGAAAAGCAGCTGACTTTGGAATAAAGAAGACATTTGGGAATGGTCATGGGAGGAGTCCAAGGTTTGTCATTATCCCAATGGATAAATCATCCTAAAATGTCTGCTGCAGCCCACCGAGAGGGTGAACAGTTAACTGAATGCAGGCTGTGAGCCAGCCTGAGAAAATAAAAGTCAAAAGAAATATACCAAGAAATAAAGACAAAGGACACAAAAATGGCGATGCAGCGGGATCCAGTGAGTGACCCAAGCTCTGATGGAGACTGGATCTAACAAAGGAACAAAAGCCCACACATTTATTATATAGGTGTGAGCATTAAAGGGTTTCAGTGTGAAAAACTTCTTGAGGTAAGCAGGAAGTTGAGAAAAACAACTTGGCTGGGGCTTAGCAGTTTACACCCATCTATTCTTCCTTCGGGCAGCTGGTTTTTGAAATCAAGGCTTTTGAACTACTGAAATCCATGACAAGAATGGAATTCTCCTACCAACAGGAGTCACCTTGCAAATGGGTGTTACCCTGGCACTCTTGCACCACAAGGTTCCCAGAAGCAGCATCGCACTGCCCATGTTCAAAGCAGTCTGCTCACAACACTAAAGCATGAAGATTATATTTACACTTTCCAGACAGTTCTGGTCTTTGCTGTCACGCAGCTTTCTCCATGTGCCACTCTGACTTCAGTGGGCAAGGGGCAGGTGGAACCCCTCCTACCCCTGCCAAGGCCAGTGGGGACTCTTCCTCCTCTCCATAAGCAGCTATCTTCTACACACAATCTGAAGAGTGACCACACCTGGTAGTGCATCATTTTTGTCTCTTGGGACAAGATCCATCTTCTGCGTTCATTTCATCACAAAGCCCCAGCAGATCCTATAGGCAACCTTGGATGATTTCTGGGTCTTTGTCCAGTTGAAAAATAAAACTGTCTACTCAAACTCGGCTACTCTGTAGAAGAATGGACCGGTTGCCAAGAGAGAGGTCTGAGTGCCCCATCTCTGAAGGATTGTGAGCATGTTCCCTTCTTCACACCCCAAGAGGACACATACCCATGACCAGAAACTATAATATCCTGGGGAAAGAGCATGTAGCATTATCATTAACTCCCTTCTTTTTGTCCCTTTGGGACTAGATAGTTAAATCTCAGATCACAGAGCCAGCCTCCTACCAATTCTGTGTGTTCTCAGGTGCCAATCAAAACGGAATCCTACAGCCTACTGGTATTCTCTGCCTGAAAGAGAACCTAATACTGTACCCAGAGCTGCTCAAATAGGGTCCCATGAATCAGTAGCATCAGCATCCTATAGAAGAAGTGCAGATTCTTGGGTTCTTGGGCTACACTCCAGAAAAGAACTGAAAACCAGAGTCTGAGAATCAGAAGCCTAGATTTTAATTATCGGCACCTCTTCCCCAGTGATTCTTATGCATGCCTAGGTTGGAGAACTGTTGTACAATCAGTCCCATCAAATTAGGGGCTGGAAAATGCAGGCTGGATATTATTATACTTGCAGATCAAGTAACATAGGTCTGGTAGGTGACAATTCTCTACTTGGTGCTTCATCTGTGGGAGAGACCTCCTTCATCTGTGGGGAGTCCCTGACACACTCTCCCCAGCTCCCAAAATGCCTAAGCTTGGCCCATGAGCCTTGCGATAATGTGAATCTGTGTTAGAAAACTTTATTTTTGTAGTCACATGTAGTCTTAATTCCTCTGATCCTAGTTTCCAGTCTACTTTGATGCATGTACCAGATTTGCAATGGCAACAACTGATCCTAGCCTGTCAGTCAAGAAAGTAAGGGATGTGAAGATTCTGTGGTGAAATAGCATCTGTCAGGTATAAATGTTGGTAGAATGAATGAATGGATGTGTGTGTGTGTGTGTGTGTGTGTGTGTGTGTGTGTTTAAGAGACAGAGAGAGGGAGAGAATTATAGAAATTTTTATGTAGCATGTCAAGGTTAGGTGGTTATCTTGGGGAGGAGATTACAGATAATTTACATTTTTATTTGTGGTATTTTCGAGTTTTCTATAATGAGCATGTATTACTTATACAGCAAAATAAGAGAAGAGTTCTGTGCTCAAAAAAGTGGGGACACACAACTCTATGATGTGCTTTTCTGTTGAGATGCACTAGCACGAAAGCAGAGACTAGGGGCATTAGTGTCTTAAGCAAGGAAAGTTGGGGCTGAGCCAAGCACAGTCTCCCTGTGTTGTGTGGGGTTTGGGGACTTGGAGAGGGTTTGTTGCTTTCACCTGTTTCCCTGGGCTGGAGAAAAGATGCAACCACATCCCTTCTTGACACACCATTCTCCAGGCCCACCATCCCAGGTTCCTCAGCAGGGGTCCCACCAGTTGCTCACAGTAGAACAGATTCTGTGAGCATAAATAAGTCTCAAGGATGGGTCTCTAGAAGTGTGGATCATTTCTATGTGTTGGGAATCTTCAATCTCTTCTTTTCTGGTTATTTTGAACTTTATAATAAATTGGTGTAGACTATAGCTACCCACCACGGTATAGAACACTACAACTAATTCCTCCAATGTAACTGTACTTTGGTTCCCATTATCCAGACTCTCACCCAGACATCCTTCCTAGTTTCTGATAACCACTATTCTACTCTCTATTTCTATGAAATCAAACTTTTTTAGTTTCAACCAATGAGTGAGAACATTGGGTGTTTTGTCTTTCTGTGCCTTATTTCAGTTAACACAGGGTCCTCCAGGTTCATCTGTGTTGTTGCAAATAGCATTTCATTTATTTTATGACTGAGTAATATTCCATTGTGTATATATAAGGCATTTCTTCCTCCATTCATTCATGGGGACCTTGGTTGATTCCATATCTTAGCTAATATGAATGGTGCTGCAATAAACGTGTCCAGGAATCCCATAGATATAATGACCTCATTTCTTCTGGATTTATAACCAATAGTGTGATCACGGATCATGTGGTATTCCATTTTCAGATTTTTGAGGAACCTCTTCTCATTTTTCATCATGGTTGTACTAATTTACATTCCCACCAGCAGTTCCTGCCATGAGGGTTCCCCTTTCTCCACATCCTCATCAGCATTTGTTATTTTTTGTCTTTTTGATAATTGTCATTCTGTATGGAATGAGATCATGTCTCATCATGGTTTTGATTTGCATTCCTGTGATAATTTGTTTTCTGGTTTCTAGATGCCCAGGAGCTGCACCACTCACTGTATTACTGGCAGCCCCTGCTTCATGGGGAGGTACAGTCAACCTTGAATAAAGGGGCACGGATCAGCAGAGAGTTTCAGATTAGACTTGGCTGAATTAGGCATCAGTAGGTTTTACTGAGCAAGAAAGTGTTTTCAAAATTTCAGAGGCACAAGACTTGGAAAGCTGAGTCACTGCATAGAAAGGATGCAGAATATGATGTGGGCTTCCTAGTTGATGAGAAAGAGGGAATAGTTTATTGGAAGCCAGTCATACCCAGTCATCTATGAATTGTCTAAGGCTTCTTTCCCAGCAGCAGCAGCAGCAGCAGCAGCAGCAGCAGCATTGAGTAGTTGCAAAAGGGACCTATGGTTACATAATATACAATATTTCCTCTTTGGCCCTGTATTGTCCCTAAAGAAAAAGGGAGCAGTAATACTCCATGTCTCTGAATTCTCTGTTTCTGTTCCTGAAAACCTAGTCATATTAAGGGAACAATGAGAGCAAGCCTGGGCTGGAAAGTCCAGATACATCTTATCTTGAAGGACTCTGGCTTTCTCTTATGGACGCCAGGAACTAGGGGGAGTTAGTGTTATCTGTAGAAAGCTACTTTCTTTCATGTACCTCAAGACAGTTGCTCCTTGGGATGCTGGTCAGACAGCAAACTAAGCAAGCTGATGATATTGTTGCTGCTGCAGCCTACCATACAAAACTCCTCTGTGAGTGGGGATGGGTGTGGAGCTGAGAGCACTGTGGGAAGGATACCTATCACTCATCCAGCTGGCCACCACTGGACAGAACACAGTAAGGGAGAGGAGGCATTGCTTGGCAAAGCACCGTGAGGGACTGAGGTGCTATCTGTCAGCCTGTTGCTGCTGAACTCTTCTTGGAGCAGTCTGTGATCTATGTAAGCATTTCCAAAATAAACTGTATACCTCCCATGCAGTCTGCAGGTATTTCTTTTGGCCTGTCAGCAATGTACCCCATTGCTTGGTCATGACTGGGCTGCATATGAGACAGACCCTTTATAGAAAAAAATTCCCCAACTGTTGGAAAAAGCAAACAAGAGAATACAGAAAGAAAAAGAAATGGAGATAGACCTCAGTAAATCAGCAATGCTTTATTAAGCAGCAGAAGGACACATTTTCCAGAGGGAAAATGGCAACTGGCTACAATAAAGGTCTGAGTGTTTTAGGGTTTAGAGGGGCTGAGTCCTACAAGGAAATGTGTTGGAGGGAGACCTTGGGCAGTCGGGGGAATGGTTGTAGATTAGGAAAATTGCAACATGTTCACAGCCCATCTCTCCCTTTCTCCTTGGGGGTTGTTTTTCTCCATATCCTTCCTTCCAGACTCTGAAGGGGGACAATGAATAGGGACATCAGTATCATATCTGGATGCTTCCTGCTGAAAAGGGGTGAAGTAGGGGGACCGAATCCCCTTCAGAGATCCAGGAGAGAATATAGAGGGATGGGGTGTCTTATGCTCTTGTAGGATCCCTGTGGTTGAGGCTGAAGAGGAGTGTACATGGAAGGAGCCTTGAGGTCATCATAGGCACCTTTTCTTTGTTGTGGTTTCAGGAACTCAGATTGTGAGCGCAGAAGGAGAATGGTTGGGAAGCAGTTTGAGCTAAATGGGTCACCTAACTAAGAAGCTGTAAGAAATTAAGAATACAGGGACGAAAGGTTATTATTAAAAAGATGAATACTAAGGGGGATATAAGAGGAAGTTACCAGGAGATCCGTTGTTTTAGATTCCCCAGTGAGGACCACCAAGAATCAACGGGTTCTCATCTCTGCTGTTCCAGGCAGTGCTGGAGCTATTGAACCGTGTCTCTTACCAATCCTGATTGGTTTACATAGAAACAGCATTCTCCCTGAGGAAGAGGCAGAGTCCACCATGTTTGGCAGTGACGGGATCTAAGCCCCAACATTTTTGCAGTACAACAGATGCCAAAGAGTCCAATTGGTTTTGTAAAGTCAGTACTGAGTCAGCCACCTGCTGGATGTCTTCAAAACCTGTTATAACAAATTTTTTTATAGTAGTGAATAGAGGTTCCTAATCCTGCTGCTCCCGTGCCAATTCCAACAGATATCCCTAGCCCTATGAATAAGGGAATACACTGAAGGACTCTCTTGTGTGCTGTGCACTTTTATCTGGATAGGCAAATTTTGGTTGTTAGGTAAAACAGCAATTTGAGGAGTGAAAAAGACTAAGGTACAGAGGCAAGTCCAATTTTTGGTAGGCAGGGGTAAATATGAGTCTTGCAAAGGAAAATGCCTCAGAATTTGGGGGACACCATAGCTGTGGGAAGTGTGTGTCTTAAGTTCCATTAAAAGAGCTATTGTCTTTTCTTTTAAATGCTCAGGTATGGCTGTACTTTTGTTATAACTGTTTTTGTTAGGTGTTTAAGACCAAGCTGGTCATATTGACCTTGTTCCTACTGAGTTCCCACAGGGGGTTACTCTTGGGAACTGAAGAGCAGCTTCTTATCTCCTTTAGTGCCATCTTCCAGGATGGGTCAGGGTATCCTTAACCATGTGGCTTCCCTTGGAACCATCAGGGATGTTGCCTTCTCCAACAATCCTCCTCTTTGCAGCATGTGCACTGGTCAGCCTTCTGTTCTCCAGGGTCTCATTAATATCCCTGATCAGGAGGACTTATGGCCCAGAGTCACAAAACCCTTAGAGAAGTCCCCTTGTTCCCTGGGTTCAAGCTGACCTCAGAGGGCAAGAGCCAAATGTTGCCTATTTTCTTTCTTGGCCCCTTTATTTCTTAACTTTACGCTCCAAGTTTTGGTCTGAAATATCCAGCAAGTCAGTTTCACCAGTCTTAAAGTAAGAGTACTGGGTTTTACATTTAATGTCTACAACTTTACAGTTATTTACTCCTTTTATTTAATTAGGGTCAGTAGTAGTGCTGAAAGGACAATGATGACAGCCCTAGGAGTAGCTGCCCCCAGTCAGAAGCCCTCGTGGATGAAGCCATGGGGCCCTACTTGGGGGAAGAGAAGGGGTTTATGGAGGAAGTCCAGCCAACCATAGGAGACCCATTGGGAAGAACGTGCTGACCTTCACTGCACTTTGCAGAGAGCAGGAAAAGGTGACTCTGGGCAGAAAGAAATGTCCCCAAATAGAGTGTGGCTGTAAGAATGAGTCAAGAATGGCCAGCAGCCACCTGCCTGGACACACACTTGTGGTCTCTTTGTGCAAAGATGCCAGGTGCTTTTTTCTTTCTTTCTTTCTGGTAATTGGTTTAGAAAAAAATTCAGAACCATGTAGATAGTGGATATTCATTATTAGTTCAATTGGGAGACAGCAGGTTTGCTAGAAAGTGTTTTGGCTTTGGAGGCAGAGACAAGCTTTGCAATTTTCCAACTGCCTGATGTGAAACAAGCACGTTACCTCTCTAAGACCAAATTCCCATGTATCTTAAATAAGGATAATAATTATTTCAAAAAAGGTGCTATGAAGATTAAAGGTAAAAGTATGAGATTTACAGATACTCATCTGCTCTGGCATGGATTACCAGTATGAGTGGAAAGGTCATGCACTGGAGAGTGATAGCCAGAAGATGGCGCAATGGGGCAGGCTGCCATCTCTGCTTTGCTCCTGAGCCATTTGCCTGAGTTCTGCTGGAGGGAGTGTCTGGCACCAGTTTAGCACAAATTGAGGGACATTGTTAGGTATGGTTAAAAAAATTCAGGGGGAAGCCATTGATTTGAACTAAGATCCTACGCTAAACCTAACAACCAAACAAATATGGAGTTTAGCTATAGTAGTTGAGCTTTAGTAAATTGCTGGAGACTCTAGAATCAAACTAACCAAGGAAGTTGTAACCTGTTAATATTGTTTCTACATGGTACTTCCTGTTTCCTATAAATGCTGTCAGATCACGTTATTGGTTGGGGTTCTCTGAACCCACTTTAATTTGTGAATTCTTTTGTTTTGTTCTATTTTGTTTATAAATGCTCAAGTAAACTTTATTAGTTTAAGATTTTTCCTTTGGACACTACAGTGTTCTCCTGGTGTCAACATTTGCAGTGCAGACCAGGTGACTCCGGGAAGAGGGTAGAATGTCATCATAACAATGTAAACAAAAGGAAATAGCATTTGGCTTATTCCTCAATTTTCTCATCTGAATAATGGGGTGATATGAATATTCATATCATAGAATGTCCTCAAGGTTAACAAAATAATGTTTTCAAAAAGATCTAGCACAAAGAAGTTGCTTGATATGTATTCTCTCATTCTTTTCCCAGTCTGGGGGTGCTAACTTATTGCAAAGGATTGTTGAAACATTCCCCCAAAACAAGTAAGTATTTCACGAATATAACTGAAGTTTTTTTAAAGCATGTGATTTAAAACTGTAAACTTATATAAAATTATTATTGTCATTAGTGAAAATTAAACTTTATTCAGCATTTGAGGGTTGAGCAAACTTTTGGCATGAAAAATATATCCTCATAAAAAGCATTTAGGCAGTTTATCTTTGGATGTAAAACAAACAAACATGCATGCTCTTGAAGCCAGAAACATTTCAAGGAATATTCCCTGAGGAAACAATCAAGGATGCATGGAAATATTTTAGTTCTATGAGAATCTCTTGATACCTAAGTTATTAGAGAAGCTTGAATGTGCATTGGTTAAGAATGCACATAAAATCTTCCAGGATTTTTTTTTTTTTTTTTAGGGTAATGGGGATTGAACTCAGGAGCACTTGACCACTGAGCTATGTCCCCAGCCCCATTTTGTATTTTATTTAGAGACAAGGTCTCACTGAGTTGCTTAGTGCCTCACTTTTGCTGAGGCTGTCTTTGAACTTGCAATCCTCCTGCTTCGGCCTCCTGAATTGCTGGGATTATAGGTGTGTGCCACCGTGCCTAGCCTCTTCCAGGATTCTAATACTTGAAAATGTTGGGTAAGAGTCTCATGAACAGGAAGTGCAAGAGCAGAAGGAGATCTCAAGCATTTGGATATGTTTCTGTCACATTTTTGCACGGTCACACAATTGTGAAAATTCAGGTAGCACCAAACAAACCCTTAATTAGTTTCAGGTGGGTTTGCCTCAATGGACAGGGGAACAATGAGGCCATAGTCCTTCCTGTGGTTCCATTTCTTTCCCCTACAACCCTGTTTTTTCTGGACTAGTGCACCAGGTGCCTGACACAAGGAAAGTTTTTAATTTCATTTAAAAACTTTAAGTCTTTTCTTAAGTATAAAATAAAAAATTTCAATATGTTTTATAATAACCCAAAACCCATCAATTACCTAGGAATAAATTAGCAAAATTGTGCAGATTTGAAGATTTAATACTATAAAGATTTTGGTTTTCCCAAAGCTGAACTATAAATTTCGAATAATCAGCCAAATCTTAGAAGGATTTTTTCTCATGAAGTTAGGCTGATTCTAAGATTGAAATGAAAATTCCAAAAGGCAATAATAAGACAATCTTAAGCAAAGTTGCAGGACTCAAGTTACCCTTTACTAAGACTAATAATGAGACAGTAAATGGGGACAGTGTGGTGTTGGTGCATGATGGCAGACTAACCAATGTGTCAAAAACATGCAGTCTCCTAATTTATGACAAATGAACCACTGCAAAGCAAACAGATGGGGAAAGAAAGCCCTTTTTAATCAAGGTGACTGGATTAACTGCATTGTCCACATAAAGTATATCCACACAAAAGAACCTTGACTCCTATGCCAAACAAAAATCTGTTCCCAACAGATCATAAAACTAAATGTGAAAGATAAAATAATCTAAAAGATAATGTGGGAAATAGTTCTAGTTTTGGAATAGGCCAAGATTTATTAAATATTACAGAAACATTATTGACCATAATAATAGATAAACCAGATCTTATTAAAATCAGGGAATTTTTCTTCATTGAAGGACACAATTAAGAGAATGAAAAGGGAAGACCCATTGGGGGAAGTGTATGTGATTACAGGTAGACTACACTAGTTGTATCCAAAATCCCTTTTAAATCAGTAGGAAAATTATAGACAACCTAACAAAAAATATGCAAAAGGATTGAATGGATACTCCATCAAGGCAGAAGGTGGAAGTTGTTAAAATACAGAGAGTCTGGGAAGATAGTTTTGATTCTGCAATGTGGGCATAATTTTTGAGTCTTCTAAAATCCCCCTCCCCCATTAAAAACATTCAAAACAATTAAAATAACAAAATTCAGAACACATAGACAACAAAATTAGAGGCATAGTATCTTCTCAAACTCCAAATTATGAATGGGTGGGCAGGGACAAACCACCAGCACCCATCAGAGCCAAGAGGTCTCTACTCGGGGGAAACTTGAGGAAGAAATGAGGTGGTATTGGAGAAGACAGGGATAATGTTCCCATGAGAACTTCCTGAGGAATCTACTGGAGACTGAGCTTCAGCCAACCAAAGCAACTGGTGGGAGATCAAGAGGGAACCAGTAAGGCCTTCAATTGTATATTTACTACAAAAGTAAGACCAAATAATGTTCTAAGCACAAAGTATATGCAACATCTGTATGTTCTGACTATCTAACTGCAACATACCTATCAAAAGGTGGGGGAGCCAGGTGTAGTCGTGCACACCTGTAATTCCAGCTACTAGGGAGGCTGAGGCAGGAGGATCACAAGCTTGAGGACAGTCTTGGCAACTTAGTGAGACGTATGTCAAAGTAAAAAATAAAAAGGGCTGGGGATATAGCTCAGTGGTAAATCACCCCTTGGCTTAATCCCTAGTACCTGAAAAAATATTCTTCTCACCATGATTTTAAGAGTATTCGCTTCCCCTGTTCAGGTTTGACCTCTGGACACAGCTGCTGGGAACTCTCACAATTCATGGTGACTTCGACTGACTCCATTTGCCTCCGTCAACTGTATATTTGCACATCTTTCTTGACCACATTTGGATGAGAAGGGGCATGTGCTCCTGCTGCAGGGAAGAAAAAGTCATGGGGTGAGCTAACCTTGTGACAGACTCTTGGGAAGTTCAACTCTATTTTTCCATTTAACAGAAGCAAACCCCAAAGAAGGAACCGTTGTTCTCTTCTGCATGTGTGTTGGGGGTTACTAGGGATTAAACATGGAGCTTTGCACTTGCTGGGAAAGCACCCTACCATTGAGTTACATCCCCAGCCCCTATGTCTATTTCTTATATGAGGAATTTAAACCTTAGAAAATATGTTCAAACTGACCATGATATCAAGAAAGAAATACTAGAGCTAAGATTTTTATTTTTATTTTATTTTTTTAATTTTTAATCGTAGATGGACACAATACTTTTATTTTATTTATTTTTATGTGGTGCTGAGAATTGAACCTGGTGCCTCACACATGCCAGGAAAGCACTCTACCACCGAGCTTAGATTTAATCTCTTATCTGTATAACTCCAAAGTCCATGTAACATGGCCTTTTGAGTCCAGTTGAGGAGTAGTTATGGGAAATACCTGCCCTCTCAATATATATTTTTGATTAAACTTTTGATATAGAATAGTTTTAGATTTACAGAAAAGTTACAAAGACAACACAGACATTTCTCAAATTCCCCACACCCCTTTCATAGATTTTTTTTTTGACAAATTCTATAAAGCAATTCAGGCAAATTTGTGTGGTAAGCCATTGTTATAGATCGTGGCCACCATTAGAAGATGGCGCCGGCTTCCACTGTGGCCTGTGGTAAACAACTCCTTTTATGGAGAGTTGGCGCGCAATCCCTGACCGCCCTATGAGAAAGATCCACGTGGCGGCTTAAGATTGGGATGCGGGAGGCTTTATTAGGCTATGCTTGGGCGCTCGGCGGGGGGTCGCTAGAAGATGATACTTTAATCAAGGCCTGAATAAACTGCTGAAAGAAGAATCCTGTGTCGTGTTTTCCCTTGCCGGCGAGGGGTCGCGACAAATTTGATTATAAATATTTTTATTTTATAATAAATCAAAATCTCAGATAGGCATATCAATGTTCCCAAATTGTTTGTCTTAGAGCACACACTGGGGGTAACAGTGACCAGGAACTTGAAGGGTGCTGGATGGAGAATTCAGTTTGACGTGGCAGTTTGACTTCCAGATTCTTCCACATTTCAGGTTTTCTTTTTAAGTATTTTTTTAGTTGTAGATGGATACAATACCTTTATTTACTTGTTTGTTTTGTATTTTATGTGGTGCTGAGGATTGAACCCAGCATCTCACACGTGCCAGGCAAGCACTCTACCTGGCACTCTTCCAGCCCTCCCACCTTTCAGTTTTTAATGAAAAGCTTTCAGTTGGCTTTTTCCTTTTCCCCAGGGCCTCACTAACTCAGGCATGGTCCACAAAGGCTGGGACAAATCCAGGGTGCAGTCTTCAAACCTGCTCAGTGTCCACCCCTCTAACCTCAAGGTCTCATTGCTGGGCTCAGTTCATCTATGGAAATGACCTCGTTCCTTTGGGTAGATCTATTCCCATTTGCTCCTCATTCTGTCAACTTGACTGCCTACTTTGAATGAATTGGGTGAGACTTCCAGGGAGAAGTAAAGGATGCCTAGGTTAGAAACAGAGAGAGAAATGGAAGATGTGGTTTTCTGCCTGTGTTCTCTAGCGCAACCTCACACCTCAGAACTCTGTCAGAGGAGGCATTTTGTCTCTCTCAGGCTGTTTCTTCCCAGGACATCATGTGACAAATAGAGTGAAGATTGATGACAATCAGTACCATCATTGCCCTTGAAGGGTCTTGCATGTTGGTGAGCACCTGGAAAGAGTGTGCTGGGCTTGAGCCATTTGAGCAGACCACATCAGGTCGGCCATGTGGGAAGGACATGGGTTGGTCTGTCGCATTCCATGACTAAACACTCAGGGTCACTCTAGGTGAACTGGGCTGCATGAAATAACCACACAGAGACAGACAAATACCAAATACCTTTTTCTTTGAGTCCTGTAATGGCTTCTCTGACTTTAGGGGTCCATAGAAAGAAAGAGAGACAGAGCACGTGCTGAACCCTTTTATTGAGGAGAAACCATTCAAATGAAGCAAGGGGTCTGGTTTCAGGGAGTTGAGTCTAGCTTCATGATGTCTGCTGTCAACAGATTGACTGACATCTAGGAAGGCCATGCCCATCTCATGAGCTGTGTGGAGATCATGGCAGAGCAAGTGTAAAGACCAGAGCAAAGCTCACCCAAACAGAGGAGCAACGTTGGTTCAGTCCACTTTGTGTGCTCAATGCTCATAGTTCAGATACACACAGCCCATGGCTGGCTTGCCGCATCTCCACATTCTCATCACTCAAGACTAAGGGACGCTTGTTTCCTATGTGGCATCTCCCGACATTGGTCTTGTTCTTGAACTGTCCTTAGAGATGCCCAACATATAGGTGTAAGAGTAAGGGGTTAAGGAAGAGTCTGAGCTGGTATGAGATGAGAACTACTAACCACAAAATGTAAGTGTGAACAAATAGAATGCAACTCATTTTTTACCCAGTCTACAAAAGCCAAAGGACATTGGGGTTACATAGATGTGCATGCATATGTTGTTAAGATAAAAAAAAAAGAGATGAACCCTGGGACTTCAATCCCCACAATTACATATGAGAACTTGAGATGGAGAACTTGAGTATGGAGATTCCTCAGAAAACTTGGAATGGAACTACCATCTACCCAATTATCTCACTCCTTGGTATATACCCAAAGGGAGAGAAAGAGAATATAATGGAGCGGGTATCACTTTTGAACATGCTGGTTAATCAATGCCCAGAGTACATCTGTTGAAAATCCACCAGGCAGAGAGCACAACTCCCCAGGTGGAACTCTGTAACGAAGACAAATTCTCTGGCCACCAAACTGTTCTCTCCTATTCTCAGAAGTCAAGAGCACCTCAGATTGATAGAGCATTAATCTCCAGGATGTATAAAGAACTCAAAAACTTAACACCAAAAAAAAAAAAAACAAACAAACCCCAAATCCAACAAATAACCCAATCAATAAATGGGCAAAGGAACTGAACAGGAACTTTACAGAGGAAGAAATATGACTAGTCAACAAATAAATGAAAAAATGTTCAATATCTCTAGCAATTAGAGAAATGCAAATTAGAACTATTTCAAATTTAACAATGAATTAAACCATTAATTTAATACAAATCAAACTATTGCATTAGATTAGATGGAATCTCACTCCAGTCAGAATGGCAATTTTCAAGAATACAAGTGACAATAAATATTGGCAAGGATGTGGGAAAAAAGGTGCATTCATACATTATTGGTGGGACTGCAAATTGGTGCAACCACTCTGGAAAGCAGTATGGAGATTCCTCAGAAAACCAGGAATGGAACAACCATCTGGCCCAATTATCTCACTCTGTGGTATATACCCAAAGGAATTAAAATCAGCATACTACAGCGAGGCAGCCACATCAATGTGTATAGCAGCTCAATTCATAATAGCTAAGCTATGGAACCAAGCTAGGTGCCCTTCAACAGATGAATGCATAAAAAAATCATGGTATATATGCACCATGGAATATTACTCAGCCATAAAAAGAATGACTTTATGACTTGTGGGTAAATGGATGGATCCAGAGACTATCATACTAAGTGAAATAAGACCATCTCCCAAACCAAAGGTCAAATGTTCTCTCTGATATGCAGATAATAACACACAATGAGGTTGTGGGGAGTAGAAGAGTAGTTTGGTGGATTAGACAAAGGGAAATGAAGGGAAGAGGGGGATGGGAATAGGAAAGACATAAGAATGAATTGAACATAACTTTCCCATGTTCATTTAAGAATACACAACCAGTGAAACTCCACATCATGTACAACTGCAAGAATGGACCCTAATTAGAATAAGCTATACTCTATGCAGATATCAAAATACACTCTATTGTCATGCATATCTAAAAAGAACAAAAAATAAAGAGAAAAAGAGAGAAGAAAAAATAATTAATCGGAATTTTAGAGTCTGAAAGTCTCATGTATTGCCTTTTGAGGGGGGCAGAAGACTTCTATTTATTGCCATGTCCATTTCTCTTCAACCTTCAAAACTTTTTGCCATCACCTCTCATTGTCAAAATAAACCCAAAAAGCTAACAAAAATTCTAGGAAATATAAGTCCCAGGCTCCTCCCCTGTGAACCAGGAGAAAGCTTACAAAAACAATGAAAACAATGTTTTTGTTGAAAACAATCTGGAACAGCCCACCCACAGTTAATTCACCATATTTGTATTTCACTGAATCTAAGAAACAATTATAAGATGAACCATTAAATTCTTGTGCAATTAATAAAGAAGAGATTTTGCCAGTTAAACTTTGAATTGCCATTTATTATATTTTACCCTGATTTTAAAGGCATCCAAATGTGAAAAAAAAAGTATGTGTAAGTAGGTGGAATGCAGTAATTTCCAAAATGTCAATAGTAACCACCACATCACACTTCCACCTGACATTGTGATTATCCATTGCACAATTGTAGACAAGGATTGCTTCTCCCGAAAAGGGGAAAACCCAAATCCCACTGAGAACCATGTGTAACTCTGTAACGTTCATGTCTCTTTGAGTCATTCTACCTTTATTAATCTACAGACTAAATTGTAAGGGCAACCATTATTTTTAAGCGTGGTTGACTTGCTTTGGCCAATGGGACAGTGAGAAACGTGAAGCAAACAAAATCGAACAGGTCATGCGCACTTGTATCTTAATCTTGATGGCTCTTGGAATCCTGCTACTGATATCTAAAGAGGCTTGGCCTAGACTTATAGGTGATAAAACACGTGTGGCCCAGTCATCTTTCTATAGCTTTGTATCTTCCTCAAACTCCGGTGTTAATGCAGGAATGTTCAGAGGTGTGATAACTGGATTGCAAGAGCTGTAACCTAATCAGTCTATCCTAGTTTAAATGGACTGACTGGGTGGTAACTGTAGGCAGGTGGAGCATGGCTGGAGGAGGTGAGTCACTGGGGCATGCCCTGGAAGCATTCATCTTCCCTGCAGCCCCTTCCCCTTTCTCTCTCTGCTTCCTGCCCACATGAGCTGAGTAGATTTCCCCCACTGTGCCCTCAGCCATGATGCTCCATCTCACTTGAGTCCAGAGTGATGAAACTGTCTGATCATGGAATGAACTCCTGAAACCATGAGCCAAGATAAAACTTTTCCTTCTCTAAGTTGTTCTGGTCCAGTATTTAGGTCACAGTGATTAAAACAGAAAATGACTAACGGATACCTTAATGATCAACCCATCAACCACCAGACATGTAAGTAAAGCCAACCTAGACCTTTCATCTGCCGTCTGAAAACCCAGGTGACTCAAGACTCAGGAGTGATCCATCAGAGATCCTCTTAGGTGGATCAAATCTGACTTCCCAGCCAATCCACAGAATTTTGAGCTAATTCAGTGTTTGGTTTTACTCTTTTAAGTCTTCAGTTTTGGGGTCATTTGTTATATAGTTAGAAACTAACTCAAACCCAAACAGTGAAGTTGCTGCTATACCCAAGTTAGAAACACATGGTGTTAGCTTTGGGAACAGGAAGCAGGTGGAAGCTGGAAAAGTAGCAAGGAAATTGTTGGAAAAGTCTAGAAAAACAATGAGGGCACTAAGAGGATGGAGAAATAGCAACTCCTGTTATGTACTTATGAAATGTTTGGCAAAACTGTTGCCTGTCATAACCTGGAAGTTTAAAAATTTACTTAATGACCGTGTAGACTTCAGCAAGGTGATTTTTAGAAAGCATATTGAAAATGTCAGTTGGCTTCTTTTAGCTGCTTGTGATTATTTATGGGAAGGGTATGATCTGAATGTTCACGTCTCCCTAAAATTCAGGTTAACATCTAATCACCAACATGATCATAATGGTAGGTGAGGAATTTTAGGAGGTAACTATGAGGGTAGAGCATATAGGAGCGGGACAAGTTTCCTTATAAATTGGCCCAAAGGAGCGAGTTCATTCATTCCACCATGTGAGGACACAGTGAGAAATCAGCAGTCTGCAACCTGAAGGTCAGCCCTCACCAGAACCTGATCAAACTGACATGTTGATCTTGGATTTTCCAACCTTAGAACTGTGAGAAATAAATTTCTGTTGCTTATAAACTACCCAGTTCGTGATATTTTGTTATAGAAGCCTGAATGGACTAAGAAAGAAAGAGAGATAAGTAAAAGAAGGAATTGTTTCATTTTTAAGCAACAATAGGAACATAGAAAGACTAGGAATTTTGAGGTTAGAAAATAAAACTTACTCATCTGTGGTCTCTCAGACCAGTAAAATATTCTCAAAGTAATAAATAGCTTCAGAGTAAAGAGCTAACAAAAACATCGCAATAAGATGTTTGTTAAGACACTTTGTTAAGACCTCTGTAAAGGAATGTTTGATAGAAACTTTGAAATAGATAAAATAGCTTCTAAAATTTTTCAGGTTTTCTCCAACAGAAATGTAAAACACTCAAAGTAGAGATGGACATGTTTGCAAAAGGGTTGTGGTAGAGGCTTTTGGAACATAGAAGAGATTTGAATTAGTTTCATTGGAAACCCTTGAAGTTTTTAAGAGAATGGCATTGTTAAAAGCTCTACCATTTGGACATTAAGGCATAGGATGTGCCCGAATGAGAAGCAAGAGCAATGTTAGGGATAGAGACAACAGCTATGGGAGGCCAAAGCTGCACAGGCTAAATGGGGGGGATCTAGGAGTAAAGATAACAACAGTGAACAAGAGCTCTGGAGGTCAAGTGTTTTCTGTTTGGATTTTCCCCTGAGAAGTGTTTACTTTTCTAATACTGATTCCTTACATGCTGGCCTCCATAAAAACCAGCAGTTCTGAGGGCTTCAAGTAATCAACTCTGAGCACCACTGGGACCCAGACAGCTGATAAGACCAGGGAGTGGTGGTAGTGCCTTCCAGACATCAATGCTGAGCTGGAGAATAGGGTTGGAGTCTAAGTTCCTGCAGGTATTGCTACTAAATCCTAACTCCTAATCACTCCTGGCAGGATCTGGTGTTCCCGATTCATGCCACTTGGAAAGCCCCACATCTCAAGGGTCAGGGATGCCCTCCTGGAGTCTGGTATATAGTCTTGTGTATTTTGTTATGTTGTCTTAGAATTTTATGTTGTCTTAAAATGCAATTTCTCCGGCTTCTCTTGAGTCTTCCCCTTGTTAATCGCTGCCCCAGCTGGCCTACTCTGTGGGACATGTTTATTTAATTTTGTTTCTGCTTGACCAAACTTATGTTCACAGAATGCCCAAGAAAATATTGGTATGTCCTTTGTCTTGTTTGGAGATACAGACGTTGCAGGGGGAAAGGACCTGGCACTGGGACCTCATCTCTTACCTACAGATGTCCCAAGGGCTTTGCTTTCATGAGCCATGCTGCAGTGTACGAAGATGGTGCCGATCTGGAGGGTGGAGGAAATGCCTAACTGTGAGAAGAAAGACTCAGCCTGACTCATGCACAGATTAAATTTATTTGGGACACAAGAGCTTTAGAAAGCAGTCACCCCACCATTGTAGATCTTCCAGGGATAGGGAATAGCCGAGCCTGGGATTCATGGATTCACAAGAAATCTTCTGGGCTGGTCACCAGGTACACTTGTCAATCTCCATTCACCTTTTGAGATTGGTAATCCTTTAAAATTAAATGGGATTCCTTTAAAATTAAAAGCCCCACATTATTATTTTTCTTCATCATTTTCTAATAACCTGTATGTCCATCCCGACTTCCTCATGCAAAGAATGGAAACTGAGGAATTGCTCCCAAATCCTGGACAGGCACCAGCAGAGGTTAAACAACCAGAATAATATTCTCAGGCTAGTAAGGCCTGGTAACTCCCTGGCTTTTGTTCCAATAAGTTGTGTTTCTGTAAGACAAACGGATACAAAGTAGCTGCCTTCCCAGTTTTGGCTGAATGGTGATTACATTCATTTTTTTTTTTCTTTTTATGTTTCCTGTTATTTCTGATGCAGGGGGGCAACTGAATCCAGTGTACTAGAAACCCAGCTGGGCCTCTGGCTGGGGAACCGGTGACAACATGGCTGCCAGAGCCACTCTTCTGAAACACAAGTTTGATCAGGACATTTCCTCTGCTTAGAAACTGCCGGCTACTTAGCACTGACACTGTGGTAGGCATGCTCACCGCTCTTTGGACGAGGACTTGTTGTAGTGTCCCTCCCCACAACCTCCACCCCCACGGTGACATCTACCCATTACCATCATTTTTCCATCTTCCAGGAAAGCTCCTTTCTCCCACCAGCTGGACTGCCCTTCCATGTCTAGCAGATTATGTGCATCTTCAAGCTCTCGCTTCAATGTTCTCCACTCTCTGACGACTGCCCCACACACCCCCACACTCTTTGCTCCCACAGAACTTAGTAGAAATCTGAACAAAGCACCAGGTTGTGATACGGGTTTGTTCCCCAACGTGGTTTATGTTGGCCTTTTTATCTCAACTCCAGCCCATGCCTGCCTGACAGAGGGGGTACTCAAATACACTGGTGTTCCCATTTCTTCCCTTCTTCCTCCTAGGATCACCTATTTTCCTGGAAGAGTTAAGGTACTTTGGTTGGGGTAGAGGAAAGAGAGTGAGAAATCCTGGTTCATGTCCTTGTGAATCTAAGGTCACGGTTACTTGTCTCACTTGAGCTCCTTGGGGCTGTCATTGAATAGGGCTTCTCTTCTAGGACAGGGCTATAGATAATGCAACCAGGTTGTCTTTCTATCATTTGCTTCCAACTTCTCTCTCCCGGAATCATGCAGACTTTTGAGAGCAGTGGACAAGGCGGCATCTGTCTGCCCTAGAAAAGCCCACCAGGAACTGGTCTGCCCGCATGGAGCCCTTGACTGGTTTATACTCACTTTGAAAACAGTGTCCTGGCAGGTATGACCACAGCCATTGCTGCAGCACTTCATTCCCCTGGGACATGAATCATCTCCTGTGCACATTTCAACACAAATCCCATAGACTCCTTCAGGCACTTCAGGGCATTCCAGACGAGAACCGATGCTGGAGGTCTGAAGCCCTCGTCACCACAGGACTCCGGCTTCTTCCTTTCCTTCCTTGGTGCTCCTGGACCCCCTCAGATTCATCAGCACCACTGTCAATTTTAAGTCTTTATGCTCACAGTCTAGCCCTTGAGAGAATGTTCTTGGAGCTCTAAAGCCTTAAGAGACTCAACAGGAAAGGAACCTGCACTGTCACCCTGGAAAACCTCTGATGTAAGACAGCCACCTGCCTACCCTGCACAAATCTGCGTTCACCTCAGAGCAACTGCCCCTGGGAGTCACATCTAGGGTACATCTCCTAGTTAGGGAGACCCCTGCCCCATTCTCTACACCCAGCTTCTGTTGAACTCTACTCACTCTCATAAGGATGGGAAATGCAGATTAATCTCTCCTACAGATCAAAGGAAATAAGTCTGATTCATGCAGTGGGCATGTGCCTGCCTCCCAGACTACCTCCAGGCTCCAGACTGGGCTCCCAGCCTTCTCTCCTCTCAACTGGTATCCCCTCAGCTCACCTTGGGAAGGAAAATAAGTCCGGGCACAGACCATGTCCATTCCCAGGGTGACAAAACCCACCAGGACCAAGACTGTGGCTGCCTTCATGTTGGCTTCTGCTAAGTCGCGCACATACACAACAATTTATACTGTGCCACCTGAGAGGAAGGCTGTAGGGAGGCAGCAGAGCAGGAATTTCGGAAAAACACAAGGTCTCCAGGGAGTGCCCCCAGGGGATCTAGTTCCTTTGTTCACAAGAACTTTCAAATTAAAGTGTTGTTTCTTGGCAGTGGAAATGCCAAACTTGAGATACTCAAGAACACATTTTAGCAGGTTGGCACTAGTTTTCCCGGTGACAGGAAATGGTAACAAAGAAATGAATGGTGTAATTTAGAATCTTCAGAGTGAGAACTTAAACTTTGAAACCAGGTGTGGACTGGAAGGCTGATCTGGGGCCTCCAGGAGGTCCAGTTATGTCAGAATGTGACCAGGATCCTCCTATTGAAGTCTGAATCTGGAGGGCCCCCCAAAAGCCAGATCTGGCCACTCTCCCCCTCAAAATAAACAGGAAAGGTAACAGTGAAAAGCGGGAAAGGAACATTAATAGATCCAGCAGCTCAGCACTGTCTTCACATTGTCTTTAAGTCTATAGCTCACGTGAGTCTATAGACTTAAAGAGAGTCCGATTTGGGCCCGAGTGGAAGGGATGCAACATTCAGCAGATGTGGCCAAACTGGGGTCAGGCTCATTGTTATTTCAGTTCTGGTTCTGCGTCTTTATTGCTTGAGGACAGTTTCCACTTATTACTCAGGATGTTTATCTGTCACACCTGAGACCCAGGAAGGTCAATTCTGTTTCTATGAGATGATTGTTCCTGCTTAGCCAGGCAGCCCCATCTTGGGGTGATTTCCTGGCAGGTGTAGAAGGACAGCTACTGAAGACTTCCAAGGTGCCATGGCAGGGATCTGAAACAGGATGCTGTAAAAGGTGATAGTTGAATGTCCCTGGAAATCATGAATTGGTCTTGAAGGTTGGGGGGCGAGCTAGGTGAGGCAAATTTAGGGTTAACAAACCTGTATTGCTAGTTTTTAGATGAACAGTCCTTAGATGATTAACATGCCCTCATGAGGAGCTGAGCAGGGATCTGGCCCAATATTTAGGGTAATGAAGGGGACAGATATTAAAAATGAAGGCAGAGATGCCAAGTTTTATCCTGTTTTTAGTTACTCATTGGATAGGTCTTCTCAATGAAGAATTGATGCTTTTAGCAAAAGGCAGCCTCTCTGAGTCCCTGTTATAAGAATTCGTCACGTTTCTGGGAAATGGGAAATGTGTGCTTTGAGATATTGACAAGCCCCAAGGCTGAGTTCACAAAGCAGGGCTGAGTGGAATACAAGCCACCTGCTGAAGGAGTGACAGGAGGGAGTGAAGTCAACCCCTGAGGGGATGGATGCTCAAAGATCACAAGCTGGCTGGACCTTGCCAGTTGGTGTTCTCTGACCTACTCTGCCCTGTACTGAGAGGTTCCTACAGAGAGGGCTGCATAGGTAGCTACCAGGGGGCTGAGCTACAGGAGAATATAGAATGTCCCAGAAACCTGAGCAGCAAGCTTGTTCTTTCCTATCCCAATTATAGAATTTCAAAGAGCTGTAGAAATCCCTATGGTTGTGGGAGAAGGGAGTGAGTAAAGTTGGCTTTGTCCTTCATGGTCAGAACTTGGACAAGTACTGATGACCACCAGTGGACATCCACTGTTGGAGCAGAGAAATACTAAGAAAACCAAAGGGAAGAGCTCTGAAGGCCACTTTTGAACCCCTACGCAAAGAAAAGGCCACCAACTCCAATTTTAAATCAAATTAAAGCAAGCTTATATTTGTGTATACAAAGAGAGATGATCAGCAGCTGTCTCTCCTAACACAGGCTAGAGACCAGCACCCAAGCTCTCCAGGAACAAGGTTTTGTAGCACAAAGTTGCAAAGCGGGTGTCTTGAGAACTTACAGCTAACAGGATTTTGACAAGCATAATACAAAGGCAGATAGAAGGTTAATGATCTACATGGCATGATATTTCGAGGTAGAGAGTAAATTCATATCCCAACATTAGAATTTATGAGGCACCACTGAGGTTTCAGAAAGGGTTGTTATTGAAAGGAAAGTGACCACAACACTCGTAGCGACCAAGAGATCTTTATTGCAGCAGCATAACAGAGGAGAAAAGAGAGAAAGAGAAGTGTGGGGGTGGGCAGGGGAAGGCTTTTATAGCCCTTCTGCTGTGCTACCTAAATCTAACAGGGTCTCTGGGTTTGCAAGCTGCCTTGTTGGCACAAGGCGGGTTAAGTGTTCAGCCTTGAGCAGGGGGGTGAAGCATTCAGCCTTGAGCAGAGGCTTGGGCATTTGGGCTTGAAGCAAACAGGTGATAAAGAACCAGACAGAGGGTTTGAGTGGCCAGGTCATCCTGCAGCTAACTTTGTTTGGCATGCCCTGTAGACCAGACTGTCCTTCACCTAACATTCCTCCCTTTTTGTTTTCTAAGTGACATGGGGGACTGCGTAAAATCCTCTAGCTACTTCCTGCTTAATGGTGGGCAGCGTGGGACCTAGAAGGGAAAGTGGAAGAATGTTCGGGGGACAGGTCTGAGAAGACCAGGGCAGCCAGAAATAACACCCAGTGGCTATAGACAACTACTTTGGTAGGGGTAAAGTCCATAAAAGTTCCTTGAAGCCACAAGTTGTAGATGGCATCAAACCAGTCCTGGACGGAGGAGATTCTTGGTATCAGCCACTGGTCCTGTAGCAGGGACTCTAGGAAGTATTGGAGGTGGCTTGGTTGAATCCAGTAATGTTAAGGGTGACAGCCCGATTGCAGCCAGTGGAAAGACAATCAGCTTGACCCATAAACTGAGAGTGGGTGGTGTCATCCTTGTGCCATGTCGCTTGGATGTTAATGTGCCATCTGTGGTTGGGATAGAAACTTAAGGGAGATTAATGATTAGTAAAAGAAGACTAGGGTTGGTGAGAAATTTTGAGTTTGGTGGGCATGGTGGAAGTCCAGGACTGGACATTTGTAACAGGTACCTTTTTAAGGTAGGAGAAATGGTACCAGAGAGTGTCTAAATGCTTGGTCACCATTGGGGTAGTAAGTATGAGTGTATGGGGTCCCGTCCAGGGAGGTTCCAACGATTGAGAATGCAGTTCCTGAAGTAAGACTGAGTCACCCAGTTGAAGAGGGTCCAATTCAGTTTGTGGTTGTGCTGGGATTGAGGCAATGAATGGTGCAGGAAGACACTGGTCTGCATGTTCCCTTAGGAGTTTGTGTAGAAGTGTGAGATAGGACAGGTAGGACACAAGGGGAGGAGGAGTGATTGGAAAGCTTTGGGTGGTTAAGAAAGGGCATCCATAGAATTGCTAAAAGGGGCTAAGGCCTGAGGGGGCCCTTGGGGCTGCCTGAATTCAGGTGAGGGCCAATGGTAGGAGATTGGGCCAGAAAAGCCTGAGTTCAATAGCAAGTTTAGTGAGATGATCCTTGAGAATGCCGTTAGGCCTGTCAACTTTACCCAAGGATTGGGGTTGGTATGGGATATGGAGCCTCCAAGTGATGTTGAGGCCTTTGGAGACTATTGAACAACCTGAGAAGTGAGGACCAGACTGTTGTCTGACTGGATGGAGGCGGGAAGTCTGAATCTGGGAATGATCTGCTGGATGAGGATGGAGGTGACGGTGTCAGCAGTTTCCCTGGATGTAGGGGAGGCTTCTATCCAACCTGAAAAAGTATCAACCAAAGTAAGTAGGTAGCGAAGCCTTTTTGGGCCTAGGCATGTGAGTGAAGTTGATCTACCAGTCTTCGCCTGGCTAGTGGCTCCTCATCTGATGTGTGGGGAGTTTAGGTTTGTTGCTTCCTTGTGGGGATACTGTAGAGCAGACTGAACAAGCAGAGTGGACCTGCTGGAGAGTAGTTCTCATTCCTAGGAAGTGAAAGAGGGGTTGTAAAATCTGGAAAAGGGGTTAGAGAGGGTTTTAGGTGGGGGCAGAGTCTCTGGAGCTAGAGGAGTTGGTCATGAGTGGTAGGTCTCTATCTTGGGCATCAGGGGCTGGTAGTTTTAAAGAAGTAGTTGTTTGACTGACTGGTTGGTGAATTTGTGTATCTGATCTTGCAGGAACTTCTGTAGTTAATTTAATAGGCATGGTCCTATTAGGAGAAACATAAAGAGGACTAATAGGGGTCCTGTGAGGGGGAGGAGCCAAGGCCATACTTGATTGAACATTCCCCATGGAGCCGGTTGGCCTAGTTGCCGTCTCCTCTTTTCTAGCTGTTTTTGTCCTTCATTACTCCTAGGAATAACTGTGTTTTGGCTTAACTGTTTTTGGTAGGTGTTTAAGATCAAGCTGGTCAAAATTGACTTTGTTTCTATCTATTGTCAAGAGTCAGCCAAGTTCCCATAGGGGTCGCTCCTGGGGGAGCTTGAGAGCAGCTTCTTAGTTCTGCTAGTGCCATTTGCGCTAAGATGGGTCCAGGTATTGCTTGACCATGTGGCTTCCCTTGGAAGCATCAGGGATGTCTCCCTTCTCCGATGACCCTCCTCTTCATAGCAAATGCACTGATTGGCTTTTCATTCTCCAGTGGTCTCATTAATCTCCCTGATCAGGAGGTTATGTGGCCCAGAGTTGCAAAGCTCTTTAGAGAAGTTCCCTGTTCCCTAGATTCAGACTGACTCAGAGGGCAAGAGCCAAATATTGGTTTTCTTGGCCATTTTAATTTAACTTTAAGTCTTGATCTTAAATATCCAGCAAAGTCAGTTTCACCTTAAATTAAGAGTATTGGGCTTTAGCTGAAGTCTGACCGACTTTGGAGTCATTCTGACATGTAGTAAGATGGGAGGCACAGCCTTATCTCAGGTAAGGTAGGGCTCTTTATAAATCTTAGGTAAAGTGTTCTAGTATTGAAGTTGATCTTTGTTTTTAAATATAATTTTATAAAGTTTACATATATTGTTGTTTGAGGTCACATGAATACTAGCTAACACAATATATTACATTTAAATTGTACCCATTTTATAGAACTTTATATTAATCTTATTGATAACAGGTCCAGTTATAGAAAATTAAATGATATAAGTAAATCTCCAATATGTTATTTTTATAAGCCTAAAATTGCCATGCAACCTTTTGGAGAATACCAGCTTGATATAATGTTTTTTTTTTAAAAAAGCTTTTATCTTAAAGACTTATATACCTAGAAAATATGAACACATTTAATATACAAAGAAAAGTAATAGTAACACAATTACATTGATGTTTTTATAATTAATCAAGTTTAGCTCTTAAAGAAATAACATATTACAATATTGCAAAATAACAGTTGTTGTTTAACCATAGTTGTATAATCCTTAATTCCTTCAAGATTACTTGCTCAAAAAACTTACATATATAACCAACATACACAGACCTTCTTTATTATTTACTTAAACCTATGTAGCCAACGTACACAGGCCTTCTTTATCACTTGCTTAAACCCTCTTATTTACTTAATCACATAGACTCTCTTATCCAGAAACATCTTTTCCTTCTATTAAATCCATACTTAGAACCTTCTAATTTCTCTTTCTCATCTGTTAACTCCTTCTTTATTCATACTTTGAACCAATCCTTGTAAATTTCTGAATTTAGGCAAGTTATTCCATTTCAATAAGAGATATTTTGTTATTTGCAACACACAATTAATCACATCTGTTTACCTTTCATGAAAACATAAACAATGTTTAAGTGTATAGAATTATACTGTTGTAGGGACAGACAAGGCAAGGCACCTAAGATAGCAGTGAAGATAGGGAAACAGTCTTATTTGGTTGCAGCCAGATTCAGAGGACACAGCTTCATAATCAATTAATCCCCTGAACCCCAAGTTTAGGTAGTTCCAGAATTTTGCACCCAGCATTTAAACGGAGAGGCTCAGAAGTTCACAGTCTGCAGAAGTTCACAAAAAGCAGGTTTTTTTTTCCCTCTGTTCTGGGCAAGTTAACCCTTCAAGGACACCTGGGAAGGGGAGAACTTTTTCTTTTTCTTTCCTCCCCCTGCCAGCTGTTACCATGGAGCCCAGTTAGTAACTCCCTTATCTTAGAAATGTAGTCATCTCTGTGAAGCCCAGCTCAAGGCCAGAGACCTTGTTTACATATTTTTGTGAAAAATTGGTAAGGGGGTGTCCAGCACCTGGAGTGCTGATTTTCCAGCCAGTGGCCAAGTAAAACAGGGCAATATGAAAAGAGGAAGTTTATCTACATTAAACTCTTTTGTAGAGATTATTTTGCTGAAAGTCCTAAAATCAGCCATGGTGAAGATTTCTGGAGAAGGCCAGTGAAGACTTTTCTGTGGGCCTGGGTAGGGAGGGGGAAGAGGGGAAGGCTGCTGAGAGCAGCTTGGTGGATCTGAGAATGAGGAAGGAGATGTAAAAGAATAATGGGAAAGGGGTTTGGGAGTTTCCTAGCAAGGAAAATTTGAGCAGCAGAGCAGGTAGAGCAGAGGGGAAGATGGGAGTGAATATCCCAAAAAGCCTGTAAGGGACTTTAATTCTTAGTAACCTGTTTTCAGTGATGACAAAGCAAATTTAAAGGCCATTTTCACCAGATCTCTGATAGGGGTCCAAGGGCTCTCCTCAGCTTGTTTGAGCTTTTGGTTAGCTGGTAAGAGGACCTGGTGGGACCAGGTGTAGGCACTGACAGGAGAAGAGAGGAGTGAGTGAGTGGGTGGATTCCTTCAGTAACTGCTACCTCAGCAAGGGGGCAACGGTCTGAGGAAGGGTGGTGGTGTAGGTTTTTGATCTAGTACTTGGAGGGAGAAAGCAGGTTACTGAGGTGGGAGTGACAGCGGAGAGTCTGGGGCAGAAGGCTGAGGGTGAGGATCTATTCGAGCCAGGCGATAGGATGGAGGTTCATTAGCAGGGTCAAAAGTAGTGGATGAGTCCGGAGGAGGAGAAAGTTGGGGATCGGTGGTTGGGGGAATTGGTTTGCAAGCCAAAAGAATTTGTAGAGGTTTGCAAGAGGTGCAGAGAGCAGGATTGGATCGGAGCAAGAAGAAAGTGATCTCTACCCATTTTTTCGAATGCTCACAGTAATTGTAGAGATCCCTTAGAATGGAGGGATCTAGGGACCCAAAAGGGGGCTATTTGTTTTGGTTGTCTAAGGGATAAGTGGGTGCCGCAGTCTGTCTGGGCACAAAATAACCGAGCCACCACAAAAACTTGTAGATTCCAACAGCAACTCTTTATTCCTGAACTCTCACCGACACTCTACACGCACGTTCTGGGAAAAATACACTCCCTCCAATGGGCTCTGCATACCAATTCTCTCAGAACCCCATGAGAACTCAACGGGAACTCAACGGGAACTGAGGCAGTAGGATATGCCCTAATCCCAGCAGGATCCGCCCTAAACCTGGAGCCACCCTATTCCAGCAGGAGCCACCCTAAACCCGGAGCCACCCTAATCCCTGAGCAGGGTCACCTTTCAACCCAAAAATGCCATGCGTCATTTCTACTTGGCTATGGCTCTCAGCAAGTGGGCCAGGCCTGGGTGCTATATTTGATCAATTTTTTGGGTTTGATGTCTGGTGTCAAGGAGAGGGTTTTGAGGTTATCTAAGAGGCATTGTAGGGGAGAGTCGACCGGCAGAGAGGACACATTACCCATGTCGCAAAGGTAGTATAAGGAGGAGAAGAGGACGCAAACATAGTATAGGGGAGAAGGAAGGAGACGCAAAGGTAGTATAAGGGAGAGGGAAGGAGATGCAAAGATAGTATAAGAGAGGAGGAGGAAACTGATTTATTGGCAAAAGGGGCGTCCCCACTAGAGCCAAAAATCAGGAGTGCCTTAGTGGCAGGTTCGAGCTGCAGAGATTGGTTGTCACCGAATCCTGATAGTCGAAGCTCTCGTCCTAGATGGAGCCGGAGCCGTGGGAGACCTTGGTCACGGCTTTTCGGGACCCCTCCTGGAGAGGCCTGAGACTCCCAGGGCTGGAAAGAGGAGAAAGAGAGAGACAGGGGAAGAGGGAGGAAGGGAAGGGTAAGCATCTCTCTAGCGGCTGAGTCTTGAAGGTGAGGACTAGGACTTTATGAGAGCCACCAAAACCGTGAAGGTCTGGGTGGGGTGATGTTCAGTTCTCTTTCTTGTGTTCCTGGAGATTACACAGTCCTTTGAACAAGACCTACAAAGCCTATGCTGGTAAACTACCAGCTGGGAAGGGAAGGGAATAATTTTGAACCCAGGAGTCTAATCTGCCCTAGGAAGGCGTCCCTGAGGGCCACTGTGGCCTTGAAGGCTGTGGTGGGGTGCTCCCTCCCTGCAGGTGGGCAAAGAGGTTTGCCGGACAATCAACGGCCAAATCCTCCTGACACCACCATTGGGTTTAGGGCTCCAGGAAGCAGAAACTCACCAATCGAAGGCCGGTGGTGGATGGAGTTCTGGCTGTCGAGAAAATGGGTTCAGGCCGTCCGGTGAGTGGCACTTCTGAAGGAAGAGGGACCCAAAAGTGGGTTTAATCCCTCTCCCGGGTTTTGGCACCAATGAAAGAAAAGTGACCACAACACCCAGAGCAACCAAGAGATCTTTATTGCAGCAGTGCAACAGAGGAGAAAAGAAAGAAAGAGAAAGAGAGAGAGAGAGAGAGAGAGAGGAAGCACGTGCAAGAGAGAGACAGAGAAAGCAAGAGAGAGAGGCCCAGCAGGAGGGAGTTTTTATAGCCCAAATCTAATGGGGTCTCTGGGTCTGCAAGCTGCCTTGTTGGCACAAGGGGGGTTCAGTGTTCAGCCTTGAGCGGGGGGTGGGGGGGTGGGGAAGTGTTCAGCCTTGAGCGGGGGCTTGGGCGTTTGGACTTGAAGCAAACAGTTGATAAAGAACCAGACAGAGGGTTTGAGTGGCCAGGTCATCCTGCAGCTAACTTTGTTTGGCAAGCCCTGCAGACAGCTTACTCAGCCTGTCCTGCACCTAACACAACCCATCCTGAGAAAGTGTCTACTAGAACTAGTAGGTATTTAAGTTTGCAGACAGGTGGTATGTTGGTAAAAATCTAGCTGCCAGACGGCAGCTGGAGTGTGGCCCCGTGCTTGATGTGTGGGGAATGTTCCTGGTTTTAAAGGGGTTTGAGGATTTGTTCTTTTACAGATGGAGCAATTAGAGGTTAGCTGTTGCAGAAAGTAAATATCCTTGGGGCTGAGTGTGAGAAATGAGCTTGTAAAAGCTTTGAGGCTTTGGGAGTTAGTGTGAAAGACGGAGTGGAGATATGAGAGTGGAGATATCGGATTGACACTGGGGATTTGGGTTGGGGTATAACGGGTGCTAGGGTACAATATGGGGCAAGGGCTGCTAGTTGGGCTTCCTGATCAGCCCTTGAATTGCCTCTTGTGCAGGTGAAGAGTCATGTTGGTATGAGCGACAGTGTGTGATCCCGATTTTAGTGGGAAGGAATGAGGCTCCAAGATCAGTGATGAGCTTAGCATTGGTGACTGCGGAGCCCCTAGTTGTAAGGAGTCCTCTCTCTTTCCATATGGCAGAATGGGAGAGGATTATGTGATAAACATATTTAGAGTCTGTGTATAAATTTAGGGAATGGGCAGCTGCCAGGTGATGCCCTAGTGATGGCTGTTAATTCAGCTTGCTGGTTGGTGGTGTGAAGAGGTAGGGATTTTGCCTCTATTGTAGAAAATTTTGTGCTGAGTGGGTCAGTCAGGGAGATAACAGAGTATCCTGCATACTGATGACCATCTAGTGTGAAGGCGCTGCCGTCAGTAAACCAAGTGTAAGTGGCATCAAGCAAAGGCCCTTCATGGATATGAGTGGGGCAGAGCATGGGAGGGAGGTGTTTCAGTTTTGGGAAGAAGAGTCGCTGGGTTTAGGGTTGAGCAAGCCCTAAATGAAATAGAGGGATCGTGGAGGAATGAGACCAGAAGGGAAAGGATGCGGCAGGGAGGAAGGGTCTTTAAGCTTTTGTAAGTGAGAAGATCCTCCAGAGTGTGAGGGGAAATGATAATAGTTTGTGCTCCGAAAGTCAGTTTCTTTGTCTCCTGTAGTAAAATGTGTGCCGCAGCTAGAGCACACAGGCATGGGGCCCACCCCCTAACAGTTGGATCTAGTTGTTTGGAAAGGTAAGCAACAGGAGCAAAGGTGGGCCCTTCATTTTGTTTGGCATGCCCTGCAGACAATTTATTCAGCCTGTCCTGCACCTAACAGTTATCTGGTCACGGGAGCCAGGATTTATGAGGCACCACTAAGATTTTTAGAGAGGGTTGTTATCTGGTCAGGGAAAGCCAAGCATGGGTGAGTTCAAGGCACGGGCAGGAATTCCAAACAAGTTTAGAAATCTAGTAATTTATAGTAAAACAGAAATGAACTTTTCATGACTTTGTGATGAGATGGCTCCCAATCCTAAAATGGAATTAGTCTGAGTTCATCACCATACCCAGCACCTCAGAAACTTCACAAGGGCAAAAGTTGCAAACACCTGGGCACTCCTCACCAGGGCACAAGGAGAGAGGCCCAAGCAGCTCAGCCCAGGATGAAGAGCAATGACCTCGGACAGCACAGAGGACAGCAAAGGGCAGGTCCAAATCCCAGCCCAAAGTGGCTGGTTGGATTTCAGTTGAAGAGGAGGTTGGCCTTGATGACAGTGACCAGGGCAGGACAGCCAAAGAACTTTCAGACTAACCCTCTGGGAACTGCTGGCCAGGGAAGCTCTCCCAGATCCCTCTCTCAAAGTGACCTTAAGCATGACTGTTATAACTCAGCTAACGTGATCTTTAAAAGCTCATTTTTTTTTTTTTACAACAAATACTGAATTAACTCTTAGGATCAACAAATGACATGGACATACAGAGTAACTTTTGGGGAGGGCATCAACATTAGCAGTTTGTTGTGTGTTTTTCTAAGGCCCTTTCCCATGCCTTTACATGCACATATGTGCATATATAAGTATATGGGGATATTTTGCAGAAATGAAGCTATATTTTATATATATTATTTTGCTTTATTCACTTAACAATATGTCTTGGAGAGCTTTCTAGGTTAGTATCTGTTTTTTTTTTTTAAATTACTGCTATCTAAAAATTCTTTTATATGTATAGTTCATAATTTATTTAAACAATCTCCAATTCTTGCCCATTTTGTTAGATTCCAATAGTTTTTTTCCCTATCATAAACAATGCTGCAATGACCATATTTGTATGTGGTTCTTGTTTATGTACATCAGTATTTCCCCAGAATAGATGTGTGTACTATAGAATTAGAAGATGTTGCCAAACTGTTCTCCAAAAGGTCTATACACTACTAACTTACACCTTCACCCCCAGGGAAGGAGAATGATTTCTCATACTCTGATCCAATACATTTGTTACTTTGTTTTGTTCAGGGCTGGTGGGCTCAGAGGAGCTTAGGGTGGGACAAAAGATATGGTGCCACAGACCTGACCTGGGAGGTAATAGCAGGACAAGTGACACAGCAGTCATCTATGACATGGGCCAGTGACCTAAAAGACTGAGATGCACCTCATCAGACACTAACCAAGGGTTGGGAACATCAGCAGGGAAGACCAGAGAAGGAAGAAGAATGGGAGATGGAAGATTCTCAGAGAAAAACATCAGGAAGCAACTGTGTTCATTTTGTTGAACAGATGAAATTTTCTGCCACCAAAATAAATGGTGACTGGGGAGTTGTGTTCAACTGGGGAAAAAAATGAAGTTACAGTATTGCACATCAAAGATGGTGTCTATGAAATGCATAAGCCCCTCAAGAAACAGGCAGTTTTATGAAGCTTTCTTAGGATGTTTCTAGCAAGTCCTTGTTTTGAGAATTGAATAAAGAAAAGAAAAGGTAACATTTTAAAATCTCAAATTAGATTTGTCCCAGAGAAGGACAGGCAAGAATTTTGTAAATCCAAGCTTATGTTATGGTTTAGATATTAGGTGTCTCTCAAAAGCTCATGTGTGAGACAATGCAAGAAGGTTTACAGGAGAAATAATTGGGTTAGGAGAGCCTTAACCCAATGAGTGAGTTAATCCCCTGATGGGATTAACAGGGTAGAAAATGAAGGTAGGTAGGATGTGCTGGAGGAGGTGGGTTCACTGGGGGCGGGCTTTAGAGTAGATAGTTTATATCTGGCAAGTGGAGTCTCTTTGCTTGCTGATCATCATGTGAGGGGCTTCTCTCCACCTCATTCTTCTGCCATGATGTTGACCTCGAGGCCCAAGGAACGGAACCGGCTGTCCATGGACTGAGACCTCTGAAACCGTGAGCTCCCAAATAAACTTTTCCTTCTCTAAAATTGTTCTTGTCAGGTCTTTTAGTCACAGCAGCAAAAACCGCTAACTAAAACAAATGTACTTCAACATCAACTCTAAAAACCAATCAAAGGCCCTATTGTTCCAGTTCCTGACACTTTTTAAAGGCCATTGAACCTCTAAATGAGTTCATGAAAGAGACAAAGCCATCAATCAGTTAGTTGTTGCTTCTGGGAAGTAAAACTGGATAATTTGAGTGATGAGACTAGGAGGTAGGCTTAATTTTGTTGAATATCTTTTTATGCCTTTGCGTTTTATATAATGTCCACTGTTCAAAAATTCTTAATTTTAAGACCATGGAGTAGATGACATCAAATGACTTGGTGAGTGTTTAGTCTGTTGGGAATTCCAACAGTTCATCAACCAGTGAATCTGCAGACCTCAGAATCATAGATGCAACAGCCTCCTCCACTGACAGCCTAAAAAATTCAAGGATTTGTTCTTTTCAACAAATAATGGGGAAGAAGAGGACAAGGTCTTCCAGCCTCCCAAATCAAGGAGATACAGAAAGGCAGGATGGGAGGGGGAGGGGCTTAACAGTTCCAAGGTCAACACTTAGGAAGGCTGTAGAAAAGAAGAGCTAGTTTAAATCTAATTGACCTGAAGAGATCACAACTGAGAAGGATAAGACAAAGCCAGTGTCTCCACACTACAGATCCACCTCTTGACCTCTCAGAGCCTTAGTTTTCTCCTCTTTAAAACGGGAATCGTATCGACTCAAGTTTTTGCAAGGGTTAAAGAAGTCTATATACTAAAACTCATGTGTAGTATGGTGCCTGTGACATTAAAGTGTTTGTTTAATGCTTACCCCAATTCTTCCAGCCCCATATAGAAGGAAGAAAGACCCGTGAAGGAGATGAACTAGGAGTCACTATAAGTAACTAGGCCCTTTTTGATAAGCACAGGGGGCACATGCATCCTGAGATTTAGAAGGAGTTAATGCAACCCAAAGGAAGGATTTTCCTATCCTTTTCCCAGTTGGGAGGATTTTCATAGAAAGGGAGGGTCCCCCAGATGATCCCATTACTATTAAACCTAGTTCCCTGAGGGAGAAAAAAAAAGATTTTCTCTTTTCTTCTGAATTTATATGTTTTACACACGTATCATATATATAAAAAATGAAAGTATTTAAACAGGACAAAAATGTAGTCACAATATTCTCTCTCCATTTCTACACATTTTGCTATTTTCCCCAGGAGGAGTTTGGAAAGGAGAACAGGTGGGGACAAGTGGAAAAGAGGGTGAAGGTAAGTCCTTCAGGTCTGTGGAGGGTTGGTGTGAATGCAGCTCAGGACTGTGTGACAAGGTTGCTGGTCTCGATCACCAGGAAGAACTGTGGGTTTTTTTGTTTTGTTTTGTTTTTAAACCATCTTCACTTAAACTTCCTTTCTTAGTCCCTGCTCAGCTCCTGGCCCCCCAGAGAAAAATGCCCATGTCAATGGGAACATTATAGAAGGTTCTAAGCTGGGGTGGGATAAGGAGAGAAGCATAGAAAGTTTATATGCATAAGGAAACCGGCTTCCTCCCATCTAGAGAGTGAAACGTGAAAGGAAGGCACTGCAAGAGAATAGAGACCCAGGCCTGGTGTCTAGAGCTTGCTCCATAAACTCCCTTTGTCACTGAAGTCCTAGGGCAAAGGTCCCTGCTCCAGGGATTCCATCAGGCCAGGCTTGGCCACTCATCTCAATATGCCAATCAAAGAGATGAGCAGCGGTGAAGGGTAAGAAAGGAGCTGTAATCAGTGTGTCCATTCTGGGAAGAACAAAGATCTGTCTTTAAATGGCTGACAGAAGCTGTAAGATGGTATAGAAAAGGAGAACAAAGATAAGGGTTGGGGACTTGAATGGCTGTGGGGTTTGCATAGCTAGCAGAGCAGGTCATCTTGGTCTTGCCGGGGTCTGGTTGATTGTTATTGCAGAACTGGTCTCAAACTCTGGGAAGGTCATCATTACTTGAGGGCATGATTCTGTTCCCCTCACAATATGATTGCCTCCTGCCTAGGGTGCAGCCTCGATTCTGTCAGGGGGTGATTGACTGTTCCTGCTTGGGAGGGGCAGTCTCATCAGGGGTTGGTCTGTTCTGTCCGGCTGGTCATCGCTTGGTGGTAGATTTGATCCCTTATAAAGATGCTTATCAATGAGGTCTGTTGTTCCTAGAACCCAAGGGAACTGAAGAAGAAAGTGACTCAGAAAAGAAGAGGCGAATGGAGTCAGAGAGGGACAAAATGGAGTTGGTTTGGTCAGTGACTGGACCCTCCTTCACCTTCGCTTGTCCTGCCTCATTTCTTCTGGCTCTGCCCCCCATCCAGAAACCAGGAGAAACTGCAGTTGAAAAATCAAGTAAGCAGATACCAACTCTCTGACCGTAGGGTAAGAAAAGGAAGTAGTGTGGCAAGAGGAGAAAGGAAAAAACACGGTTTCACATTGTGCAACCCACAAAGTCCCACATTGCCCCACGGCCAGAGTTCCACGCTGTCATTTGCAACTCCTGGGTGAAGCCTTTCCTCACGAGACCGTCCGGGCTTCCTGCAGTATTTCTCATGGTCTTGCTCCTATGGAGTTGACCTCCCTCCGACTTGTCCAGGGATAGGCAGATGTGGGGAAAAGGACTTCACCTCGAGAGAGGAGAGCCAGATTCTGCTCCTACCCCAGCTCTCACTGATGATGAAACCACAGCAGGTCAAGGGACTCTTCCAGCTAGAAATCTAGGACCCCTGGAGGGCCATACTAGTCTCCAGAGGAAGCACACTTCCTGGGGGTCTTGTACCCTTGGTGAAGCCTCAGCTCTCACGCTCAGCTGCTGAAGCAGAGCCTCTGCTTGAGATGCCCAACTTTGTTATGGTCCATCACTCACTCGAGGTGTCTCCTTGGGGAAGTCTGACGTCCTTTCTAGAATCTTCCATTCCTTTCTGCACTGACTCTTCAGTCAGTGATTGTTTCCATTTTCTATGACTGCTGTAACGAATGGCCACAAACCACCCGTCTTAAAACAACGCACGTTTGGTCTCTTAAGTTTCTGGGGTTAGAAATCCAAAATCATTTTCACTGGGCTGTACTTCTCCTGGAGGCTCTATGGGAGAAAACTTATTTTGCTCTCTTCCTTTTCCAGCTTCTAGAGCTGCTGCCTCACATCCCTTGGTTCATAGACTCTCTCCATCTTCAAAGCCAGCAGATAACATTTTTGCTTCAGTTGTCACATTCCCAACCCCTCTTCTATTGTCATATGTCCTCCTGCATACCTGATAAGGACACATGGCAAGATTTAGGGTCTGGTCAGATAATCCAAGATAATTTCTTCATCTCAGGATCCTTAAGGAAAGAGCCTATCTGCAAAGTCCCTTTTGCCATGTAAGGTAGTGCCCACAGGTTCTGGGGATTAGGATGTGGACACCTTGAGGGACATTGCTCAGCCTATTACAGTGACATGCACCTTGTTTCAGGCCTGGGAATCATCCATTCTCTCCCATTCCATCCCCTCAGAATAGAGTTTGGTATCTTTCTCCAAATTTATACTCTAACCTTCTAGGCCACCCCAACTCTCCCTCTATTCACTTCCCTTGAGACTATTCTAGGATGGTTTCACATCCAATGGAACTTTCTGTGATGACAGATAATTCTATATTTGCGCTGTCCAACCTGATAGCTACCATTGCATGTGGCTATTGAGCCCTTGAATGTGATTTTGTGTGACAGAGAAACTGAATTTTAAAATTTATTTCATTTAATTAAATTTAATTGAAATTTAAATAGCCACTCTGGCCAGTAGCTAACATATCAGAGAGCTCAGATCTAGACAAATAAAAACAGAAGGTAAAGCCAAGAGGGTCCTTTGCTGCTAGCCTCTCCTCACACCTGCTTCAGATCCGCTGTGCTCTGACCCTCCTTCTCCTGGTTCCTGCAGAATCTGAAGAGGTTTCCCCAGGGGCTCTTGAGTGATAGGGTGACAGAGGGCAGAATGGGACTGTGCTACTAACCCAGAGAAGTAAACAGCCCTGTTTCTGCTTTTTCACAGAGCTAAGAACACTCAAATTATTTTCAAGGTAGTCCCTTCCTCATCTACCTTACTCAATGGTCACCCTTTTGGGGACCACAGAAATGTCTCACTAGGAAAGGTGCACAAGAAAGGGTACTAACCTGAGAACTGACACTGGCTGGAGTTCTGCTCTGCTGACTGGCCTTTGGCAAGTTACTTCCTAGCCCTTGGCCCTTAGTTTTCATAAGCTGAGAGGGTTGGACCACATGGTCTGAGGGTTCCTCTCAGCTTTAACAGATTGTGTCCCACAGATCAGGGTTTATAGTGTACATAATTCCACTTCATATCCAGATTCTCTTTGACCCATATGGTATTAAGTTCTAATTAAGCATTATTAAGTACCCATGACTTTAAGTCACTCCCACAGCACTTCAGAACCGAACCAGACACATATTCTTTTGTCTTCATGATGCTACTTCACATTGGCTTTGGATTCCAGAGTGTTGTTCCTTGAACTGATCTGATAATCCTCATGACAAGGACAGACACTGAGGCTCAGAGAGGGAGGGAGAGAATCTTCCACAGGCCAGGTCCCATGATGGGCACTTTGTACATTGTCTTACAACAGCCCAGGGAAATATTGTTCCCCATTTCCCAGGCAGGAAAATGGAGATCCAGTAAGGCAAAATGATTTTCCCAATGTTTTGCTGAGAATAAGATAATGAAGTTGCTTTTCTGATTCTGAACGACTTCCTCTTCCCCTACAGTGTGCTGCTGCCCCTGTCCACAATTTCCCCGTGGGTTGTTAAACTCACAACCCTGAGCATCACAGCTGTCCTTTGGGGTCATCCTTCCATGGTGCTCCCAGAGCTGACCTCAGCAAGTCACTCTCCCCTCTCTGTGCCTCTCTTTATTCACTTGTAAAACAGAGGACAACAGAGCCTTAGACTTAGTAATTGTTAAAGACTTCATAAAGGCTCAGATTGAATTATTTTTTGAAACTACAGTTTGTCCCAACTAATAGTACCAGGCATTCCCCTTCACACCACAAATCAAATCAAAACTCACAAAGCAACTGCTTATATTTTTTTTTAAAAAAAGTTTTATTATGAAAATTCATGGAATCAACTGTATCATCCATGTATCCACAATAGCAGAGAAGTGACGGTGGACCGTCCCCATAGGGGACATGTGTCCTTAAATAATAGAAATAACTCCACATACAATAACAAAGCATCCAGTACAGATTAAATTAAGAGAAGGGAGGGACAGGGGTTCCTGAGAGGAGTCAGGAGCATGGAGAATAAGGTGCGTCTTGCTGAGAGGTGCTGGGGCTCAGGTGACCTTCCCTGAAGACATCCTGCCCCTGAGACTGAAGCAGCTCAGTTCAGTTCCAGGTCATCCATGTACTCCTGGACCCAGGACTCACTGGGGTTGGCACAGACTTGCCTGCCCTTCTTGGTTTGGAATCTGTAGAACAAAGAGTGGACACATTAGAGTCCTGTGGGACCATTAAGGACATCTGATAATACACCCCCCGCCCCTTGTCTGTGGTAGGAATCTTTCTCTACTTGACCATGGCTCATATTAGGCATCTCCATTCCACTCACATGTGAGGGGAATGGATCTCTCTAGAATGATGCTGGAACCATATTTCTATAACTTCCACCCACTGGACTTATCTGTGGCCTCAAGGATTTCCCAGATTAGGAACCAGTTGATTTTGCAATCAATGCGATTATATCTTTGCTTTTCCTAGCAATGACTTTTCCATGTTTTTCTGGTCTTCTTCAAGAAATCTGCTTCTATCTCATGGTATTGATTTTTCCTGACTTTCTGGCCTCTGGATAGGTTTTTCCCCAGGAAGCACTTTCTTGTCCTTTGTCTGTCACCCAGCCACTTCCAGGACTCAAAAAGTGACCTCATGACCTGCTTACTCACTGCCCTTGACAGAGCATCAGCCCTGAGAACCACTTCCTCCTGCTTGATCACCTCCTGCCCCAAATGGCTCCCTTTTTGCCTCCCCTCACCCTTGCCTCCCAGAGCAGCCCAGGGATTGATACTCACACCACGGCAGGCTGGGAGCAGAGGCTGCTGGTCTCAAAGTAATCGATCACAAAGTTGCGTGGAAGCTTCCGCAGGGCGTAAGAGAAACAGCAGGCAGTGGGAGGGTCTGAACCCACTGGAAGGAAAGGTCCATGTTAGATCAAAGCTTGAAACTACCCAGGAGCTATTCATTTTTCGATCCTACTTCTGGATCTGCATTGAACTTCCCTGGGGAGCTATCATAACCCCAATTATGGTCCAATATATTTATGCCCACACACAGAATGGGACTGTTATTCTAAACAGAATCCTGAGCAAAGGTAAGAAAGAATTCTAGCGGATTGGGACTGGATTGAGTCTCAGAACGTGTCTTATTCCCTTTTTCTTACAGATGGGGAAACCAAGGCATAGAGAGGGACAGGCTTAAACCAGTAGTCAGAGACAGAGCCTGTTCAGCTGTCTGACTTCTACCCCATCCTTTTCTGTGTTGGCTGTTAATTCTTAAGAAAATAGGAGCTTAAATATCATTGGCTGTCTACTAGACTCTACCTTTAATAGCAGGCCTTTTGGAAATTTTCCTAGTTCCCTTTCAACCCCTCCGCAGCTCCTACCTTGACCCTAGAAGAAACAGTGGACTTACTTGGTGCAGAGAGTGCTGGAGAGCAGAAGGCAGCCACAAGCACAAGGAGAGGGAGGACAATCCCACAGAGCTTCATGGTGTTGGTGGAGGAGAGGTTTGCCTAGGGCTGAGACTGCAGAGCTCAGAAGCGTCAGAACCTGGCTGTGTCCTGTGCTGATCTGAGTTGCAAACCCCTTTTTATAGGGACTCTGAGGGCTGGAACGGAGGTGGAGGTACAGAAAAGAAATGGAATTTCCAGGGTAGAGATGATGTCATGGCACCAGTAAAGAAACCAAACCTAGCTAAGAGTGAAGAGTTCCTTACAGCTTCTCTTCCCCAGGGCTATGTCATCACGGAATAAAAGAGTTGAAGGGGAAAAGAAGTGGGCTGTGCCCTAGAGGGAAATGGTACACCAGAGATAGAGACCGAGACTGGAGAGAGCTGAAACCAGAGAGGAAGGATGACACATTGACACTTGCTAGAAAGGGTTCAAGGACAAAAAAAAAAAAAAAAAAAAGGGCTGCTCTGGGTGGTTTGCCCCTGCAGAAGCTGTTCACATCAGTCTTTCCAGGTTGGCAGTGGTCTGCAGAGCAGACATAGGGTGTGAGCACAGAGAGAAACCATTGTCTCCCCCACCCCACCATGGGTTCTTCCACACATATCTGATCAGAACTTCATTCAGCAAAGGGGTCAGTTAGCCAGTCGTAGAACAAGGAGGGAATGAAAGAGAAACCAAGATTTCGGGGTATTTTCTTGGACAAATAAGAGAAAGAAAGCAGTAAGAATTAAGTTTGAAAGACCCAGGCAAAGACTGTGCCAGTGTATGTATAGGATGGGCGACCTAGCAATGTTTACCTGTGTGACAGACAGACTATGTAACCTAGGCATTCCCGGTCCATAGGGAATGCCTCGTGTCCCTGTCAACCCTGGCTGGCTTCACAATGCTGGAGACCTGTACAGAAGAAGCTTACCAAGGGCAGCGATGCAGAGATGCACAGAACATGGCAAATGATGGGAATTTGGATGAGTGGACAGAGATCTCACTCACCCTTAGCTCAACTACTCTGACCCGCCTGCTCGCCCCTAGCACACCATTGCCCTCTGCTCTGCTCTGAGAAAGTCAAAAGACAGAGCCCAGCCCCCTGGATGCTTTTGATTATGGCACAGGAGCAGCATCCTGGGGCACTTCAGGGTCATTTGATAAAGTACAAGGTCATTTACTTTATCATTCTCTCCACCCTCTCCCCTCCAAAATTGCACTTAACTCTTTCTCTCTGTGCTTTCTGTGCTTGCCCTTTTATTTTTGGGATGGAGCTTGCCTCAAGTGTCAGAACACTTGGTTTTCAAAATGAAGTCTGCAAGACAGTGAGCTGGTTGGAGCAGCTTGTCTGTGACTGCTGCACTCCAACCACTGAACCCAATAGCCTCATTCTTTCTAAAGCGAAAGTGGACCTTCCTACCTGCCACAGTCTGCCCTTTGGCTGTTAAGGGCACAGGTAGTGACTTCTGGGGACATTACATTCTGGACATGTTACATTTCTGAGGGAAGCATCAAGCCTCACTGGGCTTTGGTGGGTCTGAGAATATGTTCAATCTTCCTTATGAAACATCTTTCTTTAATGAATGCTTTTATGCTTGTTTATAGCCTCTCTCCAAGCAGGTCACAGGGAATACTTGAGCAAAAGAAGAAAATAATTCTGTAAAGTGTTTACAGAATTATATTTCTTGCTATGTGACAGTCTGGGTCAGATGTTGGGGGTTCATGATGGTGGGTTCAAGAAAGTCCAAAAAAGGTAAAGCTTTAATTTCTTTTTAAAAAATATTTATTTTAGTTTATTTTTCTTTTATAGGAAATATACATGGCCACTGTATAAAAATTAGAAAATATAGGAAAGTATAAATAAAAATTTAAATTATGCTATCATTCTTTACCCAATTTTATATTTTACTATTAGTATGTAATATTCCTTCTTGAATTAGCATATTATTGTTACTTAATATTCTTCCATGTTATTAAAAACCCAAACATGAATCAAAGATAGCATTAATGAAGGTGTGAAATTCCATTGTATGGATGTGCCAACATTTACATTTAACTATTCTACTGTTTAGGTTGGTCCATTCAAATTGTTCAAGACTTTTCTCTAAGTTGAGCTGAGACTTAAATAAATGTGTACAATTTTCATATGTTGATTTAAAAATTTTCTTTAAAATTTTTGAAAATTAAAAAGTATCTCAATGATAATGATAAAAGCAGCTAGCATTTATGACAGCACTTACTATGAGCTGGTTATTTTTTTAAAATATATATATTTATTTTTTAGTTGTAGTTGGACACAGTGCCCTTATTTATTTATTTTTATGTGGTGCTGAGAATTGAACCCAAGGCCTCAAACGTACTAGGTGAGTGCTCTACCACTGAGCCACGACCCCAGCCCCTGAGCTGGTAAAATTCTAAGCACCAACATTAATGTATTTAACCCTCACCGTGAACCTCTACGGTAAGTATTTTATCCCCTTTTACACGTGGGATGCTGAAGCATAGTGAAGTAAGTAACCAAATAAAGAGCACACAGCTGACAGACAGATTTGGAAATAAAACCAAGCAAATGTGGCTCTAGAGACTAAATAAATCAGAAAGGGAAATGTGCTTTATTATAAATTTAAAAGCCAACCAGCCAAAGTCCTGTGATTATGATGTAGAATGTCTTTCAGTTTTGCATTTCATAAACAAATGTTTTATTTTTGAGCAATAGAATCCATGGACTTCCCTTTTTTTTTCCTTTAGAAAATTTGGGGAATTGAATAGCAATTTTTCATATTTGTTCTAAATTTTAACCCCTGTGGCTGCCACAGGATGTGCCCATGCATAGCTAGCTGACTCTGCCTGTGGTTTGCACCAAGGGGAAACTGCTTTGTCAAGTTGACACCTCATTCATTAACAGTGGGGGAAGAGACGCTTTTAAGGAAACACAGGTAGCTCAGAGGGACTGGAGTCTTGGTCATCAGGAAGCCTGAAGGAGGCAAGCTGTGGGCCAAAGAAGGCAGTGGGCATCAGGAGTCAGGTCACAGAGAAGCTTCCAGTTCATGCTGGACACAAGGCAAAGTATTTGAAAAATGTTAACAGAAGGAGACAGAGACTGATTTGCACTTTGGCAAAAATCACATTGGATGCTGTGGGATCGAATAAACAAAGAGGAGAAAGTGAAAAGAAAAACCAGTTGCTTAGACAGGAACATGGTCATAGTGAGAAAGGGAGGGCCTAACCTCAGACTGCAGCAGTGTGGGGATGGTGACAGGTGGATGCACCTAATTTCAAATACAGACTGATGGACCTCTTCTGAGAAGAACTATTCCAAATCTTTTTAGCCCTCAGGTTACTAAGATAAATAAATATATATAAAACCTTTATTATTTTCTGTATCGCTGGATAATACATTCAGGTGGTGCTGGGTGATGATTGTATCTGAACCTAGGTATATCCCTTGGTCTTCCACAATCCTGTTGAGGTGGGCTGCTTGGTGTGGTAAAGAGCCAGGTGTCACTTCACCCCAGCCTTTGCATCAAGCTCTCAATAGAGGATATACTCTTTACATTTAACCCCAGTATAGATAATGGACATTCTCCACCTCCAGATTCCCCCTTTTTATTAACACCAGAGATAATAAATAATGCCACCACCCTAGCTTAGATAGGGCACATTATGAACCGTATGAGCCTCAAGGTTTATTAGGTGCAGAGAGCACAGGCATGACATAGAATCATGCACTTAGACAGCAAACCATAATCTGCTAGGATGACAGGTTTTGGATGTGGGGACTCGCCAGCAAGCATTGTACTCTCATCTCTATGAGCCCCTTGGAGTGTTTGTGGTTTATTGGGGGAGGGTGGGTTTTTTTTTGGGGGGGGGCTGTTTGTTTAAATCAAACCTGAGGCTGGTGATGAGTAGCTACACACCCACAGTATGTATTCTGTGAGTGCTAGTTCTCTTAAATTTGGATATTGGTTATTTTTTATAGTGTAAACCAAGTTTTATATTCTATAATGCAAACAGGTACCTATCTGTTTCTAAATAAAACCGTTTACATTCATTGTGGAAAAAAAAAAAAGATTGAGATTGAGCAGATGTAGGAGATGCAGGGAGTACGGGTGGGGAGTACGGGTGGGGAGGTCAAGGGCAACTCCCAGTTTTCTGGCTTGGAAACTCAACAGGAAAGGATGCTTTCTACTGGGTAGAAAACACAGGAGACAAGGGAAAGAACAAAATCTAATACCAAGATATGTGCCCCGAGGTACTTCTCACACACATAAAGTGGAGAAAATGACAAGGACTCAAGACAGGAAATAAAGGACTGACTCCTCAAAGAAGGGCTTCATGATAGGATGTTGACTATTGAACACCTGAGCAATCTTGGGTGTTCCCCCAAAGAGCCAGACCTGACACCGTGGCCTTTCTCAGCCTTCCCTTCCCATTAGTATTTCAACTCTGTAATGACAGGACTGGACATATATTGTTAGTTGATAGTCAAATCTGTGATTTATTCTTTTACCAAATATTTATCAAGCTGTACTGTGTTCTGGGCATTATGGTTATGTTTGGAGATACATTGGTAATAATTCAGTCAGGGAAATATCAAACTGGTCATTTCCATCTGTGTAACTGCAGGCAAATCATTTTAAACCTGGGAACATCAATTTGTCACCAAGGAATTTTCTAAGACTCTTCCAATTCAGCCATAACTCAGAGCTTCCTTTCTTTACTCATTCAACATGTGTATTAAGCACATACTCTGCGCACAAGAATGTTATGTTCCAACCCAAGTCCAAATACATGGCAAAGGGCTACTTCCTGGCTTGGGGACTAACATGGAAAATCTTACCAATATATAAACACATGGAATCATATATTCAACCATCACTTTTATCGAAGACAAGACTGTGAGGAATGGAAACTAGATAGAGATTCTTCCTGTAATCATTATGTGCTAGGATTGGTTTAGCTAGGAACAATCAATAAGACATGGTCTGAATTCGGTTGAAAATCAACAGGAGGATGTCATCTAAATTTTTGAAATAGAGCTTACATAGATGACTAATCATACACTGGTGAGTGCTGTAATCCTGGAAGTAGATAATGCCCATTATCAGAAACATGGTTGATTCAGCAGTTTCCACTTCCTCTTCTCACCCTCCCCAGCTCATAGATGCCAATCTCTCAGAAACTTAATCATGAGTATGAATGTGATTCCGCCCTGGACCGATGGCTGGCAGGGAGGATGGGCTAAGTCGAGCGCATCCTCTATGATGTTGTTTCTAGTGAAAAAAGGGACAGTGACTCCTTTTTTGGAATTAATAGCAATTTGGGGAAATACTGGGTTTGCCGCCTTCCCAGTGAAATCTCCATTGCCCGTGATCTTCGCTTCACCTCCCTCGCTACCTGCATTAGCATCACAGGAAAGGAGGGTAGAAATAGAGCCCAGAGCCCATGTGTTTTTAAAAATGTGACTCTAAAGACACTGAGGAAAGACAGAATTCCTGAGGTGTGGTCTTTCTCTGCTTAGGTGGGCTGTCTTCTTCTGTTCTCTGGCTCTGACAGAGCAAGTCTGATTCCTTTGGGGAAGAATTCAGGGACCCTTCCTGGTTGGGCTCCAGTTGAGCTTCGTTATACATTCCCTGCACATCTTGCCGCCCCATCAGACTCTGCCCTTAGAGCTCAGGAGCCCTCAGTGTCACACCTGTGACTTTGTATCATTGGAACCTCCACCTCCCATCCCATCTGTGCATGTTCAAATCCTGAAGAGTTTTCAAGATCCAACCAAAACTCCATCCTTTTCATGAAAACTTCACCTGTCTTCCCCTGGAGGTTCATTTCTCCCTCCTCATAACATTTATTTCCTCTTCTAAGAGTTCTGGCGCTTTCTTTTTTCTTCTTCTTCTCCCCCCACCCTTTGGTACCAGGGATTGAACCCGGGGGGACGCTTTACCACTGAGCCACAACCCTAGCCCTTTTTTATATTTTAATTTTGAGTCAGGGTCTCATTAAGTTGCTTAGGGCTAAGTTGCTGAGGCTGGCCTTGAATTTGTGATCCTTCTGCTTCAGCCTCCCCAGCCGCTGAGACTACAGGTGTGCACCACTATACCCAGTCTAACACTTTTTGCTAGTGCTGTGAGTAACTCTCATGTATCTACCTGCTCCTACCAGACTGGGAGCATCTAAGGATAAAGGCTATTAAAAAGAACTCAACCCATTTCTCATAAAAGATGATATGTGCTTTTGAATTATAAAAGAATAAAGAATGAAAAAGAAAGAACATAGGTTTGGCTGAGAGGGAAGACTCTTTTTTACATCACTCTTTTTTGCATTGAGAGGAATATAAAAAGAAAACTGCTTCAAGTTTGGTGATGTTTATCACAGTTTGGTGAGTATCACACAGGATGCTGCAAACTGTTCAGAGAAATGAGAAACCAAGACTGTGTTTTAGCAAAGGTCCTAGGACAGAAATGTCAGTATATTTATCAAAATTTATGTTAAATTGAACAATTAATGACGCCTTCACTTTTCAACCAGACATTTAAACGTTTTTAAAGCAAAATTTGGGGCTGACAAGCAGGTAATCCAGTCTTACTGAAGAAAATGAGAAAAATCTGGACAAAGAAAAACAAAAGCCAAGAAAATTAAATACCATAGGCCCATCACACAAATATAAGCATTATTAACTCTTTAGACTTTAAATTCCAAGATTTTTAAAAAAATTTTTCCGTACTTGGGGTAGGCACAAAATTACAGATACATTCCCACATATTCATACAATTCTTCATGAACATTTGTACAATTTTGCTTATCTTGCTCTTTAACACTGATGTTATATTTAGACCCCTTCGCTCAGTTTTAGGGCTTAATAATAAATAATCCAGTAAACCCGTCATAACTTACTTAATCATTTCCTCATAGAGGAAAATTAGAAATGATGCTGGTTCTTTTTTTTTTTTTTTTTTTTTTTGATGATACCTCCATATCTGGCTTGTTTCTGTAGAACTCTTTCCTAGAAGCACTTTTTCTTGGTAAGTGGGCATAAATATTTTTAGGCTTCTGACATACTGACACCCACACCTAAAGGAACTTCATAATTCACAACTAGAGTTTGTGACAGAGTCCCTAGTCATTCTATGACTGTTCAATAAATGGACAAATGAAACGTGACACCACACTTTCCATTCCACAAGCCGGGGATTCCTTAATTCAGGTCCAGGATTTGGGGGGTGGGGTGTTGCTGCCATCCACATGTCAACCCCATATGGTTACAGAGACTGAGAAAGCACTTAGTTTTAGTTCTATAGAAAGGAACAGCACTGGAGGGGTCATCTATAATAAGTTCTTATGAGAAGGGACCAGCTAACAGCAGCTCTGGGCAGACGCACACCGGTCTCCTCCTTCTCACCATCTCCCTAAAAACAACCAGAGCAGGTCATGAGCCTAGAGCTGGGACGTACAGCTCAGAGATGCTATTCTTAGATATCCTGAGTTCCTGTGGTCACCAAGGACCCCAAGTTGTGTAACATCATGACAACATTGCTATGCTTAAAAATTTCCCCATGCACCCCCAGATTCCACTTCCCCACCCGCCAGGGCTGCCTATAAAGAGAAGGGCAGATGGCTTCACATGCCAGAAGGACACAGGCAGCAGGGAGGACCCAGGCCCTTCTTGGATCTGCTCATACTTGAGACCACACTCCATCATCCACTGAACATCATGCAGGTCTCCACGGCTGCTCTTGCTGTCCTCCTCTGCACCATGGCTCTCTGCGACCAGGTCCTCTCTGCACCATGTGAGTCCACCCTATTGTGGCGGGTGTCCCCACTCTCTGGCCCTGGGGAGACCACATCAATCTCTTCTTGTGGTCTCCAGAACCCAGGAGAAAAGAGAAAACTTCTCAAAGGGCTACAAAGCACCTTGAGCTTTCTCTTAAGGACTTTTCACCTTTACAAGGGATCTTAGCTCTCCTAGTCCCCAGTCCTGAGAGTCAGGGTTGGGGCAGGATAAAATGGAGCCCTAAACCACTGAGTTTGCAAGAGGCAGAATCCAGACCTGGTTACTTCCTTCCCAGTGATGTGGTCGATTCCCCAGCTCACTCCAGGCTTCCCCAGGAGCTCTGCCCACTGGATCTTGAGATAGATGTCCCAGACCTCTCTTTTTGCTGGGTGTGACTTCTTGAACCAATCAAAATTCCCTGAAGGAAGAGAGGAGAATAGTCTGTTTGGTCTGAATCACACAGACAAAGAGAGCCCGCAGTAAAGAGTGAGGAAGCAAGGAGAACAGAGACAGTAGGAAGACAGAGACATGAGGTTTCTAGGCAGAAATGCCCAAATGCCACCCCGAGGCCGGTCTCCAGTCCCCACTCTGTGCAGGGCTCTTCCTCAGCCTGAGGTTGTGACAGCTGGTGGCCTTTCCTTTTGGATGATGACCTGGACTCATTCTGTCCCTTTTTCCACAGTTGGAGCAGACACCCCGACGGCCTGCTGCTTCTCCTACGTGGCCCGGCAGATTCAACGCAAATTCATAGCGGACTATTTTGAGACCAGCAGCCAGTGCTCCCAGCCAGGTGTCATGTAAGTGCCACTTCCCCTGCCCACCCTTGAGGACAGCCCCACACGGGCAGAGACAGGCCAGGAGAGCAACCCTAGACAGGCCACGTATATAGGATTCAGCTCTTAAATGTGACCTGACTGGGTCGGGAAGGTGGGACCCCAAACTCAGAGAGAAGGGACAGAAGATCGAGGTGGCAGGGTACCCTGGGACACTCTTGAGTTGGTGAGAGAGACTCTCTTGAGTAACATAAGCAGATCTTCTCTGAGCTGCCCAGGGCAGGGGGTGGGATGGAGGGACCACCGTGGGCCCCAGATCCCTGTAGGATTCCTCAGTGTTTGATCCTCTGCTTCTCCCCACAGCTTCCTAACCAAGAGAGGCCGGCAGGTGTGTGCTGACCCCAATGAGAACTGGGTCCAGGAATATGTCACTGACCTGGAGCTGAATGCCTGAGTGGAGTAAGGAACCCAGTGACCTCCGTGGGCCCTGTGGGGAGCAGGGGCCTGAGTCTTGGAAGCATCCCTGTGACTCCATAGCTACCTCTCCTATGGCTGGTTGTTGCTGAACAGCCTCACTCTGAATGTAGATTTTATTTATTTATTTATATTATTTAATTTTTATAATTTATTTTTATTTTCATTTCATTTTGTAACTGTTCCAAAAGATCCCAGGACAAATTCTTTGCCACTCATGCCCTCCAGCTTTGCTCACACTGTTTGGTGACAATCGAGTGGCTGTCATGGGCTTGTTCCAGGCAGACATGGTATCAAAGCCACCAAACTGACAGATATGTAGTGGGTCCTTTTGTACTGACCAACACATAGCGGCTCCTTTGGCTCTGAGCTGTGTCCAGCCTGGTGAAATAATAAAGATGCACTTTCTAAAAGAAAACTGGTATGGAGTTTGCTTTTGTTTGTCAAGAAAATCAGATTCACTGGTTAAGAGGAATAAGGGCAAATAATAGGAAGATGTGACATGGAGGGACTTGGGGGAGAAGAACAGGGCTACTGCAGTTATTCCACTCTACACCGGAGGTACAGTTCTGGAATATTCCAAGCTACAAACATTTTATGATTCTAAATATACCTGGTCTAGGAAAATTCCCTTCATGAATGGGTACCATAAGCAAAAACAACCTAATGGTTTTATCACCAAAGCGAAAGTACAAATAACCTGTATGGGAGCCGACTTCATGGAGCAGCTATGCCTTTTAGTTAGTAGAAGAGTCAGGCATCAGAGGGCTCACTCTCTGGATGGAAAATGGCCCTGATCATGGGGGAGGTATGGGTTTATTTATTTTTTATTTAATTTTATTTTTTAAATACACAAGAGTGGAATGCATTATATTTCCTATTACACATATGGACCACAATTTTCATATCTTTGTATATAAAGTATGTTCACGCCTATTCCTGTCTTTATACATGTACTTTGGGCTTTTTTTTACATTACAATTTTTATTACACATATATACCACAATTTTTCATATCTCTGTCTATAAATTATGTTGACACCCAATTCATGTCTTCATACATGTACTTTGGATAAAGATGTCCTTCACATTCCACCATCCTTGCTAATCTTACCCTGCCCCCTCCCTTTCCCTCCCTCACCTCTTCCCTATCTAGAATTCATCTATTCCTCCCATGTTTCCCCTCCCTACCCCACTATGGGTCAGCCTCCTTAAATCAGAGAAAATATTCGGCATTTTTTCTTTTTGGGATTGGCTTACTTCACTTAGCATTATCTTCTCCAATGCCATCCATTTACCTGCAAATGCCATGATTTTATTCTCTTTTGGTGCTGATTAAAATTCCATTGAGTATATATACCACATTTTTTTATCCATTCATCCACTGAAGGGCATCTAGGTTGGCTTCACAATTTAGCTATTGTGAATTGGGCTGCTCTAAACATTGATGTGGCTGTGTCCCTATAGTATGCTGTTTTTAAGTCCTTTGGGTATAGTTCAAGGAGAGGGATAGCTGGGTCAAATGGTGGTTCCATTCCCAGATTTCCAAGGAATCTTTCCATATTGGCTGCACCAATTTGCAATCCCACCAGCGATGTATGAGTGTACCTTTTTCCCCACATCCTGGCCAACACTTATTGTTGTTTGTCTTCATAATAGCTGCCATTCTGACTGCAGTGAGATGATATCTTAGAGTAGTTTTGATTTGCATTTCTCTGATTGCTAGAGATGACGAGTATTTTTTTCATTTATTTGTTGATTCATTGTATATCCTCTTCTGAGAAGTGTCTGTTCAGGTCCTTGGCCCATTTGTTGATTGGGTTATTTGTTTTTTCAGTGCTTAGCTTTTTGAGTTCTTTATATACCTTAGAGATTAATGATCTCTCTGATGTGTGAGGGGTAAAGATTTGATCCCAAGAAGTACGCTCCCTGTTCACCTCACAGATTGTTTATTTTGCTGAGAAGAAACTTTTTAGTTTGATTCCATCCCATTTATTGATTCTTGGTTTTAATTCTTGTGCTATAGGAGTCTTATTAAGGAAGTTGGGGGCTAATCCCACATGATGAAGATTAGGGCCTACTTTTTCTTCTATTAGACACAGAGTCTCTGGTTTAATTTCTAGGTCCTTGATTCATTTTGAGTTAAGTTTTTTGCATGGTGAGAAATAGGGGTTTAGTTTCATTTTCTTGCGTATGGATTTCCAGTTTTCCCAGCACCATTTGTTGAAGATGCTATCTATTCTCCAGTGCATGTTTTTGGCACCTTTGTCTAATATAAGATAATTGTGATTTTGTGCGTTAGTTTCTTTGTCCTCTATTATGTACCACTGGTCTACCAGTCTGTTTTGATGCCGGTACCATGCTCTTTTTGTTACTATTGCTCTGTAGTACAGTTTAAGTTCCGGTATAGCGATGCCACCTGCTTCACTCTTCCTGCTGAGGATTGCTTTGGCTATTCTGGGTCTCTTACTTTTCCAGATGAATTTCATGATTGCTTTTTCTATTTCTATGAGGAATGCCATTGGGATTTTGATCAGAGTTGCATTAAATCTGTATAGTGCTTTTAGAAGTATGGTCATTTTGATAATATTAATTCTGCCTTTCCAAGAGCAAGGTAGATCTTTCCATCTTCTAAGGTCTTCTTTGATTTCTCTCTTTAGGGTTCTACAGTTTTCATTGTATACACCTTTCACTTCTTTGATTAAGTTGATACCCAAGTATCGTATTTCTTTTTTGAGGTTATTGAGAATGGGGTAGTTTTCTTCATTTCCTTCTCAGAGGCTTTGCCACTGATATACAGAAATGCCTTTGATTTATGGGTGTTGATTTTATATCCTGCTACTTTGCTGAATTCATTTACTAGTTCTAGAAGTTTTCTGGTGGAGTTTTTTGGGTCTTCTAGTATAGAATCATATTGTCAGCAAATAGGGCTAATTTAAGTTCTTTTTTTTTCCCTATACATAACCCGTTGATTTCTTTCGTCTGTCTAATTGTTCTGGGCAGTGTTTCAAGACCTAGGTTGAATAGAAGTGGTAAAAGAGGGCATCCCTGTCTTGTTCCAGTTTTCAGAGGGAATGCCTTCAATTATTCTCCATTTACAATGATGTTAGCGTGAAGCTTAGCGTAGGTAGATCGCCTTTACTACGTTGAGATATGTTCCTGTTATCCCTGGTTTTTCTAGTGTTTTGAACATAAAGAGGTGCTGTTTTTGTCAAACTCTTGTTGCGTCTACTGAGAATATCATATGATTCTTCTGTATGGTATGGTATGGGTTTACACACTGGGAGATAACTTAACCATTGAAGATTTATCAGAACATATCAGTTTGGACATTCAGGAAACAGGTTATGAGAATTTGAAATTTGTATTTACTGTGCAAGGATGGAGGGTCCAGAGTTCAGCATTCAGCACTTATCTCTTTCCCTCCAGGATCTATTGTATTGTCACAGGGAAAAGATCTGTTTGGGAAAGATCAATGTTTTCGATTCTTCCCAGATTCTGTAATTTTAAGCTTGGGGGAGATCTCCTTCCCAGGGATTGTCTTGTCACTGGGAAAGGATGTATTGGGAAAGGATCAATGACGTCAATATGATGGCTTCCTCCTCCCTCCTGTCAGGCCACCCTTTTTGAGGGTTGTCATTTCCATATACTTCCGATACGATTAGGCAGAGTACTCTGTAGAGATTACTTATGATAAATAAAGCTGTGTTAATAAGAAATTGCTAACGTTTTTGAGGCTTACTCAAATCTATGTGCTTTATGTATACATCATTCATTCAATCCTATTAATGCAATAATATAGCTTACGTAATACTATTAACATCCCATTTGACAGAAAAGTAAATCTGGGCTTGAGAAGGGTAAGCAACTTGTCCAAGATCACACTGCATGTAGATGGCACAACTGAGTTCCCAAACTACACCTTCATTTAACTACATACTATGTGCTATTAAACACTGCCCAAGTGATTTCCCCAGGTGTGATCTACCTATACTCAAATCACAAGCAACAGTTCAAAAGCCACTCCCACCAGAATGCTCTGGATGGAAACTGAGAACTGATGTTTTTATCAAGTTTACCAGGAGTGCTGCATGCAGGTTAGTGGCTAAGAACACTGACTTAGGTAACAGGATTCAGAACTCCTTCCAAATGTGGTGTATATCTGCATAGGGTAATAGGTGTATCATATATTGTTTCTATAAAAACCATACTCCACAACATAAATGGCTAATGTTGGTGCGGAGTGGGTGTGGAAATTAGGCTCTATGTGGAGCAGAACTCTGTTAGTAGGTTTGCTATGAAAGGTAAGTTATTTAACAGGGGTATTACTTGGATTGCAGTTATAAGTACAAGAAATATACATTGAGCTAGTGTCCTTTCTTCAGAAGAAGGGGACATTCAAAAGATATGTAGAAATCAAACCTGTATTAATTTTTATGAGCCACAATTATTTCATCTTTCAAATAATCTGATTTTTGTATGCAAATTGTTTAGAAGCCGGGCATGGTGGTGCACGCCTGTAATTCCACCACCTTAGGAAGCTGAGGCAGGAGGATCACAAGTTCAAAGCCAGATTCAGCAATGGCGAGGCACTAAGGAATTCAGTGAGACCCAGGGGATATGGCTCAGTGACACAGTGCCCCTGAACTCAATCCCTGGTATAAAAAAATATTATGTAGAATCGTAGTAATCAAACACTTTGAGGTTTATTTAAACACTACTACTTAGCAAATACTAAACCACACATACTAGGGTTGGGGATGCAGCTCTGTGGTAGAGCTCTTGCCTAGCATGACTGAGGCCTTGGAGTCAATCCCCACTACTACAAAGAAACAAACCAACAAACAAACAAACAAACAAACAAAACTGCTGTTTGACCTGATTCCATTTTCAGGAATCTATTTTATAGAAACACTGCCAAAGAATAGGAATATGTAGACACAAGGATTATTTTTTTTAAGAGTATGGCTAGTTAAAAAAAAAAAAACCACATCAGTAGGGGATTTCAAAAAAGGGAATTAAGATGTCCATCCATGGAATATTCTGCTGCGAAATCTGCACGCACCTCAGTCTATGCAGTGTGTCCATCCTATTAAGTGTAAAAGGTGTACTCACTTACATCTACTGTATGCATATATACTCTATGTATATGATACAGAAGTATACATGTTATTTTTGTTTTTAATCCTAAGAATTCTTATATACATGTATACTTATATAGGTAAATATTTAAAAAGATGGATATCAAATAGTTAACTGTAGTTGCTAGAGGAAAATTACAAATGATGCTGGTCTTTTTGTTTGATGATACCTCCATACTGGCTTGTTTTTCTAGAACTCTTTCCTAGAAACACTTTTTCTTGGTTAGTGGGTATAAATATTTTTAGGCTTCTGACATATTGACACCCACACCTAAAGGAACTTCTTAATTCACAACTAGAGTTTGTGACAGAGTCCCCTAGTCATTCTATGACTGTTCAATAAATGGACAAATGAAACGTGACATCATACTTTCCATTCCACTAGCCGGCGATTTCTTAATTCAGTACCAGGATTTGGGGGGGTATGGTGTTCCTGCCATCCACATGTTAACCCCATGTGGTTACAGAGACTGAGAAAGCACTGAGTTTCAGTTCTGTAGAAAGGAACAGCACTGGAGAGGTCATCCATAAATAAGTTCTTATGAGAAGGGACCAGCTAATAACAGCTTTGAGCAGAAACACACCTGTCTCCTGTCTCTCACAGGGAAACCATTTCCCCCCCAAAAAAACAGAGCAAGTCATGAGTTTAGAGCTGAGACCTAGAGCTCAGAGATGCTATTCTTAGATATCCTGAGTTCCTGTTGTCACCAAGGACCCCAAGTTGTCTAACATCATGACAATATTGCTATGCTTAAAATTTTCCACCTGCAACCCCAGATTCCAATTCCCACCCACCAGGGCTTCCTGTAAAGAGAAGGGCAGATGGCTTCAGATGCCAGAAGGACACAGGCAGCAGGGAGGACCCAGGCCCTTCTTGGATCTGCTCATACTTGAGACCACACTCCATCATCCACTGAACATCATGCAGGTCTCCACAGCTGCTCTTGCTGTTCTCCTCTGCACCATGGCTCTCTGCGACCAGGTCCTCTCTGCACCATGTGAGTCCACCCTATTGTGGTGGGTGTCCCCACTCTCTGGCCCTGGGGAGACCACATAAATCTCTTCTTGTGGTCTCCAAAACCCAGGAGAAAAGAGAAAACTTCTTAAAGGGCTACAAAGCACCTTGATCTTTCTCTTAATGACTTTTCACCTTTACAAGGGATCTTAGCTCTCCTAGTCCCCAGTCCTGAGAGTCAGGATTGGGGCAGGGAAAAATGGAGCCCTAAACCACTGAGTTTGCAAGAGGCAGAATCCAGACCTGGGTACTTCCTTCCCAGTGATGTGTTCGATTCCCCAGCTCACTCCAGGCTTCCCCACGAGCTCTGCCACCTGGATCTAAAGATAGATGTCCCAGACCTCTCTTTTTGCTGGGGTGTCACATCTTGAACCAAACAGAATTCCCTAAAGGAAGAGAGAATAGGCTGCTTGGTTTTCTGAGTCACACAGACAAAGAAGAGTCAGGAAGCAAGGAGAACAGAGACAGTAGGAAGACAGCGACATGAGGTTTCTAAGCAGAAATGCCCAAATGCCTTCCCGAGGCCGGTCTCCACTCCCCACCCTGCGCAGGGCTCTTCCTCAGCCTCTGAGGATGTGGCAGCTGGTGGCCTTTCCTTCTGGATGATGACCTGGACTCATTCTGTCCCTTTCTCCACAGTGGGTGCAGACTCCCCGACGGCCTGCTGCTTCTCCTACGTGGCCCGGCAGATTCAACGCAAATTCATAGAGGACTATTTTGAGACCAGCAGCCAGTGCTCCCAGCCAGGTGTCATGTAAGTGCCACTTCCCCTGCCCACCCTGAGGACAGCCCCACACGGGCAGAGACAGGCCAGGAGAGCAACCCTAGACAGGCCACGTATAGAGGATTCAGCTCTTAAATGTGACCTGACTTGGTCGGGAAGGTGGGACCCCAAACTCAGAGAGGAGGGACAGAAGATCGAGGTGGCAGGGTACCCTGAGACACTCTTGAGTTGGTGAGAGAGACTCTCTGGAGTAACATCGGGAGAGCTTCTCTGAGCCGCCCAGGGCAGGGGGTGGAATGGAGGGACCACCGTGGGCCCCAGATCCCCTGTAGGATTCCTCAGTGTTTGATCCTCTGCTTCTCCCCACAGCTTCCTCACCAAGAGAGGCCGGCAGGTGTGTGCTGACCCCAATGAGAACTGGGTCCAGGAATACATCACTGACCTGGAGCTAAATGCATGAGTGGCCTGGAGGCAGCAAGGAACCCAGTGATGTCCGTGGGCCCTGTGGGGAACAGGTGCCTGAGTCTTGGAAGCATCCCTGTGACTCCATAGCTACCTCTCCTATGGCTGGTTGTTGCTGAACAGCCTCACTCTGGACTTATATTTTTATTTATTTATATTATTTAATTATTATAATTTATTTTTATTTTCATTTCATTTTGTAACTGTTCCAAAAGATCCCAGGACAAATTCTTTGCCACTCATGCCCTCCAGCTTTGCTCACACTGTTTGGTGACAATCGAGTGGCTGTCATGGGCTTGTTCTAGGCAGACATGGTATCAAAGCCACCAAACTGACAGATATGGAATGGGTCCTTTTGCACTGAACGACACATAGTGGCTCATTTGGCTCTGAGCTGTGTCCAGCCTGGTGAAATAATAAAGATGCACTTTTTAAAAGAAAACTGGTATGGAGTTTGCTTTTGTTTGTCAAGAAAATCAGATTCACTGGTTAAGAGGAATAAGGGCAAATAATACGAACATGTGACATGGAGGGACATGGGGGAGAAGAACAGGGCTACTGCAGTTATTCCACTCAACACCGGAGGTACAGTTCTGGAATATTCCAAGCTACAAACATTTTATGATTCTAAATATACCTGGTCTAGGAAAATTCCCTTCATGAATGGGTACCAAAACAAAAACAACCTAATGGTTTTATCACCAAAGTGAAAGTACAAATAACCTGTATGGGAGCTGACTTCATGGAACAGCTATGCCTTTTAGTTAGTAGAAGAGTCAGGCATCAGAGGACTCACTCTCTGGATGGAAAATGGCCTGATCACGGGGGGGGGGGGTACTGGTGTATATAGGTTACACACCGGGAGATGAGTTAACCATTGAAGACGTTATCAGAACATATCAGTTTGGACATTCAGGAAACAGGTTGTGAGAATGTGAAATTTGTATTAACTAAGGCAAGGATGGAGGGTCCAGAGTTCAGCACTTATCTCTTTCCCTCCAGGATCTATTGTACTGTCACTGGGAAAAGATCTATTTGGGTAAGGATCAATGTTTTGGATTCTTCCCAGAGACTGTCATTTTAGGCTTGGGGGAGATCTCATTCCCAGGGATTGTCTTTTAACTGGGAAAGGATGTATTGGGAAAGGATCAATGTCATCAATGTGATGGCTTCCTCCTCCCTCCCTCCTGTCAGGCCACACTGTTTTGAGGGTTGTCATTTCCATATCCTTCAGATATCATTAGACAGAGTATTCTGTAGAGTTTACTTATGATAAAGCTTTGTTAATAAGAAATTGCTAATGTTTTTAAGGCTTATTAAAATCTATGTATTTTTATGTATATCATCCATTCAATCCTACTAATGCAATCATATAGTTTATATAGTACTATTAACATCCCATTTGACAGCAAAGTAAATCTGGGCTCGAGAAGGGTAAGCAACCTGTCCAAGATCACACTGCATATAGATGGCACAGCTGAGTTCCCAAACTAGACCTTCATTTAACTACATACTATGTGCTATTAAACACTGCCCAAGTGATTTCCCCAGGTGTGATCTACCTATATTCAAATCACATGCAAAAGTTCAAAAGCCACTCCCACCAGAATGCTCTGGATGGAAACTGAAAACTGATGTTTTCATCAACTTTACCAGGAGTGCTGCTTGCAGGTTAGTGGCTAAGAACACTGACTTAGGTAATAGGATTTACCACTCCTTCCCAAATGTGGTATATATCTGTATGGGATTATAGGTATACCATACATTATTTCTCTAAAAACCATACTCCACAAAATAAATGGCTAATGTTGGTGGGGGAGAGGTGGAAATGAGGCTCTATGTGGAGCAGAACTCTGTTTATAGGTTTGCTATGAAAGGTAAGTTATTTAACAGGTGGATTACTTGGGTTGCAGTTATAAGTACAAGAAATATACACTGAGGTAGTGTCCTTTCTTCAGAAGAAGGGGACATTCAAAAGATGTGTAGAAATCAAACCTGTATCAATTTTTATGAGCCACAATTATTTCATCTTCAAATAATCTGATTTATGTATCCAAAACTGTTTAGAAGACAGGCATGGTGGTGCACACCTGTAATTCCAGCATCTTAGGAAGCTGAGGCAGGAGGATCACAGGTTCAAAGCCAGACTCAGCAATGACGAAGCACTAAGGAATTTAGTGAGACACTGTCTCTAAATAAAATAGAAAATAGGGCTGGGGATATGGCTCAGTGACACAGTGCCACTGAACTCAATCCCTGGTATAAAAAAAAATTATGTAGAATCGTAGTAATCAAACATTTTGAGGTTTATTTAAACACTATACTTAGCAAATACTAAACCACACAAACTAGGGTTGGGGATGCAGCTCTGTGCTAAAGCTCTTGCCTAGCATGACAGAGGACTTGGAGTCAATTCCCATTACTACAAAGAAACAAACCAACAAACAAAAACTGCTCTTTGACCTGATTCCATTATCAGGAATCTATTTTATAGAAACACTGCCAAAGAATAGGAATATGTAGGCACAAGGATTTTATTTTTTTACACTATGTCTAGTTTAAAAAAAAACACATCAGTAGGGGATAAAAAAAGGGGGGGAATTAAGATGTCCATCCATGGAATATTCTGCTGCGAATTCTGCACACACCTCTGTCTATGCAGTGTGTCCATCCTATTAAGTGTAAAAGGTGTACCCACTTACATCTACTGTATGCATATACACTCTACGTATATGATACAGAACTATGCATGTTATTTTTGTTTTTAATCCTAAAAATTCTTATATACATATATATTTATTAGGTAAATATTCAAAAATATGGACATCAAATAGTTAACTGTAGTTGCTAGATGAAAATTACAAATGATGCTGGGTCTTTTTTGTTTGAAGATACCTCCATATCTGGCTTGTTTCGGTAGAACTCTTTCCTAGAAACACTTTTTTTTTGGATAGTGGGCATAAATATTTTTAGGCTTCTGACATATTGACACCCACACCTAAAGGAACTTCTTAATTCACAACTAGAGTTTGTGACAGAGTCCTCTAGTCATTCTATGACTGTTCGATAAATGGACAAATGAAACGTGACATCATATTTTCCATTCCTCTAGCCCGGAATTCCTTAAATCAGGTCCAGGATTTGGGGGGTGGGGTGTTGTTGCCATTCACATGTCAACCCCACGTGGTTACAGAGACTGAGAAAGCACTGAGTTTCAGTTCTGTAGAAAGGAACGGCACAGGAGAGGTCATCCATAAATAAGTTCTTATGAGAAGGGACCAGGTAATAGCAGCTTTGAGCAGAAACACACCCGTCTCCTGTCTCTCACAGGGAAACCATTTCCCCCCCAAAAAACAGAGCAAGTCATGAGTCTAGAGCTGAGACCTACAGCTCAGAGAGGCTATTCTTGGATATCCTGAGTTCCTGTGGTCACCAAGGACCCCAAGTTGTGTAACATCATGACAATATTGCTATGTTTAAAATTTTCCCCCTGCACCCCCAGATTCCACTTCCCCACCCTCCAGGGCTTCCTATAAAGAGAAGGACAGATGGCTTCAGATGCCAGAAGGACACAGGCAGCAGGGAGGACCCAGGCCCTTCTTGGATCTGCTCATACTTGAGACCACACTCCATCATCCACTGAACATCATTCAGGTCTCCACGGCTGCTCTTGCTGTCCTCCTCTGCACCATGGCTCTCTGCGACCAGGTCTTCTCTGCACCATGTGAGTCCACCCTATTGTGGCGGGTGTCCCCACTCTCTGGCCCAGGGGAGACCACATCAATCTCTTCTTGTGGTCTCCAGAACCCAGGAGAAAAGAGAAAACTTCTCAAAGGGCTACAAATCACCTTGAGCTTTCTCTTAAGGACTTTTCACCTTTACAAGGGATCTTAGCTCTCCTAGTCCGCAGTCCTGAGATTCAGGGTTGGGGCAGGGAAAAGTGGAGCCCTAAACCACTGAGTTTGCAAGAGGCAGAATCCAGACCTGGGTACTTCCTTCCCAGTGATGTGTTCGATTCCCCAGCTCACTCCAGGCTTCCCCACGAGCTCTGCCACCTGGATCTAAAGATAGATGTCCCAGACCTCTCTTTTTGCTGGGGTGTCACATCTTGAACCAAACAGAATTCCCTAAAGGAAGAGAGAATAGGCTGCTTGGTTTTCTGAGTCACACAGACAAAGAAGAGTCAGGAAGCAAGGAGAACAGAGACAGTAGGAAGACAGCGACATGAGGTTTCTAAGCAGAAATGCCCAAATGCCTTCCCGAGGCCGGTCTCCACTCCCCACCCTGCGCAGGGCTCTTCCTCAGCCTCTGAGGATGTGGCAGCTGGTGGCCTTTCCTTCTGGATGATGACCTGGACTCATTCTGTCCCTTTCTCCACAGTGGGTGCAGACTCCCCGACGGCCTGCTGCTTCTCCTACGTGGCCCGGCAGATTCAACGCAAATTCATAGCGGACTATTTTGAGACCAGCAGCCAGTGCTCCCAGCCAGGTGTCATGTAAGTGCCACTTCCCCTGCCCACCCTGAGGACAGCCCCACACGGGCAGAGACAGGCCAGGAGAGCAACCCTAGACAGGCCACGTATATAGGATTCAGCTCTTAAATGTGACCTGACTTGGTCGAGAAGGTGGGACCCCAAACTCAGAGAGGAGGGACAGAAGATCGAGGTGGCAGGGTACCCTGAGACACTCTTGAGTTGGTGAGAGAGACTCTCTGGAGTAACATCGGCAGAGCTTCTCTGATCCGCCCAGGGCAGGGGGTGGAATGGAGGGACCACCGTGGGCCCCAGATCCCCTGTAGGATTCCTCAGTGTTTGATCCTCTGCTTCTCCCCACAGCTTCCTAACCAAGAGAGGCCGGCAGGTGTGTGCTGACCCCAATGAGAACTGGGTCCAGGAATACATCACTGACCTGGAGCTGAATCCCTGAGTGGCCTGGAGGCAGCAAGGAACCCCGTGACCTCCGTGGGCCCTGTGGGGAACAGGTTCCTGAGTCTTGGAAGCATCCCTGTGACTCCATAGCTACCTCTCCTATGGCTGGTTGTTGCTGAACAGCCTCACTCTGGACTTATATTTTTATTTATTTATATTATTTAATTTTTATAATTTATTTTTATTTTCATTTCATTTTGTGACTGTTCCAAAATATCCAAGGACAAATTCTTTGTCACTCATCCCTTCCCACTTTGTTCACACTGGTGACAGCCGAGTGGCTGTCATGGGCTTGTTCTAGGCAGACATGGTATCAAAGCCACCAAACTGACAGATATGGAGTGGGTCCTTTTGCACTGACCGACACATAGTGGCTCCTTGGGCTCTGAGATGTGTCCAGCCTGGTGAAATAATAAAGATGCACTTTTAAAAAGAAGACTGGGGGCTGGGAATGTGGCTCAAGCGGTAGCGCGCTTGCCTGGCATGCGTGAGGCCTGGGTTCGATCCTCAGCACCACATACAAAACAAAAGATGTTGTGTCCGCCGAAAACTAAAAAATAAATATTAAAAAGAAGACTGACATGGAGTTTGCTTTTGTTTGTCCAGAAAATTAGAATCACTGGTTAAGAGGAATAAGGGCAAATAATAGGAAGGTGTCACATGGAGGGACTTGGGAGAGAAGAACAGGGCTACTGCAGGTACTCCACTCTACACCGGAGGTACAGTTCTGGAATATTCCAAGCTACAAACATTTTATGATTCCTAATGTATCTGCTCTAGGAAAATTCCCTTCTTGAATGGTTACCATAAGCAAAATCAACCGAAATGATTTTTAGCACCAAAGTGCTGTATGGGAGCAGACTTCATGGACCAGCTATGCCTTTTAGTTAGTAGAAGAGTCAGGCATCAGAGGACTCACTCTCTGGATGGAAAATGGCCTGATCACGGGGGAGGTACTGGTTTATATAGGTTACACACTGGGAGATGAGTTAACCATTGAAGATGTGATCAGAACATATCAGTTTGGACATTCAGGAAACAGGTTGTGAGAATGTGAAATTTGTATTAACTAAGGCAAGGATGGAGGGTCCAGAGTTCAGCACTTATCTGTTACCCTCCAGGATCTATTGAACTGTCACTGGGAAAAGATCTATTTGGGTAAGGATCAATGTTTTGGATTCTTCCCAGAGACTGTCATTTTAGGCTTGGGGGAGATCTCATTCCCAGGGATTGTCTTTTAACTGGGAAAGGATGTATTGGGAAAGGATCAATGTCATCAATGTGATGGCTTCCTCCTCCCTCCCTCCTGTCAGGCCACACTGTTTTGAGGGTTGTCATTTCCATATCCTTCAGATATCATTAGACAGAGTATTCTGTAGAGTTTACTTATGATAAAGCTTTGTTAATAAGAAATTGCTAATGTTTTTAAGGCTTATTAAAATCTATGTATTTTTATGTATATCATCCATTCAATCCTACTAATGCAATCATATAGTTTATATAGTACTATTAACATCCCATTTGACAGCAAAGTAAATCTGGGCTCGAGAAGGGTAAGCAACCTGTCCAAGATCACACTGCATATAGATGGCACAGCTGAGTTCCCAAACTAGACCTTCATTTAACTACATACTATGTGCTATTAAACACTGCCCAAGTGATATCCCCAGATGTGATCTACCTATATTCAAATCACATGCAAAAGTTCAAAAGCCACTCCCACCAGAATGCTCTGGATGGAACCTGAAAACTGATGTTTTCATCAACTTTACCAGGAGTGCTGCTTGCAGGTTAGTGGCTAAGAACACTGACTTAGGTAACAGGATTTACCACTCCTTCCCAAATGTGGTATATATCTGTATGGGATTATAGGTATACCATACATTATTTCTCTAAAAACCATACTCCACAAAATAAATGGCTAATGTTGGTGGGGGAGAGGTGGAAATGAGGCTCTATGTGGAGCAGAACTCTGTTTATAGGTTTGCTATGAAAGGTAAGTTATTTAACAGGTGGATTACTTGGGTTGCAGTTATAAGTACAAGAAATATACACTGAGGTAGTGTCCTTTCTTCAGAAGAAGGGGACATTCAAAAGATGTGTAGAAATCAAACCTGTATTAATTTTTATGAGCCACAATTATTTCATCTTCAAATAATCTGATTTATGTATCCAAAACTGTTTAGAAGCCAGGCATGGTGGCACACGCCTGTAATTCCAGCTTCTTAGGAAGCTGAGGCAGGAGGATCACAAGTTCAAAGCCAGACTCAGCGATGGCGAAGCACTAAGGAATTTAGTGAGACACTGTCTCTAAATAAAATACAAAATAGGGCTGGGGATATGGCTCAGTGACACAGTGCCACTGAACTCAATCCCTGGTATAAAAAAAAATTATGTAGAATCGTAGTAATCAAACATTTTGAGGTTTATTTAAACACTATACTTAGCAAATACTAAACCACACATACTAGGGTTGGGGATGCAGCTCTGTGCTAGAGCTCTTGCCTAGCATGACTGAGGCCTTGGAGTCAATTCCCATTACTACAAAGAAACAAACCAACAAACAAACAAAAAAAAAAACAAGAACTGCCCTTTGACCTGATTCCTTTATCAGGAATCTATTTTATAGAAACACTGCCAAAGAATAGGAATATGTAGACACAAGGATTTGTTTTTTTTTACAGTATGGCTAGTTTAAAAAGAAAACACACATCAGTAGGGGATAAAAAAAAAGTGGGGGAATTAAGATGTCCATCCATGGAATATTCTGCTGCGAATTCTGCACACACCTCTGTCTATGCAGTGTGTCCATCCTATTAAGTGTAAAAGGTGTACCCACTTACATCTACTGTATGCATATACACTCTACGTATATGATACAGAACTCTGCATGTTATTTTTGTTTTTAATCCTAAAAATTCTTATATACATATATATTTATTACGTAAATATTCAAAAATATGGACATCAAATAGTTAACTGTAGTTGCTAGACGAAAATTACAAATGATGCTGGGTCTTTTTTGTTTGAAGATACCTCCATATCTGGCTTGTTTCGGTAGAACTCTTTCCTAGAAACACTTTTTTTTGGTTAGTGGGCATAAATATTTTTAGGCTTCTGACATATTGACACCCACACCTAAAGGAACTTCTTAATTCACAACTAGAGTTTGTGACAGAGTCCCCTAGTCATTCTATGACTGTTCAATAAATGGACAAATGAAACGTGACATCATACTTTCCATTCCTCTATCCGGGAATTCCTTAATTCAGGTCCAGGATTTGGGGGGTGGGGTGTTGCTGCCATCCACATGTCAACCCCACGTGGTTACAGAGACTGAGAAAGCACTGAGTTTCAGTTCTGTAGAAATGAACGGCACTGGAGAGGTCATCCATAAATAAGTTCTTATGAGAAGGGACCAGCTAATAGCAACTGTGAGCAGAAACACACCCATCTCCTGTCTCTCACAGGGAAACCATTTCCCCCCCAAAAAACAGAGCAAGTCATGAGTCCAGAGCTGAGACCTACAGCTCAGAGCTGCTATTCTTAGATATCCTGAGTTCCTGTAGTCACCAATGACCCCAAGTTGTGTAACAGCATGACAATATTGCTATAGTTAAAAATTTCCCCATGCACCCCCAGATTCCACTTCCCCACCCGCCAGGGCTGCCTATAAAGAGAAGGACAGGTGGCTTCAGATGCCAGAAGGACAAAGGAAGCAGGGAGGACCCAGGCCCTTCTTGGATCTGCTCATACTTGAGACCACACTCCATCATCCACTGAACATCATGCAGGTCTCCACGGCTGCTCTTGCTGTCCTCCTCTGCACCATGGCTCTCTGCGACCAGGTCTTCTCTGCACCATGTGAGTCCACCCTATTGTGGCGGGTGTCCCCACTCTCTCGCCCTGGGGAGACCACATCAATCTCTTCTTGTGGTCTCCAGAACCCAGGAGAAAAGAGAAAATTTCTTAAAGGGCTACAAAGCACCTTGAGCTTTCTCTTAAGGACTTTTCACCTTTACAAAGGATCTTAGCTCTCCTAGTCCCCAGTCCTGAGAGTCAGGGTTGGGGCAGGGGTTCCTTCTTTCTATAGATTGGGGGGGGCAGAGAATGGAGCCCTAAACCACTGAGTTTGCAAGAGGCAGAATCCAGACCTGGGTACTTCCTTCCCAGTGATGTGGTTGATTCCCCAGCTCAATCCGGGGCTCCCAGGAGCTCTGCCCACTGGATCCTAAGTTAGATGTCCCAGAACTCTCTTGTGCTGGGATGTGACATCTTGAACCAAACAGAATTCCCTGAAGGAAGAGAGGAGAACAGTCTGCTTGGTTTTCTGAGTCACACAGACAAAGAAGAGTCAGAAATCAAGGAGAACAGAGGCAGTAGGAAGACAGAGACATGAGGTTTCTAGGCAGAAATGCCCAAATGCCTTCCTGAGGCCTGGTCTCCACTCCCCACCCTGCGCAGGGCTCTTCCTCAGCCACTGAGGATGTGGCAGCTTGTGTCCTTTCCTTTAGGATGATGACCTGGACTCATTCTGTCCCTTTCTCCACAGTGGGTGCAGACACCCCGACGGCCTGCTGCTTCTCCTACGTGGCCCGGCAGATTCAACGCAAATTCATAGCGGACTATTTTGAGACCAGCAGCCAGTGCTCCCAGCCAGGTGTCATGTAAGTGCCACTTTCCCTGCCCACCCTGAGGACAGCCAAATACGTGCAGAGACAGGCCAGGAGAGAACCCTAGACAGGCCACGTATATAGGATTCAGCTCTTAAATGTGACCTGACTTGGTCGAGAAGGTGGGACCCCAAACTCAGAGAGGACGGACAGAAGATTGAGGTGGCAGGGTACCCTGGGACACTCCTGAGTTGGTGAGAGAGACTCTCTGGAGTAACATAAGCAGATCTTCTCTGAGCTGCCCAGGGCAGGGGGTGGGATGGAGGGACCACCGTGGACCCCAGATCCCTGTAGGATTCCTCAGTGTTTGATCCTCTGCTTCTCCCCACAGCTTCCTAACCAAGAGAGGCCGGCAGGTGTGTGCTGACCCCAATGAGAACTGGGTCCAGGAATACGTCACTGACCTGGAGCTGAATCCCTGAGTGGCCTGGAGGCAGCAAGGAACCCAGTGACCTCCGTGGGCCCTGTGGGGAGCAGGGGCCTGAGTCTTGGAAACATCCCTGTGACTCCATAGCTACCTCTCCTATGGCTGGTTGTTCCTGAACAGCCTCACTCTGAACTTATATTTTTATTTATTTATATTATTTAATTTTTATAATTTATTTTTATTTTCATTTCATTTTGTGACTGTTCCAAAATATCCAAGGACAAATTCTTTGTCACTCATCCCCTCCCACTTTGTTCACACTGGTGAGAGCAGAGTGGCTGTCATGGACTTGTTCTAGGCAGACATGGTATCAAAGCCACCAAACTGACAGATATGGAGTGGGTCCTTTTGCACTGACCGACACATAGTGGCTCCTTTGGCTCTGAGCTGTGTCCAGCCTGTGAAATAATAAAGATGCACTTTTAAAAGAAAACTGGCATAGAGTTTGCTTTTGTTTGTCCAGAAAAATCAGAATCACTGGTTAAGAGGAATAAGGGCATATAATAGGAAGGTGTGACATGGAGGGACTTGAGGGAGAAGAACAGAGCTACTATAGTTACTCCACTCTACACCGGAGGTGCAGTTCTGGAATATTCCAAGCTACAAACATTTTATGATTCTTAATGTACTGCTCTAGGAAAATTCCCTTCTTGAATGGATACCATAAGCAAAATCAACCAAATGGTTTTAGCACCAAAGTGAAAGTACAAATAACCTGTATGGGAGCCAACTTCATGGACCACATATACCTTTTATTTAGTAGAAGAGTCAGGCATCAGAGGGCTCACTCCCTGGATGGAAAATGGCCCTGATCATGGGGGAGGTACGGGTTTATATAGGTTACACACTGTGAGATGAGTTAACCATTGAAAACTTTATCAGAACATATCAGTTTGGACATTCATTAAACAGGTGTGTGAATTTGAAATTTGTATTTACTGGGAAGGATGGAGGGTCCAGAGTTCAGCATTCAGCACTTGTCTCTTTCCCTCCAGGATCTATTGTACTGTCACTGGGAAAAGATTTATTTGGGGAAGGATCAATATTTTGGATTCTTCCCAGAGATTCTCATTTTAGGCTTGGGGGAGATCTCCTTCCCAGGGATTGTCTGGTCACTGGGAAAGGATGTATTGGGAAAGGATCAATGACATCAATGTGATGGCTTCCTCCTCCCTCGCTCCTGTCCGGCCACCCTGTTTTGAGGGTTGTCTTTTCCATATCCTTCAGATACCATTAGGCAGAGTATTCTGTAATGATTGCTTATGATAAATAAAGCTTTGTTAATACGAAATTGCTAATGTTTTTGAGTCTTACTCAAATCTATGTGCTTTTTATATATATCATCCATTCAATCCTACTAATGCAATAAGATAGCTTAAGTAGTACTATTAACATCCCATTTGACAGAAAAGTAAATCTGGGCTTGAGAAGGGTCAGAAAGTTGTCCAAGATCACACTGCATGTAGATGGCACAGCTGAGTTCCCAAACTAGACCTTCATTTAACTACATACTGTGTGCTATTAAACACTGCCCAAGTGATTTCCCCAGGTGTGATCTACCTATACTCAAATCACAAGCAACAGTTCAAAAGCCACTCCCACCAGAATGCTCTGGATGGAAACTGAGAACTGATGTTTTTATCAAGTTTACCAGGAGTACTGCATGCAGGTTAGTGGCTAAGAACTCTGACTTAGGTAACAGGATACACCACTCCTTCCCAAATGTGGTGTATATCTGTATGGGGTTATAGGTATAACATACATTATTTCTCTAAAAACCATACTCCACAAAATAAATGGCTAATGTTGGTGGGGGAGAGGTGTAAATGAGTTTCTATGTGGAGGAAAACTATATTTATACATTTGCTATGAAAGGTAACTTATTTAACAGAGGGATTACTTGGGTTGCAGTTATAAGTACAAGAAATTCACACTGAGCTAGGGTCCTTTCTTCAGAAGAAGGGGACATTCAAATGATGTGTAAAAATCAAACCTGTATTAATTTTTATGAGCCACAATTATTTCATGTTCCAAATAATCTGATTTTTGTATGTAAAATTGTTTAGAAGCCAGGCATGGTGGCACACGCCTGTAATTCCTGCATCTTAGGAAGCTGAGGTAGGACAATCACAAGTTCAAAGCCAGACTCAGCAATGGCAAGGCACTAATCAACTCAGTGAGACCCTGTCTATAAATAAAATAAAAAATAGGGCTGGGATTGTGGCTCAGTGACAGACTGCCCCTGAGTTCAATCCCTGGTATAAAAAAAAATTGTGTAGAATCGTAGTAATCAAACACTTTGAAGTTTATTTAAACACTACTACTTAGCAAATACTAAACCACACATACTAGGGTTGGGGATGCAGCTCTGTGGTAGAGCTTTTGCATAGCATGACTGAGGCCTTGGAGTGAATCCTCAGTACTAGAAAGTAACAAACCAACAAACAAAAACTGCTCTTTGACCTGATTCCATTTTCAGGAATCTATTTTATAGAAACACTGCCAAAGAATAGGAATATGTAGACACAAGGATTTTTTTTTTTTTTACAGTATGGCTAGTTTAAAAAAACAAAAAAGGAAAACATCAGGAGGGGATTAAAAAAAGGGGGGGGGGGAATTAAGATGTCCATCCATGGAATATTCTGCTGTGAATTCTGCACACACCTCTGTCTATGCAGTGTGTCCATCCAATTAAGTGTAAGTGTAAAAGGTGTGCCCACTTACTCTGCTGTATGCATATACACTCTACGTATATGATACAGAACTATACATGTTAGTTTTGTTTTTAATCCTAAAAATTCTTATATACATATATATCTATATAGTAAATATTCAAAAAGATGGACATCAAATAGTTAACTGTAGTTGCTAGAGGAAAATTACAAATGATGCTGGGTCTTTTTTGTTTGATGATACCGCCATATCTGACTTGTTTCTGTAGAACTCTTTCCTAGAAACGCTTTTTCTTGGTTAGTGGGCATAAATACTTTTAGGCTTCTGACATATTGACAGCCACACCTAAAGGAACTTCTTAATTCACAACTAGAGTTTGTGACAGAGTCCCCTAGTCATTCTATGACTGTTCAATGAATGGACAAATGAAATGTGACATCAAACTTTCCATTCCTCTAGCCGGGGATTCCTTAATTCAGGTCCAGGATTTGGGGGTGGGGATGTTGCTGCCATCCACATGTCAACCCCACGTGGTTAACGAGACTGAGAAAGCACTGAGTTTCAGTTCTGTAGAAAGGAATGGCACTGGAGAGGTCATCCATAAATAAGTTCTTATGAGAAGGGACCAGCTGATAGCAGCTTTGAGCAGAAACACACCCGTCTCCTCTCTCTCACAGGGAAACGATTTCCCCCCCCCAAAAACAGAGCAAGTCATGAGTCTAGAGCTGAGACCTACAGCTCAGAGACGCTATTCTTAGATATCCTGAGTACCTGTGGTCACCAAGGACCCCAAATTGTGTAACATCACAACAACATTGCTATACTTAAAAATTTCCCCATGCACCCCCAGATTCCAATTTCCCATCCTCCAGGGCTGCCTATAAAGAGAAGGGCAGATGGCTTCACATGCCAGAAGGACACAGGCAGCAGGGAGGACCCAGGCCCTTCTTGGATCTGCTCATACTTGAGACCACACTCCATCATCCACTGAACATCATGCAGGTCTCCACGGCTGCTCTTGCTGTCCTCCTCTGCACCATGGCTCTATGCAAACAGGTCCTCTCCGCACCATGTGATTCCACCCTATTGTGGCGGATGTCCCCACTCTCTGGCCCTGGGGAGACCACATCAATCTCTTCTTGTGGTCTCCAGAACCCAGGAGAAAAGAGAAAACTTCTCAAAGGGCTACAAATCACCTTGAGCTTTCTCTTAAGGACTTTTCACCTTTACAAGGGATCTTAGCTCTCCTAGTCCCCAGTCCTGAGAGTCAGGATTGGGGCAGGGAAAAATGGAGCCCTAAACCACTGAGTTTGCAAGAGGCAGAATCCAGACCTGGTTACTTCCTTCCCAGTGATGTGGTCGATTCCCCAGCTCACTCCAGGCTTCCCCAGGAGCTCTGCCCACTGGATCTTAAGATAGATGTCCCAGACCTCTCTTTTTGCTGAGGTGTGACATCTTGAACCAAACAGAATTCCCTGAAGGAAGAGAGGAGAATAGTCTGCTTGGTTTTCTGAATCACACAAAGAAGAATCAGAAAGCAAGGAGAACAGAGACAGTAGGAAGACAGCGACATGAGGTTTCTAGGCAGAAATGCCCAAATGCCTTCCCGAGGCCTGGTCTCCAGTCCCCACCCTGCGTAGGGCTCTTCCTCAGCCTCTGAGGATGTGGCAGCTGGTGGCCTTTCCTTCTGGATGATGATCTGGACTCATTCTGTCCCTTTCTCCAAAGTGGGTGCGGACTCCCCGACGGCCTGCTGCTTCTCCTACGTGGCCCGGGAGAGTCAACGCAAATTCATAGAGGACTATTTTGAGACCAGCAGCCAGTGCTCCCAGCCAGGTGTCATGTAAGTGTCCTTCTCCTGCCCACCCTTGAGGACCGCCCCACACAGGCAGAGACAGGCCAGGAGAGCAACCCTAGACAGGCCCAGTCTTGTGGGGCCTGTCCCGTATATAGGATTCAGCTCTTAAATGTGACCTGACTTGGTGGAGAAGGTGGGACCCCCAACTCAGAGAGAAGGGACAAGAAGAAGGAGGTGGCAGGGTACCCTGAGATACTCTTGAGTTGGTGGAGAGACCCTCTGGAGTAACATAGGCAGACCTTCTCTGAGCTGCCCAGGGCATCGGGTGAGATGGAGGGACCACCGTGGGCCCCAGATCCCCTGTAGGATTCCTCAGTGTTTGATCCTCTGCTTCTCCCCACAGCTTCCTAACCAAGAGAGGCCGGCAGGTGTGTGCTGACCCCAATGAGAACTAGGTCCAGGAATACGTCACTGACCTGGAGCTGAATGCCTGAGTGGATGAAGGAATCCAGTGTCCTCCGTGGGCCCTGTGGGGAACAGGGGCATGAGTCTTGGAAGCATCCCTGTGACTCCATAGCTACCTCTCCTATGGCTGGTTGTTGCTGAACAGCCTCACTCTGAACTTCGATTTTATTTATTTATATTATTTAATTTTTATAATTTATTTTTATTTTCATTTCTTTTTGTGACTGTTCCAAAAGATCCCAGGACAAATTCTTTGCCACTCATGCCCTCCCTCTTTGCTCACACTGTTTGGTGACAATTGAGTGGCTGTCATGGGCTTGTTCTAGTCAGACATGGTATCAAAGCCACCAAACTGAGAGATATGGAGTGAGTCCTTTTGTACTGACCGACACATAGAGGCTCCTTTGGCTCTGAGCTGTGTCCAGCCTGTGAAATAATAAAGATGCATTTTTAAAAAGAAAACTGGTGTGGAGTTTGCTTTTGTTTGTTCATAAGATCAGAATCACCTGTTAAGAGGAATAAAGGCAAATAATAGGAAGATGTGACATGAGGGACTTGGGGGAGAAGAACAGAGCTACTGCAGTTACTCCACAAGAAATGCAGTTCTGGAATATTCCAAGCTACAAACATTTTATGATTCTTAATGTACCTGGTCTAGGAAAATTCCCTTCTTGAATGGGTACCATAAGCAAAAACAAACTAATGGTTTTAGTGCCAAAGTGAAAGTACAAATAACTGGTATGGGAGCCGACTTCATGGACCAGCTATGCCTTTTAGTTAGTAGAATAGTCAGGCATCAGAGGGCTCACGCTCTGGATGGAAAATGGCCCTGATCACCGGGGAGGTATGGGTTTATTTTTTTATTGATTTTATTTTTTTAAATACACAACAGTGGAATGCATTACATTTCTTATTACACATATAGAGCACAATTTTTCATATCTTAGTATATAAAGTATGTTCTCGCCTATTCATGTCTTTATACATGTACTTTGGTTTTTTTTGAATTACAATTTTTATTATACATATATACCACAATTTTCATATCTATGTATATAAAGTATGTTGACACCCAATTCGTCTCTTCATACATGTACTTTGGATAATGATGTCCATCATATTCTACCGTCTTGCTAATCCCCTGCCTCCTCCCTTTCCCTCCCACCCTTCTTCCCTATCTAGAGTCCATCTATACCTCCCATGTTCTACCTCCCTACCCCACTATGAGTCAGCTTCCTTATATCAGAAAAAATATTCAGCTTTTGTTTTTTGGGGATTGGCTTACTTCACTTAGCATTATCTTCTCCAAAGTCATCCATTTACCTGCAAATGCCATTATTTTATTCTCTTTTAGTCCTGAGTAATATTCCCTTGTGTATATATACCACATTACTTTTATCCATTCATCCACTGAAGGGCATCTAGGTTGGGTCCACAGTTTAGCTATTGTCAGAACCCGATGACAATCTGTAATTCCTGTTACAGCAGAGATGCTTAAGAAGACTCATGCACACACACACATCCAGTAGAAAATGAGCACCGTCTTTACTTTTTTCTCTCCTTCTTTTATACAGCATTGTTAATTAAAACAAGGGAAAAGAAAAAACCTCCTTTCGGCAGCTTAATCCTTACAAGCATGAATAAACATTCTCAGGAAAACTTTGTTTATGGTCACAGTGCTCCGTATTTCTTATCAATTAACTTGTGGTTAGTTATTCCCAGCAAACACACACACACACACACACACACACACACATATTACACTTGGCAGAACATTCTTTTATCTTCTTAAGACAGCAACAAGGACACAGTTCAAAGAGTTCATACTTTCTCACAGAACTCCTTATTTTGTTAAGCACAGCAAAACTTAACTGTTTGTATGCGTGAGCACACAGTTCCCCCTTAAATAACAATGACGGCGATTGCGCCTGTCTTAGGTTGTGAACCATACTGCAACATTCTTACCCATCATGGAGGACTTCCATTGATGGAAAATGAAAGCCTCTGTCTTAGGTTGGTATGCACAGTGATTCATCTTACGGGTACGAGATAAGAGACAAGTAATCATACAACGACCAATGACACAAACAAGTATAGACATGCCAAGTATCAAAATCACACATATCATTAATTCTTTTAACCAGGAAATATTAGGAAGTCAAGATGTTAACCATGACAATATGTCTTCTTTTTTTTTAATTTATTTTTTTATTGGTTGTTCAAAACATTACAAAGCTCTTGACATATCATATTGCATACATTTGATTCAAGTGGGTTTTGAACTCCCAATTTTACCCCAAATACAGATTGTAGAATCACGTCGGTTACACATCCACATTTTTACATAATGCCCTATTAGTAACTGTTGTATTCTGCTACCTTTCCTATCCTCTACTATCCCCCCTCCCTCCCCTCCCATCTTCTCTCTCTACCCCATCCACTGTAATTCATTTCTCTCCTTGTTTATTTTCCCATTCCCCTCACAACCTCTTATATGTAATTTTGTATAACAATGAGGGTCTCCCTCCATTACCATGCAATTTCCCTTTTCTCTCCCTTTCCCTCCCACCTCATGTATCTGTTCAATGTTAATCTTTTCTTCCTGCTCTTCCTCCCTGCTCTGTTCTTAGTTGCTCTCATTATATCAAAGAAGACATTTGGTATTTGTTTTTTAGGGATTGGCTAGCTTCACTTAGCATAATCTGCTCTAATGCCATCCATTTCCCTGCAAATTCCATGATTTTGTCATTTTTTTAGTGCTGCGTAATACTCCATGGTGTATAAATGCCACATTTTTTTTATCCATTCATCTATTGAAGGGCATCTGGGTTGGTTCCACAGTCTAGCAATTGTGAATTGTGCTGCTATGAACATCGAAGTAGTAGTATCCCTGTAGTACGCTCTTTTAAGGTCTTCAGGGAATAGTCCAAGAAGGGCAATAGCTGGGTCAAATGGTGGTTCCATTCCCAGCTTTCCCAGGAATCTCCATACTGCTTTCCAGATTGGCCGCACCAGTTTCCAGTCCCACCAGCAATGTACAAGAGTACCCTTTTCCCCACATCCTCTCCAGCACTTGTTGTTGTTTGACTTCATAATGGGTGCCAATCTTACTGGAGTGAGATGGTATCTTAGGGTGGTTTTGATTTGCATTTCTCTGACTGCTAGAGATGGTGAGCATTTTTTCATGTACTTGTTGATTGATTGTATGTCCTCCTCTGAGAAGTGTCTGTTCAGGTCTTTGGCCCATTTGTTGATTGGGTTATTTGTTTTCTTATTGTTTAATTTTTTGAGTTCTTTGTGTACTCTGGATATTAGGGCTCTATCTGAAGTGTGAGGAGTAAAAATTTGTTCCCATGATGTAGGCTCCCTATTTACCTCTTTTATTGTTTCTCTTGCTGAGAGAAAACTTTTCAGTTTAAGTAAGTCCCATTTGTTGATTCTTGTTATCAACTTTTGTGCTATGGGTGTCCTATTAAGGAATTTGGAGCCCGACCCTATAATATGTAGATCGGAGCCAACTTTTTCTTCTATCAGACGCAGAGTCTCTGATTTGATATCTAGCTCCTTGATCCACTTTGAGTTAACTTTTGTGCATGGCAAGAGAAAGGGATTCATTTTCATTTTGTTGCATATGGATTTCCAGTTTTCCCAGCACCATTTGTTGAAGATGCTATCCTCCCTCCATTGCATGCTTTTAGCTCCTTTATCAAATATAAGATAGTTGTAGCTTTGTGGATTAGTCTCTGTGTCCTCTATTCTGTACCATTGGTCCACCCTCCTGTTTTGGTACCAGTACCATGCTGTTTTTGTTACTATTGCTCTGTAATATAGTTTTAAATCTGGTATCGCTATACCGCCTGATTCGCACTTCCTGCTTAGAATTGCTTTTGCTATTCTGGGTCTTTTATTTTTCCATATGAATTTCATGATTGCTTTATCCATTTCTACAAGAAATGCCGTTGGGATTTTGATTGGCATTGCATTAAACCTATAGAGAACTTTTGGTAATATTGCCATTTTGATGATGTTAGTTCTGCCTATCCATGAACAGGGTATATTTTTCCATCTTCTAAGATCTTCTTCTACTTCTCTTTTTAGGGTTTTGTAGTTTTCATTGTATAAATCTTTCACCTCTTTTGTTAGGTTGATTCCCAAGTATTTTATTTTTTTTGAGGATATTGTGAATGGAATGTTTTTCCTCATTTCCCTTTCAGAAGTTTTGTCGCTGATATACAGAAATGCCTTTGATTTATGCATGTTGATTTTATATCCTGCCACTTTGCTCAATTCATTTATTAGTTCTAGTAGTTTTTTTTGTAGACCCTTTTGGGTCTTCTAGGTATAGAATCATGTCACCTGCAAATAGTGATAATTTAAGTTCTTCCTTTCCTATTTTTATGCCTTTAATTTCTTTCGTCTGTCTAATTGCTCTGGCCAGTGTTTCGAGAACTATATTGAATAGAAGTGGTGATAGAGGGCATCCCTGTCTTGTTCCAGATTTTAGGGGGAATGCCTTCAGTTTTTCTCCATTCAGAATGATGCTAGCCTGAGGCTTAGCATAGATAGCTTTTACAATGTCGAGGTAAGTTCCTGTTATCCCTAGTTTTTCTAATGTTTTGAACATAAAGGGATGCTGTACTTTGTCGAATGCTTTTTCTGCATCTATCGAGATGATCATATGGTTCTTATCTTTAAGTCTATTGATGTGGTGAATAACATTTATTGATTTCCGTATATTGAACCAGCCTTGCATCCCAGGGATGAATCCTACTTGATCATGGTGCACAGTTTTTTTGATGTGACTTTGTATCCGATTCGCCAGAATTTTATTGAGGATTTTTGCATCTAGGTTCATCAGAGATATTGGTCTGTAGTTTTCTTTCTTTGAAGTGTCTTTGTCTGGTTTCGGAATCAGGGTGATGTTGGCCTCGTAGAATGAATTTGGAAGAGCTCCTTCTTTTTCTATTTCCTGAAATAGCTTGAAAAGTATTGGTATTAATTCTTCCTTAAAGGTTTTGTAAAACTCTGCTGTATACCCATCCGGTCCTGGGCTTTTCTTGGTTGGAAGTCTTTTGATTGCTTCTTCTATTTCGTCTATTGTTATTGGTCTGTTTAAGTTGTGAGTATCCTCCTGACTCAGTCTGGGCAAATCATATGACTTAAGGAATTTATCGATGTCTTCACTATCTTCTATTTTATTGGAATATAGGTTTTCAAAATAATTTCTAATTGTCTTCTGTATTTCTGTAGCGTCTGTTGTGATATTGCTTTTTTCATCCCGTATGTTAGTAATTTGAGTTCTCTCTCTTCTTCTCTTCGTTAGCATGGCTAAGGGTCTGTCGATCTTATTTATTTTTTCAAAGAACCAACTTTTAGTTTTGTTAATTTTTTCAATAGTTTCTTTTGTTTCAATTTCGTTGATTTCCACTCTGATTTTAATTATTTCTTGCCTTCTGCTACATTTGCTGTTGTTTTGCTCTTCATTTTCTAGGGCTTTGAGATGAAATGTGAGCTCATTTATTTGTTGGTTTTTCCTTTTTTTGAGGAATGACCTCCAAGCGATGAATTTCCCTCTTAAAACTGCTTTCATTGTGTCCCATAGATTCTGATATGTTGTGTCTGTATTTTCATTTATCTCTAAGAATTTTTTGATTTCCTCCTTTATGTCTTCTGTAACCCATTGATCATTCAGCAACATATTGTTCATTTTCCATGTGATGTAGGATTTTTCCTTCCTTCTTTTATCATTGATTTCCAGTTTCATTCCATTATGATCAGATAAAATGCATGGTATTATCTCCACCCCTGTATATTTACTGAGGGTTGCCCTATGGCATAATATATGGTCTATTTTTGAGAAGGATCCATGTGCTGCTGAGAAAAAAGTATATCCACTTGATGATGGTTGATATATTCTATATATGTCAGTTAAGTCTAGGATGTTGATTGTGATATTGAGTTCTATAGTTTCTTTATTCAGCTTTTGTTTGGAGGATCTGTCCAATTGTGAGAGAGGTGTGTTGAAGTCACCCATAATTATTGTGTTGTGGTCTATTTGATTCTTGAACTTGAGGAGAATTTGTTTTATGAACGTCGCAGCACTATTATTTGGTGCATAAATATTGATAATTGTTATGTCTTGTTGGTGAATGGTTCCTTTTAACAGTATATAATGTCCTTCCTTATCCCTTTTTGATTAACTTAGTCTTGAAGTCAATTTTATTCGATATGAGGATGGCCACCCCTGCTTGCTTACGAGGACCGTGTGCGTGGTATATTTTTTCCCAACCTTTCACCTTCAGCCTGTGTATGTCTTTTCCAATCAGATGTGTCTATTGGAGGCAGCATATTGTTGGATTTGTTTTTTTAATCCATGTTACCAGCCTATGTCGCTTTATTGGAGAGTTTAAGCCATTAACGTTTAGAGTTACTATTGATATATGGTTTGTACTTCCAGCCATGTTTGATTATTTATCTTCTTCTTTTTTTTTTTTAATTTAGTTTGTTTCTCCATGGTTAGATTTACCCCTGCCCTCTGTCTTTATAGAGGCACTTCCCACTGATGGTTTTGGTTATTGTTTTTCATTTCTTCCTCATGTAGTGTTTTGCTCAAGATGCTTTGCAGTGCTGGTTTTCTGGCTGCAAATTCTTTTAGCTTTTGTTTATCATGAAAGATTTTTATTTCGTTGTCATACCTGAAGCTTAATTTTGCTGGATACAGAATTCTTGGTTGGCATCCATTGTCTTTCAGTGTTTGAAATATGTTGTTCCAGGATCTTCTCGCTTTCAGTGTCTGTGATGAAAAATCCGTTGTTAACCTTATTGGTTTACCCCTAAATGTAATCTGACTCCTTTCTCTTGTAGCTTTTAATATTTTCTCTTTGTTCTGTATATTGGATATCTTCATAACAATGTGTCTTGGCATTGGTCTACTGTGATTTTGTGTGCTCGGTGTCCTGTATGCATCTACAATTTGTATATCTGTTTCCTTTTTTATTTCTGGAAAGTTTTCTGTAATTATTTCATTCAACAGGTTACTCATTCCCTTGGTTTGAATCTCTGTACCTTCTTCTATCCCGATGACTCGTAGGTTTGGTTTTTTTATGTTATCCCATATCTCTTGGATGTTTTTCTCGTGATTTTTAACCAGCCTTTCTGAGTTGGCTAGGCTCTTTTCAAGATGATATATTTTGTCTTCATTATCTGATGTTCTGGCTTCTACTTGCTCCACTCTGTTAGTGATACTCTCAATTGAGTTTTTAATTTGGTTTATCATTTCCTTCATTTCTAGAATTATTGTTTGATTTTTTTAATAATCTCTATCTCCTGATAAAGATGCTTAACTTCTTCTTTTATCTGTTTATGTAATTCATTTTCAACATGTTCTTTCACTGTTTGGATTTGCTGTCTCGTATCCTCTTTAAGGTTCCATTCCATCTGTCTAAGGTATTCCTTGAGTTCTTTATATGATCATTTTTCTGCTGACTCTAGGTCCTCCTGAATATTTAGGCTGTCCTTCATTGTTTGTACTCCTTTTCTTCCTTGCTTTTTTATGCTGCTCATGTTACTTCTTGTTCTGTTTGACTGCTGAGTTACTGTTTACTCTTATAAATTTATTTGATGCTTGGGAGGAAAGATATTAGAAGGGAAGGGAAGAAGTCACTAAAGAGAATGAGAGTAGGCAGGTAGAATTCAAGGAAGGGGGAATAAGAAAATTGAAAAGAAATGAAAAGACAAAAGAAACAAAAACAAAAAAGATTAGATAATAAAGAAAGAAAGAAAAGGAGAAAAAAATTTAACAAAAATAATAATGATAATAAAAAATAAAAATAAAAATTTAAAAAATAATAATAATAAAATAAAAAAATTTTAAAAAAATTAGAAACATTGAAAAAAGTTAAAGAACAACAACAAATAAAAATTGAAAATGAAAGAAAAAGAAGAAAAAAAAGAAAAAGAAAAAAATATGATAATAATAATAATAATAAATGCAGTCCTAGAGTTCGATTAACTTCTCTTCCAGTAGGTGGAGCTGTGCCCACTGGGCCAAGCTTCTCCTCTCAATAGGTGGGAACCATTCACTGTGCAGCAGCTCTTTCTCCTAGACTGGGTGGGTCTCCAATCCTGAGTGTCTAGGGCCTTCTCTTGTGTTTCCTCAATCCAGGCTGTGCTCACCTGTGACGCTCACCACAATACTGGCTACACGCCAGGTCTGCTGCTCCTGGGAGCCCTGTTTTCATGAACACCTGGGCTCACTCTCCCTGTTTGCCTCCCTCAGACCCTAAGTTTGTAGAGCTTGGGGCTGAGATCCCCCAGCGAATTTGCTTGCCCTCCGGTAGCCACGCCCACCGTAGCTGGTGCAAGAGACCTCAGTTGTCAGCACTGGTGGGAGCGGTAGCCGGGAGTTCTGCGCCGTGAGTCCCGCACCACTCCTGATTCCCTCGGTCTGGTTATTGAGCTCACAGGAGAGCTGGGAGGGGCCCTTAAGGTTTCCCCGCTGTGTGGAGAGAGATGGCTAGGGGATTACACACCTGTCGCGCTGGTTTCAATGCAGTTATCTCCTCCACCCGTGACGCCAGTTCTCTGCCATGGTGGTATCCCATGCAAATGGTGACCGTTCGTTCCCTTTGCCAGGTGACCAATGCAACGGGTGGGTCCTGACTGTCTCTCCCAATCCCCGTTTCAGTCCTGTGGCCACTGCCTATGAAGGCTCGGTTGGCTTTTACCTCTGTAAGTTCATAAGGGCCAACCAATTATTTCAGTGGGATCGTTAGTGCTGAGTCACAAGAAGCAGGCAAACGGGAGCTTGATTGCCTCTGATCCGGGCTCTGTGTGTGTGTTCTGAGGGGCCCAGACTGTACGCCCTAGATCCACGTCAGCTCAGCATTGCCTAGTGATCCTGAGCAAACAGCATTTAGACAGTTTATGGCTCCCTATGCCCGCGCAGTTGAAGATGTCAGAGACTTGATCTCTCTGCGCCTGCCACCATGTTAGATCTCCTCAATGATATTCATGTTACCCTTACAGCTTCCTGGCATAAGCAAGTTCTTGGGATTATACAAACTGCTACTTCTGTTTCCAGTCCAGATTTCTAGAAATGAAACCCTGCCACCGTCGCCTCCGCCTCTGGGCCGCACTCACGGGAGCCGTGCTCATCTGAGACCGTAGTGGAGCCGCCGCGGCCTCCGCAGCTCCTCAGCCCGGTGCCCGGCCGCTGGGGCCCAAGCAGCTGCCGCCGCGGCTCTCCATCCCCCTCCTCTGGAGCATGGGTCCCCTCTCAGGGGATGCAGAACGACCCCAGAGCAGGCTCTTCCCAAAGGTTCAGCGGCAAACAGGCCACCGAAGCGCTCGAGGCTGCAGTCCAGCCTTTGGAGGAGAGGGCTCAGCACGCAGCCCAGCTCCAACCTCTAGATGCTGCTGCTGGACAATGTATACAGAGCCATCAAGACAGCAAGCAGAAAGCAAATGGCGGCTCCCGCGGAGTGGATTTTCGGCACAGAAACCACAGCCCAGCCAACAATCCCAATCCACAAACTCTCCCTGTATAAAAAATATTAAAGAAAAAAAAGGCGGGGCACACTGAGCTTTCTTTGCCTCGGGTACTTACAATCCACTGCTGATTACACATTCAGCTTCTCTGCCCGGAGCGAAGCGAAAGAGGAAGCAGATGGGAGCAAAGCGCCCGCGGCTCTGAGCAGCCAAGCATCCGGGAGCCAAGCGTCTCTTTTTCGATTTCTTTGTTCTTCCTGCTGCTTGGCAAAGTGGTCCGCTACAGATTAACGGTGAAAGGAGCTCTAACAAACTGCGTGAAATCTCGATTAAAGCCGCTGCTGTGAGCACCACGCTCAGCACTTCAGCAACCCCCGTACGCAGCGGCCATCTTCTTCTTTATCTCCCCTTCTTAAATCCTTAACCCCGCTCTTCCCTCCCATAGGTAGGACAGGATGGCTAGAGAGGGTCGGATTTGACTATTTACCTTCTACCACATGGAAGCCTGGGTCCCCGTGAGCGACAACTGTCCTTGCCGGGTGCCGCGGTGTATTTCTCAAGCGGCTCCAAGGCTACGTCGGGCGACAATATGTCTTCATTTCCTTCATATTGTCTGATATTATCAATCATTTCTTTCAAATGATGAATTTCTGTATCAATAGGAACACTGTTATCAGTCGGATTAAAGCAACACATATTTTTTACTTGAATACATTTTTTATGGTGTAACAATAGTGAATAATCTATAGCAGCTCTATTATCCAAAACTCCTTGTCATAAAACCTGCTGTTCTTCATTCAACAAGGCTAGAGCAGTAGATGTTCGATTAATGTTTTTGGCCATTACACATGCCAATTTCATAGCTGTCTTATAAGCTCTACTGCCAATCCAGTGATCCCCACAAGGGAAAAGGTCAATGCATCAAACTCTGCTTTGGATAATAAGTTTATATCGTCCTTACAGTTTGATGTTAGCATAGCCATTCTTCGTAAGCGACAAGAAGGATGTTCAGGAAGCAAATCACCAATGGAGGGAAGGAAAACTGTGAGACAACTAAGACAGCAACATGTTCCATGAGTCATATTTGCTGGTATATAGTTGAATGTATAAGTTCCACAGGAAAAAAACCAGCCTCTTGGAAGTGGCACATGTCCATAACTTAAAGGAACCGCAAAGGAATTATTACATGCAAAGGAAGGTCCCATAGATCTACATTTAGTTGCACAATTGTGAAACTCAGCGCAGGTGTCATTATCTGTTACAACAACAGTAGTGGTTATAACTTGAACTGCATTTTGGAGTAGGCGATAAGAAAGGGTGCCCCAATTAGAATAATCAGCATAAGTAATAGTTTTATCAAAATTGGAGAAAAAAGTCATATTTTTAATTTCTTCTGCTGGATGACAGACAGGTAGTAAAGAGGAACCCAATACTGCTCCCAGATGGACATCTTGTTTTAGGCAGATATTATTAGTCCCTTCCAATGGAGCCAATCTCAGCCATACATTGGTATGATTGAAAGAGGCAACTTCCACAGCTCCGAAAAGGAGAAAAAAAAATTAGGGACAGCATCTATAAAATATATAACAAACCAAAGAGGTAAAAGCCTTCATGATGTAGTTTTAGAAGAGTCAAACTGTATCAAACGAGAAGAAATCCATCAAGGTCCAGGATCATTTTGCGGAAAAACACAGGCAGCTCCTTTTCCCCACATTAATACAGGATCAGGACCCATCCATGGTCCTGTTAAAACATCTTTCCATCTTACAAGTGGATGGGCTGTTTATCCCTTAGCATACCATAAGTGATCTGTAGCTTTCAGTTTTGTAGCTGGGTCTACAGTTAAAAATTTTAAAATAAATAATACATGTGCTAGACGAGAGGGGGGACTGCCACTACACCCCGCTTTTGTTTTTGACAGATATGCTTTAATAGTTTGATGAGCTCATTCTACTATACCTTGTCCTTGAGGGTTATAAGGAATACCTTTCGTGTGTTTTACATCATAAGTGTGAAGAAATCTTGCAAATGATGTACTAGTATATGCTGGTCCATTATCTGTTTTAATATGTTTAGGGAGACCCATAATAGAAAAAGCTTCCATACAGTGAGCAATTACATCTTTGACCTTTTCCCCTGAATGAGGAGAAGCATAAATGAAATGAGAGTAAGTATCTATAGACACATGAACATACGCTAATTTGCCAAAAGAAGGATAATGAGTAATATCCATTTGCTATAAATGACCCGGTAAAAGGCCTCTAGGATTAATGCCAAAATTAGGAGAGTGTATCCGTGCAGAGCAGAGGGAGCAATCATGAATAATTTGAGAAGCTGCTTCACGAGAAATTTTACAATGATGAGCTAAAGAAGAAGAATGAAGGTGAAGTTGAGAATGTAAAGTTTGGGGATCCATAGATAGAAAGGCAGACATTTTGGAGGCTAAATCAGCAGCAGCATTTTTCTCACTAAGTGGTCCTTGTAGAGTTGAATGACCTCTTATATGTTGAATAAAAAGTTTGTGAGTTCTTTTCCATAAGAGCACTTGTATTGTTTGAAATAATGAAAAGGCAGCCGAAGTGGCAGGAATCTGGGCAGCCGTTTCAAGATGTGGAATTGCATTAGCAACATATTTGCTGTCAGTATAAATATTTAAAGATACATTGGAAAATGTTTGAAGTACAACTTGTTCAGCAAATAATTCTACCAATTGAGCAGAAGTAAATGTTGTAGGTATAGTGAGTTCTAGTTTCTGATGAGGTCACATGAACATTAGTTAACACCATATGATATCACATTTAAAACATGAATTAAAGAAAGGTTGAAAATTTTTAACCATTTGTGGAAAGGTAGCAAAATACTTGGTGCTTTACAATATTAACCTTTACATAGATTAGGCTTTCATTAACTTAAAAATACATTCTAAATTGTTTTCCAATGTAAAAAGTAATATAAAACTTTACATATCTTATTGATAACACGTAAATAAATACCCAATATGTTTTTTTATGCTTAAAATTACCATACAACCTTAGAACACCAGCTTGATATAATGCTCTTTTAAAGCTTCTACCTTACAGACTTGTATACCTGGAAGATATGAGCACATTAATAGCATCACAATTACATTGATGTTTTTATATTAACCAAGTTTAGCTTTTAAAAAAATGACAGTACAATGCTCTAAAATAACAGTTCTTATTTAACCAGTTGTTTAATTTTTATGGTTGCTTGTTCTAGAAAAAAATAAAACTTAATAAACACAATGTTATGGGTAAATTTATGTTTTAAGAGATTTTTTGTCTTTTAACACATGACTGATTGTAAAAACTAACTTATACAGACCTTAGTAAATCAATCAGATATCTAACAAAAGTACTTATGAATGAGTAATCCCATATTAAATTTACTTTACTTATTTTATCAAAATATTAGATAAGTATATTGAACAGTGTTAGTCATTTTTTTGAAGGAAAAGTCCTAAAACCAAGGCATATTAGACATTTTATAGACATTAATATTTTATTAGTTTTTTTAACACCTAGAAAAACTTGTAAGTTTAAATTTAAAGACATTTATTTTTATCTGTTTATCCAATTTGAATTGAATCATTTTAATTACCTGAATTAAAGATCTTTGGATCCATTTTTAAAATTTTTATGAGCGCTCCTTATATATGTTAATTTGTATATCATATATATGATATACGGACATATGTACATATAGACATACAACACATAACACAACTGTGCACACATAACACAATAGTAAAGGCCTTATAGCCTTTCGCAGGTAAAATCTCTATTGCAATGTTTTAAAAACTCCATAATTGGTCAAAATAGAACTGATCAGAAAAACATTAACCTAGGTCTGTAGGATCAAAAACATGAGCTCAAAAAAAAAAAAAAAATACAGAATCTAAGAAAAAGCAAGAGTCCTAGAAAAAAATGACCGGCCAGTAATTAGTAAATACCATACAATTTACTTTTTGGTTTAGTCTAGTTTGAGTTCAGGTAAAAGACACCTTTACTCCTTTTTCCTTGGGCCTCAGATCAGTCTCCTACTGAGCTCACAGGCTTCTTTCATTTGCATTTTAACAGTTCTGACTGAGGTCTGGAAGGAGCAGGGAAAACTATTATTCTGAGCAGACACCCCATGCCTAAGGCATTTTAACTATAAATCATAATTTTCAGGTTCGGATGTTGAAAATTATGATACAAGTTTAAGACACAATTTACAAAATTTTATATCTTTACATCTTGTTTTGTCAACAGATACCATACTATGATTTACTATCCTTGTCCAAATTAATGCACTGGTACACACAGTAACATTTTTTCAGGCTACCCAATTTAAAAATTGGTGAAAAAACTGAATGATCGGGAAGTTACTTGCCAACTTGGAAGTAGAGTTCTTTGGTTTTTCATCCTAAGTATTTAAGTTCTCTGGCATGAATTATCTGAAATCATAAACTAAACAATTACCTAAACCCAACTTTTAACTGCAAGATTGTGTAATGCTTCAAAAACCCATTCAGGGGCTGGGGATGTGGCTCAAGTGGTGGCACACTCGCCTGGCATGCGTGCGGCCTGAGTTCGATCCTCAGCACCACATACAACAAAGGTGTTGTGTCCGCTGAGAACTAAAGAATAGATATTAAAAAAATTCTCTCTCTCTCTGTCTCTAAAAAAAAAAACCCATTCAGATTGTTACAATAAAACATCATCTTTTAGACACACATTTAGCCAAGATAATTCCCAAGAAACAATTTATAATATCAACACATTATTGCACATGTCTTAAAGGGCCAGAAACAAACAAAGACACAGGACAGACAGATAGAAAGGAGCTCCAGACTATGGCTGACAGACAGAAACCTTTAAAACAGAACAGATAAGAGAAAAATCTCCCCAAGTTTTCAACTCCCATTTAATTATGACTCCTACACCAGTGACACCATAGATGTCCCCACAAGGGACTAGATGTTTTCACAGAGGGGCAACCAGAAATGTAAAATCAAGGGTCTTGGCGACTTTACTGCGTTTAGTGTCCCCTTTTTCTTTCTCTCTTTTTCTTTTCTTTTTTTTTTTAAGTAGACAGAGGTAGCATAATCCTCACGGTGCAGGGAAGGAAGGCGGGAGTTCCCCAAAGCAAAAAAAGGGCTTCGGCAGCTGCTGGGAGTCCCTCAGTCCCTCCTTTTACTTACAAGATTAGCTCCTCTTTTGTAGGTGTTGGATCCTCTGTTTTTAATTTAGAAGCATCATAAATGGAGGCCTCATCATCTGAGGAATCACTTTCACTCACTGAAACTACTGATTCCCTGTCCTGAACCTCCATCCAAGTTCCCCACGTCTGCTGTAAAAATTCACGCACTTTTATATCTGGAGATAAAAGTGCATCTTTCACCAACTTCCACAAAGAAAAAGTAGCTACAGGTAAACTGTCCAGGCCCTTTTCCCTTAAATATTTTTGCAAATCTTCTTTTGCATGTTCCCAATCAGGAACCATTAAATTCCCTGAGTGCAAAAACCAAGGAGATGCAGTTTCAATAGCAAGCATAAAAGCAGAAGCTGTTTTTCTATAAATTACAATTCCTTACTCCTTAAGCAAAGCCATAATTGCCTGTTGCATTTGACTTCTTGAGATTTCTGATCCCATGGTACCTCTCCACTTCACTTACCTTTTCCAGTAAGGGGACTCTCTGCTGCCCACCCAGGGACGACACCTGTCAGAACCCGCGGACAATCTGTAATTCCAGTTATAAGCAGAGATGCTTAAAAAAAGACACAGCACACACACACATCCAGTAGAAAATGAGCACCGTCTACTTTTTTCTCTCCTTCTTTTATACAGCATTGTTTATTAAAACAAGGGAAAAGAAAAAACCTCCTTTCGGCAGCTTAATCCTTACAAGCATGGATAAACATTTTCAGGAAAACTTTGTTTATGATCACAGTGCTCCATATTTCTTATCAATTAACTTGTGGTTAGTTATTCCCAGCAAACACACACACACACACACACACACACACACACACACACATATTACACTTGGCAGAACATTCTTTTATCTTCTTAAGACAGCAACAAGGACACAGTTCAAAGAGTTCATACTTTCTCACAGAATTCCTTGTTTTGCTAAGCACAGCAAAACTTGACTGTTTGTGTGCGTGAGCACACAAGCTATTGTGAATTGTGCTGCTCTAAACATTGATGTGGCTGTGTCCCTATAGTATGCTGTTTTTAAGTCCTTTGAGTATAGTCCAAGGAGAGGATTAGCTGCATCAAATGGTGGTTCCATTCCCAGATTTCCAAGGAATCTTCATACTGCTTTCCATATTGGCTGCACCAATTTGCAGTCCCACCCGCGATGTATGAGTGTACCTTTATCCCCACATCCTGGCCAACACTTATTGTTGTTTGTCTTCATAATAGCTGCCATTCTTACTGGAGTGAGATGATATCTTAGAGTAGTTTTGATTTGCATTTCTCTGATTGCTAGAGATGATGAGCATTTTTTCATACATTTGTTGAGTGATTGTATATCATCTTCTGAGAAGTGTCTGTTCAGGTTCTTGGCCCATTTGTTGATTGGGTTATTTGTTTTTTCAGTGCTTAGCTTTTTGAGTTCTTTATATACCCTAGACATTAGTGCTGATCTGATGCGTGAAGGGTAGAAATTTGCTCCCAGGATGTATGCTCCCTGTTCACCTCACAGATTGTTTCTTTTGCTGAGAAGAAACGTTTCAGTTTGATTCCATCCCATTTATTGATTCTTGGTTTTAATTCTTGCCCTATAGGAGTCTTATTAAGGAAGTTGGGGCCTAATTCCACATGATGAAGATTAGGGCCTACTTTTTCTTCTATTAGACACAGAGTCTCTGGTTTAATTCCTTGGTCCTTGATCCATTTTGAGTTAAGTTTTGTGCATGGTGAGAAATAGGGGTTTAATTTCATTTTGTTGAATACGGATTTCCAGTTTTCCCAGCACCATTTGTTGAGGAGGCTAACTGTTCTCCAGTGCATGTTTTTGGCACCTTTGTCTAATATAAGATAATTGTAATTTTGTGAGTTAGTCTCTGTGACCTCTATTCTGCACCATTAGTCTACAGTCTGTTTTGGTGACAATACCATGCTGTTTTTGTTTCTGTTGCTCTGTAGTATAGTTTAAGGTCTGGTATAGTGATGCCACTTGCTTCATTCTTCCTGCTAGGGATTGCTTTGGCTATTCTGGGTCTCTTATTTTTCCAGATGAATTTCATGTTTGCTTTTTCTATTTCTATGAGGAATGCCATTGGGATTTTGATCGGAATTGCATTAAATCTGTATAGTGCTTTTGGAAGTATGGTCATTTTGATAATATTAATTCTGCTTATAAATAAGAGCAAGGTAGATCTTTCCAACTTCTAAGGTCTTCTTTCATTTCTCTCATTAGGGTTCTGTAGTTTTCATTGTATAGATCTTTCACCTCTTTCGTGGATTCCCAGATATCTTTTTTTTTTTGAGGTTATTGTGAATGGGGTAGTTTTCTTCATTTCCTTCTCAGAGGTTTGTCACTGATATATAGAAATGTGTTTGATTTATGTGTGTTGATTTTATATCCTGCTACTTTGCTGAACTCATTTACTAGTTCTAGAAGTTTTCTGGTGAAGTTTTTGGGTTTTCTAGGTATAGAATCATATCGTCAGCAAATAGGGCTAATTTAAGTTCTTCTTTTCCTATTCATATCCCTTTGATTTCTTTTGTCTAATTGCTCTGGCCAGTGTTTCAAAAAAATATGTTGAATAGAAGTGGTAAAAGAGGACATCCCTGTCTTGTTCCAGTTTTTAGAGGGAATGCCTTCAATTTTTCTTTGTTTAGAATGATGTTGGCCTAAGGCTTAGCATAGATAGCCTTTATGATGTTGAGATGTTCCTGTTATCCCTAGTTTTTCTAATGTTTTGAACATAAAGGAGTGCTGTTTTTTGTCAAATGCTTTTTCTGCGTCTATTGAGATGATCATAGGATTCTTATCTTTAAGTCGAGTTACAGGTTTATATAGGTTACACACTGGCAGATGACAACCATTGAAGATTTTATCAGAACATATCAGTTTGGACATCCAGGAAACAGGTTATGAGAATTTGAAATTTGTATTTACTGGGAAGGATGGAGGGTCCAGAGTTCAGCATTCAGCACTTATCTCTTTCTCTCCAGGATCTATTGTACTGTCACAGGGAAAAGATCTATTTGGGGAAGGATCAATGTTTTGGATTCTTCACAGAGACTGTCATTTTAGGCTTGGGGGATATCTCCTTCCCAGGAATTGTCTTGTCACTTAGAAAGAATGTATTGGGAAAGTATCAATGTCATCCATGTGATGGCTTCCTCCTCCCTCCCTCCTGTCAGACCACACTGTTTTGAGGATTGTCATTTCCATATCCTTCAGATACCATTAGGCAGTGTATTCTGTAGTGATTACTTATGATAAATAAAGCTGTGTTAATAAGAAATTGCTAAAATTTTTGAGGCTTATTCAAATCTATGTGCTTTTTATATACATCATCCATTGAATCCTACTAATGCAATAATATAGCTTATGTAGTACTATTAACATCCCATTTAACAGAAAAGTAAATCTCGGCTTGGAAGGTTAAGCAACTTGTCCAAGATCACACTGCATGCAGATGGCACAACTGAGTTCCCAAACTAGACCTTCATTTAACTACATACTATGTGCTATTAAATATTGCCCAAGTGATTTCTCCAGGTGTGATCTACCTATACTCAAATCACAAGCAACAGTTGAAAAGTCACTCCCACCAGAATGCTCCGGATGGAACCTGAGAAATGATGTTTTCATCAAGTTTATCAGGAGTGCTGCATGCAGGTTATTGGCTAAGAACACTGACTTAGGTAACAGGATTCACCACTCCTTCCGAAATGTGATGTATATCTGCATGGGGTAATAGGTGTACCATACATTATTTCTCTAAAAACCATACTCCACAAAATAAATGGCTAATGTTGGTGGGGAGTGGGTGTGGAAATCAGGCTCTATGTGGAGCAGAACTCTGTTTATAGGTTTGCTATGAAAGTTAAGTTATGTAACAGGTGGATTACTTGGGTTGCAGTTATAAGTACAAGAAATATACACTGAGCTAGGGTCCTTTCTTCAGAAGAAGGGGACATTCAAAACATGTGTAAAAATCACACATATTAATTTTTATGAGCCACAATTATTTCATCTTCAAAATAATCTGATTTTTTGTATCTAAAATTGTTTAGAAGCCTGGCATGGAGGCACATACCTGTAATTCCAGCATCTTAGGAAGCTGAGGCAGAAGGATCACAAGTTCAAAGCCAGACTCAGCAATGGCAAGGCACTAAGCAACTCAATGAGACCCTGTCTATTATTATTATAAATAAAATGAAAATCGGGCTGGGGATATGGCTCAGTGACACAGTGCCCCTGAACTCAATCCCTGGTATAAAAAAAATGTGTAGAATCGTAGTAATCAAACACCTTGAGGTTTATTTAAACACTATACGTAGCAAATTCTAAACCACACATACTAGGGTTGGGGATGCAGCTCTGTGGAAGAGCTCTTGCCTAGCATGACTGAGGCCTTGGAGTCAATCCCCAGTACTACAAAGAAACAAACCAACAAACCACAAAACAAACCAAAACTGCTGTTTGACCTGATTCCATTTTCAGGAATCTATTTTATAGAAACACTGCCAAAGAATAGGAATATGTAGACACAAGGATTTTTTTTTTTAAAGTATGGCTTGTTTAAAAAAAAAAAGGAAAACATCAGTAGGGGATAAAAAAGGGGGGGAATTAAGATGCCCATCCATGGAATATTCTGCTGTGAATTCTGCACACACCTCTGTCTATGCAGTGTGTCCATCCTATTAAGTTTAAATTTGTACCCACTTACATATACTGCATGCATATACACTCTACGTATATGATACAGAAATATACATGTTATTTTTGTTTTTAATCCTAAAAATTCTTATATACATATATATTTATATAGGTAAATATTCAAAAAGATGGACATCAAAGAGTTAACTGTAGTTGCTAAATGAAAATTACAAATGATGCTGGGTCTTTTTTGTTTGATGATACCTCCATATCTGGCTAGTTTCTGTAGAACTCTTTCCTAGAAACACTTTTTCTTGGTTAGTGGGCATAAATATTTTTAGGCTTCTGACATATTGACACCCACACCTAAAGGAACTTTATAATACACAACTAGAGTTTGTGACAGAGTCCCCTAGTCATTCTATGACTGTTCGATAAATGGACAAATGAAACATGACAACATACTTTCCTTTCCTCTAGCTGGGAATTCCTTAATTCAGGTCCAGGATTTGAGGGTGGGGGTGTGGCTGCCATCCACATGTCAACCCAACGTGGTTACAGAGACTGAGAAAGCACTGAGTTTCAGTTCTGTAGAAAGGAACGGCACAGGAGAGGTCATCCATAAATAAGTTCTTATGAGAAGGGACCAGCTAATAGCAACTTTGAGCAGAAACACACCCGTCTCCTGTCTCTCACAAGGAAACCATTTCCCCCTGCAAAAAACAGAGCAAGTCATGAGTCTACAGCTGAGACCTACAGCTCAGAGATGCTATTCTTGGATATCCTGAGTTCCTGTGGTCACCAAGGACCCCAAGTTGTGTAACATCATGACAATATTGCTATGCTTAAAAATTTCCCCATGCACCCCCAGATTCCACTTCCCCACCCACCAGGGCTGCCTATAAAGAGAAGGGCAGATGGCTTCAGATGCCAGAAGGACACAGGCAGCAGGGAGGACCCAGGCCCTTCTTGGATCTGCTCATACTTGAGACCACACTCCATCATCCACTGAACATCATGCAGGTCTCCACGGCTGCTCTTGCTGTCCTCCTCTGCACCATGGCTCTCTGCGACCAGGTCTTCTCTGCACCATGTGAGTCCACCCTATTGTGGCGGGTGTCCCCACTCTCTCGCCCTGGGGAGACCACATCAATCTCTTCTTGTGGTCTCCAGAACCCAGGAGAAAAGAGAAAACTTCTTAAAGGGCTACAAAGCACCTTGAGCTTTCTCTTAAGGACTTTTCACCTTTACAAGGGATCTTAGCTCTCCTAGTCCCCAGTCCTGAGAGTCAGGGTTCGGGCAGGGAAAAGTGGAGCCCTAAACCCCTTAGTTTGCAAGAGGCAGAATTCAGACCTTGTTACTTCCTTCCCAGTGATGTGGTCGATTCCCCAGCTCACTCCAGGCCTCCTAGGAGCTCTGCCCACTGGATCTAAAGATAGATGTCCAGACCTCTCTTTTTGCTGAGGTGTGACATCTTGAACCAAACAGAATTCCCTGAAGGAAGAGAGGAGAATAGGCTGCTTGGTTTTCTGAGTCACACAGACAAAGAAGAGTCAGAAAGCAAGGAGAGCAGAGACAGAAGGAAGACAGAGACATGAGGTTTCTAGGCAGAAATGCCCAAATGCCTTCCCGAGGCCGGTCAGCAGTCCCCACCCTGCACAAGGCTCTTCCTCAGCGTCTGAGGATGTCTCAGCTGGTGGTCTTTCCTTCTTGATGATGACCTGGACTCATTCTGTCCCTTTCTCCACAGTTGATGCGGACTCCCCGATGCCCTGCTGCTTCTCCTACGTGGCCCGGCAGATTGAACGCAAATTCATAGTGGACTATTTTGAGACCAGCAGCCAGTGCTCCCAGCGAGGTGTCATGTAAGTGCCACTTCTCCTGCCCACCCTTGAGGACAGCCCCACACGGGCAGAGACAGGCCAGGAGAGCGACCCTAGACAGGCCACATATATAGAATTCAGCTCTTAAATGTGACGTGACTTGGTCGGGAAGGTGGGACCCCCAACTCAGAGAGGAGGGAGAAGAAGAAGGAGGTGGCAGGGTACCCTGAGACACTCTTGAGTTGGTGGGAGAGACTCTCTGGAATAACATAAGCAGAGCCTCTCTGAGCTGCCCAGGGCAGGGGGGTGGGATGGAGGGACCACCATGGGCCCCAGATCCCCTGTAGGATTCCTCAGTGTTTGATCCTCTGCTTCTCCCCACAGCTTCCTAACCAAGAGAGGCCGGCAGGTGTGTGCTGACCCTAGTGAGAACTGGGTCCAGGAATACGTCACTGACCTGGAGCTGAATGCCTGAGTGGCCTGGAGGCAGCAAGGAACCCAGTGACCTCCGTGGGCCCTGTGGGGAGCAGGGGCCTGAGTCTTGGAAGCATCCCTGTGACTCCATAGCAACCTCTCTTGTGGCTGGTTGTTGCTATATTTTTTAATTATTATAATTTATTTTTATTTTCATTTCATTTTGTAACTGTTCCAAAAGATCCCAGGACAAATTCTTTGCCACTCATGCCCTCCAGCTTTGCTCACACTGTTTGGTGACAATCGAGTGGCTGTCATGGGCTTGTTCTAGGCAGACATGGTATCAAAGCCACCAAACTGACAGATATGGAGTGGGTCCTTTTGCACTGACTGACACATAGCGGCTCCTTTGGTTCTGAGCTGTGTCCAGCCTGGTGAAATAATAAAGATGCACTTTTTAAAAGAAAACTGGCATGGAGTTTGCTTTTGTTTGTCAAGAAAATCAGAATCACTGGTTAAGAGGAATAAGAGCAAATAATAAAAGGTGTGACATGGAGGGACTTGGGGGAGAAGAACAGAGCTACTGTAGTTACTCCACTCTACACCAGAGGTGCAGTTCTGGAATATTCCAAGCTACAAACATTTTATGATTCTTAATGTACTGCTCTAGGAAAATTCCCTTCTTGAATGGATACCATAAGCAAAATCAACCAAAATGGTTTTCAGCACCATAGTGAAATTACAAATAACCGGTAGGGGAGCCAAATACATCGACCAGCTATGTCTTTTATTTAGTAGAAGAGTCAGGCATCAGAGGGCTCACTCTCTGGATGGAAAATGGCCCTGATCATGGGGGAGGTACGGGTTTATATACGTTACACACTGGGAGATGACTTAACCATTGAAGATTTATCAGAACATATCAGTTTGGACATTCAGGAAACATGTTGTGAGAATTTGAAATTTATATTTACTGGGAAGGATGGAGGGCCCAGTGTTCAGCATTCAGCACTTGTCTGTTTCCCTCCAGGATCTATTGTACTGTCATTGGGAAAAGATCTATTTGGGGAAGGATCAATGTTTTGGATTCTTCCCAGAGACTGTCATTTTAGGCTTGAGGGAGATCTCCTTCGCAGGGATTGTCTTGTCACTGGGAAAGGATGTCTTGGGAAAGGATCAATGACATCAATGTGATGGCTTCCTCCTCCCTCCCTCCTGTCCGGCCACCCTGTTTTGAGGGTTGTCATTTCCATATCCTTCAGATACCATTAGGCAGAGTATTCTGTAGTGATTGCTTATGATAAATAAAGATTTGTTAATAATAAATTGCTAATGTTTTGAGGCTCACTCAAATCTATGTGCTATGTATATATATATCAATCATCCTTTGAAACCTACTAATGCAATAATATAGCTTACGTAGTACTATTAACATCCCATTTGACAGAAAAGTAAATCTAGACTTGAGCAGGGTAAGCAACTTGTCCAAGATCACACTGCATGTAGATGGCACAACTGAGTTCCCAAACTAGACCTTCATTTAACTACATACTATGTGCTACTAAACACTGGCCAAGTGATTTCCCCAGGTGTGATCTACCTATACTCAAATCACAAGCAACATTTCAGAAGCCACTCCCACCAGAATGCTCTGGATGGAACCTGAGAACTGATGTTTTTATCAAGTTTACCAGGAGTGCTGCATGCAGGTTAGTGGCTAAGAACACTGACTTACGTAACAGGATTCACCACTCCTTCCAGATGTGGTGTATACCTGTATGGGGTTATAGGTATACCATACATTATTTCTCTAAAGACCATACTCCACTAAATAAATGGCTAATGTTGGTGGGGGAGAGATGGAAATCAGGCTCTATGTGGAGCAAAACTATGTTTATAGGTTTGCTATGAAAGGTAAGTTATTTAACAGGTGGATTACTTGGGTTGCAGTTATAAGTACAAGAAATATACACTGAGCTAGGGTCCTGTCTTCAGAAGAAGGGGATATTAAAAAGATGTGTAGAAATCAAACTTGTATTAATTTTCATGGGCCACAATTATTTCATGTTCCAAATAATCTGATTTTTGTATCTAAAATTGTTTAGAAGCCAGGCATGGTGGCACACACCTGTAATTGCTACATCTTAAGAAGCTGAGGTAGGACAATCGCAAGTTCAAAGCCAGACTCAGCAATGGCAAGGCACTAAGCAACTCAGTGAGACCCTGTCTCTAAATAGGGCTGGCAATGTGGCTCAGCGACAGAGTGCCCCTGAGTTCAATCCCTGGTATAAAAAAAAAATGTATAGAATCGTAGTAATCAAACACTTTGAGGTTTATTTAAACACTACTATTTAGCAAATACTAAACCACACTTACTAGGGTTGGGGATGCAGCTCTGTGGTACAGCTCTTGCCTAGCATGACTGAGGCCTTGGGGTCAATCCCCAGTACTAAAAAGAAACAAACCAACAAACAAAAAGCAAACCAAAACTGCTGTTTGACCTGATTCCATTTTCAGGAATGAGATTTTGAAATTTATATTTACTGGGAAGGATGGAGGGCCAGTTTATAGAAAAACTGCCAAAGAATAGGAATATATAGACACAAGGATTTTTTTTATAGTATGTCTAGTTTTAAAAAAAAGGAAAACATCAGGAGGGGATTAAAGACAAAGGGAAGTAAGATCCAATCACATGGATTATTCTGCTGTGAATTCTGCACACACCTCTGTCTATGCAGTGTGTCCATCGTATTAAGTTTAAATGTGTACCCACTTACATCCACTGCATGCATATACACTCTACGTATATGATACAGAAATATACATGCTATTTTTGTTTATAATCCTAAAAATTCTTATATACATATATATTTATATAGGTAAATATTCAAAAAGATGTACATCAAAGAGTTAACTATAGTTGCTAGACAAAAATTACAAATGATGCTGGGTCTTTTTTGTTTGATGATACCTCCATATCTGGCTTGTTTCTGTAGAACTCGTTCCTAGAAACACTTTTTCTTGATTAGTGGGTATAAATATTTTTAGGCTTCTGACATATTGACACCCACACCTAAAGGAACTTCATAATTCACAACTAGAGATGTGATAGAGTCCCCTAGTCATTCTATGACTGTTCAATGAATGGACAAATGAAAGGTGACATCACACTTTCCATTCCTGTAGCCGGGGATTCCTTAATTCAGGTCCAGGATTTGAGGGTGGGGGTGTTGCTGCCATCCACATGCCAACCCCACATGGTTACAGAGACTGAGAAAGCACTGAGTTTCAGTTCTGTAGAAAGGAATGGCACTGGAGAAGTCATCCATAAATAAGTTCTTATGAGAAGGGACCAGCTAACAGCAGCTTTGAGCAGAAACACACCCATCTCGTCCCTCTCACAGAAAAACCATTTCCCCCAAAAAACAACCAGAGAAGGTCATGAGTCTAGAGCTGAGACCTACAGCTCAGAGATGCTATTCTTGGATATCCTGAGTTCCTGTGGTCACCAAGGACCCCAAGTTGTGTAACATCATGACAATATTGCTATGCTTAAAAATTTCCCCATGCACCCCCAGATTCCACTTCCCCACCCGCCAGGGCTGCCTGTAAAGAGTAGGGCAGATGGCTTCACATGCCAGAAGGACACAGGCAGCAGGGAGGACCCAGGCCCTTCTTGGATCTGCTCATACTTGAGACCACACTCCATCATCCACTGAACATCATTCAGGTCTCCACGGCTGCTCTTGCTGTCCTCCTCTGCACCATGGCTCTCTGCGACCAGGTCCTCTCTGCACCATGTGAGTCCACCCTATTGTGGCGGGTGTCCCCACTCTCTGGCCCTGGGGAGACCACATCAATCTCTTCTTGTGGTCTCCAGAACCCAGGAGAAAAGAGAAAACTTCTTAAAGGGCTACAAAGCACCTTGAGCTTTCTCTTAAGGACTTTTCACCTTTACAAGGGATTTTAGCTCTCCTAGTCCCCAGTCCTGAGAGTCAGGGTTGGGGCAGGGAAAAGTGGAGCCCTAAACCACTGAGTTTGCAAGAGGCAGAATCCAGACCTGGTTACTTCCTTCCCAGTGATGTGGTCGATTCCCCAGCTCACTCCAGGCTTCCCCAGGAGCTCTGCCCACTGGATCTTAAGATAGATGTCCCAGACCTCTCTTTTTGCTGGGGTGTCACATCTTGAACCAAACAGAATTCCATGAAGGAAGAGAGGAGAATAGGCTGCTTGCTTTTCTGAGTCACACAGACAAAGAAGTGTCAGAAAGCAAGGAGAACAGAGACAGAAAGAAGACAGAGACATGAGGTTTCTAGGCAGAAATGCCCAAATGCCTTCCTGAGGTTGGTCTCCAGCCCCCACCCTGCGCAGGGCTCTTCCTCAGCCTCTGAGGATGTGGCAGCTGGTGGCCTTTCCTTCTGGACTCATTCTGTCCCTTTCTCCACAGTTGGTGCAGACACCCCGACGGCCTGTTGCTTCTCCTACGTGGCCCGGCAGATTGAACGCAAATTCATAGCGGACTATTTTGAGACCAGCAGCCAGTGCTCCCAGCCAGGTGTCATGTAAGTGCCACTTCCCCTGCCCACCCTTGAGGACAGCCCCACACGGGCAGGGACAGGCCAGGAGAGCAACCCTAGACAGGCCACATATATAGGATTCAGCTCTTAAATGTGACCTGACTTGGTCGGGAAAGTGGGACCCCCAACTCAGAGAGGAGGGACAGAAGAACGAGGTGGCAGGGTATCCTGAGACACTCTTGAGTTGGTGGAGAGACTCTCTGGAGTAACATCGGCAGACCTTCTCTGAGCTGCCCAGGGCAGGGGGGTGGGATGGAGGGACCACCGTGGGCCCCAGATCCCTGTAGGATTCCTCAGTGTTTGATCCTCTGCTTCTCCCCACAGCTTCCTAACCAAGAGAGGCCGGCAGGTGTGTGCTGACCCCAATGAGAACTGGGTCCAGGAATACATCATTGACCTGAAGCTGAATCCCTGAGTGGCCTGGAGGCAGCAAGGAACCCAGTGACCTCCGTGGGCCCTGTGGGGAGCAGGGGCCTGAGTCTTGGAAGCATCCCTGTGACTCCATAGCTACCTCTCCTATGGCTGGTTGTTGCTGAACAGCCTCACTCTGAACTTAGATTTTATTTATTTATTTATATTATTTAATTTTTATAATTTATTTTTATTTTCATTTCATTTTGTAACTGTTCCAAAAGATCCCAGGACAAATTCTTTGCCACTCATTCCTTCCAGCTTTGCTCACACTGTTTGGTGACAATCGAGTGGCTGTCATGGGCTTGTTCTAGGCAGACATGGTATCAAAGCCACCAAACTGACAGATATGGAGTGGGTCCTTTTGCACTGACCGACACATAGCGGCTCCTTTGGTTCTGAGCTGTGTCCAGCCTGGTGAAATAATAAACATGCACTTTTTAAAAGAAAACTGGTATAGAGTTTGCTTTTGTTTGTCAAGAAAATCAGAATCACTGGTTAAGAGGAATAAGGGCAAATAATAGGAAGGTGTAACATGGAGGGACTTGGGGGAGAAGAACAGGGCTACTGCAGTTACTCCACTCTACACCGGAGGTACAGTTCTGGAATATTCCAAGCTACAAACATTTTATGATTCCTAATGTACCTTGCCTAGGAAAATTCCCTTCTTGAATGGGTACCATAAGCAAAAACAACCTAATGGTTTTATCACCAAAGTGAAAGTACAGATAACCGGCATGGGAGCCGACTTTATGGACCAGCTATGCCTTTTAGTTAGTAGAAGAGTCAGGCATCAGAGGGCTCACTCTCTGGATGGAAAATGGCCCTGATCATGGGGGAGGTATGGGTTTATTTATTTTTTATTTAATTTTATTTTTTTAAATACACAACAGTGGAATGCATTATAAATCTTATTACACATATGGAGCACAATTTTCATATCTTTGTATATAAAGTATGTTCACGCCTATTCCTGTCTTTATACATGTACTTTGGGCTTTTTTTTACATTACAATTTTTATTACACATATATACCACAATTTTTCATATCTCTGTCTATAAATTATGTTGACACCCAATTCATGTCTTCATACATGTACTTTGGATAAGATGTCCTTCACATTCCACCATCCTTGCTAATACCCTGTCCCCACCCTTTCCCTCCCTCACCTCTTCCCTATCTAGAATTCATCTATTCCTCCCATGTTTCCCCTCCCTACCCCACTATGGGTCAGCCTCCTTAAATCAGAGAAAATATTCGGCATTTGTTTTTTTTTTTTTTTTGGATTGGCTTACTTCACTTAGCATTATCTTCTCCAATGCCATCCATTTACCTGCAAATGCCATTATTTTATTCTCTTTTGGTGCTGATTAAAATTCCATTGTGTATATATACCACATTTTTTTATCCATTCATCCACTGAAGGGCATCTAGGTTGGCTTCACAGTTTAGCTATTGTGAATTGTGCTGCTCTAAACATTGATGTGGTTGTGTCCCTATAGTATGCTGTTTTTAAGTCCTTTGGGTATAGTTCAAGGGGAGGGATAGCTGGGTCAAATGGTGGTTCCATTCCCAGATTTCCCAGGAATCTTTCCATATTGGCTGCACCAATTTGCAGTCCCACCAGCGATGTATGAGTGTACCTTTTTCCCCACATCCTGGCCAACACTTATTGTTGTTTGTCTTCATAATAGCTGCCATTCTGACTGCAGTGAGATGATATCTTAGAGTAGTTTTGATTTGCATTTCTCTGATTGCTAGAGATGACGAGTATTTTTTTCATTTATTTGTTGATTCATTGTATATCCTCTTCTGAGAAGTGTCTGTTCAGGTCCTTGGCCCATTTGTTGATTGGGTTATTTGTTTTTTCAGTGCTTAGCTTTTTGAGTTCTTTATATACCTTAGAGATTAATGCTCTCTCTGATGTGTGAGGGGTAAAGATTTGATCCCAAGAAGTACACTCCCTGTACACCTCACAGATTGTTTCTTTTGCTGAGAAGAAACTTTTTAGTTTGATTCCATCCCATTTATTGATTCTTGGTTTTAATTCTTGTGCTATAGGAGTCTTATTAAGGAAGTTGGGGGCTAATCCCTCATGATGAAGATTAGGGCCTACTTTTTCTTCTATTAGACACAGAGTCTCTGGTTTAATTTCTAGGTCCTTGATTCATTTTGAGTTAAGTTTTTTGCATGGTGAGAAATAGGGGTTTAATTTCATTTTCTTGCATATGGATTTCCAGTTTTCCCAGCACCATTTGTTGAAGATGCTATCTATTCTCCAGTGCATGTTTTTGGCACCTTTGTCTAATATAAGATAATTGTGATTTTGTGCGTTAGTTTCTTTGTCCTCTATTATGTACCACTGGTCTACCAGTCTGTTTTGATGCCGGTACCATGCTCTTTTTGTTACTATTGCTCTGTAGTACAGTTTAAGTTCCGGTATAGCGATGCCACCTGCTTCACTCTTCCTGCTGAGGATTGCTTTGGCTATTCTGGGTCTCTTACTTTTCCAGATGAATTTCATGATTGCTTTTTCTATTTCTATGAGGAATGCCATTGGGATTTTGATCGGAGTTGCATTAAATCTGTATAGTGCTTTTGGTAGTATGGTCATTTTGATAATATTAATTCAGCCTATCCAAGAGCAAGGTAGATCTTTCCATCTTCTAAGGTCTTCTTTTATTTCTCTCTTTAGGGTTCTATAGTTTTCATTGTATAGATCTTTCACTTCTTTGATTAAGTTGATACCCAAGTATCTTATTTATTTTTTGAGGTTATTGTGAATGGGGTAGTTTTCTTCATTTCCTTCTCAGAGGCTTTGCCACTGATATACAGAAATGCCTTTGATTTATGGGTGTTGATTTTATATCCTGCTACTTTGCTGAATTCATTTACTAGTTCTAGAAGTTTTCTGGTGGAGTTTTTTGGGTCTTCTAGTATAGAATCATATTGTCAGCAAATAGGGCTAATTTAAGTTCTTTTTTTTTTCCCCTATACATAACCCTTTGATTTCTTTCGTCTGTCTAATTGTTCTGGGCAGTGTTTCAAGACCTAGGTTGAATAGAAGTGGTAAAAGAGGGCATCCCTGTCTTGTTCCAGTTTTCAGAGGGAATGCCTTCAATTATTCTCCATTTACAATGTTAGCGTGAGGCTTAGCATAGGTGGATCGCCTTTACGACGTTGAGATATGTTCCTGTTATCCCTAGTTTTTCTAGTGTTTTGAACATAAAGAGGTGCTGTTTTTGTCAAACTCTTGTCTGCGTCTATTGAGATGATCATATGATTCTTATGTCTAAGTCGAGGTACGGGTTTCTATAGGTTACACACTGGGAGATAACTTAACCATTGAATATTTATCAGAACATATCAGTTTGGACATTCAGGAAACAGGTTATGAGAATTTGAAATTTGTATTTACTGTGCAAGGATGGAGGGTCCAGAGTTCAGCATTCAGCACTTATCTCTTTCCCTCCAGGATCTATTGCATTGTCAATGGGAAAAGATCTATTTGGGGAAGGATCAATGTTTTGGATTCTTCCCAGATTCTGTCAATTTAGGCTTGGGGGAGATCTCCTTCCCAGGGATTGTCTTGTCACTGGGAAAGGATGTATTGGGAAAGGATCAATGTATCAATGTGATGGCTTCCTCGTCCCTCTCTACTGTCAGGCCACACTGTTTTGAGGGTTGTCATTTCCATATCCTTCAGATACCATTAGGCACAGTATTCTGTAGAGTTTACTTATGATAAATAAAGCTGTGTATTACTCAAATCTATGTGCTATATATATATATATATATCATTCATTCAATCCTACTAATGCAATAATATAGCTTACATAGTACTATTACATACACATTTGACAGAAAAGTAAATCTGGGCTCAAGAATGGTAATCAACTTGTCCAAGATCACACTGCATGTAGATGGCACAACTGAGTTCCCAAACTAGGCCTTCATTTAACTACACACTGTGTGCTATTAAACACTGGCCAAGTGATTTCCCCAGGTGTGATCTACCTATACTCAAATCACAAGCAACTGTTCAAAAGCCACTCCCACCAGAATGCTCTGGATGGAAACTGAGAACTGATGTTTTCATCAAGTTTACCAGGAGTGCTGCTTGCAGGTTATTGGCTAAGAACACTGACTTAGGTAACAGGATTCACCACTCCTTCCAAATGTGGTATATATCTGCATGGGGTAATAGATGTACCATACATTATTTCTCTAAAAACCATACTGTACAAAATAAATGGCTAATGTTGGTGGGGAGTAGGTGTGGAAATCAGGCTCTATGTGGAGTAGAACTATATTTGTAGGTTTGCTATGAAAGGTAAGTTATTTAACAGGTAGATTACTTGGGTTGCAGTTATAAGTACAAGAAATATACACTGAGTTGGGTCCTTTCTTCAGAAGAAGGGGACATTCAAAACATGTGTAGAAATCAAACATGTATTAATTTTTATGAGCCAAAATTATTTCATCTTCCAAATAAACTGATTTTTTTATCCAAAATTGTTTAGAAGCCTGGCATGGTGGCACACACCTGCAATAGCAGCGTCTTAGGAAGCTGAGGCAGAAGGATCACAAGTTCAAAGCCACACTCAGCAATGGCAAGGCACTAAGCAACTCAGTGAGACCCTGTCTATTATTATTCTAAACAAAATGAAAATAGGGCTGGGGATATGGCTCAGTGACACAGTGCCCCTGAACTCAATCCCTGTATAAAAAAAAAAGTGTAGAATTGTAATAATCAAACACCTTGAGGTTTATTTAAACACTATACTTAGCAAATACTAAACCACACATACTAGGGTTGGGGATGCAGCTCTGTGGAAGAGCTCTTGCCTAGCATGACTGAGGCCTTGGTGTCAATCCCCAGTACTACAAAGAAACAAACCAACAAACAAAACTGCTCTTTGACCTGATTCCAATTTCAGGAATCTATTTTATAGAAACACTGCCAAAGAATAGGAATATGTAGACACATGGATTTTTTTAAAAAAATATATGGCTAGTTAAAAAAAAAAAAGGAAAACATCAGTAGGGGATAAAAAAGGGGGGGAATTAAGATGCCCATCCATGGAATATTCTGCTGCGAATTCTGTACACACTTCTGTCTATGCGGTGTGTTTATCATATTAAGTGTAAAAGGTGTACCCACTTACATCTCCTGTATGCATATACACTCTACGTATATGATATACAACTATACATGTTATTTTTGCTTTTAATCCTAAAAATTCTTATATACATATATATTTATATAGGTAAATATTCAAAAAGATGGACATCAAATAGTTAACTGTAGTTTCTAGAGGAAAATTATAAATGATGCTGGGAAATGAAAAAAAATTCTGGGAACATACCTTACCAAAATTAAAACATAAAAGAATAAAAACAAAAACAAAAAGAGAAATGATGCTGGGTCTTTTTTGTTTGAAGATACCTCCATATCTGGCTTGTTTCTGTAGAACTCTTTCCTAGAAACACTTTTTCTTGGTTAGTGGGCATAAATATTTTTAGGCTTCTGACACACCCACACCTAAAGGAACTTCATGATTCACAACTAAAATTTTTGACAGAGTCCCCTAGTCATTCTATGACTGTTCGATAAATGGACAAATGAATCGTGACATCACACTTTCCATTCCTCTAGCCAGGGATTCCTTAATTCAGTACCAGGATTTGGGGGGTGTGGTGTTGCTGCCATCCACCTGTCAACCTCACTTGGTTACAGAGACTGAGAAAGCACTGAGTTTCAGTTCTGTAGAAAGGAACATCACTGGAGAGGTCATCCATAAATAAGTTCTTATGAGAAGGGACCAGCTAATAGCAACTCTGAGTAGACGCACACAAGTCTCCTCCCTCTCACAGGGAAACCATTTCCCCCCCCAAAAAAACAGAGCAAGTCATGAGTCTAGAGCTGAGACCTACAGCTCAGAGATGCTATTCTTAGATATCCTGAGTTCCTGTAGTCACCAAGGACCCCAAGTTGTGAAACATCATGACAACATTGCTATGCTTAAAAATTTCCCCATGCACCCCCAGATTCCACTTCCCCACCTGCCAGGGCTGCCTATAAAGAGAAGGGCAGATGGCTTCAGATGCCAGAAGGACACAGGCAGCAGGGAGGACCCAGGCCCTTCTTGGATCTGCTCATACTTGAGACCACACTCCATCATCCACTGAACATCATGCAGGTCTCCACGGCTGCTCTTGCTGTCCTCCTCTGCACCATGGCTCTCTGCGACCAGGTCTTCTCTGCACCATGTGAGTCCACCCTATTGTGGCAGGTGTCCGACTCTCTGGCCCTGGGGAGACCACATCAATCTCTTCTTGTGGTCTCCAGAACCCAGGAGAAAAGAGAAAACTTCTTAAAGGACTACAAAGCACCTTGAGCTTTCTCTTAAGGACTTTTCACCTTTACAAGGGATCTTAGCTCTCCTAGTCCCCAGTCCTCAGAGTCAGGGTTGGGGCAGGAGTTCCTCCTTTCTATAGATAAGGGGAAAATAATGGAGCCTAAACCTCTGAGTTTGCAAGAGGCAGAATCCAGACCTGGTTACTTCCTTCCCAGTGATGTGGTCGATTCCCCAGCTCACTCCGGGGCTCCCAGGAGCTCTGCCCAATGGATCTTGAGATAGATATCCCAGACCTCTCTTTTTGCTGGGTGTGACTTCTTGAACCAATCAAAATTCCCTGAAGGAAGAGAGGAGAATAGTCTGTTTGGTCTGAATCACACAGACAAAGAGAGCCCGCAGTAAAGAGTGAGGAAGCAAGGAGAACAGAGACAGTAGGAAGACAGAGACATGAGGTTTCTAGGCAGAAATGCCCAAATGCCTTCCCGAGGCCGGTCTCCAGTCCCCACTCTGTGCAGGGCTCTTCCTCAGCCTGAGGTTGTGACAGCTGGTGGCCTTTCCTTTTGGATGATGACCTGGACTCATTCTGTCCCTTTTTCCAGTTGGTGCGGACACCCCGACGGCCTGCTGCTTCTCCTACGTGGCCCGGCAGATTCAACGCAAATTCATAGAGGACTATTTTGAGACCAGCAGCCAGTGCTCCCAGCCAGGTGTCATGTAAGTGCCACATCCCCTGCCCACACTTGAGGACAGCCCCACAGGGGCAGAGACAGGCCAGGAGAGCAACCATAGACAGGCCATGTATATAGGCTTCAGCTCTTAAATGTGACCTGACTTGGTCGGGAAGGTGGGACCCCAAACTCAGAGAGGAGGGACAGAAGAATGAGGTGGCAGGGTACCCTGAGACACTCTTGAGTTGGTGGGGGAGACCCTCTGGAGTAACATAGGCAGACCTTCTCTGAGCTGCCCAGGGCAGGGGGTGGGATGGAGGGTCCACTGTGGGCCCCAGATCCCCTGTAGAATTCCTCAGTGTTTGATCCTCTGCTTCTCCCCACAGCTTCCTAACCAAGAGAGGCCGGCAGGTATGTGCTGACCCCAATGAGAACTGGGTCCAGGAATACGTCACTGACCTGGAGCTGAATGCCTGAATGGCCTGGAGGCAGCAAGGAACCCAGTGACCTCCGTGGGCCCTGTGTGGAGCAGGGGCCCGAGTCTTGAAAACATCCCTGTGACTCCATAGCTACCTCTCCTATGGCTGGTTGTTGCTGAACAGCCTCACTCTGAACTTAGATTTTATTTATTTATATTATTTTATTTTTATAATTTATTTTTACATTTGTTTCATTTTGTGACTGTTTGTTCCAAAAGATCCCAGGACAAATTCTTTGCCACTCATCCCCTCCATCTTTGCTCACGCTGTTTGGTGACAATGGAGTGGCTGTCATGGGCTTGTTCTAGGAGACATGGTATCAAAGCCACCAAACTGACAGATATGGAGTGGGTCCTTTTGCACTGACCGACACACAGTGGCTCCTTGGCTCTGAGCTGTGTCCAGCCTGGTGAAATAATAAAGATGCACTTTTTAAAAGAAAACTGGTATGGAGTTTGCTTTTGTTTGTCCAGAAAAATCCGAATTACTGGTTAAGAGGAATAAGGGCAAATAATAGGAAGGTGTGACATGGAAGGACTTGGGGGAGAAGAACAGGGCTACTGCAGTTACTCCACTCTACACCGGAGGTGCAGTTCTGGAATATTCCAAGCTACAAACATTTTGTGATTCTTAATGTACCTGCTCTAGGAAAATTTCCTTCTTGAATGGATACCATAAGCAAAATCAACCAAAATGGTTTTTAGCACCAAAGTGAAAGTACAAATAACCTGTATGGGAGCCGACTTCATGGACCAGCTATGCCTTTTAGTTAGTAGAAGAGTCAGGCATCAGAGGACTCACTCCCTGGATGAAAAATGGCCCTGATCATGGGGGAGGTATGGGTTTATATAGGTTACACACTGGGAGATGAGTTAACCATTGAAGACTTTATCAGAACCTATCAGTTTGGACATTCAGGAAACAGGTTATGAGAATTTGAAATTTGTATTTACTAAGGCAAGGATGGAGGGTCCAGAGTTCAGCACTTATCTCTTTCCCTCCAGAATCTATTTTACTGTCACTGAGAAAAGATCTATTTGGGGAAGGATCAATGTTTTGGATTCTTCCCAGAGACTGTCATTTTAGGCTTGGGGGGATATCTCCTTCCCAGGGATTGTCTTGTCACTGGGAAAGGATGTATTGGGAAAGGATCAATGTCATCAATGTGATGGCTTCCTCCTCCCTCCCTCCTGTCAGTCCACACTGTTTTGAGGGTTGTCATTTCCATATCCTTCAGTTACCATTAAGCAGAGTATTCTGTAGTGATTACTTATGATAAAGCTGTGCTAATAAGAAATTGCTAATGTTTTTGAGGCTTATTCAAATCTATGTGCCATATATATATATATATATATATATATATATATATATATATATATATATATATATATATATATATCATTCATTCAATCCTACTAATGCAATAATATAGCTTACATAGTACTATTAACATGCCCATTTGACAGAAAAGTAAATCTGGGCTCGAGAAGGGTAAGCAACTTGTCCAAGATCACACTGCATGTAGATGGCACATCTGAGTTCCCAAACTAGACCTTCATTTAACTACATACTGTGTGCTATTAAACACTGGCCAAGTGATTTCCCCAGGTGTGATCTACCTATACTCAAATCACATGCAAAAGTTCAAAAGCCACTCCCACCAGAATGCTCTGGATGGAACCTGAGAACTGATGTTTTCATCAAGTTTACCAGGAGTGCTGCATGCAGGTTAGTGGCTAAGAACTCTGACTTAGGTAGCAGGATTCACCACTCCTTCCCAACTGTGGTGTATAATTGCATGGGGGTAATAGGTATACCATATATTATTTCTCTAAAAACCATACTCCACAAAATAAATGGCTAATGTTGTTAGGGGAGAGATGGAAATCAGGCTCTATGTGGAGAAGAACTATGTTTATAAGTTTGCTATAAAAGGTAAGTTATTTAACAGATGAATTACTTTGGTTACAGTTATAAGTACAAGAAATATACACTGAGCTAGGGTCGTTTTTTCAGAAGGGGAAATTCAAAAGATGTGTAAAAATCAAATATGTATTAATTTTTATAAGTCACAATTATTTCATTTTCAAAATAATCTGAGTTTTGAATCTAAAATTGTTTAGAAGCCAGGCTTGGTAACACATGCCTGTAATTCCAGCATCTTGGGAGTCTGAGGCAGAACTCTGTTCATAGGTTTGCTATGAAAGGTAAGTTATTTAACAGGTGGATTGCTAGGGTTGCAGTTGTAAGTACAAGAAATATACACTGAGCTAGGGTCCTTTCTTCAGAAGAAGGGGACATTCAAATGATGTGTAGAAATCAAACCTGTATTAATTTTTATGAGCCACAATTATTTCATCTTCCAAATAATCTGATTTTTTTATCCAAAATTGTTTAGAAGCCTGGCATGGTGGCACACGCCTGTAATTCCAGCTTCTTAGGAAGCTGAGGCAGGAGGATCACAAGTTCAAAGCCAGACTCAGCAATGGCGAAGCACTAAGGAATTCAGTGAGACCCTGTCTCTAAAGAAAATACAAAATAGGGCTAGGGATGTGGCTCAGTGACAGAGTGCCTCTGAGTTCAGTCCCTGGTATAACAAAAATTATTTAGAATCATAGTAATCAAACACTTTGAGGTTTAATAAAACACTAGTACTTAGCAAATATTAAAACATACATACTAGGGTTGGGAATGCAGCTCTGTGGTAGAACTCTTGCCTAGCTTGACTAAGGCCTTGGGTTCAATCCCCAGCACTACAAAGAAAGAAACCAACAAACAAAAAAACAAACAAAAACTGCTGTTTTTCCTGATTCCATTTTCAGGAATCTATTTTATAGAAACACTGCCAAAGGATAGGAATAGGTAGACACAAGGACATTTTTTTTTTTTTTGCATCATGGCTAGTTAAAAAAAAAAAATGAAACATCAGTAGGGGATTAAAAAAGAAGGGAATTAAGATGCCCATCCATGGAATATTCTGCTATCAATTCTGCACACACCTCTGTCTATGCAGTGTGTCCATCATATTAAGTATAAAAGGTGTACCCACTTACATCTACCGTATGCATATACACTCTACGTATATGAAACAGAACTATACATGTTATTTTTGCTTTTATCTTAAAAATTCATATATATATATATATATATATATATATATATATATATGTAAATATTTGGATAAGATGCACATCAAATAGCTAACTATAATTGCTTAGAGTACATTTTTTCTGAATTTTTATTTATTTTTCAATAAGTTGGATTGCTTATCTCTCTGGTCTCACCTTATCCTCCCATCTGATGTGTGCTAGTCCCTCTGTTGGAGCCACCCACTCTCTGGTTAGAATCCTGAGTTGACACCAAGAGGACAGAGCTCACCTGGCTTATGGAGATTTGATGCCATGATGGCTTTTATATAATGAGAATGAGGACAAAAGCACTGTCTTATGATGGAGGCTTTCGTTTCTCTTCTCTCTCTCCTCTCTCTCTCTCTCTCTCTCTCTCTCTCTCTCTCTCACACACACACACACACACACACACACACACACACATTTCACAGTCCCCTTCCATTATGAGGGGTCCACTCTCCTACACCATTATCATCTGCACTCCTGGTAAGTGTGGAGTTGCTGTCAGCAGAACAGGAGGTATAGCATTTGTTCCCATGGACACAGTGAAGGTGTCACCTTCTTTCAGAAAAAAAAAAATAGGGTCATACAAAATCTCTGAATGCACTGAACTATTTCTCAAGGTCCAGAAACTCATGACTGCATGAGAAGTTTAGCAGTGTCCAACATTCCCTAAAGTCAGGTGTTGTGTACAGAGTATACAGAATGAAGACCCCGGATAGGGCAAAAGGAGCAGGGAACTGCACAGGGAGGGAACCAGTTCCTCAGACTTTCAGACTCAAGACTCGACTGAGATCCCTGGTCAGCTGCACAGGCACCTTGGAAGCTCTCCTCCCTGGGAGAATGTCCCCCATGGAGACATCAGAGATGTGCATTGAGGGAGAACCTGCTTCCTGGGGGCTGTTTACTTCCTGTGGGGGGTGGGTGATTAGGAGCCTGGGGTTTTCCTCAGTTGTTGAGCAATCAATGACTGTTTGGGGCTGGTCTAGTGGTTTGTTTGGCAATGTGATTTCCTTTCAATGATAATAGGCTTCTACTGTATTTGCTTCTGATCCATCCATGAGCTAGGTAACTGCAAGCAGAGGGGTAGTCCAGTCATAGGTCTGGCATTTTAGCCCGGATTGGGAATGTGCATGTTCTAGCACAGAGCCCAGTCTTATAGTCACCACTACCTCCCAGCCCCTGGAGAGAGCTTTGGAGTTCCATCCTGAGCCCTGTAGAGCCACATCTCACTCTTCCCCATATGGAGTGTGGGACTGTATATGGAGGTGATGAATATTTGACCTGAAGCCCAAAGTTACATCCTTCTTGTACCTTTATCAAGAGTTAATTGTCTATTTTAAGTAAGGAAGAGAATTATTCCACAGAAAAGGGTGAGAAGCGAGTCAGGTCTGCAGTTGGACCCCAGGTGTATCCCCTACGTCTCTCACCTCCTTGGGTCTGCTCAGAGAAACTTTATCTTAGACTAGAAAATTCTGTATGTAGAGCCCTGCAAGATGCCAGGTTACTGGGTTCTCAGTCAACAGATTGTAAAGGCCGGTGTCAGAAAAGCTGAATTATTTTCCTTTTCTGATTTCAGATGAGCCCGTTTCAAAGTAATCTAAACTCTATCTTAAAGAACCTTATTTGTGAATGTAAGAAGTAGCTATTAAATTCCAAAATTTAGAATCTTCCCTAAAAAATTCCTTAATGCTGCAGCCTTGGTATTTGGCACAGGGCCTCAGCACCAAAATATGACAGGTCACAATTCAACCAGCAGCTTCAATGCCACAGAATGATGGTAGTTCTCAAAAAGTAGTGTCCGGACAGCAGCATGCCCATCCCCTAAGGAATATACTAGAAAAGCAAGTTCTAAGTTCCCTTCCAGACTTTAGGGAGTGTGCCCCAACAATGTATAGTTTCTAAAAAGCCTCCAGGTGGTTCTGATGCACCCTAAAGTTTCAAAGCCACTCCTGTTTGATGACCTCCTATTTTCCATTCCACCTTTCAGCCGGAGCCTGTGACTTTTAACAGAGCCAGTATCTCTGAACAGGTCCAGGTCTCTGCGTATCTTAGAGCACTGACAGTTTCAAGGAGGAACACAAACAAGTACATCTAATTCAAAGGTTTTATAAGGAGAGTAACTAAGAACAGAGTAGAGAGGAAGAGCATGAGAAGAAGATTAACATTAAACAGGGATGAGAGGTGGGAGGGAAAGGGAGAGAGAAGGGAAATTGCATGGAAATGGAAGGAGACCCTCAGGGTTATACAAAATTACATACAAGAGGAAGTGAGGGGAAAGGGAAAAATAATACAAGGGGGAGAAATGAATGACAGTAGAGGGGGTAGAGAGAGAAGAGGGGAGGGGAGGGGAGGGGAAGGGGGATAGTAGAGGATAGGAAAGGCAGCAGAATACAACAGACACTAGTATGGCAATATGTAAATCAATGGAAGTGTAATTGATGTGATTTTGCAATCTGTATACAGGGTAAAAATGGGAGTTCATAACCCACTTGAATCAAAGTGTGAAATATGATATATCAAGAACTATGTAATGTTTTGAACAACCAACAATAAAAATTAATTAAAAAAAGGTTTGATTAAATAAACCATGTGGCCTCAAGACTGAAGGGTACAGATATGGCTCTGGCCCCAAGCAAGGGGGCATGCAGCAGCCCCATGGGATCCCACAGTTTCTGTTGTCTTCTCTTTCTGGGTCTCCCTTTGTGCTCTCGGTAGCTCAGTTGTGCTGTGGCTGGGGTGCTAAGGGATCAAAGAAAACACCTGGAGGTGGAGTGTGAGACAGAAGGTTTACTGAAAAATGCTTACAGGGCAGGGCCAGTGGTGACAGGCTAGACAGATAACACCTCTGTCCCACATGGTGTTTTGCTAAATAGCGTCTCCATCCCTCATAATGCTGCACCAGAAAGTCCAGTGACAATAGACTGGACAGATAGTACCTCTGTCCCTGACAGTGTTTCACAAGAAAACAGTTCCTTTGCCCCTCACAACACCTTGTCCAGTGGCAGCCAGCTGGCAGAGAGGCACTTACCCTCTCCACCATGCCCTCAATTCCATACCAGTTACCACAGGGAAAGAGAATTTGTAAGTCAGACCCCAGAAGCAGTAGATGTCATTAGCTTAGCTTACTTTGTCTCTTATATGACCAGCATCAGAGGATACGCTGGAATGCATGCAAGAAAACAGCTTCCACAGATACTACCGGTGTGCCTTGTTTGCAATATATGTGAGGAAGTCTTTGTCCTTCAAGATAGAATTTATCCGGACCTTCCAGTCTGGGCCCGGTCTTATTGTTCCCTTAACTTGGTTAGGTTCTTGACAATGGAAAGGGGAATTTCAGGGACATGGTATCTTACCATTTTTTTCCTTCAATTATAATAATCCTTCCATGTCAGAGTCCCAGAGTGGCTGCTAGCACTTATCAGTGTTACGTGAATCATGAAGAATTGTTCTTTCAACATCTCTAGTAATTAGAGAAATGCAAATCAAAACTACTCTGAGATTTTATCTCATGCTAGACAGAATGGCAGTTATCAAGAATACAGACAACAATAAATATTGGCAAGGATGTGGGGAAAGGCACAGTCATACATTGCTAGTGGGACTGTAAATTGGTGCAACCAATCTGGAAAACAGTATGGAGATTCCTTAGAAAACTTGGAATGGAACCACCATTTGACCCAGCTATCCCAATCCTTGGTCTACACTCAAAGGACTTAAAATCAGCGTACTACTTAAAATCAGTGATGCAGCCACATCAATGTTCATAGCAGCTCAATTCACAATAGCTAAACTATGGAAGCAACCTAGATGCCCTTCAATAGATGAATGGGTAAAGAAACTGTGGTATATATACACAATGGAATATTACTCAGCATTAAAAGAGAATAAAATCATGGCATTTGCAGGGAAATGGATGGAGTGGGAGAATATCATGCTAAGTGAAGTAAGCAAATCCCCCCAAATCAAAGGCCAAATGTTCTCTCTAATAAGTGGATGCTGATCCATAATGGGGAGCAGGGGAGGCATGGGAAAAATGGAGGAACTTTGATTGGACAAAGAGGAGGGAGGTTGAGGAGGCTGCATGGGGGGTAGGGAAGATGGTGGAATGAGATGAACAACATTACCCTAGGTACTTGTTTGACTGCACATAGGGTGTGATGCTACTTCATGTACAAACGAAGAAATAATTGTCTTTTTTTTTTTTTTTGGTGCTGGGGATCAAACCCAGGGTTTTGTGCATGTAACGCAAGCATTCTACCAACTGAGCTATATCCCAAGCCCACAACCAGAGAAATGAAAAGTTGTGCTGCAATTGTGTACAATGAATCAAAATGCATTCTGCTGTCATATATACCTAATTAGAATGAATGAATGAATGAATAAATAAATAAATAAAAGGGAAAAGTGAGTCCATGTTCCTGTTGCAAAAAAGCATTTAGGTTCTTTCAGATTTGACTGACTTAGCAACCCAGTTCCTAACCAATCACTGTGGTTATGAAGATGAGTTTTATAGCTTTGCTTAAGTTAATCAGGGCACATACTTGGATCTGTGGGTTGAGTGAATGTCACAAAAACTTAAAGTTTGAGAATTATTAGGGAGTGAAGTGTGGTTTTCTGGTATTAATAAAGATGGAGAATAGATTCAGGTCAGGAAAAACACATCTTCACTATTGATTTTTTTTTTCTTGAGCTATGAAGGGTGGCAACACTTTGTGAAGAACAATTCTTCTCCTTCACTGTCTTGATTAAAAATGGTTAGTCCTCCAACTGCCTGAATTCTTGGTTTTTAAGGAAGCTAACTCATATATTTTCTTTTGCCCCCATAAATATATATGACCCAAATCTGAGCTAAACAGACACTAAGCTCTTCATGATATCAAGACCACCACCAGGAAGTAGGGCTTCACACCCGCTCTAGAACATATCAAGTGGGGCAGAACTGGCCACCCACCTCCTCCATCCACACAGAAGGTGGGAGGGGGAAATGAGGGGATGCTTAAAACAAGGATTCATCAGTACAGATCAACCATGTTGAGGAAGAAAGAGGAGTCCTTCAGTATTGGATAGGCAAAGGGGCAGCTAAGAGGGGACACAGCACACCTGCAGCTTTGATTCCCCCTCATTCCTGGGACCAACATCTACAGAAGATATTTTGTGGGATTGAACATATCCCCAGATCCTGGGTGGGTCTTGATTAAAATAATCCAATTTACATCTTGGGTTTTTAAAACATATCATTAAAAGCTATGCATTTCTCATGTCATAAAGGCTGCCTAATAGTCAATCAAGTGAAAATATAATTTTCCTAGCCATTTTTATCTTGCAACTGATTTAAATCACATCTAATTTTAAATAGCTGTAAATATGCTGGAGATCAAATGTTCTTAAGCATAAGACTTCTTTCCATAGGAAACTGATTCTAGACATGGACTTTCTTGGTCAAAGGCTAAGAATATTTTGGCATTCCTTATGCATATTAACACCCAAATTGAATACATATTTATATCCTTTGGTGAGTGCACACTGGGGTCCTTGATGAATCTCTCTTCAAGAAGCAGATGTCTGGGTGTCCTCTGCGGTGCTCAAGGAGGCTGAGCTCTGTTCCTCCGAACCCCATTGGTCAGACCTGCTCACATCTCAGCATTTCTCCAGGACCGACCTACCCCAGGATGGACTGGAACACAGCACATTCACCTGTCACCAAACCGCCATTCTGGTTCCAAGGCTGCACCTCTTCACTGGACTAGCGAGAGGGCTGTCAGTGTTTTGCTCCTGGGCCTGCTTCCAGCTGCATATTTGAATCCTTGCTCTGCAATGGACTACTCCTTGGCTGCAGTCCTCACTCTTCATAGTCACTGGGGCCTTGGACAAGTTGTCACTGACTATGTTCATGGGGATGCATCGCAGAAAGCTGCCAAGGAAGGCCTTTTGGCACTCTCAGCTTTAACCTTCGCTGGACTTTGTTATTTCAACTATCATGATGTGGGCATCTGCAAAGCTGTTGCCATGCTGTGGAAGCTTTGACCTTTTTGACTTGAGAATTGATTGTGTGCCTCTGCCTCTGCTCTGTCATTCAACTCACAATAAGGAGGAAATAACAGAAAGTTCATTGGTGGGCAAACCTTCTTCTAATCACATGGTTATTTTAGAATTTAATTGTTGAGGAAGAGGTTTGAGAGGAAATGTGTTCAAGAAATTATGAGACCCAGTTCTGCATTCTAGTGAGTTAATGGGGTTGTCTTCAAGTTCATGAGATTCACAGTATGATTAAACTTTACATATGAGCTTTTGCTTTTGTCAGTCTCTTAAAGAGAATTTAGCTTTATTATTATCAGTATATGATCATTGCTGCATTTGTCTTGGAAATAATGGACAAAGGGAAAGACTGTTAATTCATGACTTTGCAAAAAATTAGATGGTGTTTACTTTTGGAAACTTCTCTGTCTGTCCAGTTGATACCAGCTACTGATGGTTTTATGTCCTAGGGAAACTTTATAGGAGATGCCAAAATCTCAAATTACAGATTTCTGTATCCTAGGAAGGAAGATTGGAAAGCTTCTGAATATAGAGATGCTCAATTTAGAGAAGAAGTCTTCCTTGTAGACATATCAGAATATTACAAATTCCAAACAGATGTAATTCTCCAATCTGTTTTACTTGTCCTAAAATAATCTGTCCATAAATATAAAACTAATAAATTACTTTCCCACTGTGGGAATTGGTAATAAGAAAATATATTCCATGAAAAGAAATTTTAAAAAAAATAAATAAAATGTTGTATAATAAAAATGTATTCTACTCTTTAAAAAAAAAAAAAAGAAGCAGATGACTGAAAGCTGGCTGTACTCCCCTCACTCCCACTGTCCAGGCTTCATGATGCAGCTCTGCCCACCTGGGTGTGGTTACATTTGGCTCATGTTGCCCAGGACTATGGCATCGCAGCACGTTCACATCTGTGCAGTTAGAACAACTGTTGACTAGCACAGAAGTTTCTGCTCTGCCAGGGGAAACTATGACTACTGAGCTTTAGTGAGAAGGAATGAGCTAAGTGTGGTCCTGGGATGACACCAATATCTCACCTCTTCTCGATGGGGAAACCACTTCCCCATAAACAGCCCCAAAGCAAGTGAGCACTTGAACTGTTCTTGCAAATACCGTGGGCCCTGTGGTTACCCAAGACCCTCCTTGCATGTGCAAGTCAACAAGACATCACTGTGCTTAATAACGTCCTCTACTGCCACCCCTGTCTCCATTACCCTGTGGCCCAGGGCTTATCTATTAAAAGAAGAGGACACGGCTTGGACCACAGGAGGAGGCTGGCGACAGAGTGCCCGGCCCCACCTCATTCTTCCTGCACTCTTGAGCCCTGGATGTCCTCTTTACTTATCATCCCCTCTGTTCCAGGGTCCCCTCCCATGAGTCTACCTTTTGTAGTTCCCCCACTGTCTGGCTTGGGTCAGATGTGACCAAGCGGATGGATGTCCTCAAGGGAAACAGAACTTCCCAAGGAATTTTCAAAATGCCCTGGGTTTTCTGTTCAGGCATCTTTTTTTTTTTCCTTTCTTTCTTTCTTTTCCAAAAACTTTCTATATTCTCTATACCTCAGGGTAGGGTTGGGTCTTGCCCTATCAGGGAAATGGGAAAATGGAACAAGTTTCAAGAAGAGGCAGAATCCAGCTACACTTTCTTCCCAGTGATCAGCTGAGTCACCAACTCACCCTGGTTCCCATTCACAGAAGATTTACAAAGTGGATCTCTTGCTGGAAAAACAAATCTCTTTTTAAAGTTCCCCCAGTAGAGCTAGAATGAGAGGCGGACTGCTGAATTAGTGGTGTTTTCTGCAGTGAGAGATAGAGACCAACCCCAGATGAAAGCAGAAAAAGAAGTAGAGGTGGAAAACGGTGACCCAAGAATTCTCCAGCTTCCTTCCAGTTCCCCTCACCTCCAGTTCCTTACCCCTGAAGAGTGCCATCTTCACCTCCTTTCTTCTGACTTTATCACTGGTCAGAAGTAACTGGCTTATTTGCTCCAATGGAAAATGACTCGGGCTCTGCCTGCCACCTTCCCTCAGAGTTGGCTCAGGGTCCCAAGCATCTGCTGCTTTTGCTTTGATCTCCCAGCTGATCTCCAGCAAATGGGTAGGTGACTATTATGAAACCAACAGACAGTGCCAAATAAGAGCAGGTCCTCCTACCCATTTCTGCAAAGAGGCAGGATATGCAGGCATGGTGCCCACAGGAGTGGAGTGGGAGCAGCCTCTAAAGGCATCAGTAGGTGGATGAAGGCCATCCTGGGGCACCCTGACCGTTGAGATCCCCAACTTTTGATGCAGAACTCAGGGAAAGACCATCAAATTGTCTTCTGGTCTGGCCTGGGACCTATAGGGAGTGAGGGAGGAGGTGCCTCTCTGGCAGAGGGAAGAAAGGAGGATGTCAGAGGAGGAAAAGCTGCCTGAAGGAACCCCCCAAGTCATTCTAGAAAGGTCTAGGGATCCTAGGTTGGGGAAATAATCCTGAGAAAGGTGGACCAAACCTGAGCTTAGCTTCCTAAGGCAGAGGGGCTGTAGAGGGGTGTGAGATCTGGAACTCCCTCTCTCAATTTGTATAACTCTATCTCTCTCCACTTCTCTCTTCACCAAAGAGGCTGGAGGTCGGTGTCAACTTCAACAAGTCAAGTATGTCACTGATCTCAGAACAGAATTCCTGAGTGATTTAGAAGTGACAAGAAACCTGTTGTATCTATGGGTAGATTAGGGAGCAGGGACCTGAGCGAGCCCTGAGACTCTTCCTTCAGCTCCTGAACCCACCTCTACTATGGGCTGGTTGCCATCTTGGACTCTTAACATAACTGTTGGTTTATTCAGCCTCATTAAAGTTTGCAATGCTTTTATGTGTTCTTTACTCTCTGACTCCACAATGCTCTCCACACACCACCCTGCCCGCAGCCCCGTCAATCACCCAGTGGTTGACACGTACTAGCAGTGTAAGGGAATAGTTGTTTGTCTTCTTCTAAAAAAAAAACTTTGTTCCAAAACCATCAACCAACAAATATTTATAGAATGTTATTTACCAGTTCTGTATTCATCTACATGAAACAGTAATGAAAAATATTGCAAACAAACCAGTCTTAAAATTTTGGTGGTTCCACTGTTCTTGTTTTGGTGGTAAAACTAGAAACTCTGGTTGGAAAAATGGTGGGGTTTGGGGGAGTAGGAAAATCTGAAGGGGGATGTCAGCAGAAAGGAAATGATTATAACTATAAGCCTCATATTCTAGAAAGTTCAACATAAAACACTATTTTATTGAACAAAAAAAAAAGACTTTTTTAAAAGGATTTTTTTAGTCAGAAGTTTTGAAGAGCAATGACACAGTTTTCAGCAATTTTTAAACTTTAAGTCTTCCATAAGACTATCTTATTTCTAGGAATCTATGTCAAGAAGCACTCTCTGGAAACACAAATATATATACACCTGTATTTATAAAGTTGTAGAACACATTTGTTCTTTGTAGATTTATTTGTAAAAATAACCAAGGGAAAAAAATATTCTTCCAAAGAGGAATAGTTTCAAATAGGACTCATGGTATAACAATACAACAAATGAAATCACTGAAAACAATAAAGTACCATTGATGTAAATATATTGAGATGAAAAGTGTCCATGATATTAATAAAAACAACTATATATAGAACACATAGTCTGTAAGTGTAACTCTAACTAGACAAACTACATTCTCATATATCTATTATAGATTTCCTCTGGCAAATATGACTTTTAAGAAACGGAGATCTCCTCTTCTCATTTCCATCCTTTTATCTTTGACTTTCATTAAGTATGAGTATGCAATTTTTTATTCAAAATATTTTAGGAGTTTATTGAGTTTAAAAAGTTAAAAGCTAAGAGGTTTTTCAAGATGGCAGAAGAGACAAGGTCATTTCCCTGGCTGCTCCATGGCATAAAACCAAGAAAGCAGACAGGCAGCTTCTCAAAATAAAAGGCTGGTGGAGGGGGGCTTTTCTGGGAATTAATTCTGGACATTCAAAGCAGGTCAGGGATTCAGGTGGCTGAATATAATAAAATAAGGACAAAAATCTGTCAGGGGCTAGAAGGAAATTCTCCTTCAAAGAATAGCCTGACACTTACAAGAAACAGCCCCCTGGGAGACATCCTGCCTGGGAGACACCCTGCAGCCATCTATCTCCCTGAGACATCCTGCGGCCACCTATTTTCCTGAAACATCCTGCGGTTATCTCACCTTGTGCAGACATCCAGCAACTGCCGATAAGAGAGCTTCCCCATCCCCAGCATACAAATACCCCTGTGTGAACAATAAAAGTTTGCAGCTTGATCAGAACTCCTGTCTTGCTGTCATCCTTCTGTGTCTCTTGTCCCTTCATTCCTCCCCATCTAGGTTCGCTGCCCACGTTGATGTGTCCTGCCGGTCGGGACAAAAATCCCTGGTGCCACTGTCACCACTGGCAGTGGTAGTGTCTGCTGGAGTGGTCCCCCTCCCCCACAAACAAAGTGGAGGGATAAGGCAATTAAAGGAACCCACGTTTTTAGGAGGTGTGTCTGAGTATAGAGAGATCAGAGGTCAAAGACACTGCCTTACCAACCTGAAAGCCAGGCTGCGCAATGTCCTTGTGTGGGAAAGAAGCCACCATCTCTCCTGGCCATTGTGGAGGATGGAGGAAGGAACCATTTTGCAGCCATGCACAAGGTCAGCAGTAGGGGAGCTGATTCCTGGCAAACCCAATCTTGGCCTGAAATACAGGCCTGGCAAACCCACACTGCATGACATAGAGTGTGCCTAAGTGACCAGGAGAAAACCGAACATGGAGAAGGGTTTTCATAGGAATTCTCCTATGAAAGGAGAATTCATAGGTCATGGAAACTCACTTGGCTCCCTATCTCCCCCTCCAGTCTGGACACTTGCAGGACCAGCTGGGAGAGATGCGCCAGGCCAGGAATTTGAAAGGGCAGGGGTGGGAGTGCTTGAGTTTGGAGACTAACCCGACAGACCAGGACATGTGGGGTCCATGGGTGATGGAGGGACTAAGGATTGGCTCCTCTACTGCATGAGTGGAACCCAGGGGAGACCTCTGGGGTGCAATCTCCCAGCATAAACCAGCAACTCCTGGGTCCTAAGGTGCACTGATTTACAGTCTTCAGAAAAGTCACCATTCAGTAAAAAACCTGGAGACTACCTAAGCCTAAACCCCACCTCTAGGAGCTCCACCTACAGGATTTCCTCTCACACTTTAGCAACCCCACCCTGAGGGTGGAGCAGGCATTACACTCCAGCCCATCCCACCAAACACTGCTGAGTAGGGAAGCCAAGAAGCTTTTGAACTCAAGTGGAAAAAAGTTCTTTAACTTTTCATCAAGATTTTTTTCCTTTATTCTTTTCTTTGTTGAATTGTGACATGAATGGTTCATGAACACTTATATGTATTCATTTTTTTTCTTTTTTCTTGTTTCTAACATTTAAAAAAATTGTTTTAGTTGCAATTGGACACAATACCTTTATTTTATTTTTTATGTGGTACTGAGGATTGAACCCTTGCTATGCAAGTGCTCTGCTGCTGAGCCAAAACCCCAGCCCCTCTAATATTTTTTGAAGGCAATTATTTTTCATGAATCAGTATTTTGAGGACTAGGATGTTTGATTAGTATATTTTGGTTTTGTTTGTATTCTTTTATTTTTAACTTTTTATTTTACATATTTTTTTCTCTCACCTGTTTTCCTTGATTCTCTTTTTCTCTTTTTTTTCTGCTAATAGCCAATCTTTACTGTGATTTCACTCTTCCATTAATTTTTTACTTCTATTTTCTCTTCTCCCTCATAATCATCACATCCTACATCAGTTCTGTTCTCTCCCTAGTCACCATTTGAAATTCTAAACAATTTTTGCAAACTTATTGTTTTTACTGTAGGCAATTACTAATCACATTATTTCTGTTTATTGTGACAATTAACATTGTAGACACTATAGCAGGATCTATTTGGTTTTAAGCCATATATTTTTTGCATTGGTTGCTGTTATTATTTGTACCCCCAAATGGTGAGGTTCTGGAAACCTTCAGGGACATTATAAATCCACAGGGTAGAAACTCTATTGCCTCAGATCCATACTGTTAGATGGGTAGACACACAAACAACATGAAAAAAAAAAAGGGAAAAAACTGCCCAAACAAACCAAAATACTTCAATAACAGAATCCATCAACACCACAGTGGCAGAAATGTCAAAGAAGGCGTTTAGAATGTTCACAGTAAACTGATCTGAGAGGTAAACAATGTAAGGAGTGAAACCAGAAAGAAAATACAGGAAGCAAAATATCACTTCAATAAAGAGATAGAGATACTTAAAAAAAAAAAGTCAAGCAGAGATCCTTGAAATGAAAGAATCAATAAAACAAATTTAAAATTCAATTAAAAGTATCACTAACCTACCCCCGACACCCAGGTGGGGAGTCCCCTCTACCATGGAGACCATGATAGAAGGATTCCCCTCTACCATGGAGACCATGGAGAAAAGATGTTAAGACACCATGAACAAAACTTCCAAGAAATATGGGATAACATGAAAAGATCAAATATAAGATTTATCAGGATAGATGGAGGCTCAGAGATACAAACCAAAGGAATTGTGTGTGCAATTTTTTCAATGAAATAATATCATAAAGTTTTACAAACCTTAAGAATGAAATGGAAAAATCAAATAAGGAGGCTGATAGGACCCCAAATATACAAAATTACAACAGACCCATACATTATTATAAAAATACCTAGGATACAGAATAAGGATAAAATTTTAAAGCCTGCCATAGGAAAATGAAAGGTCACATTTAGAGGGAAACCAGTCTGGATCCCAGCTGATTTTTCAACCCAGATCCTCAAAGCAGAGATCTTGGAGTACTATATACCAAGCTCTGAAAGAAAATGGATGCCAGCAAAGAATACTATACCCAGGAAAATTAAGTTTCAGAATTGACAATGAAATAAAAATCTTCCACAATAAACAAAAGTCAAAAGAATTCACAATTACAAAGCCTGCACTACAAAACATACTTAATATTTCATGAAGAAGAAATGAAAATAAAAATGAACACCAGCAAAGGGAGAAACTACACTAGAGAGAATAGTCAATCAAAGGAGAAACTAAGTCAAATTAAAAGCCAGAAACAAATCAAAATGACAGGGAATAAAAATCATTTCTCAATAATAATTTTGAATATAAATGGCCTAAACTTATCAGTCAAAAGATATAAACTGGCAGATTGGATTAAAAAAAAAACAAGACCCAATATGCTGTGTCCAAGAGATTCATGTCATAGCCAAAGACATCCACAGACTGAAGGTAAAAGGATGGAAAAAACATATCATTTACATGGATCCCATAAACAAGCAGAGATTTCTATCTTTGTATCAGATGATAATGGACTTCAAGCCAAAATTAATCAGAAGGGACAAAGAAGGTCATTTCATACTGCTTAAGGGAATTATACATCAATAAGACAAAACAATCATAAATATTTGTGCCCCAAACAATGGAAGATCTATGTACATCAAACAAACCCTTATCAATTTCAAGAAGCAAATAGACCACCACACAATAATACTGGGTGACTTTAACATGCTTCTCTCATCACTGAATAGATTCTCCAAACAGAAACTAAATAAAGAAGCTATAGAACTCAAAACTACAATTAATCATTTAAACTTAACAGACATATATAGACTATTTCATCTGTTAATTACTGAATACATTTTCTTCTAAGCAGCACATGTATCCTTCTCTAAAATAGATCATATCTTAGGCCACAAAGCGACTCTTAGCAAATACAAAAAAATATAGAGATAATACCTTGCATTCTATCAGATCATAATGGGATGAAATTAGAAATCAATGATTTTTTAAAAAAAATAGAAGCTACTCTAACACCTGGAGACTAAATAATATGCTATTGAATGAACAGTAGATAGCTAAAGAGAGCAGGGGTGAAATAGAAATATTTACAGGTAAATGAGAATAGCAATACAACATATCAAAATATCTGGGATACTATGAAGGTAGTTCTAAGAGGAAAGTTCATTGCATTGAGCTCATTCATTAAAGAAATAGAAGTCATCAAATAAATAACCTAATATCACATCTCAAAGCCATAGCAAAAGAAGAACAAATCAATACCAAAAACATTAGAAGACAGGAAATAATGAAAATCAGAGCCAAAATCAATAAAAGTGAAACAAAAAATTCAAAAAATCAATGAAACAAAAAGTTGGTTCTTTGAAAAAATTAAACTGATAAATCCTTAGTCAAGCTAACCAAGAGAAAGGGGGGAAAATACTCAACTTTCTAAAATTGGTGTTGAGAAAGGAAATATCACTAGGGACACTACTAAAATATAGATGATAATCAGAAACTATTTTGATACTTTATACTCCAATAAAATAGAAAAACCTGGAGACATCAACAAATTTATAAAGATATATGGTGTATCCAAGTTGAATCAGAAGGACATAGAAAATTTAAACACATCAATTTCAAGCAATAAAATTGAAGATGTTATCAAAAGCCTATCAACAAAAAATAGTCCAGGACCAGATAGATTTTCAGTTGAGTTCTATAGACCTTCAGAGAAGAACTAACAGCAATTCTCCTCAAATTATTCCGTGAAATAGAAAAGGAGGGAACCCTTCCAGACTCATTCTATGAAGCTATTATCATCCTGATACCAAAGCCAGACAAAGATACATCAAGGAAAGAAAACTTCAAACCAATATCCCTGATAAACATAGATGCAAAAATTCTGAATAAAATACCGGAAAATTGCATACAAAAACATATTAAAAAAGGTAAGTCACCACGATCAAATGGGTTTCATCCTAGGGACTGCAAGGTTGGCTCAACATATGGAAATCAATAAACATAATTCACCATGTCAATAGACTTAAAGACAAGAATCACATGATTATCTCAAAGAATTCAGAAAAAGCATTTGACAAAGTACAGTATCCACTCATATTCAGAACACTAGAAAAATTAGGGATAGTAGGAACATACCACAACATTGGAAAAACTCTATACATTAAATCCAAGGCCAACATCATTCTAAATGGAGAAAAACTGAAAGTATTCCTTCTAAAAACTAGAACAAGACAGAGATCCCTCTTTCACCACTTCTATTCAACATAGTCCTTGAAACTCTAGCCAGAGCAATTAGGAAAAAGAAAAAACTTAAAGGGATATGGATAAGAAGAGCTCAAAAAATTTGAGAATACTGGAGACTGACTATGTCTTGCATGAGTCCATAGACCCACTAAGAAAAAGATTGACTTACTTTAAAATGGACTCATCTGATAAAAGGGACGAAAAAAAATAGTTTTAAGAGAGGCTCCTGCTTTTTACCACCTGCAAACCAAGCTGATTGAGAATCCAGTGATTTGGAGCTTGCAGGACTAAAAACACAAGAGTTCTTCTCTTCAAATCAATATTAGTGTAAGCAGAAATGAGAAGGTGAGAGACTAGGCAGGACCCAGAAGTTAGGTCTACAGGCAGCCTGATTCACTCCCTTCTCAAATCCGTCCTTTTAAAGGTTTGCCCATTTTGTCTTGTTGATAAAATAAATGTGTGAGCGCTCTCCAGAAAAACAGAACAACAGACATCGTCTCTCTCTAGATGATGTTATCTGTGATACTGATGTGGCCACAAGCAGGAGAACCAGAAAAGTGGGTGGAGTACTTCAGTCTGGAGGCTGAGAGCCAGGGTAGCTGATGGGAGAAATCCTGGCCCAGGTCCAGAAGCCCGAGCAGGGGAAGGAGGAGGTGATGGTGCAAGTCCTGGCCCAGTCTGAAAGCCTGAGGACAAAGGCAGATGCTCTGAGCAGATGCCACAACTTGAACAGACAGCAGTTCACCCTTCCTCTGCCTTTTTGTTCTCTTTTGGTCCTTGGTGGGTTGCCTGAGTTGGTGAGAGTGATCTTTACTCAGTTTTCTGATTCAAATGTTAATCTTTCCAGAAACACCTCATAAATGCACCCAGAAATAATGTTTTATAGACTATCAAGGCAACCCTTGGCCCAGTCAAATCTACCCATAAAATTAACCGTCACAATGAACGGTCCAGTTCTTTGGGCTAGGATGCAGCAGAGGCAGGAGCCAATGATGGTGCCCTCCAACCTGTTGCACTGTTCCACCAGCAGAGGGCAATGTGGAGCTACAAGTGGGCAGAGGATGAGGGCGTGGGTGGGAGACTCTGGACAAGCTGTGCATGGCGAGAGGGCTTCCAAAACCTAGTTCTAGAAGTAATGTTGTATCTGGGGATTTTCTTGTTTGTTTCTGAGTAACCATACAATGGAATTAGTAAAAAAAAAAAAAAAAAAAAAAAGTAGGTCCGAAGACTTCAAAAATCAAAGGGACAAATTCCATCAATATGTACAATTATAATGCACCAGTAAAAAATGTGGAAAATGTTTTTTTAAATTACTCTACTGTCACATATAACTTAAAATAACAAATTTTTAAAAAAAAAGAAAGAAAAACAAATCAAAGAGGCTGGGTGCGGTGGTGCATACCCGTAATTCCAGGGGCTTGGGAAGCTAAGACAGGAGGATTGTGAGTTCAAAGCCAGCCTCAGAGATTTAGCAAGGCCCTACACAACTTGAACAAACCCTGTCTCAAAACAAAATATAAAAAGAGCTCAGTGTTTAAGTGCCCCTGGATTTAATCCAGTACAAAAAAAAAAAAAAATCCAAAGAAATTCCATTATCTCTGAAATCCCCAGGCAGGCCCCAAACAGCCTGTGGCTATACCTTATCAGTGGTTCTCAAACTTGGCTGGCATTAATATCACCTGGGAAGTTTTTAAATCACAGATGCCAGTCCTCTCCCAAATCCAATAAATTTGTAGCTTTGGAGGTAAGGCCCTGACATTGAAGTTTTTAAAAGCTCCTCCAAGTGATTCTACTGGTGAATTCAATTTAAGCCAATCCTTGGACTCCCACCTAGTACAGGGAATAGTCACCTTTGTAAGACACATTCACTCTAAGGAGGGTTGCCAGATACAACCAGACATCCAGTGAAATTTGAGTTTCTGGTCAACAACAAACAATTATTTGTATGTCACAAATATTGTATTAAGATATACCAAGAAAGAAAAAGATTCAATCTGTATTTTTATTGTCTAATGCTGGCCACCCAAGCCCCCAACCCTCAATTCAAAGATGGATATGGAGAAAGAACATTCTCCCCCAAAGCTGAGCAGTGAGCACGGAATCTGACCAAGGCTCTCAGCCACCTGCCAGGTCTTTGCTCTTCCACAGGCAGGGTCACTAGACTTGCTACTAACCTAAGGGAGCACTTAGGACAGAACCCAGAACTCGGTAAGCTTTCAAGAAATGTCAGCCATCACACAGAAGAAAGCATGAATGAGAAAATGAACTTATGTGCATCAGTGGGTATTGTCTTGGCACAAAATATTCCTAGATCAAATCACTTATGATCTGGTTTATAAAATAAGAGTGTCTGGTTCAACTTTTCAGGAGAGTATCTCCAGGGAGCACCTGGTATATCTGCAGTACTGCTCTGCCCCGTTTCTGGGTTGTCTGCCTCTTTTCATATTTCGCTACTCTTCTTCCAGGGTCTGTGTCCATCTGTGTTTCTGATTAGTTGAGCAAACAAAATCCATAAAACTATCACAAGTGCCTTCAATCATTTGTAAGCCACGCTGGACAAAATCATTCAGTAAGCGCCTGTTGTTTGAGATCTCTATGGGCATAATTTCTCTGGTACAGCTAATCACACTGGCTGCTCTGTGTATTATGTGTGAGAAGAGTTGAAAGGAAAAGGGGGGAGGGTGGTGAAGAGGAAGTCACTGGCTGTCAGAGAAAACATGCATTGCATAATATAATTTTTAACGAGATTGATTACAAGAATTAAATGAAATACATACACTAAAATGTAAGAAGGGCCCCAGAGTGAGGCTGGGCATGAGGGTAGGACCCACAGAACGGGTGGCCTCCAGAACTGCGGGGTCACAGCCCTGGCTCAGGTGTTTGCTCCCCCGTCCACCCACAGATGTGCTGCCTCCCCGCTTCCTCCAGGCCACTCAGGAGTTCAGTTCCAGGTCGGTGATGTAGGCTCGAACCCACGCCTCGCTGGGGTCAGCACAGACCTGCCGGCCTCTCTTGGTCTGGAAGCTGTGGAGAAGAGTGGAAGGAGGGGATACTGAGGACTCCAGCAGGGGACTCCCAGGGCCCCTGCATCCTTCTCTGCCCAGACACCTCGGGGCCTGACCAGACAGTTTCCCTAGAACCTTGGGGTTCCCGAACCCTCCCCAAATGTCTCATGAGGGTTTGCTCAGAAAGCCCCTTCCTGCTGTCACTCCTCCCCCTCTTCCCACTGCCCAGGGCTCTGTGGGCCCCAGTCCCGGTCTGAAAACCCCCCAGGCACCTCCTGGACTCCTGCACCCGACGGGCCTTCGGAGCAGAGCACTCCCATGGGACCTCACCCAGCCCGCCAGCCTCCCTCTCCAGGGGTGGCCAGGAGACCTGGCCCTTACATGACCGCCGGTTTGGAGCACTGGCTGCTGGTCTCATAATAGTCATCTACAAATTTGCGCGGAATCTTCCGGGAGATGTAGAAGAAGCAGCAGGCGGTGGGGGTGTCAGCACCCACTGTGAGGGACAGGACAGAAAGACCCCAAGTGCCTGTTCAGAAGGAGAGGCCGACCAGCCTCTCCTGGCCTTCCCCTAAGCGAGGGCTAGCATGCTTGAGGTGGGGATGGGGGGACAGAGGGACCCAGAAGGAAGTTGGTATTTCTTTTATTTATTTACCTTAGTTTGGGGACTTTATGTCTCTCTACAGTAAATTCAGTATTTTTTTTTTTTTTAATAAACTACGTCTGTCAAAATCCCAGTTGGGCCTCCACTTTCCAATCCATAAAATGAGATGCTGTCTCTCTCTGTCCTCTAGAATCGAGTCACCAAAACCCCTTAGGAAGCTAAATTCTCTGGGCAGGAGCCTCAAAATTCTTCTGGCATGCCCTGCTTGGAGGGCCTCAGGCACAGACTTTGACATTGCCGTCCAGCCCTTGGTCAAAGAGTTAGAACACAGAGCAAAAGACAGACTCACGGGAGGCTGAGCAGGTCAGGGAGGAGAGGGCCTCAGTGAAGAACAAGACAGCGAGGACGGCCACGGGGATCTCCATGATGCTGGGCTGCAGATTGGGCTCAAGTGCTGGCCGAGAAGAGATGGGGCAGGAGGACTGGAGGCTGCTGCTCCCTTGTGGGGTCTGAGGCTTCTCCTCTCTTTATAGGCAGCCTGGGGCATTGGAAGTGTAACATCTGGGGAGGTCAAGGGGGATCTTTTAACCATGGTGTTGGTGCTGTGCTGCATGTTGCATGAGCTGGCAGGGCTGGGGGTCACCACAGGGCTCAAGCAATTTGCACGAGTGGCTCAGTCCCTTCCTCAATGGGGAAATGGTTTCCACAGTGAGAGGAGGTGAGAAGCTGGTGTCAGCTGAGACCAAGCGAGCTGGCGCCTTCTCACGAGAGCCGCAGTCTGCAAAGCCTTTCTCCCAGAGCCCAGCCTTGCCCCTCCTGGCCAGCTATCCCATGGCATGGATGGTAAGGAGATGAAGACAGCTTCTCACTTCCTGAGAAGCATAAGGTGGAACCATGCCCTGGAGGGAGACAGCAGAATTAGGGAAGCCTCAGCCACCAAGGGTGAGAATTAGGCTGGCTTTCAGATACTGGCTGGTTGATCAGGCTTCGTGAGCCTCCCAAGATGCCACTCCCTGGGTTGGCTGGGTTGACTGGGGCTCCTGAGAGAGATAAACCTCAGAGTCTGTTACCCTCCCATCAGAAGGGCTCTGCAGGGATCTATCCCAGGGATATAAACACAAAGGTGAAGAAAGTGGTATGCACCACGGTGCTGGCCACAGCTTACCTGTAGCAATTAAAAAGGTGGCCTAGCATTAAAGAAGTTGTGGGATATTTACTTCTTGTAGTAATAATTAGCCCTTAAAATTGAGAAGGGAGAGACATTTAAAAGGAAAGTCTTCGTTTCTTAAAAATCCTGAAATATTTCCTGTCTTTAGTTAAAGTTAAAATGGGCCTTCCCTGGGTTGCTGGAATTCCATAGTGTCGTCAAGGACTGAGTTTCTTGAAACATCTCCCCTTCGTCCATCATTTTGTTGACTTTTCTTTTACAGGTTTGTCATCTCAGGGTCACAAGATGGGTGCTGCTGAGAAGGCATCGCACCTCCACAAAGTCTCCTCACAGACACAGGAGAGGGCCTCAGAAATACGGAAGGAGTGATGCTACTGGAGCTTTCGATTCAAGTTGTTTTTTACATGCTTTAGTATAGATTTTCTTCAAAGTTAGTAAGAGCTAATTTTAAAAATGTGCAAAACACAGAGAAGAATAAAAACTAATTTGGTATGTAAAATCTGGATACACTCCACGGCAAATGCAGGTTCAGAATGTGGGGATTTTTCTCTACATTCTCACCCTCCTACATAACAAATTCTGCAGCATAATCAGAATTTTTTTTTTTCCTCAAAGGTAGGAAAAACTCTATTATTCAAGCCTAACCCCTGATAACATTTTAAATTTGTTTCTTTCTTCTTCTTTTTAAATTGCGGTACATTGAACCCAGGGATGCCCTACCACTGAACTACATCCCCAGCAGCCCTTTTTATTTGATTTTGAGACACAGTCTGAATAAGTTGCCAAGGTTGGCCTTGAATTTGTGATCCTCCTTTCCCAGGCTCTTGAGTCACTGGGATTACTGGCAAGCACCCCTGTGGCCAGCTGATTTGTTTCTCTCCAGTGCAGCTTTTTCTTGGCTCATGATAGTTCTGTCTGCTTGCTTGTTTTTCACATTTTACTGTGTGATGAGGAGACAAGGATTACCATTGTCTCTATCTAGATGGAACTCGGCATTTTCTTGTTTGTAATTAACAGTAGAAGACGCTTTCAAATAATTCTAGTGACTTTAGGAGTTGCCTAATTGACCCAACTGTCTGCTTAGTACATGAATATTATCATGCTCTATTGTGGCACATTTGGACTGGTTCCAATATTTAATTGTCATAAATAAACTATACCAACTGTACTTTATAAATAAAACTTTCTCCGTGAATTAAGTTCTTTCCAGAGGATATTTTCCTAGCTGTCGACTTCCTGGGTCAAAAAAACAAGGACCCTTATGGCTTCTGGTCTCTAGAGACGTCCCACATCTAACGCACATTCCTGTCTAGAACCGGTGTGGGCTGGCGGTGGCCGCGGGTAAGGAAGTGTGGCTGTTGCTGAATCAGTGGTTCCAAGGCTGAGCTCATCACTCTTGTCATGACTGTAGCCTGGGCACCAGCTCCTCACCTCTCACTCACTGATTAACATTTTTCTTAGAAACACTCCAGTCCACATGATGTCATGGTCCTTTGCTCCCAGGGTGTGGTTTGAGTATGACTTGTCTCCCCGCCAGGATGCTGTGGCATCACTATCTACATCACCCTGTGTGGCCAGAGGAGCCCAGGTCTGTGGGAGGCAGTGTGAACCTACACATTTCTCCATGTTCTTGTGGCCCTAACACTAACATCTCACCTCCTCTCACTGTCAAAAGTGTTTCCATATAATCAGCCCCAACAAGTGAGCAATTGGGCTCTTCTTGTGCATCCTGATCCCCTAGGGGACCCATAGCACCCCAGAATGATGAACTCAGAGCAAGACTCTAGGCACCAGCCAACTCCTTCTGCTCCTCACCAGCTTCCAACACCTCATGGTCTGGAGCTGCCTAAAGGGGTGGGGGTGTGGCTTGAACCCCAGAAGGATGCAGGCAGCAGTGTTCTTGGCTTTGCCCTCCCTCCTCTGCTTGCCCACACACCCCACAGGCCTCCGTGGCTGCCCTTATGGACCATCCCATGGTGGCCCTCAGCTCACAAGTCTCTTCTGGACCATGAGGCCCTCTCAACCCTCATCCTTCCTTTAATCTAGAGCTGTTTCTTAGTGCTCTGGAGAGGTGGCTAAGCCATGTCATTTAATTCCTGTGCCTTAGTATTCTCTGAGTGAAAGCAAAGAACCTCACAAAAGCCTTCAGAACATTCTGGACTATTTCCCAAGGATTTTTTTAAAATGTTTTTATTAGTTGTTGATGGACCTTTATTTTATTTACTTATTTCTATGTGGTGCTGAGAATCCAACCCAGTGCCTCACACATGCTAGGCAAGCGCTCTACCACTGAGCCACAACCCCAGCCCAAGATTTTGATCAATCTTAATTCCTGGATTGTTGAGAGCCACAGCCCAGTCAGAATGATGCCTGGCATTTGCCAGAGGGAATGGTTGTAAGGTGACACCAGAGAACCATTGAGATGATGATTTGAGTTAAGCTATATATAATTGCTGTGATGCTGGATTGATTGTATTGTATATTTGACCTTTACTGTCGGGCAATAGGGCGCCTACTACTTTGGAGTTCCCATAAGTTCTTTGGGGGGGGGAGGGGGGGTTTGGAGAGATTGGACGGAGCCTGGTGGAGGGAGTGTGTTCCTGGGTGGTGTGTGGAGTGCCGGTGAGAGTTGGAGAATAAAGAGTTGCTGTTTGAATCTACAAGGCTTTGTGGCAGCTCGGTTATTTGTGCCCAGCCAGACTGCGGCACTGGATCTGAAAGGCAAAGGAGGGCTAGGACCCATCTTTAGTTGGGAAAACCATGGCCTAACTCAGTCATGAACGAGATGCAAACTCCAGGTGCAGTTGGTTCCCGCTGTGAGCAAGGGGTGGGTTCCCCTCAGTTCTCCCAAGAAGCTCCGCCCTTAGGGTGATTCACAGAGGGTGGCCTCTTTCTGGAAAGTTCCCCTCCAAAAGAGAGGGAGCAAGGACCAGCTCTTCCAATAGCTGTATTCCCAGTGAGGGAACCTGAGACTACTGAGGCGGAGATTTAAAACAAACACTCAAGGCCAAGAACAAATGCCGGGCTTCTTTTGTTCTTTTTGTGCTCAGCTCTGCAACCCTGAGAGGTGATCTCTCCAACTTCTTGCTGGCCCCCTCAGAGGAAGGAAGGAGTTGACAGCTTTGCTCAGGCTCTGCATGCCTATTCCCCCACTGTTGGAACTGACCCCACCGCCTGCCTGCTCCAGACCCGCTGTCCATATGTTGATGATCATCATGACACCAGCAGCCAGCATTCCTACCCTGGTATAAGTCAGTGGTGGTCCTCCCATCTGCAGAGAGACGGGGCCTGTGGAGGAGGCCAGCCATGGGACATGGAGAGAGGACAGATACACACAGCGAGGAGGGTGGGAGCCATCCTGCAGAGTCCCAGCAAGGATGTTGAACCCAGGGAGAGGCCACAGAAGTGCTTTCTGACCTGGTTTGAGGCCTTCAGGGAACCAGAGGAGTTTCCCAGTGCAAAAAGGATCAAGGCAAGAAAGTGACAGAGAAGAGGCTGCCCCAGAAGTCCCCCATGGAATATGAAGGCTGGGGGGAAATACAGATGGTTTCAAGCTTCACGTGGGAGAGGAAGGAACAGAGAGGCCCTGGAGGACTGAGAATTTCTTTGCTGGGTGCCTTTGTCTCTTCCTCCTGTTCTGCATCAGCCAGAGCTCAATCAGAGCAGTCCAACCTCCAGTGACTGGAAAAAGACATCAGAGATGACAGGATGAACATAAAACCAGATAGGAAGAAACCTCACTAGGTGTTCACAGTGCTGAAAACCAAAGCTAAGAAGAAAAGTCTCAAAAGCAAAGGAAAAAAAAAGAGAGAGAGAGAGAGACAAATGACCTTCCATGAAAAAGCGTGTCTTCCAACAGAAAAACGGACGCTGGAGGCCAGAGTAATGATTGTTCCTGAAGAGCTTAAAATAAATAATGCTCGTATAGAAGGAAAATAGCCTTCAAAAGTTAAGGTACAATAAACATTTCCAGGCAATCAAAAACTGGAGACTTCACCATCAAAAGACTCACAGTAAAGAACATGAAAGGATCCCTTCAGGCAGAAGAAAGAGAATTCAGATGGAGCGGGGAGATACTGTTATGCTCGAATTTGGGACCCCCAAAGACCACCAGAGACCCAAGATCGATGTAAGCAGCAAAGAGGTGCTTATTGCGAGCTAGCTCGGTCCTCCGCGCACACACACAGCAACTGGTGACACTGAGAGGCCCCGAGCCCAGGGTTTGCAGCAGTTTTATACATTCTTTGGAGAGGGCAGGGACTTCACATACATCATAGCAAATCATCACACACCGCGGGGAAATCAAATAACAACTCTAAAACATGATTAGCACATTCACTGGCGGGAACAAGTTGGGTAGGGGTGATTGGTCAGTACAAAAGGGGTATTCGTTTGAACTGATTGGTTTGAGCCAAGAGGGGTGTACGTGCTGAACTACATGGTTTCCCAACTTGTTATCAACCACCATAAACCACTGGCATCCCAGGTATTTCCCTGTCTCATGCTGATTGGTGGCTACTAGGGGGCTGCTATGGATCCCCACCTAGCCTGACTGAGTCAGGGACACCTGGCGCAGCAGATCTCTCCTGTTATTTGTAGATAAACAACTTAGCAGGGTGGGAATGTGCCTAGGAGTGCTCTGTGGGTTTTTCCAAGGACAAAGGTGATGTCCCTTCCTTGGACAGGTTTTGCTCTGAGATAGAGGCTGGTTTTTCAATACAAAGGGTTTAAGTGCAACAGAGGTGAATAAATATATAGTGAAAACCAAATACACATTGACTATTGAGTAATAAAATATATAATATAGGTTTTGGTTTTTTGGGTTTTTTTTTTCTTTCTTTTTTTTTTTGTTTTGTTTCGTTTTGTTTTGTTTTCAAGGATTGAACCTACACCTGCTTAACCACTGGGCCACGACCCCAACACTTCTCAATTTTTTTTATTTTGAGACAGAGTCTCACTAAGCTGCTTAGGAAGTTGCTGAGTTGCTGAGGCTGGCTTTGAACTTACAATCCTCATGCCTCAGCCTCCCGAGCGGCTGGGATTACCAGTGCAGGCCACTGCACCTGGCTTATTTTATTTTTTTACATAGACCCTTATTATGTTGCCAAGGGACCCACATGTCTCAGCCTCAGTACCCTACCCCCAGTAGCTGGGGCTATCAGCACATACCATTGTGCCCAGTTTGGATTTAAAATTTATATAGAATGCAAACATATCAAAATAGCATAGAAGTCAGAAGTACTATATAGCATGTCCCAAGGTTATTACATTGTGTGGGAACTGACAATAGCATTATATTACATTATACGGTATTAAATTTAGGTTTCTTAATCTGTAGAGTAAACAGTAGTAAAGAAACATATAAGTACAGGATGAATATGTATAAATACATCATGGAAATGGGAAAAAAACCTCAATCAACTCAAAAGAAGATTATTAAAAGAGAAAAGAAATATATGACAGGCTGGTCAAATTTAAAGTAAATAGTAAGATTAGATGTAAGTATATCAGTAATTGAATGTAAAAAGATTAAATACTGAAATTTAAAAACATAAAAATTTTTATGGGGCTGGGGATGTGGCTCAAGCGGTAGCGCGCTCACCTGGCATGCATGCGGCCCTGGTTCAATCCTCAGCACCACATACAAATAAAGATGTTGTGTCCGCCGAAAACTGAAAAATAAATATTGAAATTCTCTCTCTCTCTCTCTCTCTCTCTCTCTTTCTCTCTCTCTCTCTCTCAAAAAAAGGGATTGCTTGGTGTCCTAGAAACTTCATAAAAAAAATAAAAACAAAAATTTTTAAAGATATCAACTGTATGCTATTTAAAGAGATACTCCTTAAATATAAGAATTGTGAAAGATTAAAGAGGTAGAAAAAGTAACTTATGTTAATACTAACCAAAAAAGTAAAAGAAAAAATATTTCAAAAATGAAGAGGTAGTTGGGAACAACAAAAAGCTCAACCTACCAGAAATTTGTAACAGTTCTAAATTTGTGCACTTCTAATGAAACAGCCTCAAAATATATAAAGAAAATTGAGGGCTAAAAGATGAAATAGAAAAAAATCGTGATTATAGTGGAAAAATTTAACACATTTTTCTTGGTAACCAATGAAATAAGCAGACCCTAACTTAGTAAGAATATAGAGTATTTGAACACCAAAATTGTAAAATTTTAATAAGTGAACATATACAGCATTTGTTTATGAAGTTCAGGATAAACATTCTTTCAAAAGCACATAAAGCATTTGCTATATTTGACCACGTCCTAAAAAACAACAACAACAAAACTAGAAAATATGAGACAAAGACTATATTGTGATGGAAACTGGAAAATATTCTGGGCTGAATAGTTGTTTAGGTAATTGAGAAACTGATTTTAAAATTTATACAGAAAGGCAAAAGGTCAAGGTTATCCAACACGCTGTTGAAGAACGAAGCAGGAGCATGTTGTCTACTGCCTCTAGAGATTTCTCCCATTCATAAAATTTGGCACTGGCGAGAGGATGGAGGATAAACCAATGGAACAGAAACAAAGTCCAAAACCAGACCACATGTATACGGATCCAAGGCAGCACTGCCAAGCCACAGGGAAATGAGGGTCACAATGGTTAATTTTATGCATCAACTTAACAGGGTCACAAATACCTGGACATTAGATGAGACATTATTCTAGGTGTTTCTGTGAGGGCATTTTTGAATGAGATTGACATTTAAATCAGTAATCTGAATAAAGCAGATTGTCCTCTCTAATGTTGGTGGACCTCATTCAGTCGGTTGAAGGTCTGGATAGAACAAAAAGGCTGACCCTTCTGCCTCTGAGGGCGAATTCCTCTTGCCTGATGGCTTTCAAACTGGGGCATGAAGTCAAATTAAAACACTGGTTTTCCTTGGTCTGGAGCTTGCTCATTCTCAGTTTCTTTGGACTCAAACTGGGACTAATCAACTCCAGCTTGCCAACTCACCCTGCAGTTCTTGGGACCTGTGGGCCTTCATGATCCTATGAGCCAGCTCCCAAACTTCATATTAATTGGGACTTTCTGCAGAACTCTGATTAATATGGTCTTTACAATAAAAGATACTAAGTTCATTTTGTACTCTTATGACAAAAAATAAATCTTGAATCCTTCTTCCCACCAAATATAAAAACCAAATAGATCAATTGTAAATTTAAGCACCAATGCTAAAACAATAAAGCTTCCCAAGTTAGCATAGGAAGATATCTTTATTGCCTTGGGATAGAGAAAGATTTCTCATCAGATCACAAAAGCCCTAACCATATAGAAAAGATTGATGCATTTGACCACATTAAAATCAAGATCAATTGTGAAGCTGGGTGTGATGGGGGTGGTCCCAGCTACTCAGGAGGCTGAGGTGGAAGGATCACTTGAACTGAGTCTGAGGAGTTTGAGAACAGCCTGGGAAATATGGTAAGACCCCCATCTCAAAAGAAAATAAAAATGAAAAAGAACAATTGTGAACAGGTGCTGTGGCACACATCTGTAATCCCAGCAGCTCAGGAGGCTGAGATAGGAGAATCGCATGTTCAAAGCCAGCCTCAGCAAAAAAAGGAGGTGCTAGGCAACTCAGTGAGACTCAGTCTCTAAATAAAATACAAAATAGGGCTGGGGATGTGGCTCAGTGGTTAAGTGCCCCTGAGTTCAATTCCTGGTACCAAAAAAAAAAAATTTGGGAAATCCATCAAAGCATTCTACCCCACCAAAGGAGGCAGTGACCACTCACTTCAGAGAGATATCTGTCATATGAAGAGGAAACAGCTCAGCATGATTTCCTGGGTGATGCCAGCTCCTGGTCACCCTTCGGTAGACCCAACTTCCTCATAAGCACCCCAATCAAAAGAGCCACTGAACAACTCTTATGAATCACTCTGATATCCATAGGCAACCCAGGGTGGACCGCTCACATGATACCAATCTATTTAAAATTTCTGGTGAAGGCACGTGAAATTTCTTTGTTTCCATGGTCCAGGGCTGCCTATAAAAGAGAAGGGGACAGCTCAGATCCTGGAGAGCAGTCCCAGTAGAGAGTCCCCATCCCAGCTCTGGGTGCCTCCTCTGCAGGTCTAGCGTCATGAAGGTCCTTGTGGCTGCCCTGTTTGTCCTCCTCTGCACCTCGACCCTCTGTGCAGAAGGTGAGTCTGTTGTCCATCTTCTTTTAATGGGTGCTCCCTGCCCAGAAGTCGGACCACACTGTCCAAGTGCTGTGGCTCAAGGACTCCCTGTGAAACTAGAGAACATGGAAGGGCTTCAAAATAACACAGTTGTTTTCTTCAAGAGGGTCCAAAAGTGGTCTATTGATCTGGGCTGGAGGATAGGAGTTGGAAGAGGTTTTTACCCCATTTTTAGAAGAGATCATTGAAGTGTAACTTATTGGCTTTTTAGCATAACCTAGAATCAAGGTCTATTTAGTTCCCGTTGGTGCTAGTAAGTCTTAGAATTACCTCAGTGGTCCCCAAGAGTTTAACCCCTTAGATAACTTACAGGACCTGCCTACTTTTCTCAGCTACTTTATGATTTCATAGATTAGGAAAATAAATTTCAGCCAGGCCATGGTGGGTGCACACCTATAATCCATCTTGGTACCTGAGGCAGGAGGATCGAGAATTCAAAGCCAGCCTCAGTAACTTAGGGAGGCCCTAAGAACTCAGCAAGATCTTAAAAAGGGCTGGGGATGTGGCTCAGGGATTATTAAACCCCTCTGAGTTCAATCCCTGGTAATTTTCCCAAAGAGAGTTAGGAGAAGGGAATAGACTATTTAGAGAATCTCAGGAGAAGGGAGTAGACTGGAAAATCCAGTTTCCTGTAGAGAAAGATAAAGAACAAAATGAAGAGACCAAAACCAAAGACTAAAGAAATCAATAAGAAACAAAGAAACACAAAGCCAAATTATTTCTAGTTTCCTTTTCCCCTAAGCCTCAACTCTGCGCAATGCACTCACTCAACTTCTTCCTGACCCTCTGCAGCTTGTCTGTTCTCAGTAACTCCTTATCCCCTCAGATAGGAGCCAGGAACCGTCCTCCTGCTGCTTTGCCTACATCTCCCGAAAGATCCCCCGCAAACTCGTGGTTTTCTATTATGAGACCAGCAGCGCATGCTCCTCGCCGAGTATCATGTAAGTACCAGTCCTCCTGCCCAGCCCCTCCCGGGGTGACACAGGACAGTGAGGGTGGGGGCTGCCTGCAGGAGTGGACCTAGGAACAGAAGGAGCCCATTGGGGGCTAGTGTGCATGCAGGACACAGAGGGGGGCTGCTGGGCTGTTTGTTGACATGGGCTGGGACCTGCAGGGAGGCAAAGAAGACCTTCCCAGAAATGGAGGGAAAAAAAGAGAGAAGGAGACAGCAGAAAGAAATTCCATGCATCACTCAGGGAAGACTAGGGGGCCCCTGATATTTGGGGGATTATTTCTTGATATAAAGTATACCAGCCTCAATCTGCAAGTGGGAATGAAGAGGAAGGAGCCCCAAGTGATCAGGAATGTCCTCACTCAGTCTCTAATACTTCTCCCCTCTCCATAGCTTTGTCACCAAAAAAGGCCGTCAGGTCTGTGCCCATCCCAATGAAGCCTGGGTCCAGGAATACATCAGGGACTTGGAGTGATCCAGCAAGAAACATTGAGAGGTGTGGGGAGATGGGGATCCAGGGGACTGTCCCTGCAACCCCCCAAAGTCTTCTCTCCTATGGGTCCCTTCACCCTCCACTAACCATACTCGGAAACCTTTCTTAATTTTACTTGAGTTAATTAAATTAGATGCTGTAAATCATTTGACCTTCTGGATGTTTCCTCTGAGAAATCATATGGCACCCTCTTTTCCTAGCCCTCTTCCCTGTCACTCATATAGTGGTTGATTTGTACTTAGGGGGATTGTGAAAGATTGTGTCCTTCTCTAAGGCCTTACTGGACCAAATCCATCCATAGATACTTACTGAGTTTTTGTGAACCATTTATTGTTACAAAAAAAAAAAAAGTCAGAATAATAAAAAATTCTTTTTATTTTTCTGAAGTAAACCTTGGGCTTCTGTCTATTCTTTTGTTTTTGTCTTCCTGACAAATCATGTTCATTGGCTGGAAGGAATGACGGCACCCAAGTAGGAAAGGAAAGCAAGAGAAAGAGGACAAGTGTCATTCCTGTGACACTCGGCTGTCTGCTGGTGACACGTTCCTCATTGGGCAAAGACAAAGAAAAATATTAAAAACAAATGCAAACCTCCACGTACCAGGGAAATCACCACTTGAATGCATACCCAAGCCAGGCATTCTGTCAAGCACATTTATGTATTTTAATAACTTAAGGGTCCTTGAGAACAAAGGCTAACAGTTTTTAAGGACTCTTCGGAACCATGACCTATACTGAGATTTATACACATTGTCTACTCCAGTGACCCTCATTGACATGAAGGAACAGATTCAGAGACTTTAAAAAGCATGTCCAAGACAGATTGCTGTTAACGTTGATCAGAGCAAGGCCCACATTCACAATCAGCCCCTAGGAGATTGTCTCTCCATGTGCCTCTGTTCCACATGAAACAGGTTTAGCAGGAATGCACGGCTCCCCAGTCAGAGACAGCCTGCTCCAGGCAAGATGTTACCTCCCGGCACATCACATAATTCAGAGAAAAATCCAAAATCTTTCTACCCAGACTTGATCTCTAATTGCCTTCTCAGCTGACTGCTGAGAAAGCAACAGACTTGAGATGTCAAGTCAGAAAGAGGAATGGAGAGGCCACCCTGAGCCCAGAAATTTCCCTCCTGGCTATCTCCTTAATCATTTTGCCTTTCTGAAGAGCTTCCAAATCTGAAGAGGCCAGCTGGTCTCTGCCAACCCTGGTGTTGATCAAGGAGGAAACACAAGTTTCCTTTTGGAAACTTCTTTGAGTTCCCTTTGGCTATGTGATGAGCAGTGTTGAGATTTAAACCTGGGTACAGTTGGGGCCTTATTTTCCTCCTTAATCATGGTCTTCGTGCCCCACAAGAATTAGCCTAGCATGTCCTCATGCCTGGAGGACTTTGGGAGGTCGGGATATAGTCCTTTTCCCACACTCTTATCCCTCAGACCCACGTCTCTCAAGGTGCTGTTCCACCTGGAATAGATTTAACCTGACATTCTCTGTTCCATGATGTGGCTCCAGCTCACCAGCTCACTCTCTTGGGTGGGCAATGGCAAGACGGGTCATATCCCTCTACCTATTGTCACATCTTCACTTTTCTCTTGCTTATCACACTAAGTGTCAGGGTGCAGGCCAGTCCTCTCTGCTTGCCATCTCATTCATTCCCCTTCCTCCTGTCCAGCCACACTCTGGACCCATCAACAAAGGCACCCAGGTGATGCAATGCTTCTCCTGGAGATGATCTCTGGTGTGGTCATTTTAGCATAAGAACCAGCTTTCTGCAGCAAAATAAATCCCATGCAACACGTTAAGTTGCATGTACAAATTAAGGAAACCAGAGCAGTAAAAATTGCCCAAAACTGGAAAATAAATGAGTAACTTATTCATCAAATTAACTTCAGAACTTTGAGATTTAAATGAGAAATTCACATCTACTTCCCCAATTTTAGGAAGAGTATACACAACTTAGATGAACTGATATTTTTTTATATATCAAAACAAATGAATAAGAAAATAATAAAGAAATATGCTACAGTTTGTATAAATGTCCCCGAAAGGCTCATGTGCAAAAGACTTGGTCCCCAACCCATGACACTATTGGGAAGTGGTGGAACCTTTAAGAAATGGGACCTTAGTGGGAAATCTCCAGGTTGTTGGAGGTGAGCCCTGGAAGGGGATAGTAGGGCTCTGTCTCCACAGCCTTTTTCTTTTTTCTTTCCAGTAATAAAAAAGCAATTTTTCCTTGCCACGGTCTCTTTGTCATGATGTGCTTTTCCACAGCATGATTTTTGCCCCCAAAGCAATAGGGCCAATCAATCACAAAATGAAACTTCTAAAACCATGAGATAAAAATAAACCTTTTCTCTTCGTAAGTTGATTATCTCAGATGTTTATTACAGTGGCAGAAAGTGCATTCACACAACATCCCCGAGTATATTATATTAAATGCTATAATTTCATCTCTGAATGAAATTTAAAATTTCTCTTTCCCATTATCCTTCCTTACTATTATTAGAATTGAAAATAAATGTCCACCCAGAGGAGGTCTTGGTGGTATTGAATCCAACAGATCGGCAGGGGTGTTGGGGTTCAAGTGAAGAGTAAACTCCATGCCAGTTGCTCCAGTAGGCAGGCAGGTCAGAGCTCCACACATCAGGACCGTCAAGTTTACCTCTTCTGCCTTCTTTTTTATTTATTTTTATTATTTTTTATTTATATATGACAGCAGAATGCATTACAATTCTTATTACAAATATAGCATGATTTTTCATATCTCTGTTTGTATAAAAAGTATATTCACAACAATTCATGTCCTCATACATGTACTTTGGATAAGAATGTCCATCACATTCCACCATCATTTCTAATCCCCTACCCCCTCCCAGCCCCTCCCACCCCTCTGCCCTATCTAGAGTTCATCTATGCCTCCCATGTTCCCCCTCCCTACCCCACTATGAATCAGCCTCCTTATATCAGAGAAAATATTCGGCATTTGGTTTTGGGGGGATTGTCCAACTTCACTTAGCATTATCTTCTCCAATTCCATCCATTTACCTGCAAATACCTTCTTGCTATTTATTTCTTTTTTTTTTTTTTGTAGATAGACTTCTTACAGATTTATTTCTGTTATAGATAGATATATGCATATATACTTTTTTTATACAATCTATATTCCCTTCCCCACCAAACTCCAAAAGGAGATATAAATCTTTCCAGGATTGCCATTGGGCTTCCCAAGATGGTCAGAGCCAAGAAAGAACCATTTCTCAACATCTCAACAGCTGTCCTTCTTAGGCTCTAGAATCATTGAAGCAGCAGCATTTCCAGGATCCAAGGGGAAGATGGGGGAAAGGAAACTGTAGTGTGCTGGGACTCTAGAATGAAAGTGTCCAGTCACTCCCAGAATGGCAGGGACTATATTCTTATGGTAAGAATTCTGGTAGGGCCCTCACTTTTCAGATGCTAGCCAATAGGCACGGGTAGGGAGTAGGAATCAGGTATTTGACATGCAGGGAAAGGGTGGTAGAAGGAACACCCGTGGCTTATGCTGGAGACTGAGCAACCTTCAGGACTACCCACCTACTCAATGACAGAAGTAATAAACAGGGACGGATGCTGAATTATTGAAGAAATAGAGAGGAGAGCATGACAGGGAGAAGGAACAATAGAACACATGGGAAATTCAAGTAGAGCAAAAAGTACCAATAAAAACATGACCTGTACTGGCCTCTTCCCTAGAAAAGATGTAATCTATGCTTTGGGGTGCAGGAGGTGAAAGGTCATGAACTAGGATTATCAGCTGGCCAGGGGCACAGGAAGGCTCTCTGAGGATTCCTAAGGGGCAGGTAGACAGGCAGCTGGGGCCCCATATCCCCAGGAAAGAAATAATGAATCCCTTCAGTTTGACTTGGACCAAATCTTGGCACTCCCTCGGAGCCCCTTCCCTTTTGAGGCCTTCTTGCTGGGCTGGCGCTGGTTGGTGCCTGGAGCTGGGTCCCTCAGTTCAGTCAGGTGTTGCTTGGGGTCCTGAGATGTGGCTGCAGCAGCTGCTGCTGTTGTAACTTTAATGGTTTTTTTTAAGGTTGACAACCTCACTTTCAATCTGCTGCTTTAGGCCCAGCTGCTGCTCCTTGTGCTGGTTGGCATGGCTCACTTACTCCTCCATACCTGACAGCACAACCTCACAGCCCACACACCACTCCTGCATGGTTCGGGCAATGGCACTAAGGTCTTGGAGCTGGATGTCCCGTCCAATGCTGTAGTCAACCTCTAGACGCTGATTGCGTTGATCCAGTGAGCCGCGAAGCACATCAGCATATACAGCCTCAATCACCAGGTCTTCTAGCTACCGCAAGGGCTTCTAGCAACACTGCATATGGGATGCACTTTAGCAGCCAGGGTGACAACTGAGAGGTGTCAAAGTTTATTCTTCTGAGCTTCAGTGAGTGGAGGAAGATTCCTGGCTTCAGCTAAGTAGTCGGCATATGTTCCATAAGCAAACACTGTGAGCAGCTGGAATGTGGAAGCAAAGTCACTTTCAGCCAGCTCTCTAACATTGGGCATATCCAGCAGTTCCCCAAACACGTAGACACCAGGGGTCTCCAGCACCTAGTGGATGAGTTTGGCCAGCGCTGCCCCCTTGGCCGACTTGGCCAGGAGCAGAAATTGCTCCTGGTTCTGCCCTGTCACCTTCACCTCCGCCCTCATAGCTGTACTGAGCTGTGGGAACCTGGGCTCAGGTTGTCTGGAGCTGGAAGGTTCGTCCAGCTGCGGGGTCACCTCCGGCAGCTGTTCCGAGCTTTTCCTGCCACCCGCCCCTTCAGGGTCGCTCTAGCCCTTGCTATTTATTTCTTTATGTTGAAAGGGTAAAGTCTCTAAGCTACAAAGCCTGAGTTAAAATGTAAAGGACCAGGTATTGTTAAGTTTCTAAGCTACACTAAAAGCCTGAAATTCCTGTAGCTGTTAGGACAATTCCCGGGACTGCCCATTAGATAATCCCCCCTGACCACTTAGTTGTTTAACAGCTAAGACCCAGTGCAGTTCAGCACGTAGGCACCTCAGGGCCTAAACCAATCAGTTTGAATGTATCCCCCTCCTTAGGACTGACCTATCACTCCAGCCCGACCTGTTCCTGCCAATGAATGTACTAATCATGTTTGAGAATTGTTGTTTGATTTTCCTGCGCCTCATGATGATTTGCTCTGATGTATGCAAAGCCCCCGCCCTCCCCAAAAAGTGTACTTAAGTACTGCTCAACCCCTGCTCGGGGCTCTGGGCCGCTCTCCCTTCTTGAGTGAGCATGGAGCCCCAGCGCGCTGGATCCTCAATAAACCCCCTTTTGCTGTTGCATGAGTCGGTCTCTTGGTGGTCTCTTCCTCTGACGTTCGCCGGACCCTTACATTTGGTGCGTTGGCCCGGAATCCCACAGCACCGGACAAGGAGACCCCAACGGGCTCCTCTAGGGGTAAGTAAGGCGCCTTTTCCCTTTTTCTTGCGATCGCTCAGCTCAGTTTGGTTTTGGTTTTCGGTTTAAGGGTTGGCAGAGTGGCTGCCGGCGGAGAGCGTGAGCTCCCCACCGGCCGTGGTGGACAGACGTGTCCTGAAGCCACAGGCCACGTCCCCAAGGGACGCCTTGGAGGACTCGGGAAACGGAGGGACGGAGGTGCCCTCATCAGGTGGAGGGACAGAGGTGCCCTCATCAGGTGTGATTCAGTGACTCTGCTGCCAACCCATCAGGTTCTGCCGGCTACTTAGTTTTGTTCATTGTCTCGTATTGAGTTTACTGTCTGCCTTTAAGGTACTCGTGTTAAACGTTTACTGTTTGTCCTTGTCTGTGTCGTGTTTGTATTGTCCGTGTCCCTGTTTGAGTAACTCCCATTATGGGACAAAGCCATTCCACGCCTCTGTCCCTGAAGCCTCTCCTGGTCCCTGCCCCTACTCCAACCCCTTTCCCCACGATCCTATCACTCAAACCTTCTGCTCCTCTCCCTCTTCCCTCCATTCTCCCTGAGTCACAAGAACAAACGGGAGCTGCATGGTGGAACCCAAACTCCCCAGACAGTAACTAATCTCCCAATCTGGGGTCGTCAGTCTGAAGGGAAGACCCCAGTTGGCTTGGGACCAGCACACACTTTCGGTTTTTTTTTTTTGACAATCTGAAAAGGGAATCTATGTCTTTGTGTGTCTTTTTGTCTGTGTCTCTGTTAAGTGTGATGGCATTGTTTTACTTTGGACCAATGCAGAGTCCCAAATTCCAATCTGCCTTAAATGTATGGAAATAACTTTAGCTAAATTTTAGCCTAAATTGTTCCTAATATGTGTGCGCACTTGTGTTATGTGTTGTATGTCTGTATGTGTATGTCCATATATCATGCAGTGATATGACCATTGACAGATGAAGAGCGCTCATGAAAAATGTAAAAAAAAAATGGATCCAAATATCTTTGATTCACGTGATTCAAATGGTTCAATTTAAATTGGATAAACAGATAAAGGTAAAGATGTCTTTAAAATTAAGCTTATAAGTTTTTCTAGGTGTTCAAAAAAGGCCCTAATAAAATGTTAAATCTGCTTAAATTCAAAAATTTACAAGTATTGTTTCAAACTGTGAACAGAAGGAGGTTAACAGACGGAAAAGAGAAACTAGAAAGTTCTAGATATGGATTTAATAGAGGGAAAATGTGTTTCTGGATAAGAGGGTCTATGTAATTAAGTAATTAAGAGGGTTTAAGTAAGTGATAAAGAAGGTCTGTGTAAGTTGGTTATAAGTGTAAGTTTTTGAGCAAGTAATCTTAAAGAAATTAAACAGCTGGTTAAACAAATGCTGTTGTTTTAGAGAATTGTGCTATGTTATTTCTTTAAAAGCTAAACTTGGTTAATATAAAATCATCAATGTAATTATGGTGCTATTAATATGTTCATATCTTCCAGGTATACAAGTCTGTAAGGTAGAAGCTTCAAAAGAGCATTGTATCAAGCTGGTGTTCTAAAGTGGTATGGTAATCTTAGGCTTAAAAGAAAAACATGTTGGAGATTTATTTATATCATTTGTGTTCTATAATTGGACTTGTTATCAATAAGATATATAAAGTTCTATGTTACTTTTTACACTGAGATACAATTTAAATGTATTTTTAAGTTAATGAGAGCCTAATCTGTGTGAAGTTTTTATTGTAAAACACAAAAATACTTTGCTACTTTTCTACAAAAGGTTAAAAGCTTTCAGCCTTTCTTTAATTCATGTTTTAGATGTGATATTATGTTGTGTTACCTAATATTCATGTGAACTTGAGCAACAATTTATGTAGGCTTTGTAAAATGATGTCTAAAAAGCTAAGATCAGCTTCAGAACTATAGTATTTAAGATTTATGAAGAGCCCCGCCTTACTTGAGATAAGGCTCTATGTCCCATCTCACTACATGTGAGAATGACTATGAAAGAAGTAGACCAAATTTCAGTACATTTAAAGTTGTGTCCAAAAGTTGGTTTTTGTCAAGATTACTAGGATCTCAAACAGGGGATATAATGTATAACTCCACCAAAATTCAAGGTAGCTATTATATGAACTAAATATGTTTTTACTCTTGATAATTTTATTTTGTAGTTTTCTTATAAATGGTCTAAAGATTGTTTTGCCGAGGTACTGCTTTAAGAACTCACAACCTGGGTTAACTTAAGATAAGGAGTTATCACCTACAGGATAGAGAGATAGACATTAAAGCCCAGTGCTCTTAATATAAGGCTGTTAACTTATTTGCTGGATGTTTAAGATTAAGTTTTAAAATTAAAGTTAAATTAAAAGGGCCAAGAAAACCAATATTTGGCTCTTGCCCTCTGAGTCAGTCTGAATCAGGGAATAGGGGACTTCTCCAAAGAGCTTTGCAACTCTAGGCCACATAACCTCCCGATCAGGGAGATTAATGAGACCAGTGGAGGACAGAAAGCCAATCAGTGCATTTGCTGTGAAGAGGAGGGTGCTTTAGAGGGAAGCCACATGGTCAAGCAAGGCCTGGACCCATCCTAGCGCAAATGGCACTAGCAGAACTGAGAAGCTGCTGTAAGTTCCCCGAGGACTCCCAGGGAAACTCAGCTGACTGTTAACAATAGATAGAAACAAAAGTCAGTTTGACTTGCTTCATCTTAAACACTTAGCAAAGACAGTCAAAGCCAAAACACAGCTGTTCCTGGGCATTTTAAATGATAATAATAGTTAAATGTAACCTCCAAAAATAAGTAAACTGGAGGCTACAAAAGAGATTCTAAGACAGGAATGCCTGATAACTATCAAAGGGAACTGCCAGAGTAATTTTTAGTTTAAGGCCTTTATTTCTAACCAACACAGGTTGGCTTAATGTTTGCTAGTATGGTTATCCAGCCCTAAGTAACAGAATTAAAGATTTCTCCATTAGACACAGAGGTCATACTAGTAAAAGGATTTTGCAAGATCAGATGACATTAAATTATTAGACTATATCTTAAGGGAAAGGACATCTGTAAACCTAAATGTTAATTGTTGTGTTTACATCCCTGACATTTCTGGCAATGTGACAAATATCCTTAAAGATTTACATGCTCAGATAGAAGCCATGTCCTCAGCAACTTTGTCATGGAAACAATATCTTAGCTCCTGGTTCTTGGTATTTCCTGGTGGAAAACATTGTTAGTCTTTGTCTTTGCCATTATACTCATTGGCATATTCCTGTGCTATGGGATTTATTGCTGCATCAACCTGGTTCCAGAACTAATGAATTCTTGTTTCTCTTATAAACCACCCATCACTCAAATGCCCCCCCCCAGCCTATTACTTCTCAATTGGACTTTTATCATGGACCACTCAATAGACCCGATTTTTAAAGGGGGACTCCAAACTGCTTGCCCCACACCATCCCTTTTCAGCCTGAAGAAGCCAGAAAGATCTTCTTTGCCCCCCTTCCTTACAGCAGTAAGGAGTTCCCAAATTAGAGGGGGGAATGAAGCCAGATTTAAAGTTAGGTAGTCAGTGTAATTGGGGTCTAATACCGAGTGAAATCTAAAATGGAGGCCATGCTGAAAATGATTCCAGGAAACGCAGGACAACTCATGGTAATCAGACAGCAATATGCTCCACTGACAGAGATGAAAAATGAGACTCCCCAATAATTATGATTCATTACTTTTAAGATTAAAAGTAGTCAGAAAAAGGGAGTGGGAAATGAAAGGGTAAAGTCTCTAAGCTACAAAGCCTGAGTTAAAATGTAAAGGACCAGGCATTGTTAAGTTTCTAAGCTACACTAAAAGCCTGAAATTCCTGTAGCTGTTAGGACAATTCCCGGGACTGCCCATTAGATAATCCCCCCTGACCACTTAGTTGTTTAACAGCTAAGACCCAGTGCAGTTCAGCACGTAGGCACCTCAGGGCCTAAACCAATCAGTTTGAATGTATCCCCCTCCTTAGGACTGACCTATCACTCCAGCCCGACCTGTTCCTGCCAATGAATGTACTAATCATGTTTGAGAATTGTTGTTTGATTTTCCCGCGCCTCATGATGATTTGCTCTGATGTATGCAAAGCCCCCGCCCTCCCCAAAGAGTGTACTTAAGCACTGCTCAACCCCTGCTCGGGGCTCTGGGCCGCTCTCCCTTCTTGAGTGAGCATGGAGCCCCAGCGCGCTGGATCCTCAATAAACCCCCTTTTGCTGTTGCATGAGTCGGTCTCTTGGTGGTCTCTTCCTCCGACGTTCGCCGGATCCTTACAATGTCCAAAGACTTGTTCGCAAATATTCTTACCAGCTTTATTCAAAATAGTCCCAAACTTTATTCAAATACAACCCAAATGTCTACCAAGTGGTGGATGGATAAACAACCTGGTGCAGTTGGTTCTGCTTTAACATGAGACATGTAATTCTAAAATATCACCACAGCATGCAAAATCATTCCTAAAACTCACAGGGATTAGGGAGAAGATAAAGTTGGGGCATAGCACTCAATTACTTCATCACTCATACATTTGAAAAATAAAGCCCTAATAAAAATGGTATCACTATTTTTACACATGTTAAAATGGTTACCATAAAGAGGGTTTGCAGTTTGCAATTATTATAAAGTGGTAGAAGGAAGGTTGTTTGAACTCAGAAGGATGTAACTCTAGTCGTCAATGTAGGTGTGGTTTATAACAAGCAACAACCTGAGGTGGCTGGCAGGGTTTTTTAAGGGAGGGGAATTTTGTGAATTCTTACATGGTTTGTTCATACTGCAAATTGAAAAGATTGTATTATACTCTAGTTTTTTCCTAATACATCAATCCTACCAGTGTAAATAAATCTACATTTTCTAAATAAGCATTATAGCAGAACTAACTATACATCTGTCATGTTTTGGATATTAGATGTCCTCCAAATCTCCTGTGTTAATACAGGAATATCCAGAGGTGAAATGATCAGATCAGGAGGGGGATATAAACTAATCAGTACATCCTAGTTTGAATGAATTAACTTGGGGGTGGATAACTGTAGGGAGGCGGGGCATGGTAGAGGAGATGGGTCATGGGGAGAGCCCTGGAAGGGCATGTCTTCTCTGTGGCCCTTACCCCATCTCTTGATTGGCTTCCTGGCAGCCATGAGCTAAGTAGCTTCTCTCTGCCACATCCTTCTGCCATCATGTTCTGTCTCATCTAGGGTCCATAGTGATGAGGTCAGCAAACTGGATTAAACTATGAAACCATGAGCCAAAATAAACTTTTCCCTCTCTAAGTTGTTTTGTTTTGTTTTTGTGGTGGTGCTGGGGATTGAACCCAGGGCTTTGTGATGCAAGGCAAGCACTCTGCAACTGAACTAATCCCCAGCCCTCTAAGTTGTTGGTATCAGGTATTTTGGTCACAGTGACATAATATCCATACAATGCAATACTATTCAGCAGCAAAAAAAGACTCAACTATAGATATGCACAACATGGGTAAATCTCAAAAGTATGATGATGATGAAAAAATGAACCCGACTACAAAAGATACACAATGTATTGTTTCACGTCTACAATATTATGGAACAGGTGAAACTATAGAGACAGAAATCAGATCAATGGTTGCTAAGGACTGACAACCATAGAGAGTGGTTGACTGCAAAAGAAGCATAGATTATACCCATAAAAATTACCAATTATATCTGAATTATGCCCAAATGAATATGACTCTCTGCCCCCACACATATATATACAAATTCAGAGGGCTACATGTACAAAAACAGAACAAAATAACTAAACTCCAAAAAGTGACCTACTGAACCCTAATCATAGCCATGTCTGTGTTGTCATGAAAGACTTGAATTCCAGGGCATCCCAGACACGGAGCAAGTGAACGCCCATCTGCCAACTTTTTTCCTACCAGTCTTCACTAAGAGCATGCAGGGTGAGCAGGTAAAGGCTGCGGGGCAGCAGAGCTGAGAGGAAAGACCTGAGATATGTGGGGCCTTTACCATGTTCAAAACAACTACACTCCAAAGGCAGGGGACTAGGACAACAAAAAGAAGTTCATCCACATCTTTCTAGGTCTTAAGCTATGCAAAGTGGAGGGTAGAGAAGAAAAGCTGGGATAAATCCATTTGAGGCACTCTAGGTATTGAAGGCAAGGAGAAGGAAAACTGAAAGAAATCATTCTGGAACACTCTGGGCTTTCAGCTATTGATGTTGGGTCAATGAAAGTTTAAAGAAACCCCTCTGGTAGCACTTCAGCCCTTCAAAAATTGCAAAGCCTCTGCCTTTCAAAATCTATGGTTAGAGCAAAGAAGCAAAGAGAAATCTCTCAAGGTGCAGAAAGCTGAGAATAGAACTGTAAAGAGAGATCACCACTGACCCAGATGGATAAATAGGCTATAACTTAAAAATATCTCCTGTGGTTTAGAACCTGGCTGCACAATGATGTCTTAATAATCTTTCCATTGTTCCAATCCCAAACTACTAGGGGGAAATTATCATCCTGCTCACAAAACACTTCAAGTCAGAGCAAACTGAGTCAAGCTAAAGCTGTAAAAAAGCCCAGATCCAATTACAGACAGATTGAATCAGCCCCACCCATTAGCAGCCTGAAAGAAAATGTGTTGAGGGCTGAAATCAAGTCAAGATGGCACCGTTTGCCAGGAGGAGTGGTTTGTGAAGCAATGCCACAGAGCCATTAAGATGGTGGAGTGCTGGTAACAGGCCTGCCCTGGCCCCTGGGGACTCAACCCCCAGTTCTTTGTTATGCATGTCAATGTGGCCAGCTCACAAGGCCATGACACGGGCTTGCGGTTCCCTGTTTATCTGCCTCGCACATATGTGTCTCTCGGGAACATCTTGACCTGTTCGAGTCTCCTGATAGGGGACGGTGACATGACGGTAACCCAAGGACGCAGTTATTACTCTTCCCTCCTCACTTTTGAGTGATTTCCCGCAGCTGTTAAAAAGATATATAAGGGGAACAAATTTGGCAATAAAGCGTGCACATGCTCCCTCCTGGATGAAGAACCTTGGTGTCCTGTGTATTTTTTAACCCAGCCATCCCTCGCCGGACTCGGCTCCGTTAGCCGGATGCGGCATCTGGAGGTTCCAACCGAGATCCGGAAAGTAGGGGTAAGCGTACGGGGCTCACCTTCTAAAGGTAGAAGGGGGAGGATTGGTTTAAAGATAATTTAAAGAGACAGGGTACATACCATGGGTAACTCAACAGCGAAGGTCCGTCTGGCCAACGAATTAAAAGAGCTGTTAAAAACACAAGGAACAGGAATAAAAACTAAGACTGCAACCGAATTCGTTGAAGTTATCGCCCAGGCTTGTCCTTGGTTTCTGACAGGAGGATTTCTCAATAATAGTGACTGGGACCTGGTGAGACATGACCTTCAGAAGTTACTGAGGGACCAGGGTCCGGATAGAGTCCCAATTGCTACTTTCTCTCTATGGAGATTGGTTAAGGATGCTCTTTTAACTGACAAAGTAAAGATTAAGGAACAACTTGCTGAATGTGAACAGGCCCTTAATCAGGTGCAGGAGGAACAAATGGCAGAATCCTTAAAGGATGAGGGTCCTCTTGAGGGCTCGGGCTCAGGGGGTAAGAAACGCCTCTAGACTTCTAAGTCCGAAAAGGATCTTGAGGACCTCAGTTCTCTTTCTGAGGAAGAGGAGGGATTAGAAAGAGAGATAGAAGAACTAGAGGGTCAATTGAGGAAGTCAAGATTAAAAATGCCTACAGCCCCGATCGCTGTTGCACTTCCTCCTTATAATCCCGATTGGGACGAAGATAACCCCAGAAGGCACGGGGGTGTTCAATGGCAGCCTAAGACAGTCCAAACTTTTCCGGTGATTGAAAACTTGGGTGCCGATGGACAACCGGCCAGAGCGCATGTTCCTTTAGCCTTTAAGGATATTAAACAACTAAAGGAGGCAGTTACTAATTATGGACCCCATGCCCCCTTTCCATTGACTCTCTTCGAGTCTTTCTCTGTCAATCAACTGACACCTAGTGATTGGCAACAACTTTGCAGGGCTGTGTTATCTGGAGGGGATTTCTTATTGTGGAAAAGTGAATATCATGAAAGGTGCCGCGAGCTGGCTCAGATTAACCTGAATGCGGGCCATCAACAGCGAAATGCTGAAATGTTAACAGGAACTGGGCAGTATGCCACCATAGGACAACAAATTAGTTATGACCCAGGTGTTTATGCTCAAATAGCCTCAGCTGCGGTCCATGCCTGGAAAGCCCTGCCCGTTTCTAAGACTGAAGCAAAAATTTCCCAAGATCTCTCAAGGGCCCTCTGAACCTTATTCGGACTTTATAGCCCGCCTAATGCAGGCGGCTGGAAAAATATTCCCTAATCTGGAACAGGCTATGCCACTTATTAGACAACTGGCATATGAAAATGCTAACACTTACTGCCAAAATGCTATTAAGTCCTCCCGGGCCAAAAGTATAGATGACATGATTCGAGCATGCAAAGATATAGATGGGCCTCATATTACTGGTCAGGTTTTGGCTGCTGCCCTTAAGACTGGAATGCAAAAATCTGATAACAGGGGAACCCGCTCTAAGGGGTGTTTTAAGTGTGGGAAAGAGGGACATATAAGGAGAAACTGCCCGGAAAGGAGCGAGGGTGCTGGCAGAGGGATGCTTGGAATTTGTCCTCGATGTCATAAAGGAAATTATTGGAGTAGTGAGTGCAGGTCAAAATTTGACATCCAGGGTAACCCAATACCGTCGGGAAACGGGAGCAGGGGCCCGCCCCAGGCCCCGGAAGCCAAAGTGTACGCGGCAGTGCAGGGACAAAACAGTGCCCCGCGGAGTGGGCGTCTCTGCCGCCTCCCCCTGACCAACCCCTTTCTATCTGGGAACTCCCCAGGGGAAGACCAGGAAGCGCAGGACTGGACCTCAGTTCCACCTCCCGAGCAGTACTGACTCCGCAGATGGGTCCCCAGACCCTGCCGACTGGAGCCTTTGGCCCTTTGCCAGAGGGAACTATGGGACTGATACTGGGAAGAGGTAGCACTCTGCATAAAGGGCTCAGAATTCTTACAGGTGTGGTTGATGGTGATTACCACGGGGAGTTAAAAATTGTTGCCAAGGCTACCCAAGGGATCGTTATTATTCCTCCCGGAGAACACATAGCACAATTATTGCTGCTGTCGGCGGCGTCCCTACCCAGCCGCGCCCTACAGGCAGCCCAGGGTAATGGCAGTTTTGGTTCCACTGGCACCCCTCAGACCTTTTGGGTAGCACACTTAGACTCCCGACCACAGTTAACCATTAAAATACAGGATAAAATCTTCAAGGGGATATTAGATTCAGGAGCTGATGTCTCTGTTATCTCTAAGAAACAATGGCCTTCTGCTTGGCCTCTCCAAGATCCCTCAGCTGTATTACAGGGGATTGGGCAGATGAGACCAGAAAAAAGTGCCTCCTTTCTAAAATGGAGAGATGAGGAAGGACACAGTGGTTATTTTCAGCCTTACGTAGTGGCTGGACTCCCCACAAACCTTTGGGGAAGGGACCTACTTCAACAAATGGGAGCTATCCTCACCACTCAGACCCTAAAAGGGAGTAATAAATTTGTTAATGACATGATGTTAGATATGGGATGGCTTCCCGGAAAAGGATTGGGGAAAAAACATGAGGGAAGGGCAACGCCTGTGGACCCTACAGAAGAAATTACCAGAAGTGGAGGAGATCGGAGGGGGCTAGGAAATTTATCCTAGGGGCCACTGAAATGTGGCCACGTCCTCTATCTATTACTTGGTTATCAGATGACCCCGTGTGGATAGAACAGTGGCCCCTAACTAAGGACAAATTGCAGGCCGCGACCCTTCTGGTTCAGGAACAGCTTAGGGTGGGGCATGTAGTGCCTTCCACTTCCCCCTGGAACACTCCTATTTTTGTCATAAGAAAGGGGTCTGGAAAATGGAGGCTTCTCCAAGACCTGCGGGCTATTAATAATACCATGCAGCCCATGGGACCTTTATAGCCAGGACTACCCTTCCCCATGGCTATCCCTAAAGATTGGCATCTTATTATTTTGGACCTAAAAGATTGCTTCTTTTCTATTCCCCTGGCCCCCCAGGATTGTAAACGTTTTGCTTTCTCTTTACCTTCAATAAATTTTAGGGAAACCTATCAGTGGTTTGAATGGACTGTCTTACCTCAAGGAATGGCCAATAGCCCTACTATGTGTCAGTACTTTATAGCAAAAATTCTGCAACCCTTTAGGCAACAATTCCCAAACTTTTACCTCGTCCATTATATGGATGATATATTGTTGGCAGGCCCTGATAGGAAAGCACTTTTCCGGTCTTATGAAGTCCTCCAGTCCCTGTTAAAGGGGGCCAGACTGATTATAGCCCCAGAGAAGGTGCAGATTCAGTATCCTTATAACTACCTAGGATATACTATTAACAAGGTAGGGATCACTCCCCAGAGGCCTCAATTTCAGGTGAACCAGCTCAAAACCCTGCACCAATGGCAGACATTTCTGGGGGAAATCCAATGGCTGTGGCCTTCCCTCCATGTCCCTACTGGTGAACTTAAACCCCTGTATGACCTTTTGAGAGGAGACCCCTCACCCACCTCCCCGCGAAAACCTACTCCAGAAGCCTTGAAGGCGCTTAGATTGATAGAGACAGCCTTACAAGAGATGCAGGTGATGCAGGTGGACTACTCCCAGTCCTTGTTATTCATTGTTCTGCCGTCAAAACTCACCCCGACTGGAGTCTTTTGGCAGACTGGTCCTATTTATTGGGTTCACTTACCTGCATCCCCCTCCCGGGTCTTGATACCTTTCCATGATCTGGTAATACAATTAGTTTGGAAAGCAAAATATCTAGGAGATGCCTTGTTTGGGAAAACCTTTGATGTTCTCATATTACCATATAATCAAGACATTCTTTCTAAATTAAGACAGGAACATGATCTCTGGTGTCTTTTCTTCTGTAGTTTCATGGGACAGGTTGACAATCACTACCCTAAAAGCAGGCTCCTTGAAAGTCTAAAGACATGTCCAATAATTTTCCCAAAGTTCCTAAAAAAGGATCCTCTCCCAGGGGCACAAACCGTCTTCACTGACAGGGCCAAAAATGGGTTTGCTGTCGTTTCAGATGGGACCTAAGTCATCCGCAAGAGAGTGGCCGATTGTTCGGCCCAAAAAGCGGAGGTTGCAGCCTTAATATTGGCCTTACAGACCTATAGCTCGGTGCCCCTTAATGTTTTCACAGACAGTCTCTATATCGCCAGGCTCACCTCTGCGATTGAGACGGCACCTTATATTGGAAAACAATCCACTATCATGGATCAACTACAAACAGTGCAGCTTCTTATATGGGCTAGGGCAGACCCCCTCTTCATAGGTCACATTAGAAGTCATTCCAGACTTCCAGGTCCTCTGGCGGCAGGCAACGCCATGGCAGACGCTGCCACACATGCCACTAATTTTATATATACAATAACTGAGTATGATAAGGCCCTACAACTTCATAATAAATTTCACCTAAACGCACAAACTTTGCACTTCCGCTCAGGATGTTCCCGGGATCAAGCTTTAAAAATTGTCTCCCTATGTCCTACTTGTGCACCTTTTATCCATTCCCCTTCTCTGGGAGTCAACCCAAGGGGCCTTCAGCCAAACGACATCTGGCAAACTGATGTAACTCATATTCCTAGTTTTGGAAAACTGTCTTTTGTGCATGTCAGTATAGACACGTTCTCTGGTTTTATCTCAGCTACTTTACATTCAGGAGAAAAGGCTAAGGACGTGATACAGCACTATGTTAAAACTGCTGCAGTCCAGCTGCAGCAAAATAATCTGCTGCAGTCCAGCTGCAGCAAAATAACCAGGGGGGTGACGAGCAACTTGTGTAGATTGATACAGCAGGAGTAGGAGCCATTTATTGTAGGACAGGAGGGGTATATATATACATTCCACACAGCTTATCTAATTAACATAAACTAGATACATCAGTTTAACCAATAAGGAATCTCCACACTTAATGGCTCGCTGGTGCGTTACTTCACAAACCACTCCCTCTGGCAAAATGCCAGGCGCCATCCAGACTTGTTTACAGACCTTAACATTTCCCCCTTTTGTTTAATTTATATAAGGACCATAGTGCTTTTTTACACAAACACCATAAATAATCTGCTACAAGCAGAAGGGGAGGAAACAAAATGCCACAATACCAAGCCAATTGATGGCAAGATGCAAGAAGCCCTTGGAAAAATTATACCAGCAATGACACCATTTGCAAAGATACCGAGTTTCAATTTGTTGTAGATTACAGTTTGTTGTCTCAGTCCAGGTAAAGCAGTGTTTCAATAGATTAACTCACAGTCCAGGTAAATCACAGTCCAGGTAAGTTCTGCAGGCAGCTAGCTTGATCCGAAGTCTCGTCTGTTTGTCAGCCGAAGTCTCCTCCCATTTTCAGCAACACTGGAAATTCTTCCACCTTGTCTTTAGTGGCACTGGGATGAAGGCGGGAACTCCAGCAATGATGCTAAAGAGAATCCTGTAGTATACCACTAAGAAAACAACCTTCTGAACAATTTAGTACATTATCTCAAGGTTTTTTACATTTGAAATAGGCCTTAATGGTGCTCATTACTGGCCTTGGAAATGATCAAACTTCAGGGACACGGGCTGTCTTCTGCCTGTAGCATCCTGGGCAGCCCCAGATGGCCCCAGGGAGAGTCTAGGGAGTGTCCCAGACTCAAACTGCCACCAGGCACAGGGAGCAAGAGCTGGCGAGACTGTGCCTCCAGGTCAGGTCTGGGTTTGGGCTCTTGGCAGTGGCGTCCCAATCCCCGGGAGGGGGGCAGGGAAGGGCCAGCTGCCGTTGCTTGGAAAGTTCTTGCTGCTCCATGACCGGCTTGCCCAAGTGGCAGCTGTCCCTGATTCACGCACCCTCCCTTAAGGAAAAGTATTCAGTAATAGCCTTTTGCTGCAACTTTTTTCCTGATAATCCTTCTTCTGAACTTTCTTTTTCTTTCTGACGAGAGTTCCCGAGCTTCCATCAACACATGCCCTAACTATTCTTGGTTCCACTGGGGTGCCTACTTTTTTCAACAATTTACTTAACACCCCTTTCATATTTTCGTCACAAAGACAATACAACATTTTAAGACAAAACAAGACACAAACATACTGCATCAATCTTTTCCATCTTCTTAAAATGGTCATTCTTTCTCTCGCCCTGTCTGTTTAGGGACAAGCAGATTTGCTCCCGTCCTATCTATGGACAGGCACCTTTTTTTTTTCGTCACTTACCCCCAAGTGTCCTGGGGCTCCCCGAAACGGGCCACCATCTGCTGCAGTCCAGCTGCAGCAAAATAACCAGGGGGGTGACGAGCAACTTGTGTAGATTGATACAGCAGGAGTAGGAGCCATTTATTGTAGGACAGGAGGGGTATATATATATATACATTCCACACAGCTTATCTAATTAACATAAACTAGATACATCAGTTTAACCAATAAGGAATCTCCACACTTAATGGCTCGCTGGTGCGTTACTTCACAAACCACTCCCTCTGGCAAAATGCCAGGCGCCATCCAGACTTGTTTACAGACCTTAACAAAAACCTTTTCCTTTATGGGAACCCCTCGATGTATAAAAACAGATAATGGCCCAGCTTATATTAGTCAAACCTTCCAAAAATTTTGCTCACAGTGGGATATTATACACAAAACAGGAATCCCATATAACCCCCAAGGACAGGCCATTGTTGAACGGGCCCATCAACATCTTAAAACCTATTTGCAAAAAACAAAAGAGGGGGAGATATACCAGAATTGTCAGGGACCACAAGCACTCCTAAGCATAACTCTATTCACTTTAAAGTTTTTGCTCACTGACGCCGAAGGCCATACAGCGGCTCAGCGTCACTTTTCCCCTCCCACCATACAAAAAGCACAGATAAGATGGAAGGATCTGGCTACAGGGAAGTGGCAACCCCCTGATCCACTCTTGGCTAGAGTGAGAGGAGCTGTATGTATCTTCCCTCCAGGGACGGAAAAACCCATTTGGGTCCCAGAACGCTGCACGAGACCGGTAGATGCAGACTCGGGAAGGAGCAACGACCCTGGGACTTCAGGGGGAAATTGACTCCTATCTTCAGTTGGCTGGGTGCCAGGGTCAAGTTGGTAAGCCCTCCTGTTGGCCCACTGAAGCCCCCACAGGGATCTCTGACGGGGGGGGGGGGGACCCACGGATTCTGTTAAACATCTTCAAATCATCAGGCTTTTGAAACCACAGGTCCCTGACCTCATATACCACCCCTTGGTGCTGCCTAAGTCTCAGCTCCCAGATCTGGATGCCAACACGTGAGATATCTTAAAAACCACCCTTTTCTTACTTAACAACTCTGATCCCACGCTTGCTAGTGACTGCTGGCTCTGCATGACGGCAGGTACAGTCATGCCATTGGCAGTCCCCATTAATTATACCATTGATGATGACAACACATGTCAATCTGGGCTACCCTTCAAGGTGCAGCCTCTAGGTGGTTTTATGTCTTGCCTTCTGGGCATGATGCAAAATAATACCTATGATGTTGATGTTGGAGTCTCTTCCTTTGGGAACTGCTCATTAGTAAAGAATTATTCTTCACCTACTCCGCCCATTTGTCCCCCTAATGGTACAGTTTTTATGTGTGATGGAAATTTAGCTTTTCCCAGGCTCCCTACAAATTGGACACGTGTCTGCGTTCTCACCCTGCTCCTCCCTGACATAACCATTGTCCCTGGGAATGAGCCCCTGCCCATCCCCAGCCTAGACACTCTAGTGAGAAGACATAGGCGAGCTATACAGGCTCTACCGTTACTCGCCACACTGAGGATAACGGCTGCTGTGGGCACAGGAACAGCTGGACTAGGTACAGCGATACATTCTTATCGCCGTCTATCTCAGCAGCTTATAGATGATGTGCAGACCCTATCTGGCACTATTAGGGACCTACAAGACCAAATTGACTCTTTGGCAGAAGTGGTCCTCCAAAATAGGCGAGGCCTAGACTTACTGACTGCCAATCAGGGGGGAATCTGTTTAGCCTTAGGAGAAAGGTGCTGCTTCTATGCCAATAAATCGGGCATAGTTCGCACTAAAATCAAGGAGCTTCAAGAAGACCTAGAGAAAAGGAGAAAAGAATTATTCGAGAACCCTCTTTGGACTGGGATGAATGGGTTCCTGCCCTACCTTCTTCCCCTCCTGGGGCCCTTACTGGGTCTTCTTTTGATTGCAACCTTGGGACCTTGTGTTGCAAATAGGATAACTCAATTCATTAAGGACCAGATTAACATTTTAACCTCCAAGCCAATACAGGTTCACTACCAACGCCTGGAGATGGACGACTCCGCCCACGAGGTGTACTTACGACCCATCCGGAGATGAGATGTAACTGGACAGGAGCCAATACCCGAGCCCTCCTATGTATGCCTGCTTTTGCCCAGGTCCCTAATTACCCTGCCGACTTGGTGCTGTCATCCCAGACCCTTACGTTCAGAAAGCTCCCTGGTCATAGCTATCCCACTGGCAAAGATGATGACTGGGATCCGCAGTTGTGTCCTGCTGGCCATGACATCCTAACTGAAAAGTGTCCGTTTACGTAGGACAAGAGCTGATCTTGTAGTACCCAGTGACGGGCAACTTCCACGCTTGCACTGCAACCTAAGCCAGGGGGATGGGGCCTCCCCAGAGACGGGTAAGCAGTGCAGGGGCCGTGGACGACCTAAGACAGGGGCTACTTGATTCCCATTGACATGCAAAAAACAAAAAAGAGGGACTTGCTGGTAGCAGGCCCACCCTGGCCCCTGGGGACTCAACCCCCAGTTCTTTGTTATGCATGTCAATGTGGCCAGCTCACAAGGCCGTCAAAGCAGGCTTGCGGTTCCCTGTTTATCTGCCTCGCACATATGTGTCTCTCGGGAACATCTTGACCTGTTCGAGTCTCCTGATAGGGGACGGTGATGTGACGGTAACCCAAGGACGCAGTTATTACTCTTCCCTCCTCACTTTTGAGTGATTTCCCGCAGCTGTTAAAAAGATATATAAGGGGAACAAATTTGGCAATAAAGCGAGCACATGCTCCCTCCTGGATGAAGAACCTTGGTGTCCTGTGTATTTTTTAACCCCGCCGTCCCTCAACGGACTCGGCTACGGAGCCGGACGCGGCAGTGGAGATCCCTTATTGGCTAATTGCTGTATCTGGATGATGCTAATTGAGTCAAGCTGTGTGTAATCAGTTAGGTATATATACCCCTGCTGCCCCGCAATAAAAGAGTGACTGTTTGAACCTTCAAGTTGCTTGTCACCTCCTGGTTATTTGCCCAGCCAGACTGTGGCAAAAATGCATGCCTATTATGGGTGCATTACTTGCTTCAGTCCTATTGCTCATTTATATAAAGTGCCCAATATACAATCAAAATTATGAGACGTGGAGAACCAATAAAACATGATCTGTGACCAGAAAAATAGTCAACGGAAGCAGAACCAGAAATTGCTTAAATGTTGAAATGATCAAATGGGGACTTAAAAAAATGAATGTATGATTAAAGATTTGGTAGAAAACATGGCCAGTGTGAATGAAGAATTGGGAATTTTATCAGAGACACTGAAAATCTTCAAAAGAATCCATTTTTAAAAGGAATGTTAGAAATAAAAAAAATTAAGATTTTACAAGTGATAGGCACATTAACTGGGCTACAGAAGATTAGACCAGGCAGAGAAACAGATGGATAAACTTCAATGTGGATCAATAGGAAGAAACTAAACTGAAACACAAAAATAAAAATATATATATTAAAAATAAAAAAGAGCACATGGTAGGAAAGGTAGGTAGGAAAACACCATAAAGAGTAACATACATAAAGTTGAAATTCCAGAAAGAGAGAGAGAGAGAATGAAGAAGAAAAAAAAATTGAAAATGTGATTGATGAAAGACACTGAACTACAGATCTAACATTCTTAGGCATCCCATGCAAGATACATACAGAGAAAATGAGAGCAGGGCACAACATCACCAACTGCTGAAAATGCAAGATAAAGAGTAAATCTTAAGAGCAGCCAGAGGGGGAAAAAAAAGTTATTACACACAGCGAAACAGCACTGCAAATGCTAAGTAACATTTCACCCCCCAAAATGGGGTATCTTTAAGTCAAACTAGAATTCTATATCCAGTAAAAAAAAAAAAAAACTAACCTTCAGAAATGAAGACAGAATAAAGACATTTTCAGCTCACAAGCATTGCTGAAAGAAGTACTTAAGGCTTAAAATAAATACCATCAGACAGAATGCTAGATCTTCAGGAAGTAATGAAGAGAACAAGGAAGGACAAATATCCACGCAAACACAAAAGATTCTGTTTTAACATTTTTATATAACATATCATATGGCAATATCAACTGCTTAAACAAGAGTAACATTAAGCCTAGCAGGGTGGTACATGCACATAATCCCAGCTGCTTGAGAGACTGAGGCAGGAGGATCAAAAGTTCAATGCCAGGGCTGGGGTTGTGACTCAGTGGTAGAGTGCTTGCCTAGCCTGTGTGAGGTACTGGGTTTGATTCTCAGCACTGCATATAAATAAGTAAAGGTCCATTAACAATTTTAAAAATATGTTTTTTAAGAGTTCAAAGTCAGCCTAACAACTTAGCAAGTCCCTAAGAAACTCAGTAAGACTCTATCTAAATAAAATACAAAATAAAAGGACTGGGGATGTGCCTCAGTGGTTAAGTGTCCCTGAGTTCAATCCTCGGTACAAGAAGAAGGAGGAGGAGGAGGAGGAGATCATTAGTGTAAGATGTATGTATTTATAGAAGTTAAACATCAGACAACAGAAGTACAAACCTCTGGGAAAAATAGTTGCATGCATGGTACATATGTAGTCTTTCTTAAAAATATTTTCAATCTGTAGCTGGTTGAGTCCACAGATATGGAGTCCATGGCTATGGAAGGTTATTTATTGAACAGAGACTTCGAGTACTGGAGATTCACCCAGAGTTCATCCATAAACAAGATGCTAGAGAGTTTAAGCAAGCAAGAACTCAGCTGTGTATCCATCTGGTCCTGGGCTTTTTTTGGTTGGTAAGCTTCTGATGGCATCTTCTATTTCATCACTTGATATTGGTCTGTTTAAATTATGTATATCTTCCTGATTCAATCTGGGCAAATCAGGAGACTTAAGAAATTTGTTGATGCCTTCAATGTCTTCTGTTTTATTGGAGTATAAGTTTTCAAAATAATTTCTAATTATCCTCTGTATTTCTGTAGAGTCTGTTGTGATATTGCCTTTTTCATCATGTATGCTGGTAATTTGAGTTCTCTCCTTCTCTTCGTTAGCTCAGCTAAGGGTCTGTCCATTTTATTTATTTTTTCAAAGAACCAACTTTTTGCTTTTCGATTTTTTCCTTTGTTTCTTTTGTTTCAATTTCATTGATTTCAGCTCTAATTTTAATTATTTCTTGCATTCTACTGCTTTTGGTGTTGATTTGTTCTTCTTTTTCTAGGGCTTTAAGATGTAGTGTGAGGTCATTTATTTGTTGACTTTTTCTTCTTTTAAGGAATGAACTCCATGCAATGAACTTTCCTCTTAGAACTGCTTTCATAGTGTCCCAGAGATTTTGGATATGTTGTGTCTACGTTCTCATTTACCTCTAAGAATTTTTTAATCTCCTCCTTGATGTCCTCTGCAACCCATTGTTCATTCAGTAGCATATTGTTTGGTCTCCAAGTGTTGGAGAAATTCTTATTTTTTTATTTTGTCGTTGATTTCCAATTTCATTCCATTATGATCGGATAAAATACATGGTAGTATCTCTACTTTTTTGTATATACAACCAGAGATATGAAAAATTGTGCTGTATGTAGTAAGAATTGTAATGCATTCTGCTGCCACTGATTTTTTTAAAAAATCAATAAAAATAAGAGAGAGTTTAAGCAAGTAAGAGGCCTTTACCACTTTCTTCTTATAGCAAAATAAACACTCTCATTATTTTTTTTAAAAAAGTAACACTATGGAGAAATTTAGAAAATACTTAAGCAAAAAGAAGTCAGTCAGAAATCCCTGGGATCATCCAGTAACATTTTTTGATATGTCTTTGCCTTTCTTGGTATGCTTTCTCCTTGATGGAATTATACCAAAAAAAAATTCATAGCCTAAAGATGGGTGGCATTTCAGCCCCCCATCTTAGGGACTAGCTGCTGAGACAATGCCCAGCAGATACAGATGATCTTCGCAGGCTCTGGGGAGGCAGAGGGGCTGTGGAATATTGACAACAAGCAAAAAGCAGTCAGCTTTTGAAAAAAGCAGAGGGTGAGGAGAATATGGTATTCACAAACTTCAGAACCATCATCCACCTCTGTTCTAGGCAAGGCCCCAGAACAATCCAGGCAATTTTTGAGAATCCTTTGTTAGCACTTTAAAAAAGGAAGTGGTCCCTGCAAGTCAGCATGGGTGCAGTTAGGGTGTCCCAAGCTGCACTTCCCACTTCCTTTTCTGGCAACAAAGGACAACTGTGAAAGTGGAATGTAAGGCATTGTAGGTGAAGGATCAGATCTTCGGTGTTGAACAAACTCTGGGATCAGCTGGCCCGAAATAGTAAAATTCAATCTGTTGTGAGCCCGCACCATTGCTGTATATGCCCGTGTGCAAAAATAAGACAACTTTGCCACAAAAGAAACAGCCTTTGAGCCTTAGCCCATGTTCCCCTCTCCCATTCCAGCCCTTCTTTGAATAGAGGAAGTAGGATCAGTCATTGCAAGACCGAAGCTTTGGCAGGAGGGTATACCCATACACTGCTCAGCAAAGCATAAAAGGGGCTCCTCTCCTGGGCACTGCCTACCGTGCATCCAGGGATGCCTTGCCAGTAATAACTCTTCATGAGATTGGGTGAACTTGGAGACCACTATAAGTTCTTCCTCCATCCATCTAGCTTTGTGCATGCACAATGTGTGGCTCGCTGGGTGTATGTTTTCCCACCCTCTTGCTCCATAATGAATACTGGAGGAAATGAGCAAGTGGATGAATGACCTGTAGGTGGCTCTAGGACTTCACTAGGGAGTCATCTAATGAAGACATACTGGGATTTTATGGGGAGTTTTGAACTACTTTTTTGCTTTATGGAAGTTAATGAGTCTGTACTATTTGGGGAAAGCATGCAAACTGAACTTTATTATTTTCTTGTGCTATTATTTTATTTCATTACTTATAGGGGTAGGTAACTGTTCACTTGTCTGTTTGGGTAGGCTTACATCAGAATAAGTGCCCTTGGGGGAAAGAGAAAAATAATAAAAGTCAGTAGTGCCCAGAAATTAACAGATGATGGTGAGGGACCATGAACTGAGGGATAGGATTAACTTGAGATTAATTTCTAGGTACCTGATATTGAAGGAAGCCAGAAAGAAAGGGAGAAGGGAGGTAGAAGGTCAGTCTTCTGACTTGCACTGCTTTGACTTCTGTAAGAATACCAGTGGCCAAAGAGCACCTGCATCTCAGCATCGAATGCTTTCTAAGAACAAGCTCCTGGGGTCCAAATCTTCACACTCCTTGCAGCCAAAGGTGCACCTCTGCACCTTTACACGAAGCATCTTCAGGCTGGACATCACCATAGCAACAGAGCTGTGGAGCAAGCAGACTGAGGGCTTAAGAAGGGGGAGGCAACTTAGCCAGGAACATTTAGATGTGTCCATCGCCTGCAACTGGATGGTAAATAGGAAATGGGAAAGGGTGCCCTGCAGCTGGGTCAAAGAGAAAGAGAATGGGCAAGTGTGAGAAAGACAAGAAAAAGAGCAACTGGCACTGTTGACCCTTGGAAGCCAAGCAGAGGGGCCCTTAGGAGCAGGCACCAGGAAGTGATATCAAGAGGCCCATGGCCTCTAGCGTACAGCTGCTATATTCGTGTGCTGATCCTCTACAAATATTTTCTCTACTCATTGGAACAACTTGTAAGGCAAGGATTCTTTGGTTCATTTTACAGATGTGAAAAATGAGGCTAAGAAAGGCAAATATTTACCCAAATTTACGCCGTCAATAATTTTGGCAAGAGCATTTAAAGTGTGAGCCTGAAGGTGAACATTTTAGTTTCTAGTGTTCCCTTTGTCATGGACTCTGGGTGACCCAGAATAAGCAGTCGCTCCTCAATAACTTTGGATTCCATGTTAACAATAACATATCTAGGTTTGCTTTGTGGATTAAATGAGCACAAAAAATATTTTCTTCTTTTTTTTTTTCTTCTTGCAAGAGGTGTTTAGCTAAGCGAGGGAGAGGTTTTTATAGAAGATGCAGGTGGAGGGTCACAAGCCTGTGTGACTGTTGAACCGGTCCCCAGACATAGGCAGTGAGTTGGATTGGAAATAAAGAAATATAAGGGAAATAAAGACAAACAAGCAGGTAGAGATGAAGCAGGACTCGGTGGGGAAGCCAGCCCTGATGCTGCGTGACTAACCCAGGGCTAGCTCCACGCGTTTATTATATAGGTTTAAACATCAAAAGGATTTATTGTGAGAAAGTTTCTACAAGATAAACAAAAAGGAGGCTTGTGAGGGGAAGAGCCCAATTAAAGCTTATCAGCCTGTGCTTATATCTCTTTTCTGCCTCCAGTCAGCTGGCACCTCAAGGCTATTGAAAGTGCCCATATTTCATCTACCCCCATGGCAGCTGGTGCTTGAACTCATAGCTATAGAACTAATGAACAGATGACACCAATCAACCAGGCAGTTTTCAATCAACATCTTTCCACAGAGAAACTCCCAGAAGCGGAATCTCACTGTCCAGGGCTTTGCGGTTCAAAGAATTGATTCATTCACAGCTCCCGACCGTGGAGGGAAAATTTTTCTGTCATTCTTTAATATTAGGAAGAAGGAAAATGTCTGGATACCATGATGATGTTTTTCATAGCTCAGGTGCTATGAATATCTTAAATATTTCTGTCGAAGTCATCCTCAACCATCCTGACACTTGTAAAGGAACCTTCTCAGGTTCAACCCTTCATCCTCAGGATATCATCAGTCCCCTTGTTTTGCAAAACACCTTATATTCCAAATTCACCCATTTATTCTAGTCTCCGCTGTCCACGTCCACATCATCTCTCATCTGGCATCTGGCCAAAGCCTCCTGGCCTTGGGCTCCTTCTCCAGTTATTTCTCTGGAGCGTGATCCCTGGTTTAAAGTACTTCAGTTGCAAACTACTGCTTTTAGGATGGAAGTGAAAAGTACTGAGTCCACCGTCACCAGCACAGTGTGACCACAGCCTTTTCCTCCAGCCCTCTACACCCTTCTTCCCATTCTCCAACCAACCCATATTCAGTGCCCAAAATTCACCAGGATATTTCTTCAAGAGAACCTTCCAAGAAGCTGTGTCCTGTGAAAGGATAATGGTTTCTAATAGTTAAAATCATAACTCTCACATGAATGTCCTGAAAAGTGTCAAAGATTTTATTTAAATCATTAACGAGGTAAACAATAAGATGCTATCATTAGTTAAGAGGAGAATTCAGACATGACCTTATATAGAGAAAATCCAAAGAATTCCACTAAAAATTACTCTTGCTAATAAATGGATTCAATGAGATTGCAGGGTATAAGATCAATATGCAAAAACCAATTGTATTTTTATACACTAACAATGAACTACAAAAATGAAAGAAAGCATTTGTGTTTACAATTATTTCAAAAGGAATGAAATACTCATTAATAAATTTAACAAAATAAATGCAAGATTAATATGCTGAAAACTATAAAACCTCATTGAAAGAAATTAAAGAAGAACTAAATAAATGGAAAAGATATTCCATGTTCATGGATTAGAAGCCTTATCATTAAAATGATAGTACTCCTGCACTTGCTCTACAGATTCGATGCAATGTCTATCTAAATCCAAGATCAATTATTTACAGAAATGGATGAGGTGATCATAAAATCCGAATAGAAATGCAAGAAATCAAAAATAACATAAAAAAAACTTTAAAAAGTACAAAATTCCCAGACATGGTGTACAACTGTAATCCCAGCTACTCAGAAGGCTGAGGCAGAAGAATCACAAGTTCATTAAATGCACACAGAATTATTCTTCTCCTCCTGGTATTTACTTTCGAGATTAAAGTTCAGTGTACAAATCATTTACAATATAGTGAATAGCTTATTATCTTCCATTTCCCCCTTGTAGTTGATGTGAGAAGATGATGGTTTAAATATTGTTGAGGTTGTGGGTTTTCATATCTTCCTGTTCCGTGAATAGTTTGAGCAATCGCATTGTTTACGAATGGTTCGTGAGAAGTGGGGAGGCAAATTCCTCTGATGACCAGAGAAAAAGAAGGGAACTGCAGTGCATGTGCTAGCATTTTAGCTGAATGAAGGGAGGTGGTGTGGGGAATTTTTTTTTTTTTTTCATTCTTGGAAAAGCCCAGACTGAATACAATCAGAAGCTGTCAAATCCAGAGATTGGAACTGACTCCTATTGAATAAAAGTTTGAGCATCACTTATGGTTTAATAAATCCTTTAATCTGCCAAATTGTGAAGAATTATTTCATGAAACCTGAAAATTTTTTCATGAGCATAGACAGCATGATATATGGGAACAATACATAACAGTTTAATATCTATTTTTCTGCACCATAAGAATATTGGGAGATAAGCATTCTGCTTCAGCTACTATGTCATCTGTTATGGTTGCTGTGTATCTGAAGGGAAGACATTTGCTACCCTAGATCAAATTGCATTTATTTATCAATAAGTGCCATTAAATGGAAGTCATATTTCATTTTTCTCCTTTCCCAATAAAAGAACAAATTAGTCTATAGAACCTACCCACCCAACATACCTTGAACATATATGGATGTCCCTCATGGTATCTTTCCTTCCACCTGAAACCATTCATGCTCCCTGATTCATTTATTTGACATGAACCTTGGGTTTTCTGGATCTCTTTTCTCATTGATCATGCACAGCACAATGGTTTGTCCAGTCTTCCTTATAAACATCAGTACCTTGTAACTACATTGCCATTTCCTATTAAAAAACACATTTGTTCCAGAAAAACACTTGGTATTCCTAAATGATAATTTCCAAATGCTTTTAATCCAAAGAGAAAAATCTTAAAGCTTATTGCTCTTTCTGATACACACCTGAACAAAATTGATGTGTATGTTTTAGAGATCAGTAATTTAACTGTTTCTTGGTCTATTCATGCATAAGAATGCTTTTTGAATAGGTGTCTCATTATAGACGATGCAGAGACTGAAGACATTAATAAAATTTAGGAGTAATTTTTAAAAAATGATCTGGTCCTTGGTCTTGTCCTTCCCTGAAAACTCAAGGGGAGCACTCAGGAAAGGACAAAGAAGGGGCCTTGGAACACGGGAAATAATTATCTTAATAGCTATAATTCAGGGATGGGGATGTGGCTCAAGGGGTAGCGCGCTCGTCTGGCATGCGTTCGATCCTCAGCACCACATACAAATAAAGATGTTGTGTCTGCCGAAAACTAAAAAATAAATATTAAATTATCTCTCTCTCTCTCTCTCTCTAAAAAAAAAAATAGCTATAATTCATTCTCCTATGTGGCTTTGGCAGTTACTTAACCTCTCTATGGCTTGATCTACAACAGGGTAGCTGTTATCTCACAGGTTTACTGTGAAGATTGAATTAGTAAATACAATCAGGCTTAGAACACTCCCTAACACATAACAAATGCTTAATAAAAATGCTGGCCATGCCAGGTATTGTGTTGAATGCTTCACATTATTTCTGATCATGACAACTATTCTACCAGCAAGACATCACCATCTCCTGTGGACACTCGCTTGGAAAGGTTAAAAGACACTTGCAGCCACATGAGTTAGTGATGTCAAAGCAGTGGTTAAGTTTTGGGCTTTGGCATTAACATTCCTCTTTCAGATCTCAGTCAGTGAATAGGTAACTCTGACGTCAGTTCCATAACCTTCCCAAGCCTTGTCAAGGATATGTTCCTAATGAAACAATAACACCAACTTCTTAGAGTTTAGGGGGAGAATTAAATCATATCTAGAAAACATCACCAATTGTTGGGGAAGGCCAACCACCTTCTTCTGAAGATCCCAGATGGTCTAAGATTTAGATTGATATGAGATAGATTAATAGGAGAAAATTATGCAAATTAATCTAATACAAGTATCACCCAGTGCAGGCACCTTCTTGAGGAAATGAAGACCCAAAGCGGCAGTCAGTTACTTATGTGCTGAATTGAACACAGTTCAGGAAGTTGTGAAATGTGATGAGGTAACAGGGCTTGGGTTAAGGCAATTAACAGAGTAAAGAAATGTTGACGATGACAAAGCCAAAGGTGAGTTTACCAAGGTTGGTTTGTACAAATTTCCCTCAGTTTCAACTTCCTGTTCCTGCTAATAAGAATATTCCATCTGGTAAAAGGAGGTCATCCTTCACATAGGAATTTCACCTGTTTGAAGAACCAGCATGAAAGCCAGATTCAACTTCTTGCACCTGCTGTTTTTTTAAATGCCTTAATTCAAAATAGTCAACATGCCAGAGCAGCAAATTTGGGGTTGGCGTATTCTTTTTTGCAGGGGGGTGGGTACTAGGGGTTGAACTCAGGGACACTCGGCCACTGAGCCACATCCCTAGCTCTAATTTGTATTTTATTTAGTGACAGGGTCTCACTGAGTTGTTGAGGCTGGCTTTGAACTCACGATCCTCCTGTCTCAGCCTCCCAAGCCACTGGGATTACAGGTGTGGGCCACTGTGACTGGTGCATGGCATATTCTTAAAACCTTCACAACTGGAGACCCTTAGCACCTCCCCTACAAAAAAAAAAAAAAGATAATGGGTTTGATGTTTGATCAAACAAGAATGAGGTTCCTGATAGGAATGGAGGGCCAGTAATGAGTAAGTGCTTACAAAGAGAAAAGGCAGCTTCTAGTGGCTGTGGCTAGTCTTGTTTTTGTTGTTGTTTGGTTTTTTTTTTTGTTGTTGTTTTTTGTTTTTGTCTGTTTCTTATCTGAAAGAAAGGCATGTTCTCCCATTCTTTGGGGACAGGGTACCATGTCAAGTCTCCCAGAGAATGGCTTAGCCTTGCTCTGCCTACTTCCTTTCCAGATATAAAATGAGGACACCAATAAATATTGCTGTATCCTGAAGGAGTCCACGTAGGTGTGTGATCCATCATTTTCTATCTAACCCATAAAGTGTGCCCTATGCCCCCCCACCCTCTGAGCTGCCCTCCCCTAACTGGAATCAATGAGATGAAGACTCTTGAGGGAAAGGCCAGGACACAAGGTACCTGCCAGGGGCACAGACATGGGGAGGCACGGAGGGCCATTCTGGGACTTTCTGCCAGGGATGGAGCCTGCCGGATGGAAGCCGCCCCCTGTAAATGGAGTGGCAGTAGACAGAGGAAGGAAAAGGCTGACAGGAGATTGGGGAAGAGTGCGAGGTGGCCTTGGTGGTTCAGGTAAACGGAATCAGAGCTGGATTTCCCAACAGGCAACCAGCATGTACCTGGGGGACCAGCAAATAATGCTTTGGAAAGAATGTGATACTCGCAATTTCACACACACACACACACACACACACACACACGAAAGTAGCTGTCATTGGAAAACCAGAGCTTAATTTAGACATCCTTACCATGGAATTACATGCTGAAACATGTCATAACCTTCTCAGGGTCTGGGACTTTCAGCTCTTGCTCTGGCCCCTGTTGGGACTCATCGCCCAGGAAGGAGACAGAGACTTAGGGGATGGAGAGGATATTCTGACCCCTCCTCAGCATTTACATTCCTCACTGTTTAATCCTTCTGCCTCTTGTTTCACAGTTTAGAGACCAGTAAACATCTCACCACCACCTGCTTAGGTTTGAGTGCGTACAGTGCAGCATTAACTGGATGAGCCAAACTGCCCAGAACATGGGGGAGAAGAGGTCTGGGCAGGACCACACTGCAGGAATCCATCCTGCCCTGCGGTGTCCCCACTGAGGTTTCTTCCTGATGGTCACTGCTCTGACTTCTGTTCGATTTGAAGCCTTGTCTGACTATCTGCCCCCAAGTCTGTGAAGCCTCAGGCACCTGGTGAACTGTTGACAGCAGCAGTAAACATTGATCTGAGGACGGACTATTCGAATTTTGAAGAAAGCAGAGAGGTGTTGGAGGAAAGCCATGTTGAACCCAAACAGATCATTAGACTCTAGCAAGTTTGGTTCCCGTGGAGGAAGTTGGAGCCTGAAGCAAGAAGCAAAGAAAGACCTGTGAGGTGGAGTCAGGTGACCCACATTATGAATTTGGGTTGACCAAGAAATAATATGCAACATGTCAGATATTGATCGTTCTGTTCCTTTCAAGGTTCAGAGTGCACAGCCAAGCCCCAAACACCAGCCTCATTTTTATGCATTTTTCACTGTGGTTCCTTCATCTCTGCTATTTCCAGCTGCATGCCTTCTGACTGCTCTACGAGATCTCTTTCAAATGCTAATCTCTGAACCCCATCATCCTCCACCCCAAAAGGGTCCATCTCTGCCTCCTCCCATGCCCCACAGCCTACCATACCCTCATTCTACCTCTAGTGGGCACTGCTGCAGGTGCTGGAGTTGCTGGGTGACCTAGAAGGTGCAGCCCCTGCTTTCAAGGAACTTACATGCTGGATCCTCAAGTGATCAAGTAAAGGAGTAGTTGCAGATGGTATCCAGGACTTTGACAAACCTTAACCAAGCTGAGGTGCATGGCTTCTTAGGAAAGCTCAAGGGTGACCTCTCTAAGAAGGTCACAGTTTGAGACCTAAAAGATGAAGAAGATCTGGCCAAAAAGCAAGCCAGCGGAAGGAAAGCCTCCCAGGCAGAGAAACCAGTGAAGGCAGAGGCCTTGGGTTGGCAGGATCTCTGGATGTTCCTCAAGTGGAAGCAAGACCAGTGTGGCTAAAAGGTCAGAGCCTTGCTGGTAGAGGATTGTTGGCAGATTGGTGTGGCCCGATTTGGGTTTGGGAAGATCCTTCCGGCTTCAGGACAGAGAATAGATTTGGGGCAGCAAAAAAAAAAAAGAAAAAAACACGAAAGAAAAGAGAACAATGGGGAGACCATTGCAATAGTCCAAGTGAAAGACTGGAATAAAATGGTAACCGTGGGAATGAAGAGGAGGCACAGATGACAGAAATATTCTTTATAAAAACCAGTTTATTGATGGACACAGGAGTGCTGGTGAGAAACCAGCCTCTACCTCAGAGCAAAGCCTGTCCAAGGAAGAGGGTGTGACCCTTGTCCTTGGAAAGACCCACAGAGCACTCCTAGGCACATACCCACCCTGCTGAGTTGTTTATCTACAAATAACAGGAGAGATCTGTGGAGCCAGGTGTCCCTGACTCAGTCAGGCTAGGTGAGGACCCATAGCAAGCCCCTAGCAGCCACCAATCAGCATGAGACAGGGAAAATACCTGGGATGCCAGATGACCCTCCCAGTAGTTTATGGTAGTTGATAATCTGTTGGGAAACCATGTAGTTCAGCACGTACTCCCCTCGTGGCTTAAACCAATCAGTTCAAACAAATCCCCCTCGTGTACTAACCAATCACCCCTACCCAACATGTTCCCACCAGTGAATGTGCTAATCATGTTTTAGAGTTGTTTTATGATTTTCCTGCGGTGTGTGATGATTTGCTAAGAGATGCTATGATGTATGAGAAGTCCCTGCCTTCCCCAAAGATGTATAAAACTGCTGCAAACCCTGGGCTCGGGGCCTCTCAGTGTCACCAGTTGCTGTGTGCACGTGGAGGACCGAGCTAGCTTGCAATAAACACCTCTTTGCTGCTTTCATCGATCTTGGTCTCTGGTGGTCTTATGGGGGTCCCGAATTAGAGCATAACACTGGGAATGGAGGATGCTGTTCATTTCTCCCCAGTTGCTTATTGCCTGATGTGACAGAGCCTCAGGGACATTTTACAGAAGTGAAACCAGGGCCCCCCGCCAAAGTACATGGATGACATATGTGTGTCACTGACACCTCGAGCAGGAACAACCTTACTGTTGCTGTGCATTACTCCTCTCAGTGTACCCAGGAACTCTCTGTTCTTCCCAGTTCCCCAGAATGTGCCTGCTCTACCATAGGGTCCTCCACCCCTAGATCCTGCCCAGTTGCCAAGGGGAAAATACAGATCATAAAATTCAGCCTTGTCCCTCTCCTCCAGAACCTGGGGCTTGGCTTTTCCTCTGTGGCTTTGAGAAAAGCAGAAGCAATAATCCAGCCATGTGGCTTCTTAACAAGAGAAGTTTATTGCTTATAACTGAAAGGGTATTGTCATTGACGGATCAGAGAAGACACTGTTATCGACAGATCAGAGAAGACCAATTCCAGGGCAAGGATGGTTTGGGTGAGTCAGGGTCTCTGATCTGTTCCTCTTTGAACTTCCAGAGGCTCAAATACAGGAAGTATGTTGCAAACACTGGGGAAAGGAAGGGACAGGAAAGAAAAGTTGGTAGGAAGTTGGCAGGGCTGTTCTGTGGCTGCTGAGGCAGAAAGTTGACCTAACTGTGCCTCAAAGGAAAGGAGCCCCTCCAGCGCCTATCCAGGAGCAGCCCAAGAGGAGGCCACCTACAGACCACCCTTACACCATTATCATCAGTCTCGCTGCCAAGCAGAGGCACAGATGCCCCCGCCCCCCGCCAAAGCACATGGATGACATGTGTGTCACTGACACCTCGCGCAGGAACAACCTTACTGTTGCTGAAAGCTCTGTCCTTGTCCTCGATTGCTGGGAGCCATTAGCCAAGTAGGTATGACAATTTCCTTGCCAGCGTACCCCATGTTGCTGACATGTTGCAGCGACATTGAATGTAGGTGACCTTGCTCAAGGACCAAGGCAGATTAGGGTGTTCCCGGTTTTAAGATAATCCTGTTTAGGGCGTTCCCAGTTTAGGTTCCAGGTTTAAGGTTTAAGATTATTCCTGCTGGGAATAGGGCGTATCCTGCTGCCTGAGTTCCCCTTGAGTTCTCAGGGGATTCAGACAGTATATTTTGGAGATAGAAGCCCAGTGGAGGTGAATTTGGGCAGAGAACGGGGATTTGGGCAGAGAACGCGGATTTCCCCAGAACGTGATTGTAGACGGCTGGTGTGAGTTTGGGAATAAAGAGTTGCTGTTTGAATCTACAAGCTGTGTGGTGGCTCGTGATTGTGTGCCCAGCCAGACTGCAGCATTTGTGCCCAGCCAGACTGTGGCATTTGGCGGCCCGTGCGGGGAACTTCTGAAGCTTGGAGGTAAGTGAAATTGCTCGCCCCTGAGGAAGAGCGAAAGAATGGGTGACCAATTCAAAAAACAATGTGTTATTGTTTTGATTTGTCTTGTTTTTGTTTCAAGCTGCCTATCCCTAGAAATTTCTCAGGCAAACTGGAAAAAATGGTTGACTAAAGGTTTGAAGTTTGTCGGCCCTGAGGAAGAGAAAATTGATACAATGATTTTTTATTCCGTTTTTGTTTCATTCAGTTTCGGCTTTGTTTTGTGCTATCTTATTGGGTTGCGTTATCTTTATAGTAGATTAGAAATAAGTAAAAAACAAACCGAAAAGATGTTAAGTAAATTGTTAGAGGTTCAGACCATGGAGAAAGACATTTTAGATCAAGCAAAAGAGAAGGTCTCTCGAGCTAGTCAGACAGAGGAAGAAAATTTAAAGGAAAAGGGGTTGTTAGGAAAAAGGCCACAACAGGAGGCTGTTAGTAACTCCGTTTTATCACAAGAGGGTGTAATTCAACCAACAGCCCCACCGATGGAGACAGCTAAGTGGCCCTCAAACCCCGTAGTTGATAAATGGGATCCTGAGACAGGACCTCAAAGATTAGCATGCCCTGTACTTGAACAGGCAGGAGGGCAGCGAATTCACCGTGCATTAGATTTTAAAACAGTGAAGCAGTTAAAGGAGGCTGTAACAACCTATGGTCCCCAAGCTCCCTTCACGGTAAGCATGGTTGAGTCCATTACTAACTTGGACATGACGCCAGCAGATTGGGCTAGCATGTGTAAATCTGTACTAAATGGAGGACAATATTTGTTATGGAAGGTTGCCAATGAGGAATTTTGCACGGAGACAGCTAGGTGAAATGCAGCAGCCGGTTACCCTCAAAGAAATCTAGATATGTTGTTAGGAAAAGGACCTTATGAGGGTCAACGGCAACAAATTGAATATGGTCCTGCTATATATGCACAAATTGCTGCAGACGCAGTTAGGGCATGGAAGACTTTACAAGGACATGGAGATTTACAAGGTCAGCTATCTAAGGTAATACAGAGAGCTAATGAACCTTACGCTGACTTTGTAGATAGGCTAATTCAAACGGCTGCCAAAATTTTTGGGGATACAGAACAAGCAATGCCATTAATAAAACAACTGGCTTATGACCAAGCAAATCGTTGCTGCAGAGAGGTTATTAGACCATGGAGACATGAAGATTTAAACACATATATTAAATTATGTAGAGATATTAATGAACAAGGGCAAGTCTTGGCAGCTGCAGTACAACAGGCTTTAGATGCCAGGCCAAAACCATGCTATGATTGTGAACAAACAGGACATTTTAAAAGGAATTGCCCCATAGGAGGAGGGTTTAACAAAAGTAGGTATCAAAGGAATAGAATACCGGGTATTTGCCCACGATGCCGTAGAGGGAGACATTGGGCTAATGAATGCCGTTCTCAAACCACCATAGAAGGTACTCCCTTATCAAAAAACGGACAAAGACCAGGTATTTATCCAAGATATCGTGGAGAAAGGCATCAGGCTCCATTGCCAAAAAACGGACAGGGGGGCCCAATGCTCCGGGGCCCACAACCACAAATATACGGGGCAGTGGAGGATCCCAGCAACACCATCAGGGTAGTGCCCAGGACACATTGTCCATTAAATCCCTCATCAGACAAACCCAAGGGAGCGCAGGGTTGGACATCTGCGCCTCTGCCAGAGCAGTATTAACTCCAGAGATGGGAGTTCAAATCATTCCCACAGGAGTAAAAGGACCTCTTCCCCAAGGAACAGTAGGCTTATTATTGGGACGTAGTTCATCTACATTAAAAGGACTTATGATAAGTCCTGGGGTAATTGATCCCGATTATGTAGGTGAAATAAAAATTATAGCTAGTTCTCCAAGAGGTATATCAGTAATTTCACCTGGAGATAGAATAGCACAGTTGTTAATAATACCCAGCCTACATAATAAATTTCCTAGTCATAGTGTAGAAAGAGGTTCCAGGGGATTAGGCTCCACAGGTGTAGATTGGGCTATGTTGTCTTTAAATTTAGATTCTCGCCCAATGCTAAAACTAAATATTCAAGGTCATGAGTTTAATGGGCTACTGGACACAGGAGCTGACCTTAGCATCATATCTCATCAAGAATGGCCAAAACATTGGCCATTACAACAAGCCACTCAAACGCTTCGAGGCCTAGGAGTGGCGACTAATCCCCATAGAAGTTCTATGATATTAGATTGGAAGGATCCTGAAGGATGTGAAGGAACTATACAGCCATATGTATTGGATCATCTTCCTATAAATTTATGGGGACGAGATGTCCTAGATCAATTAGGTTTGACGTTAACAAATAACATCAATCCTAATGCGCCCACTACTAGGGCTAGACAAGGCTTTAGGAAAGAAAAAAGATTAGGAAAACAAGGGCAAGGTATAGCAGCACCAGTACAAATAGATCAAGGAACAGACAGACATGGGTTGGATTTTCAGAAAGGGCCACTGAGACAATCAAAATTACTTGGAAATCAGAAAGACCAGTGTGGGTTCCTCAGTGGCCCCTGACTAAAGAAAAGACACAAGTAGCCCATGATCTGGTCAAACAACAATTAGCGGAAGGACATATACAACCTTCCATATCTCCCCATAATACTCCCATTTTTGTCATCAAAAAGAAATCTGGTAAATGGAGATTATTGCAAGATTTAAGAGCCATTAATAATGAGATGGTTATTATGGGACCTGCTCAATCAGGGATTCCTCAATTGTCTGCTTTGCCAAAAACTTGGCATGTTTTAGCTATAGATATTAAAGATTGTTTTTTTTCAATTCCAATTCATCCCGAGGATAGTCCACGTTTTGCATTTACTATCCCTGCATTAAATCATGAAGGTCCTGATCAGAGATATGAATGGAAAGTACTCCCTCAAGGGATGGCTAACAGTCCAACTATGTGCCAAATATATGTTAACAAAGCAATCCAGCCACTTAGAAATCAAAATCCTGAACTACAAATATTTCACTATATGGATGATGTATTATTGGCACATAAAGATAAAAACATATTGCTGGAATGTTATGCCACACTTACAAACTTATTAAAAAATTATAATCTAGAGATAGCAATAGATAAAGTACAATTAAATTTTCCAATTAATTATTTAGGAGTTCTATTATCCTCAACCATGGTCCGTCCACCAAAAATTCAAATACGAGTAGATCAACTCAAATCACTTAACGACTTTCAAAAGTTATTGGGAGACATAAATTGGATAAGGCCTTATCTAGGTATACCAACAGGAGAGTTGGGACCTTTATTTGATATTCTAAAAGGTCCATCAGATCCAAATTCACCCCGCATGTTAACTCCTAAAGCAAGAAAGGCATTAAAAATTATTGAAACATATATGGAAAATATGCATTTGGATAGAATTGATATAAGTTTGCCTTTATTATTTATTGTACTACCAACAAAAAATATCCCTACAGGAGTATTTTGGCAAGAAGGTCCATTATTATGGATACATTTATCTTATTCTCCTAACACTATTCTTACTAGGTATCCTGAGGCTGTAGGACAATTAATATTCAAAGGAATAAAAGCAGCGAAGGGAGTGTTTGGAATTTCTCCCAATAAAATTATTACTCCATATACTATGGATCAAATTGATGAGTTAGCTAATGAGTTAAATACTTGGGCAATAATCATGTGTAAATCTAATGTTACATTTGATAATCATTTACCATCTAATCCTTTGTTGTCTTTTTGGTCTAAACATCCTGTAGTTTTTCCTAAAATGACAAGAAAAACACCTATCATGAATGCTCCAAATATTTTCACTGATGGGTCAAATAATGGTACAGCAGCAGTAGTTACCCCTGATCAAACTTTTACATTTTTAGTACCCAAACAATCAGCTCAAAAGGTAGAGCTTAATGCAGTTTTACAAGCTTTTTTGATGTTTAAAGATTCTGTATTTAATTTATTTTCTGATAGTCAGTATGTAGTTAATGCTATAGTATCTCTTGAAGATGCTGGTAGGATTTCCCCTTCTTCTACTGTTTTCTCTTTGTTTTCCACTATACAAAGTCTAATCTGGGACAGAAAAGATCCATTCTTCATAGGACATATTAGGGCACATACAGGATTGCCTGGAGCCCTTAGTTTAGGCAATGATTTAGCAGATAAAACTACACATGACATACATATTTTCTCTACATTTGAAGAAGCTACAAATTTTCATAAAAGGTTTCATGTTAATGCTAATACTTTACAAAAGCGTTTTAAAATAACTAAGGAACAAGCCAGACATATAATAAAACAATGTCAAAATTGTGTGACCTTTTTACCACAAGTTAATCTTGGAGTCAATCCTAGAGGACTGATACCTAACCATATTTGGCAGATGGACGTCACACACTTGCCAGAATTTGGAAAATTAAAATATTTACACGTTACAGTCGATACTTCTTCTGGATTTTTGATGGGCTCCCTTCATGCCGGAGAAAAAACTAAAGATGTTATAGCTCATTGCTTACAAAATTTTGCCACTGTGGGCGTTCCTAAACAGTTAAAAACTGATAACGGTCCTGGCTATACCTCTACCTCTTTTAAACAATTTTGCTCATCATTTGGTATTACTCATATAACAGGAATCCCATACAATCCACAGGGACAAGGCATAGTTGAAAGAGCTCATCAAACTATTAAAACATACTTATTAAAGCAAAAAGAGGGAATTGGAAAGGGGTATATATCCCCCAAAGATAAACTTAAAATAACGCTTTTTACTCTAAACTTTTTAAATTTGGATTCATCAGGACTTAGTGCTGCGGAAAGGCATATGTATCCAAAAAATGTACATAAGCCTAAAGTACTTTGGAAAGATATTCTAACAGGACAATGGAAAGGTCCTGACCCAGTGATTGTCTGGAGTCGGGGGTCTGTTTGTGTTTTTCCACAGGGAGAACAGCAGCCCATTTGGATTCCAGAGAGATTAACTAAAACAGTCTCTACAGATCGAAAAGAAGATGATTTGACTCAAATCCATAACAGCTGATATCCAGAACTCCAGCTTGGCCATTCTTACATCTGCGACAGTGATTAACCAGGATGCTTTTTTCAATAGCTATTTTATTATTGCATTTTTCCACATCATAAGGTTCTATTTTTATTTTTTGAGCTCATACAAACCTAGGTTAATGTTTTTCTGATCAGTTTTATTTTTTGACGGTGGAGTTTTTAAACATTGCAATGGAGATTTCACCTAGGTAAAGCTACAAGGCCTTTACTATTTTCTTATGTGTTGTACGTTTGTGTACACTCTTGTGTTTTGTGTTGTATGTCTGTATGTGCGTATGTCCATATTTCTTATATGAGGAGCGCTCATGAAAAAATGGATCCGAATTATTATTATTTTTATTCACGTGATTTAAATGGTTTAATTTAAATTAGGTAAACAGCTGTTAAGGATTGTTTTTAAAGTAGGTTAACAGATCTGTTTGTTTACTTTCACCTTTCCTTTTCATTATATTTAATAATTCTTTTCAGGATAATGTCTCTTTAGCATCATTGCCAGAATTCCTATCTCCATCCCAGTGCCAGTGAAGAACTCAACAAGTAATGCTCAATCAAAGAGTCAACTTACTTTGGGAGGAAACGGATTTTGGGAGGAAATGGACATATTGATAGATTCCTCTGCTTTGAACTGCTTGCAGAACTTGCCTGGACTATGTAACTATCGTTTGGTGCAGCGAATTGTGGTAATGCTGGCATATCTTTGCTGATGGTGTCACTAGTGATGCAATTTTTATTTCCTTGCCAGCACACCCCATGTTAATTGTGGTAGTGCTGACATATCTTTGCTGATGGTGTCACCAGTGATGCAATTTTTTCCCAAGGAGCCGTCAATTGGCTTGGTGTCGTGGCATTTCTGTATCCTCCTCCCTTCTGCTAGTGATGGTCTAAAATTTGGGGGCCAATGGCTTATGCTGGGCCGGTAGTCAGTGACGGGTATGATCCAATTGCAGTGGTATCAACCTAAGACAGGAGGCTGACGCCTAAAGGTCAGTTTTCCGATGACGGGTAAGAACCATATGTTGAATTGGACAACCTACCAGGCACGGTCCATAAGCCACATTAACCTCACTCCCCCACTGGCACCAAGGCCAAATTTGGGGGCCAACAGAGGTGAGGCAAAGAACCTCACCCCCCCACTGGTGCATAGACCTATCCACAAGTATGGCTGTATGCTGGACCGGTAGTCAGTGACGGGTATGATTCAATTGCAGTGGTATCAACCTAAGACAGGAGGCTGACGCCTAAAGGTCAGTTTTCCGATGACGGGTAAGAACCATATGTTGAATTGGACAACCTACCAGGCACGGTCCTTAAGCCACATTACTTGTTGTTTAATTAATCAGAAGGGGGGAGATGCTGGGAGCCATTAGCCAAGTAGGTATGACAATTTCCTTGCCAGCGTACCCCATGTTGCTTAGTGGAAGGACTCGTGGAAATAGGACATTTTGCTGTGACATTGCATGTAGGTGACCTTGCTCAAGGACCAGGGCGGATCTGGGTTTAGGGTGTTCCCAGTTTATAATCCGGGTTTAGGGCGTTCCCGGTTTAGGTTCCAGGTTTAAGGTTTAAGGTTATTCCTGCTGGGAATAGGGCGTATCCTGCTGCCTGAGTTCCCCTTGAGTTCTCACGGGATTCAGACAGTATTTTGGGGGAGACAGAAGCCCAGTGGATGTGGATTTTGGGCAGAGAATGTGGATTTCCCCAGAACGTGATTGTAGACGGCTGGTGTGAGTTCGGGAATAAAGAGTTGCTGTTTGAATCTACAAGCTGTGTGGTGGCTCATGATTTTGTGCCCAGACAGACTGCGGCACCTACCCAGGACTACTCCTCCTTTGACACAGCAGAGGACCCCTGCCATACCACAATTCTCTTTCTGATGAAGCTGCTGCAGCAACTATTCCCTCGGCCTCTCCACCCTTCTCTCTTCCTGCTACATGCCCACAGGCTGCCACTGCCCAACCCACATCTCTGTGTCCTCTATGCAAGGTGACTGGAGTAGATGGTGTATTCTGGGTTCATGAGCCTTTCTCTTTGTCAGATCTTTCACAGATAGAAAAGCAGCTTGGGTCCTAGACTTCAAGTCCCACCATACATAAAAGGGTTTTAATATCTGATGCAATTATATGATTTGACCTTCCATGATGTCCATATGATCTTGTCTAACACCCTCCTGCCCGAGGAGCACAGGCAAGTTTGGGAGCAAGCTAGAAATTATAATGATGAGGTACACCAGACCTCCCCTACCCATCCGATTGGCACTGAAGCAGTCCCTGACCAGAACCCCAAATGGGATTATAATTCCTCTGAAGGAGTAACTAGTAGAAACCAATTTGTTACTTGCCTCATGGCAGGACTTAGAAAGGCAGCCATAAGGTTATCAATTATGAAAAGCTCCAGGAAGTCAACCAAGATGAAAATAAAAACACTTCAGCATTTTCAGACCGCCTGACCAAGGCTTTATTACAATATGCTAATCTGGATCCTGAGACTCCAGATGGGAGACAACTACTAATGACCTACTTTTTCTCCCAGAGTTTCTCTGATATTAAGGCCAAACTAAGGTGCCTCAAGAGGGAGCCCCTAACTCCCCAAGCTGAGATTCTGGGAGTGGCCTGTAAGGTGTGTAATTGTAGAGACAAGAAGTCCCAGAAGCAGAAATATCAGATGCTCACTCAAGTCATCCATCCGGCCTCAACATCTGTCCCTGGTTCCACTGGCCTGTGGAAGAATCCCTCAGGTTCACTCAGATCCTGGGTCACTGGGTTCGTACATGTCCGTAGCCTCACAAGCCTCCAGGCCCCTGTCCTAAATGCCATCAGGAAGGACACTGGGCCCTTGACTATCCCTAAACCCATAGCATCCCCTGGCCATCTGGCCCTTCCAACTCTTAGAACTGGCTACAGAGGACTGATGAGGCCCAGGTCCTCATCACCCGACCACTACCATCACTCCACAGGAACCCAGGATAACTGCATATTTCAGGTAGGCCTGTCTCCTTCCTCCTGGACACCAGGGCTACATAGTCAGTCCTCAAGGATTTTGGGGGGGCCTACTACCTACCCCTACAGACACCTAGCCTTGTTCACACTTTTGGCTCTCTAATTTTTACCCACTCATTTTTTAGTCATTCCACAGAGCTCTGTTCTCCTTATGGGAAGGGACGTCCTCACAAAGTTGGGGGCTACACTTTCCTTCTCCCCTCATATATGCTTCCATCCAGACTCACCTGCCATTCCCCTGATCCTCACCTTTACCTTCGGACCATCCCCTATTCCTTCTGCCAGTGCCTTCACATTACCCTCTTCCGAGGTGGACCCTACTGGGATGTTTCAAGTCCTTCTATGGCCTCACACCACGAGCCCATTCACATCTGTCTCAAAAACCCCCTCCATTTTCTGCCAAATCGCAATACCCACTCTCCCCACTTGCTGCTGCTGTCCCTCTCTTTTTGCAGAGCAGCCTCGTCAGGCTCCTGACAATAAACTCGCTTCTTGTCCCAGGGGTGTGTGATCAGTCCTGTACCACGTTTCTTTCATTGATGCCAGTGACTCGGTCAAGTTCTCCCATCAGCTTTGTTCTCCCCTCTGGGGATTTGAGCTGCTCTGGGATCCTGGCCTGATCCTGGCCCAGGACAATGACCACATATGTTTTTCCATTCACCTAGTGCTCTCCTTCTTCATCCACACTCCGGCCTCATTTGGGTAGGTGACTTTGCCCTTCCCTCCCCTCCTCCTCACAAGTCTACTTCCTAGTGACAGCAGTGACAAGTCTCCTCTCTAGAACTTAGATCTTGGCCCAGCACCGAGATTCTCACTCATCCCTTCCCCTTGGCAAGTTCACTCCAACTCACCATAGGGAACTCCCAATCCCTGCCCCTCGGCAAGCTCACTCTTCAGGTCTTGGTTCTCAGCTCCTCAGCAGAGCTCACAAAAGCCCTGGTCACACAACCAAGACTCTCTCCAGGCAAAGCCCAGGACTAGAGAAGTAATGGGTGACTCCCTTCTCTCAGTTCCAGATTCAAACTAGCCATGGAGAACTCCCAAATCCCATCTGACTCACCTCTCAGCTGCTTCTTCGCCCACTTACCCCACTCCATTTGGCTCCTGATCTAAATTCAACCAATTCAACCTTCCAATCTTCATAACTTTGGAAAGCGCTCAGGAAAATGGAAGAAAATCCCTATGTGCAGGCTTTCTCCTTTCTCCACTCTAAGCCTTCCCTTTGCTCCTCTTGCTCCCCCACCCAGCTTCTACTTGACTAAAGCTCTGGATTCCTTCAGAGACCCTACTTCTAGACAAACAAGGGAACCAGAACTCTCCTGCATGGTAAAGCCCTAGGCAGCAAGCTCCCTGGCCGAGGCCACACTGAAGCTAACATTGAAATACAAAGGACAGACTCCGTAGGCTTAATAAGAAGCCTAAGGAAAACAAAGGAAAAAAGGAAAAAAAAGTGTACATTTAACTTCTCCCTTGGCTACAACACAGAAGAATGACTTCAAAACTTTCTTTTTATCTCTGTGATCTCATACACCCTGATCTCTCATTTACATGGCTGAAAAGCAGGGATTTGTTCTAGGAGTCCTCGGACACATTTTGGAGCCAACCTTTGCCCCTGTGGCTTATCTATTGAAGGGTCTTGGCCCTATTTTGGAGGGATGGGCCCCTTGCCTACCAATGTTGGCTGCAGCCTCTCATTAACAAGTCAAAGAAACTCACCTTTGGGGCCCCACTCACCATCCTAGCTCCCCATCACCTAAAAGTTCTCCTTACCTGCAAGGGCTTACATTCCTTACTGCCACCACCCATCACCTTTTATCTCTACAGGCTTCCCTGGTGGAAGATCCCAGTCTTACCTTCCACACATGTTCACCTTTAAACCCTGCTACTCTCCTCCCCCCTCCTCAGGACTCTTCCACCTCTTCTCCTCTTACCCATTCATGCATTGAAACTCTAGAGGAGTTTCTTCAACATCCCTCCCACATACAGGAAGGCCCCTTGCTCCATACACATGGTCCACAGATGGCTCCTCCTTCCTTCAGGAGGGAGTTCTTCAGGCGGGGTATGCTAGAGTCTCTCTAACCTCGGTTGTGGAAGTGGGTCCTCTCCTCAATAATACATCCAATTAGCAGGCTGAACTGGTTGCCCTCATCAGAGCCTTCTCTTTGGCAAAGGGAGCTTCCCTCAATGTCTACACTGACTCTAAATATGCTTTCCATATACTTCTCTCCCACTCTGCTATTTGGAAGGAGCACAGGTTCCTAACCACCAAGGGAACTTCAATTACGAATGCCCCCTTTATCACTGATCTCCTTCAGGCCTCCAAGTTTCCCACTGCCATTGGAACTGAAGGATGGCAGCTAAGTAACCCCCTTCTCCAGTGGGCACTTCCTTTCCTGACCTTCTCCTTGTCACAGGCCTTTTGCTGATGCTTGTCCCCTTTGTCATTAGATCTATTCAAGACCAGATTCAAAGGATCTCTAACCAAACCATGAACCAGCGTCTGTTAAAAAATTGGGCCATCTGGAGTCAGCATCACCCGGCACCTCCTGACCATCACCATTACCTCAGTGACACCCTGCACCCCTAACAAGGGTCCAGACACTGCCCCCCCCCCTCCCAGCAAGAAGACACTACAGAAGATTGATCTATGTCCATGTCCCTTAAGGGGCCCAATAACAAACAAAAAAGGAGGGAATGTGAGATCCTTGCTTAGCATCTAGACGGCCATCTTAAGTGACAGCCGCCATTTTAAGAATAATTTTACTTTCCCAACCAAGGGCCTCTCTGAGAAAGGCTCACCACTTTTTCATACCAACCCCCACCCTTAACCGCCTGGATTAGGACCCTCCTAGCTCTAATCCCTGAGCCTGCCCCATAAAAGTTCCAAACTCCAAGCCTGTTTTCCCTCTTTCCGTCTATGGAGAGTTGTGACTTTGTCAGCTCTGACAAATAAACTCTCATGTGGTCTCTGTCTTTCATTTCTCGCTCACCCATCTCGTGATTCCTCGCTTTCCTTTCAGTTAACCATATTTTATAGTTTGGGAAAAAACATGTCTCCAGGGGTCCACATGTCTTCAGAGCTGAGTAGAATCTAACCCAGAGGTTAAGGCAACAAAGAAGACAGATATAATATGAAGTCAGAGATATCAAGTGGTTTCATCCTGTTCCAGTCACCCATCACATGAAGAAACACCATTTTCAGCAAAAGTGGCCTTCAGATCCCTGAAGAGCAGCCTATGCAACCATTATCATCACAACCCACATGTCGAAGGAATTATCTACAGCAAAGCTAGTGGGAGACTAAAAATGTGTGGCCCAGCTCTGTGGCCTCCAAAAATAGTGATTTTAAGTCAACTAACAGCAAGTGAAGCTGGCTGACTTGTTATTCTCAGTAACAAGATCTTCATCTTGGGGCCATCAGGGGTGCGAAGGGCTTTCATAGGAAGGGAGAGGAGGTGCAGGGCAGGAAGGCCATGTGCTGAGTGGGGTCTTCATCATCCTGGGCTCGTGTCTTTTCTTCCTCTCAGAGGCATTGCAAAAGGGACTTCTACTTCCTGGGGCTGGTTCCTATGGTTTCTTAGATAAACATACACTTTCCTGCAAGTTAAACTTCACAGCAACTTACATGCTCTGTGTTAGTATCAGCTAACACAAGATTTAAAGATTTGGTAGGGTGTTCCACATTCTGATGTCATCTGAAGGTCACCAGATGTTTCTGAGTTCCGTAAATTCTAAGAAAGATTATTTAGCAGTTCACATCTTCACCCTTTAGGTGGGGCTTCTCTTTAGAATTTAGAAGGCTGGGCAAAAGACATGGGACTTTTCCTTGCAAAAGGATTTGGGAAGGGAAGCAAACTTGTGAAAGGGCAGAGAGGGGAAGTGAAAGTAACCCTGCCAAGGGTGGCTCTTCAAAGAGTGGTCGCTGTTACCTAAGACCCCCAAATAAGCACTTTTTAATGTTTGTTGTTTTTGAGTTTGGATTGATCAACAACACCTCTTCCTCCTGGAAGTTCTAGAGCTGTAATCTTTATAATAAAATGGTAATCTCATAAGTAAATTCTTTCCCTGAGCAGTTGGAGCAAAATATCAAACCTGAGGAGGGGGTCACGAGGTCTTTCTACAGTAGCCACGTCAGACAGAAGTGGTGGGCAGCCTGCCACTTGTGACCGACATCTGAAGCAGAGGCAGATCTGTGGGACCGAGCCCTTAGCCTGTGGGGTCTGTGGAAATAGTCACAAGAGAAGTATTGAAAGTGCTATTAGAAAAGAAACTGGGGATTTTCTTCCAAGGAGTAGTAAGGTTGTAGGGACAAACGAGGCCAGGCACCGAAGACACCAGGAAACAGTTTTATTTGGCTGCAGCCAGGTTCAGAGGGCACAGATTTTGCTGTAATCAATCAATCCCCTGAACCCCGAGTTCAGGTAGTTTCAGAGTTTTATACCCAGTATGTAAGGGGAGGGGCTCAGAAGTTCACAGTCTGCAGAAATTCACATAAAAGCAGCTTTTTCTTTCACAGTTTTGGGCAAGTTAACCCTTCAAGGACAACACCTGAGAAGGGGAGAGCTTCTTCTCCCCTCTTGTTCCTCCCCCCTGACAGCTGTTACCATGGAGCCCAGTTGGTAACTTCTCTTTAAAATGTAGACATCTCTGTGAAGCCCAGCTCAAGGCCAGAGGCCTTGTTTGCACATTTCCACAAACTACTATACTGGATACATGTTTGTGAAAAACTAGTAAGGGGGTGTCCAGCACCTGGAGAGCTGATTTCTTCCCAGCCTGTGGCCAAGTAAAATAGGGCAGCACGAAAATAGGAAGTTTATCTACACTGAACTCTTTTGCAGAGACTCTTTTGCTGACAGTCCTAAAATCAGCCATGGTGAAGATTTCTGGAGAAGCCCATTAAGACTTTTCTATGGAGAAAGGAAGTGCCACTACAGTAAAATTCTGGACATATTTTTGAAGGTACAGCTGTAACCGTGGTCCACGTTATGCTTTGAATGTAGCCCTTGCTGCTCTACCACTGCAATTAATTTTTAAAATGGACTTGTTTCTTTCTCTTTCTCTCTCTCTGCTCCTTCCTAATCTCTCCCCCTCCCCAATCTCCATCCTATGCAGAATGATCTGTCCCTGAGCACACACCTTGCATAGGAACCAAGTAATCCAGACTTTGGGAATGGCACCAGAAGTGCCGCAGTCTGGCTGGGCACAAATCACGAGCCACTGAAGCAGGAACAAATTTTATTTCCGAACTCCACCAGCTCACTCCACACATGCTCCCCGGGAACTCTCTCGAATACCATGCAGCTCCTCCAGGAGCCACCAACTGGAAATCCCTCCTCCAGCACTTCCCCAATCAATTGGAACTCTTCAGGAATCCCCGCAAGAGCTCAACTGGAACTCAACGGGAACTCTGCAAGAACTCAAAAGTCATCATCTTAATGGCTCACTGGCGTCACCTCTCAACCACTACTTCTGGCAAAAATGCCATGCATCATCCTGACTCAGCTGTGGCCCTCAACAAGAAGATCTCAGAAATGACTCTCTCTCAAATTAGCAAGTGAGTCACAACTCCAACAGAGAACATGTGGAATGCAGCCTTTAAGTCAACTCTTTAAAAGCCCCCTATTCCTGCTGATGGGCAGAATCACAGCCCTTGAGACAGGAGTCCCCTATGTTTCTCCTTTGCTAGCAAAACAATACACCTTCCTTTTCCTTTTTCTCAAAACCGTGTCCTCATTATTGGGTTGGCATCAGGGACAAGGACTGAGCTTTCAGCAACAAAAAATAACCAAAGGGCTTATTAATGAATTGGATGTGTAGTTTGAGACGAGGGGAGGCCTAAACATATCTCCAGACACTGTGAAAGGAATCATGTGACTGGGTTTACAAGTCAGTGCTCTTGCTGGTGAACCACTGTGCTTATAGGTATAAGTTCCTTGCTTAGCATCTAGACAGCCATCTTAAGTGACAGCTGCCATTTTAAGGAAAATTTTGCTTTCCTGCCTAAGGGTGTTTCTGAGAAAGGCTCACCACTCCCTCATACCAACCCAACCCAACCCCTAACCACCCAGCTCTGATTCCTGATCCTGCCTCATAAAAGTGCCAGAACCCAAGCCTGTTTTGCCTCTCTCCACTATAGAGAGGCGGCCTTTATTTGCCTGCTCTGATGAATACACTCTCTTATGTGTCTCTGCCTGGTCTCCGTCTTTCATTTCTCACTCACTGGTCTCTCGTTTCTCACTTTCCCTTCAATAGGATTCTGGATACCTGATGGTTAAGTCCTGCGGGGGAGGAGTTCTTATGATATAGAATATTAATGAATCTTCTAGAAGGAAGGATCCTACTTAAAATATTCTCTCTTTGCCTGTGCCCATTAGGACAGTTCAGGAACTCCACAGGGCTGTGAGTGTCACCTTGGTGGTGGTCTCACTTCTTGTTTCATCCTCAGCCCTGCCTTTCCTTTTGCATTGTCATCCCAGTTCCCTCTTTTAGAAACAGCTGTTAATTATGACGTAGCCAATGAACAGCACTCTGCCTCTGCTCAGGACTTCCTGATTCTCCTTTTATAAACACAGAGACAGGACAGGGAGTCAAAGAGTGGTGAGCTCAGGAGACCCCAGCCCAGCTCTTCCTGCCCACGGGGAAGATGAAGTTCTCCACAGCTGCCCTCTCCCTGCTCATTCTTGCTGCTGCTCTTGGATCCCAGGCCCGGGTCATACATGGTGAGTCCAGTGAGCTATCTCACTGGTGGCCACATCCTCGGTAACTCATGGTCTGGGGGGGAGATGCAGCAGGCACCATTTTCCTCTAGTGACTCCTGTCCATCCCAGACATAGTGATGGAATTTACTTAACAGAAGAGCAGGGTATAGACCTGGAAAAAGTCTGCAGCCTGGAAAAAAAAAACTGTCCACAAATGACTGGTCCTGTTTGGGGACAATTATTTCCTTTTTCATGGCCAGAGTTATTGGATACCTTTTCTTAGTGGACATGGGGACTATTCAATGCTAGATCAAAAAAATTATAGTACAACTGGAAATTTTTTGGAAAGAAGCATAGAATTCTATGACGTTTGAACCATTATATACCATCTAATATAAATCTATCACATTGGAGAGGAAGGGGTCCAACCCAGGCAAGTGTCTCATACAAAGTCACCTAACCATTCTATTCTTTAACAAATATGTGTCTAGTCATTCCTCTGTACAGGGCAGGCACTATTCCAAGTTTCTTATGGATGCTAACGAATTTATTCCTGATAACAATCCTGTAGGGTAGATAGTATATTAAATGATGTGAATTACTTATTTTTGTTGGGGAAAAACCTAGCATGATATCAGTCATTTATTTGCATATTGTTGCTGTTGCTGTTCTCATTTTGTAAAAGGGAAAACTGATTTATAAAAACTTTAAATAACTTGCATGAGATCACCCAGCTGGTAGGTGATGAAATTAGAATAGGAGCTAGTTTGGAAGTAGTTATGGGAAGCCAAGACTATTTAAGATATTTTGTACAGGCCACCTTGACCATATCAAGCATATTACATTGTATACAGGTGCCTCATTATATACAATTTATATGTAACTATTCAACCTTGCCTTGGTGTCCTTGAGGAATTGTTCCAGGATCTTACATGGATACCAAAATACCTGGATGCTAATGACCTTATATAACCCATGCACATCTTCCCCTGTGCTATAAATAATTTCTAGATTACTTATAGTACCTAAAACAATGTAAGTGCTAGTAAATAGTTGTTATACTATATTGTTCAGGAAATAATGACATGTTCAGTACTGATGCAACTTGTGTTTTTGCTTTGTTTCAGTTTTGAAGTGCTAGGTATTGAAACTAGGCTTCATACATGCTAAGCAAGGGCTGTTCCACTGAGCTACATTCCCAGCCCCTTGATGCAACTTTTTTCTTTCTTTCTTTCTTTTTAGAATATTTTCAACCACAGTTGGTTGACTCCATAGGTGTGGAACCCCCAGGTATAGAGGGTTGACTATTTATAAGAAATGAGCTAAGAGAGGGACATGGTGGCACACTCCAGTAATCCCAGTGACTTGGGAGGCTGAGACAGGAAGATCACAAATTCAAGGCAAACTTCAGTGTCTTAGTGAAGCCTTCAGCAACTTAATGAGACCCTGTCTCAAAATAAAAAAATATGGAAAGCAGTATGGAAATTCCTTAGAAAACTGGGCATGGAACTACCATTTGACCCAGCTATCCCACTCCTTGGTTTATACCCAAAATCAGCATACGACAATAATGCAGCCATGTCAATGTTTATAGCAGCTCAATTCACAACAGCTAAACTATGGAACCAACCTCAGTATCCCTCAATAGATGAATGGATAAAGAAAATGTGGTAAACATAGTCAATGAAATATTACTCAGCTTTAAAGAAGAGTGAAATTATGGCATTTGCCAGTAAATGTTGGAGTTGGAGAATATCATGCTAAGTGAAATAAGCCAATCCCACAAAACTAAGAGCTGACCGAATGTTTTCTCTAATATGCAGATGCTAAATCACAATAAGGCGGGGTTAGGGGAGCCACTAGGGAAGAATTGGGGGGGGGGATAGAAAAGATAGTAGAATGAGACAGACATAATTACTTTATGTATATATGTGACTGAAAAATGAGAAATTATATCCCATCTATGTATGATATAGCAAAGTACATAAATGCATTCTAGTGTCAAGTATAACTCATTAAAACAAATTAAAAATTTTTTAAAAAGAATCAATGAGAACCAAATTCAATTTTAAGTTTACATTTATATTTTCTTTCCTTAGGTGCAAAAAACAATCATATTTACTTTATGTGAAATACAGGTTAATGGAGATTGACATTAAAGTCTTTTCAATGCACTCCATTTTTTAAAAAAGTAAGTCTATGATAGTGTTTTTGAGTTTGTATTTTAAAATATCTATAATAAAACACTTCTTTTTAATTTTTTTCATTAAATAAATAAATAAATAAGAAGGACTGGGGATGTAGCTCAGTGATAAAGCACCCCTGCATTAAATTCCTGGTACCAAAAAAAAAGAAAGAAAATAAATGGGCTAAGAACAAGAAAGCAATTGTTGAACTAAGTTGATGACTGAATCCTTGTTGCCCAAATCATTAATTTATGTTTTGATATGAAAAATAAATATCAATTTTAGAGCTAGTTTTAGTCTGTGAAACAGGCAATTGTGGAAATGACTGACTTTGAGTTGAAAGGGAGGGACGGAGGAAAGAAGGAAGGGGGGCTAAAAGTTTAGCTGCATTTGCCTAATTAGCACAATATGGGTCTGTAATCCCCCAAACAGTTAGGGCTGTATGAATTTCAGAATATAGAATCTTGGGGGCTTTGAAAAGTTAAGATGATATCCAGTAATTTCACTTTTGGGTATACACCCCAAAAACTTGAAAGCATGTGCATGAAAAGATTTCAGTACCACCATGTTCTTAGCAGTGTTCTCCACAGTAGGCAAAAGGTAGAAACACAATGTGTCCATCAGTGGACACATAATGGATGGGTGAGTAAAATGTGGTAGACACATGCAATGAAATATTATCCAGCATTCTGACATGCTACTATATGGACAAAAGTCGGGTGACATAAGTGAAGTGAGTCAGTCACGAAAGACAGATGCTGCATGATTCTCCTTGTATAAGCTACACAGAGTGGTATTTGCAAGGTTTATGAATGGATGGTGGTGATACTTGCACGGTATTTGGAATATATTTAAGGCTACTAAACTGAACACTTTAAAATGTTTTAATAGCAAAATTTGAAGATATATATATTTACTACAATTTAAAAAAAATTTAAAGACAATAAACACCTGCATGTTGCTTAACTTTGTGGGATCTGGAAAGCACACTATTTCTGTGAAATGCAGCAATATTTCTATTACGGTTTAAATCTAGAAAGATTCTCCTAAAAGCTCATGTTTTGAAAGTGTGACCTCCAATGTAGCAAGGTTCAGAGGTGGGCTTTTAGGCAAGGGTGAGAGCTAATCAGGTAGATTAATCCATTTTATGAATTAAGAATTTGAGTGGACTGCTAGGTGATAACTATGGGCAAGGGGGGCATAGCTGGAGTAGGTCACTGGGACACGACTTTGGGGACATTGTATACCTTGTCCCCAGCTCCTCACTCTTTTTCTCTGCTTCCTGGTTGTCACGAGCTGAACAGATTTCTGCCATTGTCCCCTTGGTCAGCCTCACCTCAGGCCTACAGCAATGGAGTCAGCCAGGGGGAATAAAATCTCTGAAACCAAGAGCACCAAATAAACATTCCTTCCTCTAAATTGTTCTTGTCAGGTGTTTTGATCACAGCGATTAAAAATTGACTAATAGTCAGGAATCCACCCAGGCAACCCTGGTAGTAACAAACACCTGTCATCCCAGAGACTAGGGGCAGGGGAGGGGTGGGGGGCACTGAGACAGAAGGATCACAAGTTCAACACCAGCCTCACCAACTGAATGAGATCCTCAGCAACTGAGCGAGAACTGGTCTCAAAATTAAAAAGGTAAAAAGAACTAGGGATGTAACTCATTGAGAAAGAGTCCCTGGGTTCAGTCCCCAGTACAAAAAAAGAAAAGAAAAAAAAAAGCTGACTAACACAATTCTTCAGCAAACACATAAGTATTAGTACCAAATGGGATAAATAAAGATTGTAAATAGGTTCACATCATTTCAAGGGACATTGTGCCACCAAATGAGCTGATGAACAACTTGCTGTTTGCCAGTCTTTTAGAAGGCAAAAACATGAAGAAAGAGTGTGGATGCCCTTCAATAGATGAATGGATAAAAAAAATGTGGCATTTATATACCATGGAGTATTACGCAGCACTAAAAAATGACAAAATCATGGAATTTGCAGGGAAATGGATGGCACTAGAGCAGATTATGCTAAGTGAAGCTAGCCAATCCCTAAAAAACAAATGCCAAATGTCTTCTTTGATATAATGAGAGCAACTAAGAACAGAGCAGGGAGGAAGAGCAGGAGGATAAGATTAACATTAAACAGAGACATGAGGTGAGAGGGAAAGGGAGAGAAAAGGGAAATTGCATGGAAATGGAAGGAGACCCTAATTGTTATACAAAATCACATATAAGAGGTTGTGAGGGGAATGGGAAAATAAACAAGGAGAAAAATGAATTACAGTAGATGGGTAGAGAGAGAAGATGGGAGGGGAGGGGAGGGGGGATAGTAGAGGATAGGAAAGGTAGCAGAATACAACAGTCACTAATATGGCATTATGTAAAAATGTGGGTGTGTAATCGATGTGATTCTGCAATCTGTATATGGGGTAAAAATGGGAGTTCATAACCCACTTGAATCTAAAGTATGAAATATGATATGTCAAGAGCTTTGTAATGTTTTGAACAACCAATAAAAAAAAAGAAAAGAAAGAGTGTGGACTTCATCACATTTGGAATAGATCCCTTGAAGTCACTCATATTTGACTTTCACTGTGCTATTAGTATTCAAGAGACAGTAGAATGTCTCTGTGTCTCAAACATTTTCAAAAGGGCCCTGAAGAACCGCAGGGAAAAAGAAGACAGAAGGGCTAAGGCAGGCCTACACCCAGACAGGTGACTGTGTTCCAGGATCGGGGCCTCTCTGCCTTGGGATGGGGTGAGGAATGGGGTGGGTGGAGATGCTGAAATGGTGCTGTCTCCCAGTAAATTCCACCCCATCTGTCTGCTTCTTTCAGATCTAGAGAAAAGACAAGTTCTGAGGATTCCTATTGAGTCTCCAATTCAGCACGGTAAATGACCAAATAGGACATATTTCTAAGCAGCAGGGGGGCTCAGACTTATGCTAGAGATTCATCCACCCTGTTGACAGGACAGGCTGAGAATAGGAGGGCCTGAGGGTGGGGAAAGTCTCCAGGGAAGATCAGGATGGGCCATGGGTACCTCCTCCAAGGATGTCTTCTCTATTGTCACCTGGCTGTCCTGAGAGTCCGCCCAGCTGGGGCACAGGGTGCTCTGTGATGCCTGCAGCTGCCTTCCCCTTCCAGGGCTAATGCTTCTGCCCCTATCATGGTTCAGACACAGAGGTCAGCTCTGGGGTGGGGGGTTCTGAAGCAAGGAGATGACAGTGAGTGCTGCCCAAGGAGGAAGAAGCATCCCCTCTGAGCCCTGGTCCCCCGCCATGGAACCCTTCACAGCAACCTACATGGTACTCCTGATGCAAAAGACTTGGCCCTCAAATGGACTTTCTCTGCCTGCAGGTATTCTTCAGGAAGCTGCTGACTGCTGCTTCTCATATACTCGGCGAAGAATCCGGTGTACATTCATGAAAGATTATTTTGAAACGAGCAGTGGGTGCTCTCAGCCAGGTGTCATGTAAGTGTCAATCTCACCCACCATGTGTTGGGAACAGGGAGCCCACAGGGTCTTGGAGGGAGGGCATGAGGGATGGGTGTCTAAAATAGTCCCACCCTTGAATTTTGCCAGGTAAGGGACAACTTGTGTCCTCACCAGGGTCCTGCAGGGCACGAGGGATGAGACCTTCCTAGTGGAGAGGAGGAGAGGGGAGGAAGGAGAGAGCAGGCAGGAGGCTGCCCAAGGACACTCCCATGAATCCTCAGGGAGTCTCACAGGCAGAGGAGGGTCTCAGAGAGGATTCTGGGCCTGAGCTGCCTTCTGCAGAGAATGGAAAGAAGAGACTGTTGGGTGGGGATTCCCAGGGGTAAGGAGGATGGGGCTCCTTGCGTCCACTTGCTGAAGACGACTCATTTTGTAATCCTTTCCCCACTTTTCTCCAGTTTCTTCAGCAGGAAGGGACAACGAATCTGTGCCGACCCCAATGATGGGGGAGTCCAGGAGTGCATGGCAAACTTGAACTTAAAATAACTGTCCACGGATCTGGAGCTAAAAAAATCAACTGAGGAAAAGGAACACAAGTTGCCAGCCACCCCACCCCCAACTCCCTCAACCCACCTACCTCCTGGGAGATTCTTGGCCTGAATTACTGAAAACAAGTGAACAAACAAACAAAAAAGTCTGTATTCTGTTTGGTGTTAAAGCAACGCATCTGGTAAACAATAAACAGCATCTGTGTGGATTTAGCCTGATTTGATGGCAGAACCTGAGTTGTAACCACCATGATTGCCCCAGAACAACTCAAATTGGGTTTTCCTGCATAGTTTCCCAGAAAGGTATAAAAGGATAAAACCATTAGAGTGATATGTGGAGCTTTACAACCAGAGTCCGGCTCCAGGAGCATGCCTGACTCTTACGTCAGTGTAAGGTAAACCAGGTACATTCCAGTTACAATGAAGTCTCTTTTCTCCAAACCCAGTTCCCTGCCTCTCTTTCTGACTCAAATTGCATCTATCAGTGAGTCCCCAGTAAACTGCACTCTAATGCTCGATCTGTCTGTCTCTCAGGTCTCACGGCACCCAGTGCCAGTCCTCATACACCAGGACTGAGTTGTTCTAGAGCAAAATCCAATTACTTTACTCATTTATTTTGAAGTTTACGAGGAAGAGGAAACTGAGGGGATTACTCATCTTAGGATAAGTATTATCTTTGAAACAAGAGATATCATAGTATTATTTTTAAATAGCTAAAGTCATGACTCATTCAAATATAGATTGAATGTGTGTATTTAAACCATGTTATGGGTCCATGTGTGATGGAATCATAAAACTGATCCAAAAATCACTGGAGGAATAGAGTTTATAGAGTTAATTGCAGATGATATTCTAAAACATGTTTGCTAAGTTAGGGGATAGATTAGTACTTATGTATAGAGTGATCATAAACCTATCCCCTTTAGGGCTATCTTCTAGGGGACAGAAATCATTTGCATGTGTCCTGGTCAAAATTTTCAAGTTAATATGTTATCTCATAAACTTTGGGACCTGGTTAATAGTAAGTGGAACATCAACCCCCTTCCTACCATCCTCTACACTTACAGGAATCCAGGGGGGGGTGCGGCGGCTGTTAGCAACATTCCAGGATGACATAGGAAGGTATGCACTTATCCTTTGCCCTATTTCTAAGTTTTAATTGTTTTTATTAATATACATAAGTTCTGAAAAGACTTTTCCTCTAAAGTTAAAGGATATTTATAAACAATGTAAGCCAGTCACAGTGACATACACCTGTAAAACTGGCTCTTCAGGAGGCTGAGGCAGGAGGATCGAAAGTTCAAGGTCAGTCTGGAAAACATAGGAAGACCCTATCTCAAAATAAAATAAAAAGGGCTGGGGATGTAGTTCAGTAATAGAGGGCCTGGTTCAATCTCCAATGATGCAAAAAAAGAAAAACAAAACTTTTAAAGAGAGTAGCTATCAAATATATGTACACCTCTATTTAAGCATATAAGCTTATTTTTACAATTAGTACACCTTGGTTACTATCTCATAAAATTCAAAGGACAGCACTGAATTCTAAACTACAACAAAATGTTTTCTATTTGAAAAAGTTTTAGGGCTGGGGATGTGGCTCAAGCTGTAGTGTGCTCGCCTGGCACCCGTGGGGCATTGGGTTCAATCCTCAACACCACATAAAAATAAAATAAAGACATTGTGTCCACCGAAAACTAAAAAATAAATATTTAAAAAAAAGAAAAAGTTTTAAACTTATGTCTACTTTTAGTATGATTTGCCTAAGAAATCAATAGGAGGAAATAACTTTTAGAGCAGTGAGTCACAAATTGCAAAAAAAAAAAAAAAAAAATTCCTGAGATAACAACAAAAACTGGGGATTTTTATAACCCAAGGAAACTAGACACAAATTCACATTATGTCTCATCTTCTCCTCCCTACCAAAATAGCTAGTATTTTTAAGGTTTTGTGGTAGTTTGGAAAACAGCATCTTTCATCATACTATGGTCATGCTCAAATGACACAACTTACTTAATATCTGACCCATGAGAATCTCATGCAAGTCTTAGTTTCTAAGAATTTTCCATTAATTTTCAGTCTTATTAACCAAAAGAAAATGATTTGTCTTTATTTCATTATCACCATTCTGCATTTGCACATGGGAACTCACACCTCTGGTTTTACTTTATTCTCTGTTAACTACCTCATCCTTGCAGATATCCAAGGACCTTGAAACTGTGCACTGGGAATTTTGTTAAGAGAATGGATCACCTATGCTCTTTTAACCACACCCATGAGGAAGGAGAAGGCAGCTGTGGGGGTGGGAATTAGGTAAAAAAAAAGCCTTAGAAATAGAATATGACTGTAACTATGGGATTTGAATACCAGATGCTGTGGAACCACTTTGCAGGAACACCTGGCCCAACCTGGAGGGAGCAAGGGCCTAGAAACCTTCCTGAATAGAGTTGATGAGTTAGTAGGAATTAGTATTAGCATGGCACCAATTTATCCATTAAGCACAACTATTGGGGTCCTCAAGTATATAGGTCCTCTCCTAAAGAAGAAAATCTAAATTTAAAAATTCACTTTAAGCTGTTGAAGTTATTATGCATTAAAGTGTCATTGTATTGGAAAGTGGAGGGGCAGTGCGTGGGAAGAGAACCCAAGTCTTCAGGGCCTTCTGCACACAAAGACTTTGATGTTGGCCCCAAGTCCATGAGAAGCCCCTGGCAGATTCTGAATGATGAATCACAAGGCCAAGGCTGTATGCCAGAGCATGCCTCCTGGAGGGTACCCTGATTTCAGGCTTTAGGGCACTTGAGAGTCAGGGTGCAGTGGTTAGGCCTTGGGATCATCAGAGCTTAGGAATCTCCTGGCCCCTAATCTCCTGCTCTTCATTCCAGTGGCCAACTGGACTGGCTCCTAAGTTTCAATTCCCTTCTGGTTGGGCCAGAAGAGAACTGGAAATGGGCACAGTGTCGACCAAGTCCCAACCCTGAGTCAGGAAGTCTGACAGAGACACCCGCCCTCACCCTGTGGTCAGATTTATAGGAACCAATGAGTCTCCTAACAGAGGAATCCTTCTTGAAATAGTTCTTCTCTGTGCCTGTATACTGGGACAGCTGGAAAATCCCCATGTCACCTTTGCCCTCTACTTCCTGTTACGTTCTCAGCCTCTTTCTGTCTTATAGAAATAGCATGTTCGCTATTAAT